>NC_083496.1:16409708-17123169 GCF_905332965.1 Bombus pascuorum | reverse complement strand
ATGTCGCAGTTGGGAGAGATGTATACCCCCACCACCACGAGGTCCGTCCATTCGACCGCCACGAACCCGTTGCCTCTTTCCGCGACTCGCCCGGAGACTCCCGAGGTACACGGCCAAGTGATGGCGACCCATCCGCTTAGATCTCCCGCCCATTGGGGGGATGCGGGGATGTTGTACGGCTCCGCCACCACCGCCACGTCGGTCCCGCTCTCCCGGATGGACTGGTAGAGCAGGTCCTGGGCCCTTCCGGCTCTGCCCAAGTTACACTGGAGGACCCGGAATTTACTCGGTCACCTCCATGGCCTCCCCCGGGCCACTCACTCCGATGGTGCTATCCTTCCCTCCGACTGGTGGGTTGCCCGACAGGCTGGCCTGCTCCGCGGCTCCGGTGACGCCCTTGCTCGTGGTTGTCGCCGTGGCCTCTGCTGCCTTGGCCATCGCCGTTCTCCGCGCCCTTCTCCTTCCGGATGGTCCTACCTCCGGTGGTTTGCACGCCGCGCTTCCCATCCTGTGTTTTGACGGGGCTCCTTTTGCCTCGCAGATGGGGCATCTCGGCGATGCGGCCGTGCAGTTCCTCGCCCTGTGCCCCTCTTCTCCGCACCGGAAACACAGGTGGGTTCTTCTCACCGGGGAGACGCACATCGCCGCCATGTGGCCCACCTCAAGGCATCGGAAACACTGGAGCGGTCTCCTGGGGAGTGCGATCACCTTTGCCCTGGTCCACCCCAGTGTGACCCTCCCCGCTTGAGCCAGTTTACGGGCTCCGGCCACGGGGCACTTGGCGTAGAATATCCCCATGCCGCTTCTAGATGTTCCCGCGCTCCATGCTCTGACGTCGCGGGGCTGGCAGTCCGCCGCCCTGGACAGCTCCTCCAGCAGTTCCTCCTCGTTAAGGGATATGTCGACCCCCACCAATTTGATCTCGGCCGTCGGTACCGGGACTGATACTCTGACGGTGGAGGGGTCCAATACCCCGGCTAATCGCGACGCCAACTGCGTGGCCTTGCTCATGCCGGCGTCGTCCGGGATATTGATCACCATGGCCCCGGTCGCCGCCTTTCTCGTTCGGACGTACTCCAGTCCGCATTTCTGGAGGGTCTTGTCCCGTCTCGCCTCCGCCAGGATCTCCTCGTACGTCTTCGGAGCCCCGTCCCTCAGCGTGAGCGTTACCGCCGATGACGTTGGGGGGGGTCGGAGTGCTGGCCGCACGACCGCCGATCCCGCCCTGCCCGCCACCGTCGCGTACGTCCGTTTCGCCGGTTGGGCTCCTGTTTTCTTCTCTCCGTTTCTTTCTCTCCTCCTTTCCCCTCCACCTAATGCGGCGGGGGTCGTCCTTGGCGGTTGCCCGGCTGGTCCCACCGCCGATCTCGCCCTGCTAGTTTGTGGCGCGATGGGGAGGGGGGCGCCGTGGCCCGCTTCTTTCCTCCTCTGTTCCCTGGCCTTCCGTCTCGCCTTCCGCGAGACCATGGTCCTCCATTCCCCGTCCGTCTCCTGTCCCTGTCCCGCTTGCTGTTGAGAGGGTTGGGAGGATTGCGGGGATTGTTGGGGAGGCTTCGGGCCCGCCGTCCGCGGCATCGTCGTCCGCTCTTTGTCGCCGCTGATATTCCCTCCTGTCGCTTGTCTCGGCAGGCTCGTTCCCCTGAGGGCTTCCCTGAGCTCTTCCCTCAGGGTCCCCAACAGGGATGGGCCGAGGCTGCTTATCGACTTCTTTAGCATCTCTATTTCTGCTCCGATGTCGTCCTTGGCCCTCCCGCTGCTCCGGGGAGCCTGCGCCTCCGTCGGGGACGGCGCCGCTGTCTCGGCCGTGCCTTTCAGGAACCTGTCTATCCTTTGTTCCAACTCCTCGTTCCTCCTCTTCAGGCTTTCCACCTCTCTTTCCAGCGCCTCCCTCTTCTTCCTTTCTTCCAGGAAGTCTGGCACCCGGGAGGTGGTTGTTTGGTGGGACCATGCCGCGACGGTGTACTCGACCGCGTCCTTGAGGGTTTTGACGTACGTCCCCTTGAGGTTGGAGGACGTCGCCGCCACCTTCAGGACCTCGGCCTGATGTCGCCGTACTTCGGCGTCCACGTCTCTCGGTGAGGACCCTTGGATAACGTTCCTCAATCGGTCCGACACCTCTGGAGTCACTTTCGTTATTTTCCTCTTCTTGCCCCTCGCGGTGACCGAGGCCATTGACTCCTCGTCCTCCGATCTGCCATCCGAGGTCGACTCCTTTCTCATCCGAGACGACTCTATCGAGCCGTCTATGGACCTGTGCCCATCTTGCGCTTTCACTTTGTCCCTGACGTTCTTGGGGATTTTGAACGTTTGGAACACGTTGCCGCTGTGCTCCGCTGCGGTTGGAAGCGGGGTTGACGGGACCGCGAGCGGGGCGAGCGACGGCGTCGGTGTCGGTTTCCCTCCCCGGCTGTCGCTTCTTCTCCTGTCCACGGGTCCCGCCCTCTCCGCTTTTCTCTCCCCGCTTCTTCCGCGGTTCTTTGCCGCTTCGATGTTGTTCGCTTTTGTCCTTGCGGGAGGCCCACCCTCGCGGGTCTCCTCCATCGCGACGTCTTCCATTTCTTCACCGGACGCGTTTACGCGTATGGGGGCCCGGTGGCCCACCCCCACACGGCCACGGTCGCTAGCTAACGACGCAGTGGGGCCCGCTTGACCACCCACTCCTGCGCCGGTACTGGGGTATCCCTCCCCTGCACCGTAAACGTCGATTTCTTGGTTATCCTGCATATCCATATATCCATATTTTTTTCTTTCTTCTTCTTCCTCCTTCCTCCTTCCTTCTTCATCAGGTGCATGGTTGACGAGCCATGCCCTCGTTTGCTTTGCCACTCACTCTTTCGCACCCTACCCCGGTCGGGACCGATGCAGGATGACGGGGAGCCCCACGTGAAGGTGAGGTGAGTGGTCTTGACAGATATGGGCCCACCAACTTCTCCGAAGTTCTCCGCACCGGATCAGCGATCTGACGGGCGCCACAGCGCCGACCAGCCGCCACCCGACTATAGGTGAACATCAGATACATCGGGGTTTCTCAGGGCATGATGCTACGCACTGAGAACCCATACCCGCCTCGTGCTCCCCAACCTAACCCCAACCTAACCCCAACCTAACCCCAACCTAACCCCAACCTAACCCCAACCTAACCCCAACCTAACCCCAACCTAACCCCAACCTAACCCCAACCTAACCCCAACCTAACCCCAACCTAACCCCAACCTAACCCCAACCTTTTTTTTTTTTTTTTTTTTTTTTTTTTTTTTTTACGTGGGGAAATCCTCATGGACACCCTTCCCCCAATGGGGGTCGGGTAGTGTCGGACTCTTACCGACTAAAACCACCACGTGGCTGCTCGTACGCACAGGGAAGAAGAGGGCCCAGGGGTATCACGGTTGAAAATCTCCTGTAAGCCCTCCTCTCATCGTCTTCCCTCCTAGTGCGGAGGGGATGCTTCGCTGTGACTCCCGGGGCAGCCAACCCCGGGGTCATCTTCCTCTTGTTGTTTCCGTATCCGTTGGGGGAGATGGCGGCCTCCCCCCGTTGCGCCCACTTCTCTCGCGTCGTATCCTTGCCGGGTGCTCGGCTCGGACCCTGAGCCGCTCCGCCCGCTCCTTCGCGAGCATGATTTGCTCGCAAAAGTCCCTCACTGCCTCGTAGTCCGACCGGCTACGTAGCAGCGCCTCGACGATCCTCCTCGGGGACAGGTCGTCCCCGATCTTTACCGTCAGGGTGTGTCTCTGCATGGCCCACGCGGGGCAGTGCTGCAGAGTGTGCTGGGCGCTGTCCTCCGCCTCCCCGCAGTGGTGACAGATGTTGGTCACCTCCTTCCGAATCTTCTTCAGGAACTCCCCGAACACTCCGTGCCCGGTGAGCACCTGGGTCAGCCTGTAGGTCAGCGGAACGCCCCGCGCTTCCTTCCACCTGTCCCAGACGGGCAGGACCGCGTCTACCGCGCGGTGGGACGTCTTCCTCGCCTCCTTCTCCAGTAGGAGCCGCCATCTCTCCCATGTCTCCTCTTCTATCTCCTTCCTCACCTGCAGAGGGTCTTCGTCTCGATCCCCGTCCCTGACTCTCGTGGCTCCGTACACCTTTTGAAGGGCCAGGGCTTGCAACGCGTATGGAGGGGATGCCGCCAGGACGGTCGCGGACGCGTGCGACACCGTCCTGTACCCTCTCGCTATCCTCAGAGCGGTGGTGCGTTGAACCGCCCGCAGGAGTGCCTGACTTCGCCTGCTCGCGGCCAGATCCCTCGCCCAGATGGGCGCACCGTACATCGCTCGGGCTCTGACCACCCCGTCGTACAGCCTGCGCACCGCTCTCCCGGCGCCTCCGATGTTCGGGAGGATGCCGCATAGGGCGTTGGCCGCTGCTGCCACCTTTGGGGCGAGGCTCTCGAAGTGGGGCTCGAACGACCATTGGTCGTCGATGATGAGGCCCAGGTACCTCAGTTGGCTCCCCACCCGGACCCCTACCCCGTCCACGTCGATCGTCAGTCCATCCGGGGGCGGTCCTCTGCGTCTTCCGTCGTAGAACCCGAGCGCCTCCGTCTTGGCCGGAGTGACCTTCAGCCCCAGTTCTCCGATGGCCCTCGCCGCTCGCCGGGTGGCCTCCGTGGCAGCCTCCGCCGTCTCGTACCACCAGCGCCCTCCTGCCACGACCAGGGTGTCGTCCGCGTAGCAAATCAGTCCCGTGCTTCCGGGCATCGGGGTGCGGAGCACGTAGTCGTAGGCGGTTATCCACAGCATCGGTCCCAGGACCGAGCCCTGCGGCACTCCGCGCTCCACCGCTCTTCTCTCCTCTCCCTCCGTGGATCTGTACGTTATCCACCTCTCCCGGAGGTATGCCCCGATTATCCTCCGGAGGTACCCCGGAACCTCGAAGAATCGCAGGGCCTCTCTGATCTTGCTCCACGGGATCGAGTTGAAGGCGTTGGTGATGTCCAGGGAGACCGCTATCGCGATCCCTTCTCGAGCCACCACTCTCTCCACCCCCTCTCTCAATCTGCGGATCGCGTCGATGGTGGACCTCCCGCGACGGAACCCGAACTGGTTGTCGTGCCAGCCTGGTACCCTGGACTCCATGTGCGCCCCCAGACGGGAGGCGATTACTCTCTCGAAGAGCTTGCCTACCTCGTCCAGGAGGCATATCGGCCTGTACGCCGATGGGGACTCCGGCGGTCGACCCTCCTTCCTCAGCAGCACCAGCCTCGCCACCTTCCACGCCCGGGGGTATGCGCCTTCCCTCAGGCATCTGTTGTACAGATGCAGCAGGCGGGGGGCCATGATGTCCATGGTCTCCGCCCACACCCGCCCGGGGATTCCGTCCGGCCCCGGCGCCACGTCCTTGGCAGCCATCTTCTTGGTGGCTGCTTCCAGTTCCTCCCTCGTTATGTGCGCTCCGGGTTGATCCATCGCCGGTCCGCCGCCGCCGCTCCGAGTGCATCCCCTCTCCTCTGGGGGGGCCTGTTCCGTATCCTCGTGGCGCCTCGGGGAGTCTTCCTCCTCTTCGCCTCCTTCTTCTTCCGGTCGTGGGAACAGCGTGTCGATCACCCGTGCTAGTAGTTCCCGATCCATGTTCTCGGTTATCGGGGGAGCCGCCGGCCTGAGTTTCCTCAGCACCGTCTTGTACGGTCTTCCCCATGGATCGGATTCCACGGATTCCAACAGCCGTTTCCACGACGCCTCTTTCGCTTCCTTTATGGCCCTTTGCAGGGCCATTCTGGCTTCTCTGTGGGCCCTGTACCTCTCGAGGATCTCCTCTTCGTTGCGGTTCCGCCCTCTTCTTCTCGCCCTAGCGAGAAGCCTGCGGGCTCTGTGGCAGTCGTCTCGCAGGTCCGCGATCTCCCGCGACCACCAGTAGACGCTGCTGTTGTCGCGCCTAGACCCGGCGCTGGTTCGCGGCATGGAGGCGTCGCAGGCTCTCCTCATCCATTCTCCCAATTCCTGCGCCTCCCCGTCCACGTTGCCTCGGTTCTTGTTCCTCTTCGCGTCCCAGCACCAAGCCGCTACGGTGGCCGTTGCCCGAAGCATGTCCCCGTCCCTCTCCTTCAGTTTCCATCGGCGAGGAGGGGGCAGCCCCGGGCGGCTCGATGTCCTTCCCTCGACGTTGTTGTTGTTGTCGCCGCTCGTGCTTCTCTTGGCGGGTTCGATGTCCATTAGCACGTAGAGGTGGTCCGCTAGCGTTTCCATCTCTACGGCCACCCGCCAGTTCCTTATTCTGGGGTGGAGCCTCTGCGTCGCCCACGTCAGATCTATGACCGACGCTCCTCTCCGCCCCACGTATGTGGACTCCGAGCCTCTGTTGACCAGCACGAGACCGAGACCCGCGGCCCAGTCCGCCAGTTCTCTGCCTCTCGTGGTGGTTCTGTCGTTGCCCCACGTCGTGGAGTGGGCGTTGAAGTCCCCCAGTACGAGCACCTGTCGGGGGAGAAGCCTCCTTACGCACTCTCCCATCTCGTCCAGTAGGTCCTCGAACGCCCGGATGTCGCAGTTGGGAGAGATGTATACCCCCACCACCACGAGGTCCGTCCATTCGACCGCCACGAACCCGTTGCCTCTTTCCGCGATTCGCCCGGAGACTCCCGAGGTACACGGCCAAGTGATGGCGACCCATCCGCTTAGATCTCCCGCCCATTGGGGGGATGCGGGGATGTTGTACGGCTCCGCCACCACCGCCACGTCGGTCCTGCTCTCCCGGATGGACTGGTAGAGCAGGTCCTGGGCCCTTCCGGCTCTGCCCAAGTTACACTGGAGGACCCGGAATTTACTCGGTCACCTCCATGGCCTCCCCCGGGCCACTCACTCCGATGGTGCTATCCTTCCCTCCGACTGGTGGGTTGCCCGACAGGCTGGCCTGCTCCGCGGCTCCGGTGACGCCCTTGCTCGTGGTTGTCGCCGTGGCCTCTGCTGCCTTGGCCATCGCCGTTCTCCGCGCCCTTCTCCTTCCGGATGGTCCTACCTCCGGTGGTTTGCACGCCGCGCTTCCCATCCTGTGTTTTGACGGGGCTCCTTTTGCCTCGCAGATGGGGCACCTCGGCGATGCGGCCGTGCAGTTCCTCGCCCTGTGCCCCTCTTCTCCGCACCGGAAACACAGGTGGGTTCTTCTCACCGGGGAGACGCACATCGCCGCCATGTGGCCCACCTCCAGGCATCGGAAACACTGGAGCGGTCTCCTGGGGAGTGCGATCACCTTTGCCCTGGTCCACCCCAGTGTGACCCTCCCCGCTTGAGCCAGTTTACGGGCTCCGGCCACGGGGCACTTGGCGTAGAATATCCCCATGCCGCTTCTAGATGTTCCCGCGCTCCATGCTCTGACGTCGCGGGGCTGGCAGTCCGCCGCCCTGGACAGCTCCTCCAGCAGTTCCTCCTCGTTCAGGGATATATCGACCCCCACCAATTTGATCTCGGCCGTCGGTACCGGGACTGATACTCTGACGGTGGAGGGGTCCAATACCCCGGCTAATCGCGACGCCAACTGCGTGGCCTTGCTCATGCCGGCGTCGTCCGGGATATTGATCACCATGGCCCCGGTCGCCGCCTTTCTCGTTCGGACGTACTCCAGTCCGCATTTCTGGAGGGTCTTGTCCCGTCTCGCCTCCGCCAGGATCTCCTCGTACGTCTTCGGAGCCCCTTCCCTCAGCGTGAGCGTTACCGCCGATGACGTTGGGGGGGGTCGGAGTGCTGGCCGCACGACCGCCGATCCCGCCCTGCCCGCCACCGTCGCGTACGTCCGTTTCGCCGGTTGGGCTCCTGCCTTCTTCTCTCCGTTTCCTTCTCTCCTCCTTTCCCCTCCACCTAATGCGGCCGGGGTCGTCCTTGGCGGTTGCCCGGCTGGTCCCACCGCCGATCTCGTCCTGTTTGTTTGTGGCGCTATGGGGAGGGGGGCGCCGTGGCCCGCTTCTTTCCTCCTCTGTTCCCTGGCCTTCCGTCTCGCCTTCCGCGAGACCATGGTCCTCCATTCCCCGTCCGTCTCCTGTCCCTGTCCCGCTTGCTGTTGAGAGGGTTGGGAGGATTGCGGGGATTGTTGGGGAGGCTTCGGGCCCGCCGTCCGCGGCATCGTCGTCCGCTCTTTGTCGCCGCTGATATTCCCTCCTGTCGCTTGTCTCGGCAGGCTCGTTCCCCTGAGGGCTTCCCTGAGCTCTTCCCTCAGGGTCCCCAACAGGGATGGGCCGAGGCTGCTTATCGACTTCTTTAGCATCTCTATTTCCGATGCGATGTCGTCCTTGGCCCTCCCGCTGCTCCGGGGAGCCTGCGCCTCCGTCGGGGACGGCGCCGCTGTCTCGGCCGTGCCTTTCAGGAACCTATTTATCCTTTGTTCCAACTCCTCGTTTCTCCTCTTCAGGCTTTCCACCTCTCTTTCCAGCGCCTCCCTCTTCTTCCTTTCTTCCAGGAAGTCTGGCACCCGGGAGGTGGTTGTTTGGTGGGACCATGCCGCGACGGTGTACTCGACCGCGTCCTTGAGGGTTTTGACGTACGTCCCCTTGAGGTTGGAGGACGTCGCCGCCACCTTCAGGACCTCGGCCTGATGTCGCCGTACTTCGGCGTCCACGTCTCTCGGTGAGGACCCTTGGATAACGTTCCTCAATCGGTCCGACACCTCTGGAGTCACTTTCGTTATTTTCCTCTTCTTGCCCCTCGCGGTGACCGAGGCCATTGACTCCTCGTCCTCCGATCTGCCATCCGAGGTCGACTCCTTTCTCATCCGAGACGACTCTATCGAGCCGTCTATGGACCTGTGCCCATCTTGCGCTTTCACTTTGTCCCTGACGTTCTTGGGGATTTTGAACGTTTGGAACACGTTGCCGCTGTGCTCCGCTGCGGTTGGAAGCGGGGTTGACGGGACCGCGAGCGGGGCGAGCGACGGCGTCGGTGTCGGTTTCCCTCCCCGGCTGTCGCTTCTTCTCCTGTCCACGGGTCCCGCCCTCTCCGCTTTTCTCTCCCCGCTTCTTCCGCGGTTCTTTGCCGCTTCGATGTTGTTCGCTTTTGTCCTTGCGGGAGGCCCACCCTCGCGGGTCTCCTCCATCGCGACGTCTTCCATTTCTTCACCGGACGCGTTTACGCGTATGGGGGCCCGGTGGCCCACCCCCACACGGCCACGGTCGCTAGCTAACGACGCAGTGGGGCCCGCTTGACCACCCACTCCTGCGCCGGTACTGGGGTATCCCTCCCCTGCACCGTAAACGTCGATTTCTTGGTTATCCTTCATATCCATATTTTTTTCTTTCTTCTTCTTCCTCCTTCCTCCTTCCTTCTTCATCAGGTGCATGGTTGACGAGCCATGCCCTCGTTTGCTTTGCCACTCACTCTTTCGCACCCTACCCCGGTCGGGACCGATGCAGGATGACGGGGAGCCCCACGTGAAGGTGAGGTGAGTGGTCTTGACAGATATGGGCCCACCAACTTCTCCGAAGTTCTCCGCACCGGATCAGCGATCTGACGGGCGCCACAGCGCCGACCAGCCGCCACCCGACTATAGGTGAACATCAGATACATCAGGGTTTCTCAGGGCATGATGCTACGCACTGAGAACCCATACCCGCCTCGTGCTCCCCAACCTAACCCCAACCTAACCCCAACCTAACCCCAACCTAACCCCAACCTAACCCCAACCTAACCCCAACCTAACCCCAATACTACATAACGTTATACGTCATAAGGTAATACTACATTACGTTATACGTCATTACGTATTAGAATATAACGTTATCCCTCATTACGTAATAGTATATAACGTTATACGTTATGAGGCAATACTACATAACGTTAAACGTCATATGGTAATACTACATAACGTTATACGTCATTACGTAATAGTTTATAACGTTATACGTCATAACGTATTAGTTTATAACGTTATACGTGCTAGCGTAATAGTATATAACGTTATATGTTATAAGGTAATACTACATAATGTTTTACGTTATACCGTAATAGTATATAACGTTATACGTTAGTACGTAATAGGATATAACGTTGTACGTCATACGGTAATACTATATAACGTTATACGTCAGTACGTAATAACATATGACGTTATTCGTCATAACGTAATAGCTAATAACGTTATACGTCATAACGTAATAGTATATAACGTTATACGTTAGTACGTAGTAGTATATAACGTTATCCGTTAGTACGTAATAGTATATAACGTTATACGTTATAAGGTAATACTACATAACGTTATACGTCATATGGTAATAGTATATAACGTTATACGTTATAAGGCAATACTACATATCGTTAAACGTCATATGGTAATACTACATAACGTTATACGTCATTACGTAATAGTATATAATGTTATACGTTATAAGATAATACTACATAACGTTATACGTCATAAGGTAATACTACATAACGTCATACGTCATTACGTAAACATATATAGCGTTATACGTTAGTACGTAGTAGGATATAACGTTGTACGTCATACGGTAATACTATATAACGTTATACGTCAGTACGTAATAGTATATAACGTTATACGTTAGTACGTAATAGTATATAACGTTATACGTCATATGGTAATAGTATATAACGTTATACGTTATAAGGCAATACTACATATCGTTAAACGTCATATGGTAATACTACATAACGTTATACGTCATCACGTAATAGTATATAATGTTATACGTTATAAGATAATACTACATAACGTTATACGTCATAAGGTAATACCACATAACGTTATACGTCATTACGTAATAGTATTTAACGTTATACGTCATAACGTATTAGTATATAACGTTATACGTTATAAGATAATACTACATAACGTTATACGTCATCAGCTAATACTACATAACGTTATACGTCATAAGGTAATACTACATTACGTTATACGTCATTACGTATTAGAATATAACGTTATCCGTCATTACGTAATAGTATATAACGTTATACGTTAGTACGTAGTAGTATATAACGTTATACGTTAGTACGTAATAGTGAGGATCGTTATACGTCATTACGTAATAGTAAATAACGTTATACGTTAGTACGTAGTAGTATATAACATTATACGTTAGTACGTAATAGTGTAGATCGTTATACCTCATTACATAATAGTATATAACGTTATACGTTATAAGGCAATACTACATAACGTTAAACGTCATATGGTAATACTACATAACGTTATACGTCATTACGTAATAGTATATAACGTTATACGTCATAACGTAATAGTATATAACGTTATACGTTATAAGGTAATACTACATAACGTTATACGTCATATGGTAATACTACATAACGTTCTACGCCATTGCGTAATAGTATATAAGGTTATACTTTATAAGGCAATACTACATAACGTTATACGTCATAAGGTAATACTACATTACGTTATACGTCATTACGTATTAGAATATAACGTTATCCGTCATTACGTAATACTATATAACGTTTTGCGTTATAACGTAATAGTATATAACGTTATACGTTAGTACGTAGTAGTATATAACATTATACGTTAGAACGTAATAGTGTAGATCGTTATCCCTCATTACATAATAGTATATAACGTTATACGTTATAAGGCAATACTACATAACGTTATACGTCATTACGTAATAGTATATAACGTTATACGTCATAACGTAGTAGTTTATAACGTTATACGTGCTAGCGTAATAGTATATAACGTTATATGTTATAAGGTAATACTACATAATGTTTTACGTTATAACGTAATAGTATATAACGTTATACGTTAGTACGTAATAGGATATAACGTTGTACGTCATACGGTGATACTATATAACGTTATACGTCAGTACGTAATAACATATGACGTTATTCGTCATAACGTAATAGCTAATAACGTTATACGTCATAACGTAATGGTATATACCGTTATACGTTAGTACGCAGTAGTATATAACGTTATCCGTTAGTACGTAATAGTATATAACGTTATACGTTATAAGGTAATACTACATAACGTTATACGTCATAAGGTAATACTACATTACGTTATACGTCATTACGTATTAGAATATAACGTTATCCGTCATTACGTAATAGTATATAACGTTATACGTTAGTACGTAGTAGTATATAACGTTATACGTTAGTACGTAATACTATATAACGTTTTGCGTTATAACGCAATAGTATATAACGTTATACGTTAGTACGTAGTAGTATATAAGGTTATACGTTAGTACGTAATAGTGTAGATCGTTATACGTCATTACGTAATAGTATATAACGTTATACGTTAGTACGTAGTAGTATATAACATTATACGTTAGTACGTAATAGTGTAGATCGTTATACCTCATTACATAATAGTATATAACGTTATACGTTATAAGGCAATACTACATAACGTTAAACGTCATATGGTAATACTACATAACGTTATACGTCATTACGTAATAACGTATGACGTTATTCGTCGTAACGTAATAGCTAATAACGTTATACGTCATAACGTAATGGTATATATACGTTATACGTAGGTACGTAGTAGTATATAACGTTATCCGTTAGTACGTAATAGTATATAACGTTATACGTTATAAGGTAAAACTACATAACGTTATACGTCATCAGCTAATACTACATAACGTTATACGTCATAAGGTAATACTACATTACGTTATACGTCATTACGTATTAGAATATAACGTTATCCGTCATTACGTAATAGTATATAACGTTATACGTTAGTACGTAGTAGTATATAACGTTATACGTTAGTACGTAATACTATATAACGTTTTGCGTTATAACGTAATAGTATATAACGTTATACGTTAGTACGTAGTAGTATATAAGGTTATACGTTAGTACGTAATAGTGTAGATCGTTATACGTCATTACGTAATAGTATATAACGTTATACGTTAGTACGTAGTAGTATATAACATTATACGTTAGTACGTAATAGTGTAGATCGTTATACCTCATTACATAATAGTATATAACGTTATACGTTATAAGGCAATACTACATAACGTTGTACGTCATACGGTGATACTATATAACGTTATACGTCAGTACGTAATAACATATGACGTTATTCGTCATAACGTAATAGCTAATAACGTTATACGTCATAACGTAATGGTATATACCGTTATACGTCATTACGTAATAGTATATAACGTTATACGTCATAACGTAATAGTATATAACGTTATACGTTATAAGATAATACTACATAACGTTATACGTCATCAGCTAATACTACATAACGTTATACGTCATAAGGTAATACTACATTACGTTATACGTCATTACGTATTAGAATATAACGTTATCCGTCATTACGTAATAGTATATAACGTTATACGTTAGTACGTAGTAGTATATAACGTTATACGTTAGTACGTAATACTATATAACGTTTTGCGTTATAACGTAATAGTATATAACGTTATACGTTAGTACGTAATAGTGTAGATCGTTATACGTCATTACGTAAGAGTAAATAACGTTATACGTTAGTACGTAGTAGGATATAACGTTGTACGTCATACGGTAATACTATATAACGTTATACGTCAGTACGTAATATTATATAACGTTATACGTTAGTACGTAATATTATATAACGTTATACGTTATAAGGCAATACTACATATCGTTATACGTCATATGGTAATACTACATAACGTTATAAATCATTACGTAATAGTATATAACGTTATACTTTATAAGGCAATACTACATAACGTTATACGTCATATGGTAATACTACATAACGTTATAAATCATTACGTAATAGTATATAACGTTATACTATATAAGGCAATACTACATAACGTTATACGTCATATGGTAATACTACATAACGTTATAAATCATTACGTAATAGTATATAATGTTATACGTTATAAGGCAATACTACATATCGTTAAACGTCATATGGTAATACTACATAACGGTATACGTCATTACGTAAAAATATATAACGTTATACGTTAGTACGTAGTAGGATATAACGTTGTACGTCATACGGTAATACTATATAACGTTATACGTCAGTACGTAATAGTATATAACGTTATATGTTATAAGGTAATACTACATAACGTTAAACGTTATAAGGCAACACTACAGAACGTTATACGTCATAAGCTAATACTATATAACGTTATACGTCATTACATAATAGTATATAACGTTATACGTTATAAGGCAATACTACATAACGTTAAACGTCATATGGTAATACTACATAATGTTATACGTCATAACGTAATAGTATATAACGTTTTACGTTATAAGATAATACTACATAACGTTATACGTCATCAGCTAATACTACATAACGTTATACGTCATTACGTAATAGTATATAATGTTATACGTTATAAGGCAATACTACATATCGTTAAACGTCTAATGGTAATACTACATAACGGTATACGTCATTACGTAAAAATATATAACGTTATACGTTAGTACGTAGTAGGATATAACGTTGTACGTCATACGGTAATACTATATAACGTTACACGTCAGTACGTAATAGTATATAACGTTATACGTTAGTACGTAATAGTATATAACCTTAGACGTTATAAGGTAATACTACATAACGTTATACGTCATATGGTAATACTACATAACGTTATAAATCATTACGTAATAGTATATAACGTTATACTTTATAAGGCAATACTACACAACGTTAACGTCATAAGGTAATACTACATTACGTTATACGTCATACGGTAATACTATATAACGTTATACGTCATCACGTAATAGTATGTAACGTTATACGTTAGTACGTAGTAGTATATAACGTTATACGTTATTACGTAATAGTGTAGAACGTTATACGTCATTACGTAATAGTATGTAACATTATACGTTAGTACGTAGTAGTATATAACGTTATACGTTATTACGTAATAATGTAGAACGTTATACGTTATATCGTAATAGTATATAACGTTATACGTCATAGCGTAATAGTTTATAACGTAATACGTTTCTAGGTAATACTACATAATGTTTTACGTTATAACGTAATAGTATATAACGTTATACGTTAGTACGTAATAGGATATAACGTTGTACGTCATACGGTAATACTATATAACGTTATACGTCAGTACGTAATAGTATATAACGTTATACGTTACTAGGTAATACTACATATCGTTAAACGTCATATGGTAATACTACATAACGGTATACGTCATTACGTAAAAATATATAACGTTATACGTTAGTACGTAGTAGGATATAACGTTGTACGTCATACGGTAATACTATATAACGATATACGTCAGTACGTAATAGTATATAACGTTATACGTTAGTACGTAATAGTATATAACGTTATACGTTATAAGGTAATACTACATAACGTTATACGTCATATGGTAATACTACATAACGTTATAAATCATTACGTAATAGTATATAACGTTATACGTTATAAGGTAATACTACATAACGTTATACGGCATATGGTAATAGTATATAACGTTATACGTTATAAGATAATACTACATAACGTTATACGTCATAAGGTAATACCACATAACGTTATACGTCATTACGTAATAGTATATAACGTTATACGTCATAACGTAATAGTATATAACGTTATACGTTATAAGATAATACTACATAACGTTAGACGTCATCAGCTAATACTACATAACGTTATACGTCATAAGGTAATACTACATTACGTTATACGTCATTACGTATTAGAATATAACGTTATCCGTCATTACGTAATAGTATATAACGTTATACGTTAGTACGTAGTAGTATATAACGTTATACGTTAGTACGTAATACTATATAACGTTTTGCGTTATAACGTAATAGTATATAACGTTATACGTTAGTACGTAATAGTGTAGATCGTTATACGTCATTACGTAATAGTAAATAACGTTATACGTTAGTACGTAGTAGTATATAACATTATACGTTAGTACGTAATAGTGTAGATCGTTATACCTCATTACATAATAGTATATAACGTTATACGTTATAAGGCAATACTACATAACGTTAAACGTCATATGGTAATACTACATAACGTTATACGTCATTACGTAATAACGTATGACGTTATTCGTCGTAACGTAATAGCTAATAACGTTATACGTCATAACGTAATGGTATATAACGTTATACGTTAGTACGTAGTAGTATATAACGTTATCCGTTAGTACGTAATAGTATATAACGTTATACGTTATAAGGTAATACTACATAACGTTATACGGCATATGGTAATAGTATATAACGTTATACGTTATAAGGCAATACTACATAACGTTATACGTCATAACGTAATAGTATATAACGTTATACGTTATAAGATAATACTACATAACGTTATACGTCATCAGCTAATACTACATAACGTTATACGTCATAAGGTAATACTACATTACGTTATACGTCATTACGTATTAGAATATAACGTTATCCGTCATTACGTAATAGTATATAACGTTATACGTTAGTACGTAGTAGTATATAACGTTATACGTTAGTACGTAATAGTGTAGATCGTTATACGTCATTACGTAAGAGTAAATAACGTTATACGTTAGTACGTAGTAGGATATAACGTTGTACGTCATACGGTAATACTATATAACGTTATACGTCAGTACGTAATATTATATAACGTTATACGTTAGTACGTAATATTATATAACGTTATACGTTATAAGGCAATACTACATATCGTTATACGTCATATGGTAATACTACATAACGTTATAAATCATTACGTAATAGTATATAACGTTATACTTTATAAGGCAATACTACATAACGTTATACGTCATATGGTAATACTACATAACGTTATAAATCATTACGTAATAGTATATAACGTTATACTATATAAGGCAATACTACATAACGTTATACGTCATATGGTAATACTACATAACGTTATAAATCATTACGTAATAGTATATAATGTTACACGTTATAAGGCAATACTACATATCGTTAAACGTCATATGGTAATACTACATAACGGTATACGTCATTACGTAAAAATATATAACGTTATACGTTAGTACGTAGTAGGATATAACGTTGTACGTCATACGGTAATACTATATAACGTTATACGTCAGTACGTAATAGTATATAACGTTATATGTTATAAGGTAATACTACATAACGTTAAACGTTATAAGGCAACACTACAGAACGTTATACGTCATAAGCTAATACTATATAACGTTATACGTCATTACATAATAGTATATAACGTTATACGTTATAAGGCAATACTACATAACGTTAAACGTCATATGGTAATACTACATAACGTTATACGTCATAACGTAATATTATATAACGTTATACGTTAGTACGTAGTAGTATATAACGTTATACGTTAGTACGTAATACTATATAACGTTTTGCGTTATAACGTAATAGTATATAACGTTATACGTTAGTACGTAATAGTATATAACGTTATACGTTAGTACGTAATAGTGTAGATCGTTATACGTCATTACGTAATAGTATATAATGTTATACGTTAGTACGTAGTAGTATATAACATTATACGTTAGTACGTAATAGTGTAGATCGTTATACGTCATTACATAATAGTATATAACGTTATACGTTATAAGGCAATACTACATAACGTTAAACGTCATATGGTAATACTACATAATGTTATACGTCATAACGTAATAGTATATAACGTTATACGTTATAAGATAATACTACATAACGTTATACGTCATCAGCTAATACTACATAACGTTATACGTCATTACGTAATAGTATATAATGTTATACGTTATAAGGCAATACTACATATCGTTAAACGTCTAATGGTAATACTACATAACGGTATACGTCATTACGTAAAAATATATAACGTTATACGTTAGTACGTAGTAGGATATAACGTTGTACGTCATACGGTAATACTATATAACGTTACACGTCAGTACGTAATAGTATATAACGTTATACGTTAGTACGTAATAGTATATAACCTTAGACGTTATAAGGTAATACTACATAACGTTATACGTCATATGGTAATACTACATAACGTTATAAATCATTACGTAATAGTATATAACGTTATACTTTATAAGGCAATACTACAGAACGTTAACGTCATAAGGTAATACTACATTACGTTATACGTCATACGGTAATACTATATAACGTTATACGTCATCACGTAATAGTATGTAACGTTATACGTTAGTACGTAGTAGTATATAACGTTATACGTTATTACGTAATAGTGTAGAACGTTATACGTCATTACGTAATAGTATGTAACATTATACGTTAGTACGTAGTAGTATATAACGTTATACGTTATTACGTAATAATGTAGAACGTTATACGTTATATCGTAATAGTATATAACGTTATACGTCATAGCGTAATAGTTTATAACGTAATACGTTTCTAGGTAATACTACATAATGTTTTACGTTATAACGTAATAGTATATAACGTTATACGTTAGTACGTAATAGGATATAACGTTGTACGTCATACGGTAATACTATATAACGTTATACGTCAGTACGTAATAGTATATAACGTTATACGTTACTAGGTAATACTACATATCGTTAAACGTCATATGGTAATACTACATAACGGTATACGTCATTACGTAAAAATATATAACGTTATACGTTAGTACGTAGTAGGATATAACGTTGTGCGTCATACGGTAATACTATATAACGTTACACGTCAGTACGTAATAGTATATAACGTTATACGTTAGTACGTAATAGTATATAACCTTAGACGTTATAAGGTAATACTACATAACGTTATACGTCATATGGTAATACTACATAACGTTATAAATCATTACGTAATAGTATATAACGTTATACTTTATAAGGCAATACTACACAACGTTAACGTCATAAGGTAATACTACATTACGTTATACGTCATACGGTAATACTATATAACGTTATACGTCATCACGTAATAGTATGTAACGTTATACGTTAGTACGTAGTAGTATATAACGTTATACGTTATTACGTAATAGTGTAGAACGTTATACGTCATTACGTAATAGTATGTAACATTATACGTTAGTACGTAGTAGTATATAACGTTATACGTTATTACGTAATAATGTAGAACGTTATACGTTATATCGTAATAGTATATAACGTTATACGTCATAGCGTAATAGTTTATAACGTAATACGTTTCTAGGTAATACTACATAATGTTTTACGTTATAACGTAATAGTATATAACGTTATACGTTAGTACGTAATAGGATATAACGTTGTACGTCATACGGTAATACTATATAACGTTATACGTCAGTACGTAATAGTATATAACGTTATACGTTACTAGGTAATACTACATATCGTTAAACGTCATATGGTAATACTACATAACGGTATACGTCATTACGTAAAAATATATAACGTTATACGTTAGTACGTAGTAGGATATAACGTTGTACGTCATACGGTAATACTATATAACGTTATACGTCATTACGTAATAGTATATAACGTTATACGTCATTACGTAATAGTATATAATCTTATACGTTATAAGGCAATACTACATATCGTTAAACGTCATATGGTAATACTACATAACGGTATACGTCATTACGTAAAAATATATAACGTTATACGTTAGTACGTAGTAGGATATAACGTTGTACGTCATACGGTAATACTATATAACGTTATACGTCAGTACGTAATAGTATATAACGTTATACGTTAGTACGTAATAGTATATAACGTTATACGTTATAAGGTAATACTACATATCGTTAAACGTCATATGGTAATACTACATAACGTTATACGTCATTACGTAATAGTATATAATGTTATTCGTTATAAGATAATACTACATAACGTTATACGTCATAAGGTAATACTACATAACGTTACACGTCATATGGTAATACAACATAACGTTATACGTCATTACGTAATAGTATATAACGTTATACGTCATTACGTAATAGTATATAATCTTATACGTTATAAGGCAATACTACATATCGTTAAACGTCATATGGTAACACTACATAACGGTATACGTCATTACGTAAAAATATATAACGTTATACGTTAGTACGTAGTAGGATATAACGTTGTACGTCATACGGTAATACTATATAACGATATACGTCAGTACGTAATAGTATATAACGTTATACGTTAGTACGTAATAGTATATAACGTTATACGTTATAAGGTAATACTACATAACGTTATACGTCATATGGTAATACTACATAACGTTATAAATCATTACGTAATAGTATATAACGTTATACTTTATAAGGCAATACTACATAACGTTATACGTCATAAGGTAATACTACATTACGTTATACGTCATACGGTAATACTATATAACGTTATACGTCATCACGTAATAGTATGTAACGTTATACGTTAGTACGTAGTAGTATATGACGTTATACGTTATTACGTAATAGTGTAGAACGTTATACGTCATTACGTAATAGTATGTAACGTTATACGTTAGTACGTAGTAGTATATAACGTTTTACGTTATTACGTAATAGTGTAGAACGTTATACGTCATAGCGTAATATTATATAACGTTATACTTTATAAGGCAATACTACATAACGTTATACGTCATAAGGTAATACTACATTACGTTATACGTCATTACGTATTAGAATATAACGTTATCCGACATTACGTAATAGTATATAACGTTATACGTTAGTACGTAGTAGTATATAACGTTATACGTTAGTACGTATTACTATATAACGTTTTGCGTTATAACGTAATAGTATATAACGTTATACGTTAGTACGTAGTAGGATATAACGTTGTACGTCATACGGTAATACTATATAACGATATACGTCAGTACGTAATAGTATATAACGTTATACGTTAGTACGTAATAGTATATAACGTTATACGTTATAAGGTAATACTACATAACGTTATACGTCATATGGTAATACTACATAACGTTATAAATCATTACGTAATAGTATATAACGTTATACTTTATAAGGCAATACTACATAACGTTATACGTCATAAGGTAATACTACATTACGTTATACGTCATACGGTAATACTATATAACGTTATACGTCATCACGTAATATTATGTAACGTTATACGTTAGTACGTAGTAGTATATGACGTTATACGTTATTACGTAATAGTGTAGAACGTTATACGTCATTACGTAATAGTATGTAACGTTATACGTTAGTACGTAGTAGTATATAACGTTTTACGTTATTACGTAATAGTGTAGAACGTTATACGTCATAGCGTAATATTATATAACGTTATACTTTATAAGGCAATACTACATAACGTTATACGTCATAAGGTAATACTACATTACGTTATACGTCATTACGTATTAGAATATAACGTTATCCGACATTACGTAATAGTATATAACGTTATACGTTAGTACGTAGTAGTATATAACGTTATACGTTAGTACGTATTACTATATAACGTTTTGCGTTATAACGTAATAGTATATAACGTTATACGTTAGTACGTAGTAGTATATAACATTATACGTTAGTACGTAATAGTGTAGATCGTTATACCTCATTACATAATAGTATATAACGTTATACGTTATAAGGCAATACTACATAACGTTAAACGTCATATGGTAATACTACATAACGTTATACGTCATTACGTAATAGTATATAACGTTATACGTCATAACGTATTAGTTTATAACGTTATACGTGCCAGCGTAATAGTATATAACGTTATATGATATAAGGTAATACTACATAATGTTTTACGTTATAACGTAATAGTATATAACGTTATACGTTAGTACGTAATAGGATATAACGTTGTACGTCATACGGTAATACTATATAACGTTATACGTCAGTACGTAATAACATATGACGTTATTCGTCATAACGTAATAGCTAATAACGTTATACGTCATAACGTAATGGTATATAACGTTATACGTTAGTACGTTGTAGTATATGACGTTATCCGTTAGTACGTAATAGTATATAACGTTATCCGTTAGTACGTAATAGTACATAACGTTATACGTTATAAGGTAATACTACATAACGTTATACGTCATCAGATAATACTACATAACGTTATACGTCATAAGGTAATACTACATTACGTTATACGTCATTACGTATTAGAATATAACGTTATCCGTCATTACGTAATAGTATATAACGTTATACGTTAGTACGTAGTAGTATATAACGTTATACGTTAGTACGTAGTACTATATAACGTTTTGCGTTATAACGTAATGGTATATAACGTTATACGTTAGTACGTAGTAGTATATAACGTTATCCGTTAGTACGTAATAGTATATAACGTTATACGTTATAAGGTAATACTACATAACGTTATACGTCTTATGGTAATAGTATATAACGTTATACGTTATAAGGCAATACTACATATTGTTAAACGTCATATGGTAATACTACATAACGTTATACGTCATTACGTAATAGTATATAATGTTATACGTTATAAGATAATACTACATAACGTTATACGTCATAAGGTAATACCACATAATGTTATACGTCATTACGTAATAGTATATAACGTTATACGTCATAACGTAATAGTATATAACGTTATACGTTATAAGATAATACTACATAACGTTATACGTCATCAGCTAATACTACATAACGTTATACGTCATTACGTAATAGTATATAACGTTATACGTTAGTACGTAGTAGTATATAACATTATACGTTAGTACGTAATAGTGTAGATCGTTATACCTCATTACATAATAGTATATAACGTTATATGTTATAAGGCAATACTACATAACGTTAAACGTCATATGGTAATACTACATAACGTTATACGTCATTACGTAATAGTATATAACGTTATACGTCATAACGTATTAGTTTATAACGTTATACGTGCTAGCGTAATAGTATATAACGTTATATGTTATAAGGTAATACTACATAATGTTTTACGTTATAACGTAATAGTATATAACATTATACGTTAGTACGTAATAGGATATAGCGTTGTACGTGATACGGTAATACTATATAACGTTATACGTCAGTACGTAATAACGTATGACGTTATTCGTCATAACGTAATAGCTAATAACGTTATACGTCATAACGTAATGGTATATAACGTTATACGTTAGTACGTTGTAGTATATAACGTTATCCGTTAGTACGTAATAGTATATAACGTTATCCGTTAGTACGTAATAGTACATAACGTTATACGTTATAAGGTAATACTACATAACGTTATACGTCATCAGATAATACTACATAACGTTATACGTCATAAGGTAATACTACATTACGTTATACGTCATTACGTATTAGAATATAACGTTATCCGTCATTACGTAATAGTATATAACGTTATACGTTAGTACGTAGTAGTATATAACGTTATACGTTAGTACGTAGTACTATATAACGTTTTGCGTTATAACGTAATGGTATATAACGTTATACGTTAGTACGTAGTAGTATATAACGTTATCCGTTAGTACGTAATAGTATATAACGTTATACGTTATAAGGTAATACTACATAACGTTATACGTCTTATGGTAATAGTATATAACGTTATACGTTATAAGGCAATACTACATATTGTTAAACGTCATATGGTAATACTACATAACGTTATACGTCATTACGTCATAGTATATAATGTTATACGTTATAAGATAATACTACATAACGTTATACGTCATAAGGTAATACCACATAATGTTATACGTCATTACGTAATAGTATATAACGTTATACGTCATAACGTAATAGTATTTAACGTTATACGTTATAAGATAATACTACATAACGTTATACGTCATCAGCTAATACTACATAACGTTATACGTCATTACGTAATAGTATATAACGTTATACGTTAGTACGTAGTAGTATATAACATTATACGTTAGTACGTAATAGTGTAGATCGTTATACCTCATTACATAATAGTATATAACGTTATATGTTATAAGGCAATACTACATAACGTTAAACGTCATATGGTAATACTACATAACGTTATACGTCATTACGTAATAGTATATAACGTTATACGTCATAACGTATTAGTTTATAACGTTATACGTGCTAGCGTAATAGTATATAACGTTATATGTTATAAGGTAATACTACATAATGTTTTACGTTATAACGTAATAGTATATAACGTTATACGTTAGTACGTAATAGGATATAGCGTTGTACGTGATACGGTAATACTATATAACGTTATACGTCAGTACGTAATAACGTATGACGTTATTCGTCATAACGTAATAGCTAATAACGTTATACGTCATAACGTAATGGTATATAACGTTATACGTTAGTACGTAGTAGTATATAACGTTATCCGTTAGTACGTAATAGTATATAACGTTATACGTCATAAGCTAATACTATATAACGTTATACGTCATTACATAATAGTATATAACGTTATACGTTATAAGGCAATACTACATAACGTTAAACGTCATATGGTAATACTACATAACGTTATACGTCATAACGTAATATTATATAACGTTATACGTTAGTACGTAGTAGTATATAACGTTATACGTTAGTACGTAATACTATATAACGTTTTGCGTTATAACGTAATAGTATATAACGTTATACGTTAGTACGTAATAGTATATAACGTTATACGTTAGTACGTAATAGTGTAGATCGTTATACGTCATTACGTAATAGTATATAATGTTATACGTTAGTACGTAGTAGTATATAACATTATACGTTAGTACGTAATAGTGTAGATCGTTATACGTCATTACATAATAGTATATAACGTTATACGTTATAAGGCAATACTACATAACGTTAAACGTCATATGGTAATACTACATAATGTTATACGTCATAACGTAATAGTATATAACGTTATACGTTATAAGATAATACTACATAACGTTATACGTCATCAGCTAATACTACATAACGTTATACGTCATTACGTAATAGTATATAATGTTATACGTTATAAGGCAATACTACATATCGTTAAACGTCTAATGGTAATACTACATAACGGTATACGTCATTACGTAAAAATATATAACGTTATACGTTAGTACGTAGTAGGATATAACGTTGTACGTCATACGGTAATACTATATAACGTTACACGTCAGTACGTAATAGTATATAACGTTATACGTTAGTACGTAATAGTATATAACCTTAGACGTTATAAGGTAATACTACATAACGTTATACGTCATATGGTAATACTACATAACGTTATAAATCATTACGTAATAGTATATAACGTTATACTTTATAAGGCAATACTACACAACGTTAACGTCATAAGGTAATACTACATTACGTTATACGTCATACGGTAATACTATATAACGTTATACGTCATCACGTAATAGTATGTAACGTTATACGTTAGTACGTAGTAGTATATAACGTTATACGTTATTACGTAATAGTGTAGAACGTTATACGTCATTACGTAACAGTATGTAACATTATACGTTAGTACGTAGTAGTATATAACGTTATACGTTATTACGTAATAATGTAGAACGTTATACGTTATATCGTAATAGTATATAACGTTATACGTCATAGCGTAATAGTTTATAACGTAATACGTTTCTAGGTAATACTACATAATGTTTTACGTTATAACGTAATAGTATATAACGTTATACGTTAGTACGTAATAGGATATAACGTTGTACGTCATACGGTAATACTATATAACGTTATACGTCAGTACGTAATAGTATATAACGTTATACGTTACTAGGTAATACTACATATCGTTAAACGACATATGGTAATACTACATAACGGTATACGTCATTACGTAAAAATATATAACGTTATACGTTAGTACGTAGTAGGATATAACGTTGTACGTCATACGGTAATACTATATAACGTTATACGTCATTACGTAATAGTATATAACGTTATACGTCATTACGTAATAGTATATAATCTTATACGTTATAAGGCAATACTACATATCGTTAAACGTCATATGGTAATACTACATAACGGTATACGTCATTACGTAAAAATATATAACGTTATACGTTAGTACGTAGTAGGATATAACGTTGTACGTCATACGGTAATACTATATAACGTTATACGTCAGTACGTAATAGTATATAACGTTATACGTTAGTACGTAATAGTATATAACGTTATACGTTATAAGGTAATACTACATATCGTTAAACGTCATATGGTAATACTACATAACGGTATACGTCATTACGTAAAAATATATAACGTTATACGTTAGTACGTAGTAGGATATAACGTTGTACGTCATACGGTAATACTATATAACGTTACACGTCAGTACGTAATAGTATATAACGTTATACGTTAGTACGTAATAGTATATAACCTTAGACGTTATAAGGTAATACTACATAACGTTATACGTCATATGGTAATACTACATAACGTTATAAATCATTACGTAATAGTATATAACGTTATACTTTATAAGGCAATACTACACAACGTTAACGTCATAAGGTAATACTACATTACGTTATACGTCATACGGTAATACTATATAACGTTATACGTCATCACGTAATAGTATGTAACGTTATACGTTATAAGGCAATACTACATAACGTTAAACGTCATATGGTAATACTACATAATGTTATACGTCATAACGTAATAGTATATAACGTTATACGTTATAAGATAATACTACATAACGTTATACGTCATCAGCTAATACTACATAACGTTATACGTCATTACGTAATAGTATATAATGTTATACGTTATAAGGCAATACTACATATCGTTAAACGTCTAATGGTAATACTACATAACGGTATACGTCATTACGTAAAAATATATAACGTTATACGTTAGTACGTAGTAGGATATAACGTTGTACGTCATACGGTAATACTATATAACGTTACACGTCAGTACGTAATAGTATATAACGTTATACGTTAGTACGTAATAGTATATAACCTTAGACGTTATAAGGTAATACTACATAACGTTATACGTCATATGGTAATACTACATAACGTTATAAATCATTACGTAATAGTATATAACGTTATACTTTATAAGGCAATACTACACAACGTTAACGTCATAAGGTAATACTACATTACGTTATACGTCATACGGTAATACTATATAACGTTATACGTCATCACGTAATAGTATGTAACGTTATACGTTAGTACGTAGTAGTATATAACGTTATACGTTATTACGTAATAGTGTAGAACGTTATACGTCATTACGTAACAGTATGTAACATTATACGTTAGTACGTAGTAGTATATAACGTTATACGTTATTACGTAATAATGTAGAACGTTATACGTTATATCGTAATAGTATATAACGTTATACGTCATAGCGTAATAGTTTATAACGTAATACGTTTCTAGGTAATACTACATAATGTTTTACGTTATAACGTAATAGTATATAACGTTATACGTTAGTACGTAATAGGATATAACGTTGTACGTCATACGGTAATACTATATAACGTTATACGTCAGTACGTAATAGTATATAACGTTATACGTTACTAGGTAATACTACATATCGTTAAACGACATATGGTAATACTACATAACGGTATACGTCATTACGTAAAAATATATAACGTTATACGTTAGTACGTAGTAGGATATAACGTTGTACGTCATACGGTAATACTATATAACGTTATACGTCATTACGTAATAGTATATAACGTTATACGTCATTACGTAATAGTATATAATCTTATACGTTATAAGGCAATACTACATATCGTTAAACGTCATATGGTAATACTACATAACGGTATACGTCATTACGTAAAAATATATAACGTTATACGTTAGTACGTAGTAGGATATAACGTTGTACGTCATACGGTAATACTATATAACGTTATACGTCAGTACGTAATAGTATATAACGTTATACGTTAGTACGTAATAGTATATAACGTTATACGTTATAAGGTAATACTACATATCGTTAAACGTCATATGGTAATACTACATAACGTTATACGTCATTACGTAATAGTATATAATGTTATTCGTTATAAGATAATACTACATAACGTTATACGTCATAAGGTAATACTACATAACGTTACACGTCATATGGTAATACAACATAACGTTATACGTCATTACGTAATAGTATATAACGTTATACGTCATTACGTAATAGTATATAATCTTATACGTTATAAGGCAATACTACATATCGTTAAACGTCATATGGTAACACTACATAACGGTATACGTCATTACGTAAAAATATATAACGTTATACGTTAGTACGTAGTAGGATATAACGTTGTACGTCATACGGTAATACTATATAACGATATACGTCAGTACGTAATAGTATATAACGTTATACGTTAGTACGTAATAGTATATAATGTTATACGTTATAAGGTAATACTACATAACGTTATACGTCATATGGTAATACTACATAACGTTATAAATCATTACGTAATAGTATATAACGTTATACTTTATAAGGCAATACTACATAACGTTATACGTCATAAGGTAATACTACATTACGTTATACGTCATACGGTAATACTATATAACGTTATACGTCATCACGTAATAGTATGTAACGTTATACGTTAGTACGTAGTAGTATATGACGTTATACGTTATTACGTAATAGTGTAGAACGTTATACGTCATTACGTAATAGTATGTAACGTTATACGTTAGTACGTAGTAGTATATAACGTTTTACGTTATTACGTAATAGTGTAGAACGTTATACGTCATAGCGTAATATTATATAACGTTATACTTTATAAGGCAATACTACATAACGTTATACGTCATAAGGTAATACTACATTACGTTATACGTCATTACGTATTAGAATATAACGTTATCCGACATTACGTAATAGTATATAACGTTATACGTTAGTACGTAGTAGTATATAACGTTATACGTTAGTACGTATTACTATATAACGTTTTGCGTTATAACGTAATAGTATATAACGTTATACGTTAGTACGTAGTAGGATATAACGTTGTACGTCATACGGTAATACTATATAACGATATACGTCAGTACGTAATAGTATATAACGTTATACGTTAGTACGTAATAGTATATAACGTTATACGTTATAAGGTAATACTACATAACGTTATACGTCATATGGTAATACTACATAACGTTATAAATCATTACGTAATAGTATATAACGTTATACTTTATAAGGCAATACTACATAACGTTATACGTCATAAGGTAATACTACATTACGTTATACGTCATACGGTAATACTATATAACGTTATACGTCATCACGTAATAGTATGTAACGTTATACGTTAGTACGTAGTACTATATAACGTTTTGCGTTATAACGTAATGGTATATAACGTTATACGTTAGTACGTAGTAGTATATAACGTTATCCGTTAGTACGTAATAGTATATAACGTTATACGTTATAAGGTAATACTACATAACGTTATACGTCTTATGGTAATAGTATATAACGTTATACGTTATAAGGCAATACTACATATTGTTAAACGTCATATGGTAATACTACATAACGTTATACGTCATTACGTAATAGTATATAATGTTATACGTTATAAGATAATACTACATAACGTTATACGTCATAAGGTAATACCACATAATGTTATACGTCATTACGTAATAGTATATAACGTTATACGACATAACGTAATAGTATATAACGTTATACGTTATAAGATAATACTACATAACGTTATACGTCATCAGCTAATACTACATAACGTTATACGTCATTACGTAATAGTATATAACGTTATACGTTAGTACGTAGTAGTATATAACATTATACGTTAGTACGTAATAGTGTAGATCGTTATACCTCATTACATAATAGTATATAACGTTATATGTTATAAGGCAATACTACATAACGTTAAACGTCATATGGTAATACTACATAACGTTATACGTCATTACGTAATAGTATATAACGTTATACGTCATAACGTATTAGTTTATAACGTTATACGTGCTAGCGTAATAGTATATAACGTTATATGTTATAAGGTAATACTACATAATGTTTTACGTTATAACGTAATAGTATATAACGTTATACGTTAGTACGTAATAGGATATAGCGTTGTACGTGATACGGTAATACTATATAACGTTATACGTCAGTACGTAATAACGTATGACGTTATTCGTCATAACGTAATAGCTAATAACGTTATACGTCATAACGTAATGGTATATAACGTTATACGTTAGTACGTAGTAGTATATAACGTTATCCGTTAGTACGTAATAGTATATAACGTTATACGTCATAAGCTAATACTATATAACGTTATACGTCATTACATAATAGTATATAACGTTATACGTTATAAGGCAATACTACATAACGTTAAACGTCATATGGTAATACTACATAACGTTATACGTCATAACGTAATATTATATAACGTTATACGTTAGTACGTAGTAGTATATAACGTTATACGTTAGTACGTAATACTATATAACGTTTTGCGTTATAACGTAATAGTATATAACGTTATACGTTAGTACGTAATAGTATATAACGTTATACGTTAGTACGTAATAGTGTAGATCGTTATACGTCATTACGTAATAGTATATAATGTTATACGTTAGTACGTAGTAGTATATAACATTATACGTTAGTATAAGGCAATACTACATAACGTTAAACGTCATATGGTAATACTACATAATGTTATGCGTCATAACGTAATAGTATATAACGGTACACGTTATACGTTATATGGTAATACTACATAACGTTATACGTCATCAGCTAATACTACATAACGTTATACGTCATTACGTAATAGTATATAATGTTATACGTTATAAGGCAATACTACATATCGTTAAACGTCTAATGGTAATACTACATAACGGTATACGTCATTACGTAAAAATATATAACGTTATACGTTAGTACGTAGTAGGATATAACGTTGTACGTCATACGGTAATACTATATAACGTTACACGTCAGTACGTAATAGTATATAACGTTATACGTTAGTACGTAATAGTATATAACCTTAGACGTTATAAGGTAATACTACATAACGTTATACGTCATATGGTAATACTACATAACGTTATAAATCATTACGTAATAGTATATAACGTTATACTTTATAAGGCAATACTACACAACGTTAACGTCATAAGGTAATACTACATTACGTTATACGTCATACGGTAATACTATATAACGTTATACGTCATCACGTAATAGTATGTAACGTTATACGTTAGTACGTAGTAGTATATAACGTTATACGTTATTACGTAATAGTGTAGAACGTTATACGTCATTACGTAATAGTATGTAACATTATACGTTAGTACGTAGTAGTATATAACGTTATACGTTATTACGTAATAATGTAGAACGTTATACGTTATATCGTAATAGTATATAACGTTATACGTCATAGCGTAATAGTTTATAACGTAATACGTTTCTAGGTAATACTACATAATGTTTTACGTTATAACGTAATAGTATATAACGTTATACGTTAGTACGTAATAGGATATAACGTTGTACGTCATACGGTAATACTATATAACGTTATACGTCAGTACGTAATAGTATATAACGTTATACGTTACTAGGTAATACTACATATCGTTAAACGTCATATGGTAATACTACATAACGGTATACGTCATTACGTAAAAATATATAACGTTATACGTTAGTACGTAGTAGGATATAACGTTGTACGTCATACGGTAATACTATATAACGTTATACGTCATTACGTAATAGTATATAACGTTATACGTCATTACGTAATAGTATATAATCTTATACGTTATAAGGCAATACTACATATCGTTAAACGTCATATGGTAATACTACATAACGGTATACGTCATTACGTAAAAATATATAACGTTATACGTTAGTACGTAGTAGGATATAACGTTGTACGTCATACGGTAATACTATATAACGTTATACGTCAGTACGTAATAGTATATAACGTTATACGTTAGTACGTAATAGTATATAACGTTATACGTTATAAGGTAATACTACATATCGTTAAACGTCATATGGTAATACTACATAACGTTATACGTCATTACGTAATAGTATATAATGTTATTCGTTATAAGATAATACTACATAACGTTATACGTCATAAGGTAATACTACATAACGTTACACGTCATATGGTAATACAACATAACGTTATACGTCATTACGTAATAGTATATAACGTTATACGTCATTACGTAATAGTATATAATCTTATACGTTATAAGGCAATACTACATATCGTTAAACGTCATATGGTAACACTACATAACGGTATACGTCATTACGTAAAAATATATAACGTTATACGTTAGTACGTAGTAGGATATAACGTTGTACGTCATACGGTAATACTATATAACGATATACGTCAGTACGTAATAGTATATAACGTTATACGTTAGTACGTAATAGTATATAACGTTATACGTTATAAGGTAATACTACATAACGTTATACGTCATATGGTAATACTACATAACGTTATAAATCATTACGTAATAGTATATAACGTTATACTTTATAAGGCAATACTACATAACGTTATACGTCATAAGGTAATACTACATTACGTTATACGTCATACGGTAATACTATATAACGTTATACGTCATCACGTAATAGTATGTAACGTTATACGTTAGTACGTAGTAGTATATGACGTTATACGTTATTACGTAATAGTGTAGAACGTTATACGTCATTACGTAATAGTATGTAACGTTATACGTTAGTACGTAGTAGTATATAACGTTTTACGTTATTACGTAATAGTGTAGAACGTTATACGTCATAGCGTAATATTATATAACGTTATACTTTATAAGGCAATACTACATAACGTTATACGTCATAAGGTAATACTACATTACGTTATACGTCATTACGTATTAGAATATAACGTTATCCGACATTACGTAATAGTATATAACGTTATACGTTAGTACGTAGTAGTATATAACGTTATACGTTAGTACGTATTACTATATAACGTTTTGCGTTATAACGTAATAGTATATAACGTTATACGTTAGTACGTAGTAGGATATAACGTTGTACGTCATACGGTAATACTATATAACGATATACGTCAGTACGTAATAGTATATAACGTTATACGTTAGTACGTAATAGTATATAACGTTATACGTTATAAGGTAATACTACATAACGTTATACGTCATATGGTAATACTACATAACGTTATAAATCATTACGTAATAGTATATAACGTTATACTTTATAAGGCAATACTACATAACGTTATACGTCATAAGGTAATACTACATTACGTTATACGTCATACGGTAATACTATATAACGTTATACGTCATCACGTAATAGTATGTAACGTTATACGTTAGTACGTAGTAGTATATGACGTTATACGTTATTACGTAATAGTGTAGAACGTTATACGTCATTACGTAATAGTATGTAACGTTATACGTTAGTACGTAGTAGTATATAACGTTTTACGTTATTACGTAATAGTGTAGAACGTTATACGTCATAGCGTAATATTATATAACGTTATACTTTATAAGGCAATACTACATAACGTTATACGTCATAAGGTAATACTACATTACGTTATACGTCATTACGTATTAGAATATAACGTTATCCGACATTACGTAATAGTATATAACGTTATACGTTAGTACGTAGTAGTATATAACGTTATACGTTAGTACGTATTACTATATAACGTTTTGCGTTATAACGTAATAGTATATAACGTTATACGTTAGTACGTAGTAGTATATAACATTATACGTTAGTACGTAATAGTGTAGATCGTTATACCTCATTACATAATAGTATATAACGTTATACGTTATAAGGCAATACTACATAACGTTAAACGTCATATGGTAATACTACATAACGTTATACGTCATTACGTAATAGTATATAACGTTATACGTCATAACGTATTAGTTTATAACGTTATACGTGCCAGCGTAATAGTATATAACGTTATATGTTATAAGGTAATACTACATAATGTTTTACGTTATAACGTAATAGTATATAACGTTATACGTTAGTACGTAATAGGATATAACGTTGTACGTCATACGGTAATACTATATAACGTTATACGTCAGTACGTAATAACATATGACGTTATTCGTCATAACGTAATAGCTAATAACGTTATACGTCATAACGTAATGGTATATAACGTTATACGTTAGTACGTTGTAGTATATAACGTTATCCGTTAGTACGTAATAGTATATAACGTTATCCGTTAGTACGTAATAGTACATAACGTTATACGTTATAAGGTAATACTACATAACGTTATACGTCATCAGATAATACTACATAACGTTATACGTCATAAGGTAATACTACATTACGTTATACGTCATTACGTATTAGAATATAACGTTATCCGTCATTACGTAATAGTATATAACGTTATACGTTAGTACGTAGTAGTATATAACGTTATACGTTAGTACGTAGTACTATATAACGTTTTGCGTTATAACGTAATGGTATATAACGTTATACGTTAGTACGTAGTAGTATATAACGTTATCCGTTAGTACGTAATAGTATATAACGTTATACGTTATAAGGTAATACTACATAACGTTATACGTCTTATGGTAATAGTATATAACGTTATACGTTATAAGGCAATACTACATATTGTTAAACGTCATATGGTAATACTACATAACGTTATACGTCATTACGTAATAGTATATAATGTTATACGTTATAAGATAATACTACATAACGTTATACGTCATAAGGTAATACCACATAATGTTATACGTCATTACGTAATAGTATATAACGTTATACGTCATAACGTAATAGTATATAACGTTATACGTTATAAGATAATACTACATAACGTTATACGTCATCAGCTAATACTACATAACGTTATACGTCATTACGTAATAGTATATAACGTTATACGTTAGTACGTAGTAGTATATAACATTATACGTTAGTACGTAATAGTGTAGATCGTTATACCTCATTACATAATAGTATATAACGTTATATGTTATAAGGCAATACTACAGAACGTTAAACGTCATATGGTAATACTACATAACGTTATACGTCATTACGTAATAGTATATAACGTTATACGTCATAACGTATTAGTTTATAACGTTATACGTGCTAGCGTAATAGTATATAACGTTATATGTTATAAGGTAATACTACATAATGTTTTACGTTATAACGTAATAGTATATAACGTTATACGTTAGTACGTAATAGGATATAGCGTTGTACGTGATACGGTAATACTATATAACGTTATACGTCAGTACGTAATAACGTATGACGTTATTCGTCATAACGTAATAGCTAATAACGTTATACGTCATAACGTAATGGTATATAACGTTATACGTTAGTACGTAGTAGTATATAACGTTATCCGTTAGTACGTAATAGTATATAACGTTATACGTTATAAGGTAATACTACATAACGTTATACGTCATATGGTAATAGTATATAACGTTATACGTTATAAGGCAATACTACATATCGTTAAAAGTCATATGGTAATACTACATAACGTTATACGTGATTACGTAATAGTATATAATGTTATACGTTATAAGATAATACTACATAACGTTATACGTCATAAGGTAATACCACATAACGTTATACGTCATTACGTAATAGTATATAACGTTATACGTCATAACGTAATAGTATATAACGTTATACGTTATAAGATAATACTACATAACGTTATACGTCATCAGCTAATACTACATAACGTTATACGTCATAAGGTAATACTACATTACGTTATACGTCATTACGTATTAGAATATAACGTTATCCGTCATTACGAAATAGTATATAACGTTATACGTTAGTACGTAGTAGTATATAACGTTATACGTTAGTACGTAATACTATATAACGTTTTGCGTTATAACGTAATAGTATATAACGTTATACGTTAGTACGTAGTAGTATATAACGTTATACGTTAGTACGTAATAGTGTAGATCGTTATACGTCATTACGTAATAGTAAATAACGTTATACGTTAGTACGTAGTAGTATATAACATTATACGTTAGTACGTAATAGTGTAGATCGTTATACCTCATTACATAATAGTATATAACGTTATACGTTATAAGGCAATACTACATAACGTTAAACGTCATATGGTAATACTACATAACGTTATACGTCATTACGTAATAGTATATAATGTTATACGTTATAAGATAATACTACATAACGTTATACGTCATAAGGTAATATTATATAACGTTATACGTTAGTACGTAGTAGTATATAACATTATACGTTAGTACGTAATAGTGTAGATCGTTATACCTCATTACATAATAGTATATAACGTTATACGTTATACGGCAATACTACATAACGTTATACGTCATATGGTAATAGTATATAACGTTATACGTTATAAGGCAATACTACATATTGTTAAACGTCATATGGTAATACTACGTAACGTTATACGTCATTACGTAATAGTATATAATGTTATACGTTATAAGATAATACTACATAACGTTATACGTCATAAGGTAATACTACATAATGTTATACGTCATTACGTAATAGTATATAACGTTATACGTCATAACGTAATAATATATAACGTTATACGTTATAAGATAATACTACATAACGTTATACGTCATCAGCTAATACTACATAACGTTATACGTCATAACGTAATAGTATATGACGTTATACGTTATAAGATTATACTACATAACGTTATACGTCATCAGCTAATATTACATAACGTTATACGTCATAAGGTAATACTACATTACGTTATACGTCATTACGTATTAGAATATAACGTTATCCGTCATTACGTAATGGTATATAACGTTATACGTTAGTACGTAATAGTATATAACGTTATACGTTATAAGGTAATACTACATAGCGTTATACGTCATATGGTAATACTACATAACGTTATAAATCATTACGTAATAGTATATAACGTTATACTTTATACGGCAATACTACACAACGTTATACGTCATAAGGTAATACTACATATCGTTATACGTCATTACGTAATAGTATATAACGTTATACGTCATAACGTAATAGTATATAACGTTATACGTTATAAGATAATACTACATAACGTTATACGTCATCAGCTAATACTACATAACGTTATACGTCATTACGTAATAGTATATAATGTTATACGTTATAAGGCAATACTACATATCGTTAAACGTCATATGGTAATACTACATAACGGTATACGTCATTACGTAAAAATATATAACGTTATACGTTAGTACGTAGTAGGATATAACGTTGTACGTCATACGGTAATACTATATAACGTTATACGTCATCACGTAATAGTATGTAACGTTATACGTTAGTACGTAGTAGCATATAACGTTATACGTTATTACGTCATAGTGTAGAACGTTATACGTCATTACGTAATAGTATGTAACGTTATACGTTAGTACGTAGTAGTATATAACGTTATACGTTATTACGTAATAGTGTAGAACGTTATACGTTATTACGTAATAGTACATAACGTTATAGGTCATAGCGTAATAGTATATAACGTTATACGTTACTAGGTAATACTACATATCGTTAAACGTCATGTGGTAATACTACATAACGGTATACGTCATTACGTAAAAATATATAACGTTATACGTTAGTACGTAGTAGGATATAACGTTGTACGTCATACGGTAATACTATATAACGTTATACGTCAGTACGTAATAGTATATAACGTTATACGTTAGTACGTAATAGTATATAATGTTACACGTTATAAGGCAATACTACATATCGTTAAACGTCATATGGTAATACTACATAACGTTATACGTTATTACGTAATAGTATATAATGTTATTCGTTATAAGATAATACTACATAACGTTATACGTCAGAAGGTAATACTACATAACGTTACACGTCATATGGTAATACTACATAACGTTATACGTAGGTACGTAATAGTATATAACGTTATACGTTAGTACGTAATAGTATATAACGTTATACGTTACTAGGTAGTACTACATATCGTTAAACGTCATATGGTACAACTACATAACGGTATACGTCATTACGTAAAAATATATAACGTTATACGTTAGTACGTAGTAGGATATAACGTTGCACGTCATACGGTAATACTATATAACGTAATACGTCAGTACGTAATAGTATATAACGTTATACGATAGTACGTAGTAGTATATAACGTTATATGTTAGTACGTAATAGTGTAGATCGTTATACGTCATTACGTAATAGTATATAACGTTATACGTTAGTACGTAGTAGTATATAACATTATACGTTAGTACGTAATAGTGTAGATCGTTATACCTCATTACATAATAGTATATAACGTTATACGTTATAAGGCAATACTACATAACGTTAAACGTCATATGGTAATACTACATAACGTTATGCGTCATATGGTAATACTACATAACGTTATAAATCATTACGTAATAGTATATAACGTTATGCTTTATAAGGCAATACTACACAACGTTATACGTCATAAGGTAATACTACATTACGTTATACGTCATACGGTAATACTATATAACGTTATACGTCATGACGTAATAGTATGTAACGTTATACGTTAGTACGTAGTAGTATATAACGTTATACGTTATTACGTAATAGTGTAGAACGTTATACGTCATTACGTAATAGTATGTAACGTTATACGTTAGTACGTAGTAGTATATAACATTATACGTTATTACGTAATAGTGTAGAACCTTATACGTTATAACGTAATAGTACATAACGTTATACGTCATAGCGTAATAGTATATAACGTTATACGTTACTAGGTAATACTACATAATGTTTTACGTTATAACGTAATAGTATATAACGTTATACGTTAGTACGTAATAGGATATAACGTTGTACGTCATACGGTAATACTATATAACGTTATACGTCAGTACGTAATGGTATATAACGTTATACGTCATAACGTAATAGTATATAACGTTATACGTTATAAGATAACACTACATAACGTTATGCGTCATCAGCTAATACTACATAACGTTATACATCATTACGTAATAGTACATAATGTTATACGTTAGTACGTAATAGGATATAACGTTGTACGTCATACGGTAATACTATATAACGTTATACGTCAGTACGTAATGGTATATAACGTTATACGTCATAACGTAATAGTATATAACGTTATACGTTATAAGATAACACTACATAACGTTATGCGTCATCAGCTAATACTACATAACGTTATACATCATTACGTAATAGTATATAATGTTATACGTTAGTACGTAATAGGATATAACGTTGTACGTCATAAGGTAATACTATATAACGTCATACGTCAGTACGTAATGGTATATAACGTCATACGTCATTACGTAATAGTATATAACGTTATACGTCATAACGTATTAGTTTATAACGTTATACGTGCTAGCGTAATAGTATATAACGTTATACGTTAGTACGTAATAGGATATAACGTTGTACGTCATACGGTAATACTATATAACGTTATACGTCAGTACGTAATAACATATGACGTTATACGTCATAACGTAATAGCTAATAACGTTATACGTTATAACGTAATGGTATATAACGTTATACGTTAGAACGTAGTAGTATATAACGTTATACGTTAGTACGTAATAGTATATAACGTTATACGTTATAAGGTAATACTACATAACGTTATACGTCATATGGTAATAGTATATAACCTTATACGTTACTAGGTAATACTACATATCGTTAAACGTCATATGGTAATACTACATAACGGTATACGTCATTACGTAAAAATATATAACGTTATACGTTAGTACGTAGTAGGATATAACGTTGTACGTCATACGGTAATACTATATAACGTTATACGTCAGTACGTAATAGTATATTACGTTATACGTTAGTACGTAATAGTATATAACATTATACGTTATAAGGTAATACTACATAACGTTATACGTCATATGGTAATACTACATAACGTTATAAATCATTACGTAATAGTATATAACGTTATACTTTATAAGGCAATACTACACAACGTTATACGTCATAAGGTAATACTACATTACGTTATGCGTCATACGGTAATACTATATAACGTTATACGTCATCACGTAATAGTATGCAACGTTATACGTTAGTACGTAGTAGTATATAACGTTATATGTTATTACGTAATAGTGTAGAACGTTATACGTCATTACGTAATAGTATGTAAATTTACGTTAGTACGTAGTAGTATATTACATTATACGTTATTACGTAATAGTGTAGAACGTTATACGTTATAACGTAATAGTACATAACGTTATACGTCATAGCGTAATAGTATATAACGTTATACGTTACTAGGTAATACTACATAATGTTTTACGTTATAACGTAATAGTATATAACGTTATACGTTAGTACGTAATAGCGTATAACGTTGTACGTCATACGGTAATACTATATAACGTTATACGTCAGTACGTAGTAGTATATAACGTTATACGTTAGTACGTAATAGTATATAACGTTAGACGTTATAAGGTAATACTACATAACGTTATACGTCATTACGTAATAGTATATAACGTTATACGTCATAACGTAATAGTATATAACGTTATACGTTATAAGATAATACTACATAACGTTATACGTCAACAGCTAATACTACATAACGTTATACGTCATTACGTAATAGTATATAATGTTATAGGTAATAAGGCAATACTACATATCGTTAAACGTCATATAGTAATACTACATAACGGTATACGTCATTACGTAAAAATATATAACGTTATACGTTATAAGATAATACTACATAACGTAATACGTCATAAGGTAATACTACATAACGTTATACGTCATTACGTAATAGTATATAACGTTATACTTTATAAGGCAATACTACACAACGTTATACGTCATAAGGTAATACTACATAACGTTATACGTCATTACGTAATAGTATGTAACGTTATACGTTAGTACGTAGTAGTATATAACGTTATACGTCATAACGTAATAGTATATAACGTTATACGTTATAAGATGACACTACATAACGTTATGCGTCATCAGCTAATACTACATAACGTTATACATCATTACGTAATAGTATATAATGTTATACGTTAGTACGTAATAGGATATAACGTTGTACGTCATACGGTAATACTATATAACGTTATACGTCAGTACGTAATGGTATATAACGTTATACGTCATAACGTAATAGTATATAACGTTATACGTTATAAGATAATACTACATAACGTTATACGTCATCAGCTAATACTACATAACGTTATACGTCATCACGTAATAGTATATAACGTTATACGTTAGTACGTAATAGTATATAACGTTATACGTTATAAGGTAACACTACATAACGTTATACGTCATTACGTAATAGTACACAATGTTATACGTTATAAGATAATACTACATAACGTTATACGTCATAAGGTAATACTACATAACGTTATACGTCATTACGTAATAGTATATAACGTTATACGTTAGTACGTAGTAGTATATAACATTATACGTTAGTACGTAATAGTGTAGATCGTTATACCTCATTACATAATAGTATATAACGTTATACGTTATAAGGCAATACTACATAACGTTAAATGTCATATGGTAATACTACATATCGTTATGCGTCATTACGTAATAGTATATAACGTTATACGTCATAACGTATTAGTTTATAACGTTATACGTGCTAGCGTAATAGTATATAACGTTATATATTATAAGGTAATACTACATAATGTTTTACGCTATAACGTAATAGTATATAACGTTATACGTTAGTACGTAATAGTGTAGATCGTTATACGTCATTACGTAATAGTATATAACGTTATACGTTAGTACGTAGTAGTATATAACGTTATATGTTAGTACGTAATAGTGTAGATCGTTATACCTCATTACATAATAGTATATAACGTTATACGTTATAAGGCAATATTACATAACGTTAAACGTCATAAGGTAATACTACATTACGTTATACGTCATACGGTAATACTATATAACGTTATACGTCATCACGTAATAGTATGTAACGTTATACGTTAGTACGTAGTAGTATATAACATTATACGTTATTACGCAATAGTATAGAACGTTATACGTTATAACGTAATAGTACATAACGTTATACGTCATAGCGTAATAGTATATAACGTTATACGTTACTAGGTAATACTACATAATGTTTTACGTTATAACGTAATAGTATATAACGTTATACGTTAGTACGTAGTAGTATATAACGTTATACGTTAGTACGTAATAGTGTAGATCGTTATACGTCATTACGTAATAGTATATAACGTTATACGTTAGTACGTAGTAGTATATAACGTTATATGTTAGTACGTAATAGTGTAGATCGTTATACCTCATTACATAATAGTATATAACGTTATACGTTATAAGGCAATACTACATAACGTTAAACGTCATAAGGTAATACTACATTACGTTATACGTCATACGGTAATACTATATAACGTTATACGTCATCACGTAATAGTATGTAACGTTATACGTTAGTACGTAGTAGTATATAACATTATACGTTATTACGTAATAGTGTAAAACGTTATACGTTATAACGTAATAGTACATAACGTTATACGTCATAGCGTAATAGTATATAACGTTATACGTTACTAGGTAATACTACATAATGTTTTACGTTATAACGTAATAGTATATAACGTTATACGTTAGTACGTAATAGGATATAACGTTGTACGTCATACGGTAATACTATATAACGTTATACGTCAGTACGTAATAGTATATAACGTTATACGTTAGTACGTAATAGTATATAACGTTAGACGTTATAAGGTAATACTACATAACGTTATACGTCATATGGTAATACTACATAACGTTATACGCCATTGCGTAATAGTATATAAGGTTATACTTTATAAGGCAATACTTCATAACGTTATACGTCATAAGGTAATACAAGTCACGTTATACGTCATACGGTAATACTATATAACGTTATACGCCATCACGTAATAGTATGTAACGTTATACGTTAGTACGTAGTAGTATATAACATTATACGTTATTACGTAATAGTGTAGAACGTTATACGTTATAACGTAATAGTACATAACGTTATACGTCATAGCGTAATAGTATATAACGTTATACGTTACTAGGTAATACTACATAATGTTTTACGTTATAACGTAATAGTATATAACGTTATACGTTAGTACGTAATAGGATATAACGTTGTACGTCATACGGTAATACTATATAACGTTATACGTCAGTACGTAATAGTATATAACGTTATACGTTAGTACGTAATAGTATATAACGTTAGACGTTATAAGGTAATACTACATAACGTTATACGTCATATGGTAATACTACATAACGTTATACGTCATAAGGTAATACAAGTCACGTTATACGTCATACGGTAATACTATATAACGTTATACGTCATCACGTAATAGTATGTAACGTTATACGTTAGTACGTAGTAGCATATAACGTTATACGTTATTACGTCATAGTGTAGAACGTTATACGTCATTACGTAATAGTATGTAACGTTATTCGTTAGTACGTAGTAGTATATAACGTTGTACGTCATACGGTTATACTATATAACGTTATACGTCAGTACGTAATAGTATATAACGTTATACGTTAGTACGTAATAGTATATAATGTTATACGTTATAAGGCAATACTACATATCGTTAAACGTCATATGGTAATACTACATAACGTTATACGTCATCACGTAATAGTATATAATGTTATTCGTTATAAGATAATACTGCATAACGTTATACGTCATAAGGTAATACTACACAACGTTACACGTCATATGGTAATACTACATAACGTTATACGTCAGTAAGTAATAGTATATAACGTTATACGCCAGTACGTAATAGTATATAACGTTATACGTTACTAGGTAATACTACATATCGTTAAACGTCATATGGTAATACTACATAACGGTATACGTCATTACGTAAAAATATATAACGTTATACGTTAGTACGTAGTAGGATATAACGTTGTACGTCATACGGTAATACTATATGACGTTATACGTCAGTACGTAATAGTATATAACGTTATACGTTAGTACGTAGTAGTATATAACGTTATATGTTAGTACGTAATAGTGTAGATCGTTATACCTCATTACATAATAGTATATAACGTTATACGTTATAAGGCAATACTACATAACGTTAAATGTCATATGGTAATACTACATATCGTTATGCGTCATTACGTAATAGTATATAACGTTATACGTCATAACGTATTAGTTTATAACGTTATACGTTATAAGGCAATACTACATAACGTTAAACGTCATAAGGTAATACTACATTACGTTATACGTCATACGGTAATACTATATAACGTTATACGTCATCACGTAATAGTATGTAACGTTATACGTTAGTACGTAGTAGTATATAACATTATACGTTATTACGTAATAGTGTAGAACGTTATGCGTTATAACGTAATAGTACATAACGTTATACGTCATAGCGTAATAGTATATAACGTTATACGTTACTAGGTAATACTACATAATGTTTTACGTTATAACGTAATAGTATATAACGTTATACGTTAGTACGTAGTAGTATATAACGTTATACGTTAGTACGTAATAGTGTAGATCGTTATACGTCATTACGTAATAGTATATAACGTTATACGTTAGTACGTAGTAGTATATAACGTTATATGTTAGTACGTAATAGTGTAGATCGTTATACCTCATTACATAATAGTATATAACGTTATACGTTATAAGGCAATACTACATAACGTTAAACGTCATAAGGTAATACTACATTACGTTATACGTCATACGGTAATACTATATAACGTTATACGTCATCACGTAATAGTATGTAACGTTATACGTTAGTACCTAGTAGTATATAACATTATACGTTATTACGTAATAGTGTAGAACGTTATACGTTATAACGTAATAGTACATAACGTTATACGTCATAGCGTAATAGTATATAACGTTATACGTTACTAGGTAATACTACATAATGTTTTACGTTATAACGTAATAGTATATAACGTTATATGTTAGTACGTAATAGGATATAACGTTGTACGTCATACGGTAATACTATATAACGTTATACGTCAGTACGTAATAGTATATAACGTTATACGTTAGTACGTAATGGTATATAACGTTATACGTTATAAGGTAATACTACATAACGTTATACGCTATTACGTAATAGTATATAAGTTCATACGTTAGTACGTAATAGTATATAACGTTATACGTCATAACGTAATTGTATATAACGTTATACGTTATAAGATAATACTACATAACGATATACGTCATAAGGTAATACTACATAACGTTATACGTCATTAGGTAGTAGTATATAACGTTATTCGTTAGTACGTAATAGTATAAAACGTTATACATCAGTACGTAATAGTATATAACGTTATACGTCATAACCTAATAGTTTATAACGTTATACGTTATATCGTAATAGTATATAACGTTATACGTTAGTACGTAGTAGTATATAACGTTATACGTCAGTAGGTAATAGTATATAACGTTATACGTTAGTACGTAATAGTATATAACGTTATACGTCATAACGTAATATTTTATAACGTTATACGTCATAACGTAATGGTTTATAATGTTATACGTTAGTACGTAGTAGTATATAACGTTATACGTTAGTACGTAATAGTATATAACTTTATACGTTATAAGGTAATACTACATGACGTTATACGTCATATGGTAATACTACATAACGGTATACGTCATTGCGTAATAGTATATAACGTTATACTTTATAAGGCAATACTACATAACGTTATACGTCATAAGGTAATACTACATTACGTTATACGTCATTACGTATTAGAATATAACGTTATCCGTCATTACGTAATAGTATATAACGTTATACGTTAGTACCTAGTAGTATATAACGTTATACGTTAGAAGCTAATATTACATAACGTTATACGTCATAAGTTAATACTATATAACGTTCTACTACAGTACGCAATAGTATATAACCTTATACGTTATTACGTGTAGTTTATAACGTTATACATTAGTACGTAGTAGTATATAATGTTAAACGTCAGAACGTAATAGTATATAACGTTATACGTTATAAGGTAATACTACATATCGTTAAACGTCATATGGTAATACTACATAACGTTATACGTCATTACGTAATAGTATATAACGTTATTCGTTAGTACATAATAGTATATAATGTTATACGTTATAAGGCAATACTACATATCGTTAAACGTCATATGGTAATACTCCATAACGTTATACGTCATTACGTAATAGTATATAATGTTATACGTTATAAGATAATACTACATAACGTTATACGTCGTAAGGTAATACTACATAACATTATACGACATTACGTAATAGTATATTACGTTATACGTCATAACGTAATAGTATATAACGTTATACGTTATAAGATAATACTACATAACGTTATACGTCATCAGCTAATACTACATAACGTTATACGTCGTTACGCAATAGTATATAATGTTATACGTTAGTACGTAATAGGATATAACGTTGTACGTCATACGGTAATACTATATAACGTTATACGTCAGTACGTAATAGTATATAATGTTATACGTTAGTACGTAATAGGATATAACGTTATACGTCATATGGTAATACTACATAACGTTAATCGTCATTGCGTAATAGTTAACGTTATACTTTATAAGGCAATACTACATAACGTTATACGTCATAACGTAATAGTTTATAACGTTATACGTTATAACGAAATAGTATATAACGTTATACGTTATTACGTAATAGTGTAGAACGTTATACGCTAGTACGTAAAAGTACATAACGTTATACGTCATAGCGTAATAGTATATAACGTTATACGTTATAAGGTAATACTACATAATGTTTTACGTTATAACGTAATAGTATATAACGTTATACGTTAGTATGTAATAGTATATAACGTTATACGTTAGTACGTAATAGTATATAACGTTATACGTCATAACGTAATTGTATATAACGTTATACGTTATAAGGTAATACTACATAATGTTTTACGTTTTAACGTAATAGTATATAACGTTACACGTTAGTACGTAATAGGATATAACGTTGTACGTCATACGGTAATACTATATAACGTTATACGTCAGTACGTAATAACATATGACGTTATACGTCATAACGTAATATTTTATAACGTTATACGTCATAACGTAATGGTTTATAATGTTATACGTTAGTACGTAGTAGTATATAACGTTATACGTTAGTACGTAATAGTATATAACGTTATACGTTATAAGGTAATACTACATGACGTTATACGTCATATGGTAATACTACATAACGGTATACGTCATTGCGTAATAGTATATAACGTTATACTTTATAAGGCAATACTACATAACGTTATACGTCATAAGGTAATACTACATTACGTTATACGTCATTACGTATTAGAATATAACGTTATCCGTCATTACGTAATAGTATATAACGTTATACGTTAGTACCTAGTAGTATATAACGTTATACGTTAGAAGCTAATATTACATAACGTTATACGTCATAAGTTAATACTATATAACGTTCTACTACAGTACGCAATAGTATATAACCTTATACGTTATTACGTGTAGTTTATAACGTTATACATTAGTACGTAGTAGTATATAATGTTAAACGTCAGAACGTAATAGTATATAACGTTATACATTATAAGGTAATACTACATATCGTTAAACGTCATATGGTAATACTACATAACGTTATACGTCATTACGTAATAGTATATAACGTTATTCGTTAGTACATAATAGTATATAATGTTATACGTTATAAGGCAATACTACATATCGTTAAACGTCATATGGTAATACTCCATAACGTTATACGTCATTACGTAATAGTATATAATGTTATACGTTATAAGATAATACTACATAACGTTATACGTCGTAAGGTAATACTACATAACATTATACGACATTACGTAATAGTATATTACGTTATACGTCATAACGTAATAGTATATAACGTTATACGTTATAAGATAATACTACATAACGTTATACGTCATCAGCTAATACTACATAACGTTATACGTCGTTACGCAATAGTATATAATGTTATACGTTAGTACGTAATAGGATATAACGTTGTACGTCATACGGTAATACTATATAACGTTATACGTCAGTACGTAATAGTATATAATGTTATACGTTAGTACGTAATAGGATATAACGTTATACGTCATATGGTAATACTACATAACGTTAATCGTCATTGCGTAATAGTATATAACGTTATACTTTATAAGGCAATACTACATAACGTTATACGTCATAACGTAATATTATATAACGTTATACGTTAGTACGTAGTAGTTTATAACGTTATACGTTAGTACGTAATAGGATATTACGTTGTACGTCATACGGCAATACTATATATCGTTATACGTCAGTACGAAATAGTATATAACGTTATACGTCATAACGTAATAGTTTATAACGTTATACGTCATAACGAAATAGTATATAACGTTATACGTTATAAGGTAATACTACATAATGTTTTACGTTATAACGTAATAGTATATAACGTTATACGTTAGTACGTAATAGGATATAACGTTGTACGTCATACGGTAATACTAAATAACGTTATACCTCAGTACGAAATAGTATATAACGTTATACGTCATAACGTAATAGTTTATAACGTTATACGTTATAACGAAATAGTATATAACGTTATACGTTATTACGTAATAGTGTAGAACGTTATACGCTAGTACGTAAAAGTACATAACGTTATACGTCATAGCGTAATAGTATATAACGTTATACGTTATAAGGTAATACTACATAATGTTTTACGTTATAACGTAATAGTATATAACGTTATACGTTAGTATGTAATAGTATATAACGTTATACGTCATAACGTAATAGTTTATAACGTTATACGTCATAACGTAATAATATATAACGTTATACGTTATTACGTAGTAGTATATAACGTTATACGTTAGTACGTAATAGAATATAACGTTATACGTTAGTACGTAGTAGTATATAACGTTATACGTTAGTACGTAATACTATATAACGTTTTACGTTATAACGTAATAGTATATAACGTTATACGTTAGTACGTTGTAGTATATAACGTTATACGCTAGTACGTAATAGTATATAACGTTATACTTCATAAGGCAATACAACATAACGTTATACGTCATAAGGTAATACTACATTACGTTATACGTCATTACGTAATAGTATATAACGTTATACGTTAGTACCTAGTAGTATATAACGATATACGTTATAAGGTAATACTACATAACGTTATATTTCATATGGTAATACTACATAACGTTATACGTCATTACGTAATAGTATATAACGTTATACGTTAGTACGTAGTAGTATATAACATTATACGTTATTACGTAATAGTGTAGAACGTTATACGTTATTACGTAATAGTACATAACGTTATGCGTCATATCGTAATAGTTTATAACGTTATACGTTAGTACGTAATAGTATATAACGTTATACGTTATAAGGTAATACTACATAACATTATACGTCATATGGTAATACTACATACTATTATACGTCATAACGTAATAGTATATAACGTTATACGTTATTACGTGTAGTTTATAACGTTATACATTTGTACGTAGTAGTATATAATGTTATACGTCAGTACGTAATAGTATATAACGTTATACGTTATAAGGTAATACTACATAACATTATACGTCATATGGTAATACTACATACTATTATACGTCATAACGTAATATTATATAACGTTATACGTTAGTACGTAGTAGTATATAACGTTATACGTTAGTACGTAATACTATATAACGTTATACGTTAGTACGTAGTAGTATATAACGTTATACGTTAGTACGTAATAGTATATAACGTTATATGTTATAAGGTAATACTACATAATGTTTTACGTTATAACGTAATAGTATATAACGTTATACGTTAGTACGTAATAGGATATAACGTTGTCCGTCATACGGTAATACTATATAACGTTGTAGAGGTATCTCCAACGATTTCCAATACAGGAGAATTGTTTTCCTACCCTCCACAACGTTGTAGAAGTATCTCCAACGATTTCCAACCCCGTAGAATGGTTTTCCAACCCTCCAGATCGTAGTGGCAGGCTCTCCAACGATTTCCAATCCCGTGGAATGGTTTCCCAAACCTGTAGATCGATTTGGAAGGCTCACCACCGATTTCCAACCCCGTAGAATGGTTTATGAACCCTCCAGATCGTTGTGCAATGCTCTCCAACGATTCCTAATACCGGAGAATTGTTTTGTAACCCTCCACAACGTTGTGGAAGTATCTCCATCGATATCCAACCCCGTAGAATGGTTTTCCAACACTCCAGATCGTAGTGGAAGGCTCTCCAACGATCTCCAATAGAGGAGAATTGTTTTCCTACCCTCCACAACGTTGTAGAAGTATCTCCAAAGATTTCCAACCCCGTAGAATAGTTTTCCAACCCCCCAGATCGTAGTGGTAGGCTCTCCAGCGATTTCCAATACAGGAGAATTGTTTTCCTACCCTCCACAACGTTGTAGAAGTATCTCCAAAGATTTCCAACCCCGTAGAATAGTTTTCCAACCCCCCAGATCGTAGTGGAAGGCTCTCCAGCGATTTCCAATACAGGAGAATTGTTTTCCTACCCTCCACAACGTTGTAGAAGTATCTCCAAAGATTTCCAACCCCGTAGAATAGTTTTCCAACCCCCCAGATCGTAGTGGAAGGCTCTCCAGCGATTTCCAATACAGGAGAATTGTTTTCCTACCCTCCACAACGTTGTGGAAGTATCTCCAACGATTTACAACCCCGTAGAATGGTTTTCCAACCCTCCAGATCGTTGTGGTAGTCTCTCCAACGAATTCCAATACAGGAGAATTGTTTTCCTACCCTCCACAACGTTGTAGAAGTATCTCCAACGATTTCCAACACCGTAGAATGGTTTTCCAACACTCCGGATCGTAGTGGAAGGCTCTCCAACGATTTCCAATAGAGGAGAATTGTTTTCCTACCCTCCACAACGTTGTAGAAGTATCTCCAAAGATTTCCAACCCCGTAGAATAGTTTTCCAACCCCCCAGATCGTAGTGGAAGGCTCTCCAGCGATTTCCAATACAGGAGAATTGTTTTCCTACCCTCCACAACGTTGTGGAAGTATCTCCAACGATTTACAACCCCGTAGAATGGTTTTCCAACCCTCCAGATCGTTGTGGTAGTCTCTCCAACGATTTCCAATCCCGTGGAATGGTTTCCCAAACCTGTAGATCGATTTGGAAGGCTCACCGCCGATTTCCAACCCCGTAGAATGGTTTATGAACCCTCCAGATCGTTGTGGAATGCTCTCCAACGATTCCTAATACCGGAGAACTGTTTTCCAACCCTACACAACGTTGTGGAAGTATCTCCAACGATTCCTAATACCGGAGAATGGTTTTGCAACCCTCCACAACGGTGTCGAAGTATCTCCAACGATTTCCAACCCGGAAGAATGGTTTTCCAACACTCCAGATCGTAGTCGAAGGCTCTCCAACGATTTCCAATACAGGAGAATTGTTTTCCTACCCTCCACAACGTTGTAGAAGTATCTCCAACGATTTCCAACCCCGTAGAATGGTTTTCCAACACTCCAGATCATAGTGGAAGGCTCTCCAGCGATTTCCAATACAGGAGAATTGTTTTCCTACCCTCCACAACGTTGTGGAAGTATCTCCAACGATTTACAACCCCGTAGAATGGTTTTCCAACCCTCCAGATCGTTGTGGTAGTCTCTCCAACGAATTCCAATACAGGAGAATTGTTTTCCTACCCTCCACAACGTTGTAGAAGTATCTCCAACGATTTCCAACCCCGTAGAATGGTTTTCCAACACTCCAGATCATAGTGGAAGGCTCTCCAGCGATTTCCAATACAGGAGAATTGTTTTCCAACCCTCCACAACGTTGTGGAAGGCTATCCAACTATTTCGAATAACGTAGAATGGTTTTCCAACCCTCCAGAACGTTGTGGAAGGCTCTCCAACGATTCCTAATACCGGAGAATTGTTTTCCAACCATCCACAACGATGTGGAAGTATCTCCAACGATTTCCAACTCCGTAGAATGGTTTTCCAACCCTCCAGATCGTTGTGGAAGTATCTCCAACGATTTCCAACCCCGTAGAATAGTTTTCCAACCGTCCAGATCGTAGCGGAAGGCTCTCCAACGATTTCCAATACAGGAGAATCGTTTTCCTACCCTCCACAACGTTGTGGAAGTATCTCCAACGATTTCCAACCCCGTAGAATGGCTTCCCCACCCTCCAGATCATTGTGGAAGTCTCTCCAACGATTCCTAATATCGCAGAATTGTTTTCCAACCCTCCCCAACGTTGTGGAAGCCTCTCCAACGATTTCCAACCCTCCCCAACGTTGTGGAATCCTCTCCAACGATTTCCAACACCGTGAAATGGTTTCCCAACCCTGCAGATCGATTTGGAATGCTCACCACCAATTTCCAACCCCGTAGAATGGTTTTCGAACCCTCCAGATCGTTGTAGAATGCTCTCCAACGATTCCTAATAACGGAGAACTGTTTTCCATCCCTACACAACGTTGTGGAAGTATTTCCAACGATTTCCAACCCCGTAGAATGGTTGTCCAACACGCCATATCGTTGTGGAAGTATCTCCAACGATTTCCAACCTCGAAGAATGGTTTTCGAACACTCCAGATCGTTGTGGAAGGCTCTCCAACGATTCCTAATACCGGAGAATTGTTTTCCAACCCTCCACAACGTTGTGGAAGTATCTCCAACGATTTCCAACTCCGTTGAATGGTTTTCCAAGCCTCCAGATCGTTGTGGAAGGCTCTCCAACGATTCCTAATACCGGAGAATTGTTTTCCAACCCTCCGCAACGTTGTGGAAGTATCTAAAACGATTTCCAACCCCGTAGAATGGTTGTCCAACACGCCATATCGTTGTGGAAGTATCTCCAACGATTTCCAACCTCGAAGAATGGTTTTCGAACCCTCCAGATCGTTGTGGAAGGCTCTCCAACGATTCCTAATACCGGAGAATTGTTTTCCAACCCTCCACAACGTTGTGGAAGTATCTCCAACGATTTCCAACTCCGTTGAATGGTTTTCCAAGCCTCCAGATCGTTGTGGAAGGCTCTCCAACGATTCCTAATACCGGAGAATTGTTTTCCAACCCTCCGCAACGTTGTGGAAGTATCTAAAACGATTTCCAACCCCGTTGAATGGTTTTCCAACACTCCAGATCGTAGTGGAAGGGTCTCGAACGATTTCCAATACAGGAAAATTGTTTTCAGACCCTCCACAACGTTGTGGAAGTATCTCCAACGATTTTCAACCCCGTAGAATGGTTTTCCAACTCTCCACAACGTTGTTGAACGCTGTCCCACGGAGCCCAACCCTGTAAAATGTGGTCCCACGTTGCAGTCCAGTCTAGATCATGCAAAATTCTTTTCGCGGCTTTTGGTGACCCAAACTGGCCTGGTGCGTAGTTCTTAGCTTGGTATCGTTTTCCAAAGATTAATCAACTGATTAATTTTTGGAAAACGATGCCAATTACCAGGTCTCACCACGTGGAGGTGACAACGCACGAGACCCGCCCATGATTTATTTGACATTATGCATCGGTCTCGACGTTCAACCTGTTGGCAGGAAAGTCGAGTTCTGACTCTACGTGATCATGGGCCTGCGTAAAGAGAAAGCTGTTTCGTAGCCTAACTGCGAAACATATATCTCCAACGCAGCGGTTACACGAATCTTTACAAACGTAAAACAAAGCTTACACGTCGCAATATCTATCTCCCACACAACGCAACATGTATCTCACACACAAAGGTTACATCGATCGGTACAAACGTCGTACAATAAATCGCAACCCTATCGGCAACATTCCGTATCAAAGATACATTTGTCTAACTTGGAACGAAAGAAAAGAAATGAGGCTACTATGGAAAAGGAGCTCCAACAATCAGACTATGAAAGAAAACGCGATCTCTCGAAAGAACTAACAAACCTACGCGACGTACCCCCGTGCACCAGATAACCCTAAGGTTCAGCCTAACCCAAGCATTGACCTTCGCCCGATTCCTGTCACGCCGTTTGGATCTTATCACGGTCGATGGCACTTACCGATAATATCAGTGACCAGCAAATGGGCCTGCGATTTATCATATCCCAACGGAACATGTTGAACTCGGGGAGGGACCGCTGAACAGTATTACATAGGCAAGGCCCCAACAGCACAGTGGGGTCCACCCCCACGGGTTCGATCAGAATTACGGACGACGTGAAATGCAGGTCCCAGTCCAAGTACCGAAGTACCAATCGGACAGCATTGCGGAGCCGCGTCTCAATCGTCAACAGATTTACAGGTATCACCAGCGTGATCACGGTCGATGGCACTTACCGATGATACCAGTGACCAGCAAATGGGCCTGCGATTTAACACACTACAACGGAACATGTTGGACTCGGGGAGGGACCGCTGAACAGTATTACATAGGCAAGGCCCCAACAGCACAGTGGGGTCCACCCCCACGGGTTCGATCAGAATTACGGAGGACGTGAAATGCAGGTCCCTGTCCAAGTACCGAAGTACCAATCGGACAGCATTGCGGAGCCGCGACTCAATCGTCAACAGATTTACAGGTATCACCAGCGTGATCACGGTCGATGGCACTTACCGATGACACCAGTGACCAGCAAATGGGCCTGCGATTTAACACACTCGAACGGAACATGTTGGACTCGGGGAGGGACCGCTGAAGAGTATTACAAAGGCAAGGCCCCAACAGCACAGTGGGATCCACCCCCACGGGTTCGATCAGAATTACGGAGGACGCGAAATGCAGGTCCCCGTCCAAGTACCGAAGTACCAATCGGACAGGATTGCGGACTTGCGACTCGATCGTCAACAGATTCACAGGTATCACCAGCGTGATGACAACACCCGCGATTCGAGGCAAACGACGAGCAGTCGTCGAGTAGTCACCAAGACAAGAGGTATCCTTCGGCGACCTATGAATCCAAAGAGTTGTCCAGTGCACGTTGACCCGCACGTACCCGGGATACGCGCGAGCGAGTACGCCACGCCGCAGTTTGAAAGAACTGAGCGATCGCGAACCGATAAATCGCGGGAACAATTTTTCCAATGTGGTAAGCGAGGGGATCAAGAGAGACTAGATTTATATTTTTCGTTCCAAAATTGATAAGTATCTTTGTACGGAATGAGCTTACAATGCACATAACATAGGTATCTATCTTATGATTAATTAAGGCTAAAACGCACGCATTCCACGTCGTCCCACGTCGTCCCACGTCGTCCCACGTCGTCCCACGTCGTCCCACGTCGTCCCACGTCGTCCCGCGTCGTCCCGCGTCGTCCCGCGTCGTCCCACGTCGTCCCGCGTCGTCCCGCGTCGTCCCGCGTCGTCCCGCGTCGTCCCGCGTCGTCCCGCGTCGTCCCGCGTCGTCCCGCGTCGTCCCGCGTCGTCCCGCGTCGTCCCGCGTCGTCCCGCGTCGTCCCGCGTCGTCCCGCGTCGTCCCGCGTCGTCCCGCGTCGTCCCGCGTCGTCCCGCGTCGTCCCGCGTCGTCCCGCGTCGTCCCGCGTCGTCCCGCGTCGTCCCGCGTCGTCCCACGTCGTCCCGCGTCGTCCCGCGTCGTCCCCCGTCGTCCCGCGTCGTCCCCCGTCGTCCCACGTCGTCTCACGTCGTCCCACGTCGTCCCACGTCGTCCCACGTCGTCCCACGTTGCAGTCTAATCTAGATCATCCAAAATTCTTTTCGCGGCTTTTGGTGACCCACACTGGACCGACGTTGTCCAGCGTTGTCCACCGCTGTCCAGCGTTGTCCAGCGTTGTCTAGCGTTGTCCACCGTTGTCCAGCGTTGTCCACCGTTGTCCACCGTTGTCCAGCGGTGTCCTACGGTGTCTGACGGTGTCCCATGGCGCAGTCCAGATTAGATTACCCAATATTCTCTTCGTAGCTTTTGGTGATCCAAACTGCACTGTATTGGCGTAGTTCTTAGCTTGGTATCGATTTATAGTACAATCTTTGTGTTGATCGATGTAATCGTTTCCCAAAAATTAATCAACTGATTAATCTGCGAAAGTTATTACATCGATCAGTACAAATATTGTACAATAATTCGCAACCATACTGGCAGCATTCGGTAACAACGATACATTTGTCTAACTTGGATCGAGAGAAGGAAAATGAAAATACCGATACTGTATATACAATTGAGAATCTTGCAAAATGGACATACAACTCGTTGTGCTAAACTTTTGAAGATATCGAAAGTTATAAATTGTGACGATGCCGTAATATACTTCTCTTAATAATGTGATATCAAGAACAATCAGACTATGAAAGAAAAATCATCTGGACCTCTAGCATATATATTTAATATGCTATGAAACGTTGAAATATGTAACTGAAATGTATTTTCTGTAAATTAATAAATCTGAAACAAACTCATTTACTGAATTTGATACATATAAAAGAAACAGGCATCTTTAAAACGAGAACATTTTATATATGAAAAATAAACTACTAATAATGGTCAATTATAGATCAAATTACTATTGATTAAATTTTAGCAAATATAGAGAATCATTTGTATCTTTTTAAACGAAAGTAGGGTTACGTCGAAAACAAGAATTTTAAGTAATTGAATTTAAACTGAATTAAAACTTGAAAATTTCATATGCAATAACTAAGATGAGAGAAAATCCGATTATTATAAAATCACTTGTTTTGTCTTTTAACTTTCAACGGTATCTGTTATTTCCTACAACAACATAGTGACTTGCAACATAGTGAACCGAAAGATATGCGCATAAATCATATTTTGCAGAATTTTTGCTACAAACGTGACGATAATCGCGAATGAACTCTTGTTTCATGCAAATGAAATTCGAATATTTATAAAAATACTGTTACTCTTATGTTACTGTGAAAAGATAGAAAATATTGCGGCCGAAAGGATTCTAACAGCTATGGTTCTAAGAACGAACAATCATCAGCATTAATTCTAATAGCAATGAATTAAATTTTTTAAAATATTTCAAGCCTTCGTAGCAATATTAAGATATTTCATTATAATACTTTGTTACGTGTTGAAATCGTTCACAATTTCATACATGTATATATATATTACATTCGTAATAAAGTACTATATTTTAACAGTCATGGTAACGTTAACGCTGATACAGAAATAAGTCTTTTAGCAGTATTTTCAGTAATAAACGTACTAATAAGGGGCGCTGAAAGAAAAACAAAGCTGTAGCCAGAAGGGCTACAAAGATTCGATCGTCTTCCACTCTATATAAACCCGATCAACACGCTGAGAGTGGAACTGAATGTTCTTGTTTCGCAACGCTAATTTACTACTAATATTTATGAAGCAGAAAATTCTCAAAATCAAACGCGAAGAGTGCTTTGTTATATCTGCAATATCAATTAATCTATCATTAAAATAAAAAAAAGAAAAGTCTGAAAATTCCCGAAACTTGAGACGCAACGATAATAAATTTAAATCTACGCACTCGTATTTAAACAATACGCAACACTAATAGCGAGGGATCGTACTGCAACCATTTTGGAGGTTGCTGATGAACGATCACACTTGCACAGCTCTTGCAGCTGTACGTGTGATCCATGAACAGTGTCCGACAAATGCAGTCGGAGGGTTTGGGTATTTTGTAAACGCAACTCTACTTAACAAAACGCGTTCATTCGTTGTCGCAACGCTAAAGGGAAAAATAAGTAGAACTCGCGATGGAACAATATCGCAACGCTAACTCTTAAAGTGAATTTAATGAAAATAATTATTTAATATATGAAAAAGCTTTTTTAAATGTTCTGGTATTGCTACTTGCAATACTATAAAATAAAGTGAACACTTTTATAATCTAATTTTAAACAATAGAAAACAGGAAAAATTCTAAAATTTGCAAAAGGCAATCGCGATATCGTAATTCGCAACTCTAAAGCAAACGCGATTATCATTTTATCGCAACTCTAATTCAAACCGTAATCATTTTCTCGCCACACTAATGCAAAGCCGCGATGTTATTTCGCAACTCTAATACAACCCGCAATTAATTTATCGCAACACTAATAAGAAAAATCACGAGTGGAGGGCTGACATATCGCAGTGCAACCATTTAGGAGGTTGCCGATGAACGATCACACTTGCACAGCTCTTGCAGCTGTATCGTGTGATCCAGGAAAAGTGTCCGACAAATGCAGTCGGAGGGTTTGGGCATTTTATAAACGCAACTCTACTTAAGAAAACGCGATCATTCGTTATCGCAACGCTAACAGGAAAAATTAGTAGAACTCGCGATGAAACAATATCGCAACGCTAACTTTTAAACTGAATTTAATGAAAATTACTACTTAAAATATGAAAAATATTCTGGTATTGCTACTTGCAATACTATAAAAATAATTGAAAAATAACATTTTTATAATCTCATTCTAAACAATAGAAAACAGGATAAATTCTGATACGTATAGTTCTATAGGAAATTCTAAAAATTCATAATAAAAATTGCAAAAGGCAATCGCGATATCGTAATTCGCAACTCTAAAACAAACGCGATTATCATTTTATCGCAACTCTAATTCAAACCGTAAACATTCTCTCGCGACACTAATAAAAAGCCGCGATGTTATTTCGCTACTCTAATACAACCCGTAATTAATCTGTCGCGACACTAATAAGAGAAATCGCGATTTGCCCAATAGGACGATGGACCGATATATACATCGGTCAAAAAAACAAAAACTACTACTATGACTAAAAATACTAAAAGCGAGCATAGTGACAAAGTAGTAACAATAATGACTTCCCATGCTCTGGATGACTCAGAGGATGGGCAGCCATCAGTAGTTGCCCTCTTGAGTGGCAGTTTGCCGGGCCTCTTCGGCTTATAGCCTCTTCTTTCTTCGGGCGCAATGCCCGCTGAAACTTAAATCTAAGCTCGAGACTTCTAAATCGCAAACAAAAAAAAAATTTGAAAATAAAAATATAAACCGCGGAAGCTGATTGAAGTGCACATGGACTGACCAACGATCACAGCGGTGATCGTTGCTCACTCGCACGTGCGTGCTCGAGCGATAAACGTTCGTTTCGAGCCCACTCGCGACCGCGACCGCGAAATTCGAAAAATCGAAAGGAAAAACCAGAGACGAGAGCATGCTCTACTCGTGCCAGTTTCACCATCGATTTTTCAAATAAATTTCCAGAAACAGGTTGGTCACACGAAAAAACGCGCCTACCCGACCAGAGACTGTGCCAACCTGCCCGGCCCTACCTACTTATAATTAACAGACATACCAGAAAGTATACTACCTATCCTACCTAGCGCTATATTTAAAAATGGCAAAACATGCACACCAACACACCCGCTCCACGGTTCTCACACAAACGCCCGGGTGCAAAGGTCCTACACTAGAGAGGACGTCCCGGGACGCCTCCGACACCCGAGCTTAACACAACATGCATACTCTAAGGTACGTACCTTTTTCCTGAAATCGACTGACGAAGGCTAGTGACCATTGCGTAAAACGTGATAAACACGTCTGAGGAAATGATATCGTTAAAATAAATGTAAGTAAACTTGGAATTATAATTGTAATTTACGGCAATATTAAAAGCGTGGTTGCAGTTAATCGCGTGGATGATATTATCAGAAATTGTGATTGTATCGAGACGTAAATTGAATCGATATATGTCTCGACATTTTTAGTATTTGAGATTGTAACGAATGAGAAGAAAACGACGCAATTCCACGGCCTAACAACACACATACATAATGTGGAAAATACGTCGTGCACGATACACTAACGCTTCGTCAATCGCTGAGAAATTATTACATTACTTAATTCTAGATCATCGTGCCCAATGTCTTTCTCCCATTCAAGTAGCACCTGGGCACGTGAATGAGATCCTGACAATGGGCACGGAAGGGGTTAAACCTGAAAATCCTGATCTAAAAAGATGATTAGTTTGTGTAATTTTTATTTAACGGACTAACGTTCTTTGATTTTATATTTTACTACTTCGTTTCTGATTAAATTTACTTTATTAATTTAATAGTAACTAAGTAACTCTACTTTATTAATTTAACAAATTAGAGCAAAATTTTAATATTGCAAAAAAAGTAGCGTTAATTGAAAAGGATTGAGGCTCGATCAAATGGAACTATTAACTCTAAATATATTATTAAAAAAGAAATAATCTCAGGCGATCTTTTTATCAAAGCATATATTGGAAAGTGTAGAAGCAGTGTTCAAAATTATTGCTTTGATTCAAAAATCTGCCTGTCGCGAAGTGCCTTCTTGCACGTAAAATATCACACATTCTTGTACGGAAAAAATGAATTTTAACTCATATTTTAAATTCTTGCCAAAGTGAAATAAACGAACGTGACTTAATATTGTCACGATCGATTCATAGCTAAAAATCAAGTATATTTATGTCATACAGGTATATTCGTGTAGATATTTGCCATTTGCAAATATTCATACGGAATATTAACATGCGTATTTATAAGTAACACGAATATATTTTCAAGTGCATATGTTGAACCTAATTATTAAAAAACTAATTATTATAATCGCTATGTGCAAGAAGACCTATCCTAAACTAATAAATTTGAAAAAGGAGTGTTACTACTCACGGGTATGAAGAATACCCGCGGTCACTATGCTCGCAAAAAATTCTACGTAATACAACCAGTCACTCGTGCCGATTCGGACCTTTCGTCCTACGACATGATTGAGTGACCGGAGGAACAGAAACGCATGCGACTCACCGTTCGAAGCGGAGAAACAGAGGACGAATATCATCAGGAACTATGTAGGGTCCAGTGGTGGAAATGGAGGTTGCGAAGAATCTGTTACAGAACAAAACACGATGAGTGATTGTTGATTATTTACAAGGTTGGAGACAATGAAAAATGAAAGTTTATTAACTGTAGTAACTTTAGTAATAATAAAGATTGAAATACTAATAAACTTTGGTAAGTATAAAAACTGAAACTCTAATATGAAAGTAAAAAATCTAGAAATTAAGAATCTAATAATTTCTGAAATACATTAGTCATTTGTTTCATAATTCGGTACTAAGACTTTAACACTTATTTTATTTTAATGAAAGAATTACCCCAGAAGATTCTAATCTGCCAAATTTTCAATCAAATTGTATTTCTTAATTAATAGTGATCAAAGAAAAATATACAGAATAGACATAATCGAAGTACGATATGTAAAGATACTTACATTCCTGGCTTTTGAGCCACTGTTAGAAGATTCCCAAAGAAGGTAAAGAAGTTGAAGCAGTGGTATGTCTATAACCAAACATAAGATATCATTAATATCGTTAATACATAATAACAAACTCGAAACTTTACCAATAATTAAGAATATACTCTAATAAGTATGTAAATTGGAACTCTAATATAAAAGTTTGAGAACAAAATATTCAGTGATTTTTTTATACGTATCAGACAGTTTTATTGTACTTTAATGCTAAGACTTTAAGACTTTATTTCAATTAAAAAGGACATTTACAGCTTTTTGAATTATCAATCATTTTTATTTTACAATTAACAGTATTTCAAAGAAAATATACTAAATAGAACAAATTGAAATACAATATATAAAACTACTTACATTCTTGAGCTCCCGGAGAGGCTTTATCCTCTTGAGGGAGACACTGACTCTAATACCGGAAACGAATATTCAAAAGAATAAATATATAAAGAAAGGAAAATAAAAGACTACGTTACCGCGACCGCTTAAATTATGATCGGCGAACAAGAACTCTAATCGCGTACAAATTTGATTGATAAAATTTTATTATTTTCGCGTATGATTATTCGATCGAATTTGATCAAGACTATCGTGATTTTAAAATATTGAAAAGAAGCTATTACGTAGCAAACACTGACTCTACAACCGCATTGCGCGCGGTCACAAATATTCCCTGAAAATAAATCAGTTTAGGGGCGGGGATGGGGGGGTGGAAAAGAAGCGAAACGTCGTTTCGACAATTTTCTTCTTTTTCCTATCGAACGTTTATTTAGAAAATACTGCTATTTCTTTATATTTAAAAATTATTATTAAGAAATTGGAACAAGTATGAAAATGTAAGTTGAAAATTGTGAGATATTTCTTGATAGGGAACAAATGCTTACGAATACCGTGAATGCATTACAGTCATTTGCAAGAATTATACTGTTCGCAATTAGAATATATACTGTGAATTTTCGTTATTAGAACACGAAATATACATTCCACTAATACATTATACTCGCGAGTTATAAATATTGGAAAATATTTGTAAGAATTCAAAAGTTCGCCACTAAATATACTTAAGGAATACTTGACAAACGCACGCGAAATCTTGTTTCGAAGTATTTAAATCTAACTGTTACCAAGTTGCAAGTTTATGACGTTAGCAGTAGCAAATTCACATAATACAACAAAAGAAATTGAATTTCATAAGTGATTTATTGAGATATAACTCAATTTAAAACAATAAGACAATTCGTTAAAAATTCATTTGAAATAAGAGAATGATTTCATAAATCGGAAATAGAACAATAATTTATTTAATCGAAGCTATTGACACAGCATATATAATTTCGCGTCTTGCGAAAGAAACATTCGAGTCATTGTACTAAACTGTTTAATATTCTCCAACATCACTACAATAATCTTCTCTTAAAAATGAAAAAATAAAAAGAAGCTCGGACGAAGAGACAATGAAAGACAAATCGCGGCGCGAACTCGTTCGTTCGCGATCTTTTGAAAGGATCAATGGATTCACGCGACGCACTCCCGTGCACAAAATAATCGCAAGACTCAGTGGCAAAGAAGAATCGATTTTTATATTTCATTCCAAGTCAGATAAGTATCATTGTACAGAATGGACTCAGAATGGATTTGAGAGTCAAGACATATCCCACGTTGTCCCACGTTGTCCCACGTTGTCCCACGTTGTCCCACGTTGTCCCACGTTGTCCCACGTTGTCCCACGTTGTCCCACGTCGTCCAACGACGTCCCACGGTGTCCCACGGTGCAGTCCAGTCTAAATCATCCAAAATACTTTTCGCGGCTTTTGGTGACCCAAACTGGACTGGTGCGTAGTTCTTAGCTTGGTATCGTTTTCCAAAGATTAATCAACTGATTAATTTTTGGAAAGCGATGCCAATTACTAGGTCTCACCACAAGGAGGTGACTACGAACGAGACCGCCCATGAGTTATTTAACATTATGCATCGGTCTCGACATTCAACCTGTTGGCAAGAATGTCGAATTCTGACTCTACGTGATCATGGGCCTGCGTAAAGAGATAGCTGTTTCGTAGCCTAACTGCGAAACATATATCTCCAATGCAGCGGTTACACGAATCTCTACAAACGTAAAACAAAGCTTACACGACGCAATATCTATCTCCCACACAACGCAACATGTATCTCACACACAACGATTACATCGATCGGTACAAACATCGTACAATAATTCGCAACCCTATCGGCAACATTCCGTATCAAAGATACATTTGTCTAACTTGGAACGAATGAAAAGAAATGAGGCTGCTATGGAAAAGGAGCCCCAACAATCAGAGGATGAAAGAAAAACCGCGGATCGCCCGGAACGAAAGTAATCGCGATCTCTCGAAGGAACTAACAAACCTACGTGACGTACCCCCGTGCACCAGATAACCCTAAGCTTCGGTGGAAGCTCAAGCATTCACCTTCGCTCGATTCCTGACACGTCGTTTGGATCTTATCACAGTCGATGGCACTTACCGATGATACCAGTGTCCAGCAAATGGGCCTGCGATTTAACACACTCCAACTGAACATGTTGAACTCGGGGAGGGACCGCTGAACAGGATTACGAAGGCAAGGCCCCAACTGAACAGTGGGGTCCACCCCCACGAGTTCGATCAGAATTACGGAGGACGTGAAATGCAGGTCCCTGTCCAAGTACCGAAGTACCAATCGGACAGCATTGCGGACCTGCGACTCAATCGTCAACAGTTTTACAGGTATCACCAGCGTGATGACAACGCCCGTGATTCGAGGCAAACGACGAGCAGTCGTCGAGACAAAAGTTGTCCTTGGGCAACCTACGAATCCAGAGAGTTGTCCAGTGCACGTTGACCCGCACGTACCCGGGATACGCTCGAGCGAGTACGCCACGCCGCAGTTTGAAAGAACTGAGCGATCGCGAACCGATAAATCGCGGGAACAATTTTTCCAATGTGGTAAGGGAGGGGATCAAGAGCGACGAGATTTATATTTTTCGTTCCAAGATGGATAAGTATCTTTGTACGGAATGAGCTTGCAATGCACATAACATAGGTATCTATCTTATGATTAATTAAGGCTAAAACGCACGCATCCCACGGTGTCCTATGGTGTCCCACGATGTCCCACGATGTCCCACGATGTCCCCCGGTGCCCCCGCGGGGGGGTATTAGTCCAGTCTAGATCACCCAAACTATTTTGGATGATCAAGACCAGACTATATTCAAGTAGTTTTTAGCTTGATATCGTTTTTCAAATAATAATACTAATATTTAAGATAGTAGTTGGTGTATTATTATTTGGAAAACGATACCAATTACCGGGACCCACCACGAGGAGGTAACTACGCTCGGGTCCCATTTACATAAACAGTTTTTAAGCATTGGAAGCAGAGATGTCAAATTATTTTATAACAAAGAAGTAGCGTGTATTGAAATTTATTAATTAGAATGGTTGTAGTACGTGGATTTGCATAATCATACTTGAATATTGAACTTATCATCGAAGAAACGAAACCATGCAAGATACCAATTGTAGTGCGTATGGATGAATGGTAAGTTGCCGCTGCTTTCGATTAAATTGCACTTGCTTCCTTCCTTCCACGAATACGGTGCTGTTTCCTTGATTTTGAGCAGACATGGAAAATTACATCCCATCCATAGACACTCAATAGGTACACTCTGCGTTACCATTGTTTTTATATGAAATAGTGAAATGAGAAATTAAATACTATATTTTAAATTAAAAAATAATGCTGTATAGAAATAAAATAGCACTTCAGGGACTTGAAAGATTTCGTAAATATTAAATAAAACGAAATAAATCATTAATTTCCTCACAACGAATTGATGGTATTCATTTAAATCAATGAATATAGAGTTGCTTCCAATTAGTGATACAATTGTTATAAATTAAGAGCATAATTATTTTGAATTAATGGGAGGATATGGTTATAAATTATTGGTATAATTGTTAAGAATTAATGCAGTAATTGTTTTAAATTAATGGCTTAAATGTTATAAATTAATGGCTTAGATAATAGAAATTAATAGTTTAAATGTTAGAAATTAATGGTTTACATGTATAAAATAACAGTTTAAATACTATAAATTAATGGCTTAAATGTTGTAAATTAATAGCTTAAATGTTGTAAATTAATAGCTTGAATGCATAAAATAACAGTTTAAATGTTGTAAATTAATAGTTTAAGAGTCATAAATTAATGGATTAAATGTTATAAATTAATTGCTTAAATGTTACAAATTAATAGCTTAAGTGTTGTAAATTAACGATTTAGAAGTTATAAATTACCAGTTCAATGTTATTGTTAATATTTTTTGTTTATTTACCGTATATTTAAGTTCTTCTTCGATGTTCACTCTCCGACAGTTCAGGCACTAAAGAGCTCGCGCGCCACTTCCGGGTTCCCTATATACAGTGCTGGACAAAAGTATTGGCACAGCATGATTGTTATGATAGAAATGCTTATAACTACTAAACAAATTGATTTAAACAAAAAACTTTTTGACGTATTTATTTATTATCTATTCTAGTTTATTACATAACAAGAGCAACAATATAAATAAAATAATACGCAAAATAATAACAAAAATATATTTTTTGAACATTTTATGGGTGGACAAAAGTATTGGCACAGTAGAATATTTACGCTTATAACTAATTACATAATAAACTTCTAATATTTTGTTGGCAGTCCTTTTCTTTTAAGGACTTCCTTTAATCTTCTGGGCATCGAGTGGACTAATTTTTTAGTGAATTCAGGTACAATATTGCTCCATTCCTGCAGAAGAACTTTCTTCAGTTCAGACTTGCTTGTGATATTATGTTTCCTAATTCTTTTTTCCAATTCGTTCCACACGTGCTCAATGGGATTCATATCGGGACTTTGAGGTGGTGTGTTTAATGTGTGGGCAGTATTATATATTATCCACTGACGAACAATATACGCCATATGTTTAGAATCTCGATCCTGCTGAAAATAGAAATCCCTGGGGAGGTTTAATTTTTGAGTACTTTTCAAAAGATTTTGCTTGAGTATATTTAAATATACATATTTATCCATTATCTCATCAATGAATATAAGTTCTCCTACACCCGATGATGCCATACATCCCCACACCATTAAACCACCACCCCCATGTTTCATGGTGGCTTGCAGATTCAGTTCGTCCATCTCTGTGTTGGGTTTTCGCCATACTAATATTCTGCCGTCAGATTTAAAAATATTAAACTTACTTTCATCTGAAAACATGATCTTTTCCCAAAAATCAGTATCTTTCGTAACAAACTCTTTCGCGAATTCCACTCTTTTCTTTTGGTTTATTTTACTGATGTAGGGCTTTCTTCGTGCTGCACGGGCAGAATAACCGGCATCCTTCAATACCCTACGTACAGTTTTGGTACTTACTTCTTTTTCACACTCAGCTTTTAACATCGAAGCAATTTCAGTCGAATTAGTTTTTGGATCCTTCTTTACAATATTTACGATTTTCCTTTTTTCTCGAATTGTTACCTTAGAAGGGCGACCACTCCTAATTTGATTCTCTAGATTTTCTTCACTTTTAAAGCGTTTTATGACTGAACGCACAGTAAAACGACTTCTGTTTATGATTTGTGCAATTTCGTTGTAAGATTTATTCATCTTATATAAATTTAATATTAAAGAATTAGGAAACATAATATCACAAGCAAGTCTGAACTGAAGAAAGTTCTTCTGCAGGAATGGAGCAATATTGTACCTGAATTCACTAAAAAATTAGTCCACTCGATGCCCAGAAGATTAAAGGAAGTCCTTAAAAGAAAAGGACTGCCAACAAAATATTAGAAGTTTATTATGTAATTAGTTATAAGCGTAAATATTCTACTGTGCCAATACTTTTGTCCACCCATAAAATGTTCAAAAAATATATTTTTGTTATTATTTTGCGTATTATTTTATTTATATTGTTGCTCTTGTTATGTAATAAACTAGGATAGATAATAAATAAATACGTCAAAAAGTTTTTTGTTTAAATCAATTTGTTTAATAGTTATAAGCATTTGTATCATAACAATCTTGCTGTGCCAATACTTTTGTCCAGCACTGTATATTGTGAATATTAAAGTTCAAAGTGTGGAATACAATGTAAGCTGATCCAGATCCTCACGCTAGCAATGTTACCCTGAGACCAAAAGAACCGCCAAAACCAACGTCGCATGTGTACCGCTTATCGTCTGTCATCGACGCATTCTTTTGTCTACGCGCTATCGATGACCTCAGTGCTTGAGAAACCGAAGACCAGATGTAGAGTTTTCTTAGAAGTGTCGATCACTTCAACAGGCCTAAATGTTAGAAATTGACGGCTGAAATGTTGTAAATTAATAGTTTAAGAGTTATACATTAATGGATTAAATGGTATAAATTAGTAGCTTAAATGTTATAAATTAATGGCTTAAATGTTACAAATTAATGGCTTAGAGTTTGCAAAATATTAGCTTAAACGTTATAACTTAATAGCTTAAGCGTTATAATTTAATAGCTTGAGTGCTATAAATGAATAGCTTAGAAGGTATAAATTAATGGCTTAGATGATGTAAAATAATAGCATAAACGTTACAAATTAATAGCTCAAATGTTAGAAAATGCGGCTGAAATGTTATAAATTAATAGTTTAAGTCTTATGAATTAATGGTTTAAATGTTATAAATTAGTTGCTTAAATGTTACAAATTAATGCCTTAAATGTTACAAAATAATGGCCTCGACGTTAAAAAGGTAAAGGCATAAATGTAATAAATTAATAGCTTAAACGTTTTAAATTCTTACCTTATACGTTATAAATTAATATATTAAGCGTTGTAACGTAATACTACATAACGTTATACGTTACAACGAAATACTATATCCTTAAATATACATGTAATTCTGATATTTTCACACAGATAGTTCTATTATAATTCTGTTTCTAATATAAGATTATGTTAATTTGTTTATTTTAGGTCAATTATTCATTTAATTACTTTGTTCGTTTTATTAATAATAATAAAGTGTGTAATTTGTAATTGTAATATTTCTTCTTCTCTTCCTTCCCAAAGGTACCTACCTACCAAAGGTACAAGAAAAATTGCTTAGAAGAGCAAAAATCTCGAGCCGGTTTGGACACACCACTCCGGGGGAAGAAACCCCAGGGTGACGAAACGAGATCCCCGCAACAACAATGGGCCTCCGGACGCAGCCTCGTGAATCGAATACGCCACCAAAATTTTACGAGTTCGACACCTTACCGCGGAGCTAACCGGGCTCTTTACTTGTTGCTTGCTTAAACCTACATTTATGTTTAATCCATTTTTTCCACAATCGCCGCTCTTTTATCTTCTATCTTTTCATCAAAAAAATATTTTAGATACATCCTATTATTTTCTACCCTTTTTTCTATTTGCCACCCATTTACCACTTATTAAATTTGCCAAATCCTATAAATTTCTCTCTTCTTTCTGTGCCAACTTTCCTTTCTCAAATAACATTACGTCTTTCAACAATTTCCTTTCTCTCTATTCCCTTCCGCTAAACCTTCTTCCAACGTTCTTCTTTCCTGTCCGACTCCGCAAGGCGTTATAATTCTCACCCAAGCTTACACCGAGGATGTGTAATTACCACCATATTTCCTATAATTCTATATAATTACTACATTTAAACAATACCGTTCCATTTTATTTCTAATACCTTTCATTCCTTTAAATGGAAGTTATTTAACGTTAATCACTTTCCATATATTATCTGTATAATTACAAGATTGCAATCGTGTTATTCCTTATTAATATATTTCTAGATACAATTACTACCTTTCGTAGTGGTATTTTATTCCATTACCCATACATTTCACAATTACACCTTTCTTAACGCAACCATATTCTTAACCTTTAAAAGCTATTCTATCTGACATTTATCTTTTTAAAACCTACTTTCACAATTTATGGTCGATAGTCGAATAAACAAGGCACACATATCTCCTAAATGTATCTTTATTTATTCTTTAGTCTCCTAGAATCCAAACAAATCCATTCTCTTGCCATCCAAAAAATTATATTGCCTTACGTATTATCTATTATCATTTTATACTCTCTTTTCCTTCTTTTCTTACTTCTTTCAACTTTTACGTATCTAACGTCTACGATCTTTTTACATATTTTACAATTTTCTAACAAAATAAACCAATGTTTTGACAAATTCCCATGCTAAATCAACATCGCTATTACCTTCCCTGTTCCACCTTTCATACACCCAAGTTAGAAACGCGTTTATTTTATTTACGCATCTTTATTGCACACCTCGTCTTTTCACCCTATATTTTTACGCTCTTATTATTACCTGCTTCACGCAAAACGTTTCGTATTTGCAAACGCTTCTTTTTACACATCTTATTCACGCATTTACGAGCTACTTCTTCCTGCCCTTCCCACGTTTCACAATTTTTCTCCCATGCTCGCACGCAACCAACGAGATAATACATTGTCTCATTATCAGCGATTAAACGCTCTTTTCCTTCTTCCTCTTGTTGATCCTCTTGCTATTCGTTGTTATTCGTCACGGTCCATTTTTCCAGATGCATCGTCTATCCATGCTCGCAGGGCAATTTATACAAAGGGAAACAAACCGATACGATAAGCTATAACTAGATATGAGATAATTAGAATTATCCTTCGCGTTGTATTTACCACAATTTGCGATCAACGTACCTTTGCGTTAAATTTCCAGATACACAAAATATCTTACACAGCTCCGATTAACGAGAAACTCTGCAATCGTGGAACATGCGCTCGTCAGACTGCCGAGATACCGTCATGAACTACGTAGAGTTCGGGTCGATGTCCAATAAACTATTCTATTATTTTCGAATAAATTTAATATACTATATATAATACTATATAATATATACTATATAAATTAGGTGGTAATGACAAAATCCGCAATAACTTAGTTGCCAACTCAATATTACGTTATATAGTATTACGTTATATAGTATTACGCTATATAGTATTACGTTATATCGTATCATGTTATGTAGTATTACGTTATAATGTATTACTTTGAATAGTACTACTTTATGTAGTATTTCGTTATATAGTATTACGTTATGATCTATTACGTTATGTTATATTACGTTATATAGTATTACGTTATATAGTATTACGGTATATTATATTATATTATAATGTATCACGTGATATAGTATTACGTTATAATGTATTACTTTATGTAGTATTACGTTATATAGAATTACGGCATATTATATTACGTTATATAGTATTTCGTTATATAGTATTACGTTATATTGTATTACGTTATGTTATATTACGTTATACTGTATTACGTTATATTATATTACGTTGTAATGTATTACGTCATATTATATTACGTTATACTGTATTACGTTTTATAGTATTACGCTATATAGAATTACGTTATATTATACTATGTTATACTGTTACGTTACGCTATTTGGTATTACGTTATATGGTATTACGTTATAATGTATTACGTTGTATAGTATTACGAATTATTCAAATCATTCTAAGATAAGAAAACATAAATTAGATCTTAAATATATGTAATTTGTAAAAACTGTATTATAAATATTCATATCATTTTATAGCTTAAAATTATTAAATTATATACATGCGTACATTATGTAGACTTATGTTATATAAGCACCTATATATATATATAGAAATAATCATAAGATCATAAATTAAAATGTGTTTCAATAATGTAATAACTTGCATAGATTCTTTTTCAATAACAAAAACATAGTTTACTATGATATTTATAATATATGTATCTGTTTTTAAATTAATTTATGTACTATTATATTAGAATATTGCTTAAATTAGCATTAAACTGTTGTATAACTTCTTAAATATTATATAAGTTTTTACTTACAGCTTAACAATTAATAAAATTTCTAATGTACATATCAAAAACAACAATTGCATATTAAATTGTTCACAAAATCATATCTAGAATTGAAGAAAATTATGGTAACAATAATCTTATACTGCATAATATTAATATTTAAAGATTCATGGTTCTAAAATCTCATTATAAATTCTTTTCTTTAATAGTATATACTATCTTGGAAGAGAAGTCTAAATAGTTTAATTATATTCAAAGTGACTAGAAATGTTGCTATTTATTCTTTTATTATTTTTTTTTTTTGTTTTTTTGGCTATTAATAGATATTTCTTATTTTGGCAAGAATGATGTATTATAAATTTAGGAAATCATGAACAAGTTTTTAAAAATTTATAGTACTTATTTTTAAATAATACTTTCTAAAATTATTTACCTGTACATTAAGCAATTAAACATATATGTATGTATGTATATATGTATGTATGTATGTATGTACAAAAGAAATTATTGTTTGAGCTATATACATAAAAATCATCTTATAAGGGATAGGAGAAGATACAATTTTGGGAATATGGACCATAAATGGCAGTTTGCCATGAGTATGGAATGATTAATTCTCAATGCTAATGGAAATGAGTTACCAGGAAAACCTGATGTGCAATAAAAGTATTAAAATTTAATGTAAAATAAAGGATGTAGAATACATATTACAATATAATAAATGTTCTCCAATTTAGTACCTCATTTACTGATCATTTCTCTAAAGCTTATAAAAGCGATCAATAATGTAACGTTACATTGTTGAAAACTTAGGATGGACGGAATCCATATTGCTGGATTTAGGTGCTATTCAATAAGAGTAGAAAATCCAGATATTGATTAAGTTTTACGATGTAGAAACAATTTTATTTAACTTACTAAGATTTGAATTAAAAAATCTTAGCTACATTATGAGATCAGTTGAGGATTTAATCACTAGTGACGTTTTAGAATGTCAAGAGAACGTAAAAAAGAATTTGGAAATGATGTGATTTGATACATGATATCGAATGGATTTAAAATGTTGCTAAACTGATAGAGATCGATGATAATGTGGTGACAAAAAGTGCTTAATGGGCATAACATTGCAAGATAGGTGCGGAAACGTGTGTCTATCCCAGTATTCATTGGATACATATTAGTAGAGCTTACACCTTCCGTTTCCTTGTAAGATGGGCCCCAGAAGTATCTACAACATAGCATGTATGTTAATAATATGATTTCAAGCCTTCCAAAACATTGAATAAATGTATGAAATCTCTTATATAAGGGAATATTTTCGAAAACAATCGCTAATACCAACCAATATCTATTTTTGTCCAAGCACTTTATCTTGGAATGCTCCTCCAATTATCTACGATTATATTTTGCATCTAATTTAAAGGCAATTCATGAGAGGATTTTCTTCATGATAGTTTTTCCTTTACTTTTTCAACAGTTTTACACATGCAAAGATTTGCATTTATATAATAAGTGAGGTATTGACATTGTAAAAAATCACTTATTACGGATTTACTGCTCTAACGATTCACACCCAAATAAAACATATTCTTCTCTTGACAACCAAAATGGATTACCTTCAATATATTCTGGTGGTGTCTTGTCTAAAATAATGATTACAGCAAATGAATTATATGCATGCACATACTGTTTTAGAAAAATAAATGTCTTTTACATAAAGATTATTATATATTTACCAGGATGTACAGCTAAAGGCACGTATGTGGAACCCATTGCAACATTCCAACTATGAGTACCAGGACAACTTCTTACTTCTAATATCTTGCTGTGCTCTGGTAATAATTCTCGTAAATCTTTAGTCAATCTTAGCCCAAAACCTGAAAGGTGTGTATTGCCTCCAGTGAGCAAAATGTGTGAGAGACAATCATGCAGTATTTCTTCCGATAAACCAGATGTTACATCTTTTATCACTTGTGGTAAACCAAGGTCGATATACATCATTTCGGGAGCAATATATAATTCCGAACCCAAGGAAACTCTCTAAAAAATATAAATAATTATTATAACACTAAACTTTGTAAAGGACTTTAACTGTATGAATGCGTGTGTAAATTCACTAACCAGAAATTGCTTATTATCAGTATAACTTCGAACTCTAACTTTAATACATTCTTCATTTTTTTGTCCTACTCTTCTCTCTTCATTTTTGATATTGTAACTTAGTCTACACCTTTCTTTAATAGGTAATGTATCCAGATATGATATAGGAATATGATAACATCCTTTTAGATACCAATGCATAGCTTGTTTTAGATGGTAAGCTACATGCCAACCACCAACAGGTAATAATCTCCAACGTTGTGGTATAACACGTCCACCAATTACAACAGCTACTGTTGTACTTAAAGCACCACTATCAACTACGACACAAGTTTCCACATCCAGCATTGCACATGCTGCTAAAGGTTTAGGAACCAGACATACTCTAGAAATTTATTCACTTTATAAAAGAATACCTTCTTACAATATAATTTTTCTATCTTACCTTGATACTTTGACTTCTTGGAACAAGTAATGCAACAATTGTTTTCTTAGCATTGGATGCATAGCTAATGGTTCACAAAACATGAGCACTGCATTGGGTTTCCTTAATGTTGAAGTTAATCTCATTTGATGAAACAAATGACCAACAAATGTTTTAAGAATAGGAAATGTTCCATCACTTAATAATGCTTCTGCTGGACTAACAAGATCAACATTTGGAATTCCAAGTACTTCAACAGTATCAGTGCAATATCCATTTATAAGTTTCTCATAAATTGGATTTGGCCTTGCATAACATGTTGGATCATTTTGATGAGTAATTAATCTCTTTTTTTCTCTATATAATTTCACAGAATTACAAAAAACACAAAATGGACCACTAGGTCTAGGGATTTTAGCAGTTGCTAATTCAGATAATTTCAATAGTTTTAACTTTTTAGCTAGTGATTTGCCATCACATTTTGGACGTGTACTACTACTTGGGACATTTTGTGTTTGTTCCAAATATGTTTCATTATTATATTTAGGTACACCAAACATTGAAAAATGTCTTCTTAATTCAAAGTGTGGCTCAATAACCCATGTATACTTATTTCCAATTTCAATTACTACTTTTGCGCTAGAACCTTCAACGCAATTTCTTTGACATGTATAACCACTACAGTGACGACATTTTGGAAAATGAACATTTTCTCCCAATGTAATTACCATATATAATCTATAGCACATTGCTTTAAAGCTGACACTAAGTAATTGTAAACACTTTATATCTGGAAATCTAAAATGTACTTTTGAAATCAATTGTAGCCACTTCATTTTCCTGGAAAAACATGAATGAATTCTATAAATAATTGATAGCAATAGTTTTTTAAATATACATACATTTTTAAAATTGTGTATATTTTAATAATGTCAATTAATGATAAATCCCTTTTATACAAAGAAATATTATGTGATAATTATGAACTTGCGAAAGTGTCACTTTATTTACAGCCTTACATTGAAAATTCATAATAGCACAAACTTTTATTTACTTTGCAAGTGAGTTATTGAACTTCAATGTATTTTTCACATAAACTTAATCTCAAACTTACCACAAGTAATCAGTATCTGAAGCTTTCCTCAAATATTTGCACGTATTACCGATAGCAATAATATCAGGTACATCACAATATAATAAGATTTTTACCCAAATTTCTTCAGGGAAGATCGAAGGATCCATAATTATTAATAAAAGTTATACAAAAGATATAATAATTAATAGTTACTAATACAAGATTGCAGACACTCCCCACAAACAGTGAATACGTGAGTCAAGTTCAAGGTTACAATGGTGAAAATAGTGAATCAATATGTTATCGACGGATGATACTTCAATAAGAATTACTACAATGATAATAAAACCAGCAATAAACATTACTTATTAAAGATGTTATTACAAATATTTATAAGGTAGATTTCATATTTAATGAATTTTTAATCTCATGATCTATAAGTTTGCTGCTGTTCATTATCGTAGCATAGAAGAATGGAGTAGAATGAAAAGCAAGACTTTCAAAATGTTTGGATATACATGATACTCTGTTCATAACTTTATAATTATATAAAAATAACAATAGCTATATATAGGACATAAGGGTATTTTATTTCCAATCCCATATATAAAGTACTTCATCTGTGGTAAAGGTATCATATTTTTGGAGGTAACTTGTGATTTTGTTAAATATCTGAGATCAGTGGTACAGGTACATTTATTGGAAAGATATTTTGATTATAAAAAGCCTGTTATATATATATATATATATATATATCAAACATTATATATACAATAATATCAAAAATTATGATTCAATACAGGATTTGTAAAACAACAGTGTACCTTTTTTTATACCTAAATTAGTAATACTCATGTGATTAATACTGGATAGTACTTTTATAAAGTAATTGTTTTACATTAAGTTAAGAAGCTGCTAGAAGTGTCTTTATGTAGGGATTTTCGTGAGATAGAACTTCTTTTTTAAATATTGAAATTCTATCTTCTAGATCCGCATCAGATAATGATTTGTCTAAATTTCTGCATTTACTAATAAATTCTGCAATAAGAATTTCAGCTTCCTGTAACATTATTAAAGATTAGATTATATCAGCAATATTTAAGATTTTTATGTGTTTCTAACAAAAATATGATTACCTTTATAATATCTTTCTTTTTTTGTGGATTATCAGAACCTTCAAAAACTGAGTCTTGGTAATCTTCAAGCTCTGCTTGTTTACGCTTAGCAAACTAAATGAAATATTCGTTTTCTTATCATTATTATGGTAAAGTTAAAATTTAAAAATATAAATCAAGACATGTTTTACCTCTATAACATCTTGTGGGAAATTAGCCATTTTAGCGACATGTATGCCAAAACTTTGATCACATATACCAGGTTTTACTTTATATAATAAAGTTAATTTATTATCGTCTACAAGGGCTGTAACGTGTTGATTTTTAACGGCAGATACTTCTTCTTCTAATTTAGTTATTTCATGAAAATGTGTCGCAAAAAGACAGTAGCATTTGATTTCTTTTGCTAAATATCTGCAAAAAATTTTATTGTTATAAATTATACAGAAAAATAAAAATTTGTGATAAAATCACAAGATTGTTCATATATTACTCGGCGATTGACCATGCTATACCGCAACCTTCATAAGTAGAGGTTCCTCTGCCTAATTCGTCAATTAACACGAGAGAATTACAAGTTGCTGTCTATCGAAATCGTATAAAATATAAATATATACATATTATTCAATATTTAATGTTATAAATATCATCAATTTACTTTTAATATGGCAGCAGTTTCTATCATTTCCATCATAAATGTAGAAAGCCCTTTTAATTGAGAATCATCAGCTCCTACACGGGCTAATATACAATCCAATAATGATATTCTTGCTTGATCGCAAGGAACAAAGCTTCCAATATGTGCCATTAAAGCACTGACACCAGCAGATCTTATATAGGTGCTTTTACCTCCCATATTTGGACCAGTTATAATGCGAAAATGACATTCGCCTATAATTTTAGTAATTATTATATTTTACATTTATCAAAATAATATATGAGACAATATTTTTAAAAATTACCTCTTTTAAAACTGATATCATTAGCTATAAAATCTACTCCTTCTTGAATTTCCAAACATGGATGTCGAACTTGAGTAAGATTAAACTCACCGGCTTCGGTAGGTAGCATTTCAGGACGTACATATGGTTTATTAGCACTTACAGCAACAGAAGCAAAAGCAGTAAGCACATCAAGAGATGCCAATACATTTCCAATAGTTTTTATTGTACTACTGTAGCCGGCTGTCCAAGAGATAATAATACAATGATGTAAACATGTATTTGTTTTATTGTCTAATTGCTTTTTAGTTAATTCTTGCAAAATTTTAATTATATATATATGTAATATATAATATATAAAATACCTGCAATTTCAATTATTTCTGTAACAACCTTTTTTTGTTCCACTGTATATTTATCTCTAGCAACAATGTATTCATCATTTAAATCATTTAATTTATTGCTGCGAAATCGTACACCGCTTTTGTTAGAATCCAGAATAATATACTGTTTCTTATTTCTTAGTACTTTTTCTTCTTTCAATGTTACACGAAAATAATATCCAAGTTGTTGATTTGATTCTAGTTTTAGAGTTTTTCCAGCTTCGATTGAAAGATCATTAGCAACTTTACCCAATTGAGATTGTAATTTCGCCTCCACCTCGTCCATAGTATTTTTTAATTCTAATATCAATATATATATATAAATTTATACGTAAAAAACATATTTACATGTATAGCATAATGAAACGAAAGATTGTATAAGTACCTTTCAATTCATCATCAAATTCGGCTCGTACTAAGAAATCTCCTTTTTCGGCGGAATCTAAATCAATTGTTTGTTCAACCATTTGTTGAAATTTGTCCATGTCTTTAATAAGTTCACTCAAAGGATCACTGAACATTGTTTTTAAGGCTATTACGTTTATATTAGAAAGCTGTTCTAATAATCTAGGCAAATGTGATATACACATGTAAATCCTAAAATAAAACCAATATATAAATATATACATATAATTATATTATATACTGTAAATACATTATTTACTTATAAAGGTCTTGTAAAGTTGATTTTTTCCTGGCCAATTTTTTTGCAAGCACTTGCAAATCCGGTATGCGTCTTAAATGATCTTCACTAAGATTAGTTCGTAATTCATTGTCATTCACTAGTGTTTCAACAATATCATGTCTTTCCTTTATAAGACATAAATCTTTTAAAGGTTGTCTAATCCATTGTGCAAGCAATCTATGACCTTGTGAAGTCCTACATTTATCCAAAATGCCCAAAATACTTGCAGGTGCGTTTCCATTTAAAATAGAAGAGGTATCAACACGTGATTCAATATTAAGAGCTTTTATAGCAGCTGAATCAAGCTTTAAATAACGTGACTCCTTTATTTGGTCTATAGCAAATTGATTTAAATTTCCTTCATCTGATGTTAACTAGTAGAAAATTATCAAATTAAATTAAAATATTTTGTCTTCATTAATATAATATACTTACATCTAAATATTTAATAAGCGCAGAAGTAGCTGACATAGCAAAGCTTAAATTGACTTCAGGTAAAGACTGTGCATTTTGTTGTTGACCTTTCTTGAATTTTATTAAAGTATTTAGATCTTGTATAACTGATTCACTAGAAAATTCACTTCTTTTTCTTGTAGTAACCATTACATTATTTCGTTCCATGACCTAAAAAATAAAAGAAAGGAAAAGAACAAATAAATGTTCCATTCATATTATTAAGATTTTTAGTTCAACTGTTTTATATGGAAGAAGTATCTTATCTGTTTACTTGTTTAAGAGTTTGAAATTCATAGCTGCCTTCACCTTGAATTAATAAACATTCTTTGGGAGCAAGTGTAACAACCAGTGATTCCAAATTGGAAAATGATTCATTGTCTTGAAATTCAGAAACAGAAAATGAAGTTGCTGTAGTATCTACACAGCTTAAACCAACAATCTAGAAAAATAATAAAGTACATATATAGTATATATAATAAAACTACTTATAAAACTTTAAATGAAAAATTTGTCACATGGTTATTTACTACTACTCACTCTAGATTTTGCCTCTATTCCTAATTTCACTGCTATGACATGTACACTAACAGCAACATCATTATTGCCAAACAATGTATCTTCAAATTGTGTTAAATTTCCAGGAGAACCTTTATATTCTAATACCCAATTTTGATTTTTTGCTGATCCTTGATTAATATAAACTTCTACTCTATATTGTTTTACTAACAGTAGATCACGTATAAAAGATTCAAAATGATTTTTGTTAAGAATAACACCCTCGGTTTTATATGGCTCTGCATTGTACAGAAATTTTTTTAGATAAATACGTAGTAAATTAGTAAAAGTATAGAATAAATAGAATAAAGGTTTATTAATAATTCTTAGTAGTAATACAGTTAAATAAATATTTTAAAGTTGAATTTTAGAACTTACCAGCTCCTATCATCTTACAAACTGACGTAGTTTTAAAAACTTCTTGTGCAGCAAATAAAGCATCATTACCATGTAATGTATAATAATCTGATCTATTAAAAAATCGTATAGTGGTATTAAGTTTCTGAAATCAATCAGTATTTGATTACATACATATATTTTAAATTTAAAATCTGAGGATTAATAATATAATGGTATATAGTATATTATAATGAGACTACCTATCCAGAATTATATCATATGATTTTATCTTTAAATATATTCTTGACCTATTTGTATAAGTAATTTAATTTTCATAACTGATATACGTTCCTAAAGCAACATAAATTTGTAAATATTATAATTTTGCAGACACAAAATTAAAAAATAAAGTTAATTTTTGGAAATTGTTAGACATATGAACGTTTAATATGAAAATTGTAATTATTACCAAATCATAATTATTACACTTGTTTTCAAGAAAATGAAGAATCTCGTTACATATCTGTAGGTCAATGTCTATCTAGGGTCAAAAGGTCATGAATTGATATTAATGTAATACGTATGAGTTCAAGGAAATCTGATATATTGTGGAAAAGACATATCAATTTAACATATTACATTAATATGACATCATTGAATAATTATATATACATTTAATTTTTTATTATCTTTAAAATATATTTAAAAGTTTTGAAAATACTAGTTTAATAATATATTAATATAAAATCATATAATAATTTAATAACGAATAATATGAAAATAATATAGATATCACTAATAGTTCATACAGAAGATCAAAATATCATATACAAATATGTTAGTATAATATGAAGTTTAAAAATAATTTGTGAATAGAAAAATTAAGAAAATTTGCTAATGACATTATCTTGGAAGTATTATTTTTATTGTGATAAAAGATCAAAGTTCACGTTCCAGGAAGGTCAGTAATATATAGCGTATGTAAGTAGGCCATTAAAAACATTATGAACTATTTCAATTCATTATATTCAATTGTTTAAACAATATTTTGTTAAATATATTATTATATGAGTATAAGAAACTTTTGTACTAAATATCTAGTATAAAATAAAGGGAAATGTATTTCTTTCAAATAATGCTACAACAAATAAATACAATGAAAGATACACCTATCTTAGAATTAAAAATAGAACATTTGTCTCATTATTGTATCTCATTAATCCTTTCAATCTGTCACCTTGAAGTTCTACCTATTATGAAATAGGAATAAATTACCATATTGCAACACGGATGTTATACATTGAGGATGACATCATTGATGATACATCAAATCAAATTTGCAGCTATTAGTGGAAACCATTTATGTAATTATTATTAGGGAATTAAAAAAATATATTTATATATCCACATAAATAAATATAATGAAATAAAATATTATATATTTATAAAATTATTAATATAATAACAGCTTTTTCTTTCTTTCTTTAATTACAATTCATGAAGTAGTTTATTATAAATTTTCATAAATATAATAAAGTATATTATAATACAAGCTTTTCAAAATTATTTTATATTAAATATTTGAATTAAAATACGTACGTATGGTACTTGAATAAAAATTAAATGGGTGTTTCTAGCTAATACAAAACATAAATTAGAAACTGTTTGTCTGCTTTTCTCTTCTGTTACTGTGAATTATTAGTTGTGATAAGAATGTATGTACATAACTGGGATAAATGCACAGAAAATATTATCACCATGTAAGAATGAAAGAGAATGTTTTCAAAGATGTGATGAAGAAGGGGAAGCTAACATAAATGGAATTGCTCCAACTTGCATATAGTACATATCAACATATACTGCCACTGAGATCATCTCAATCATCAATTCTTAAGTGGATTTTGATCTTTCACCACATGGTAATTAAATTTATAATTTTAACTTAACAACAGATATACAGTACTAATTTTATTGTAAATATAATATTTCTTTAAGTGTTATTTTTGTTCCTTAACGAATAATATATAAAATATATTTTATAATAATATAAGAATTTATTTACATACGCTTTTCATAAAAAATAGTTAAATCAATTTTATATTTTCAGAGATCAAATTAATAACATGGTGGCACAAAGTATTGTCATTTTATCTTTATTAATAACATATGCATTATCTGCACCAACTGGATGCATAGAATCTTGTATTTCTTACGTTAAACAATATCAAACACAAACTTCTGGTGGTTTGTCACAAACCGCATCACATTTACAAGGCCTTGACTATTCAAAACCTGGCACATGGTCTGAACATAACGACTATGATATAGACAATGGACATGGAAAAGTGCATGAAGAACGTGGTCAATATGTCACAGGTCCCAAAACAGTAAGATATTATAGGAAAAATTCTTCTTCTTCTTACAGTACAATATATCCTAATGGCGAAATATTATCAGATTTTGAATATCAGAATAATAGACATGGTATACATTTACCCAATACTCAAGAAGTTTTTAATTCTCACAACACTTACAATCAAATGGGTAATTCTGAATCGGTTGCACAACATAAGTATAATAAAATACAGAGTCAACAACATACTCGATCATCATACACTAAAGGTGAAAGACTTGAAGATCTTGGAGAATACAGTGGAAGATCACAAGTGATTCCGCAAAGTACATCTAACTTGAATACACAAATTTCGCAAGAACCTTATCATTTTAATGGACAGCATGGAAATTGGAGTACAGCAGATTCTTATAAAACTGATGGAGGACGTGGCCATGTATTTGAAGAAGAAGGTCAATATGTATCAGGACCTCAAAAGGTTCGTTATTATAAAAGGAATTATACTTCTAGTTACAGTTCATCTGATGGAATTCCTATTCCTAAAATCACAAAAATTGGAATGCACGATGTACACCAAAAACTAGAGAAAATTGAAAAAGAAATAGGGCAAGAATTCAAACATATTTCTACAGCAGAGGCTGTGGGATCCACCAACATTGGACAGGCACATGTTAATACACATGATTTCTCTATTGATAACATGCATAATATAAACAATAATAATTATAGAAGACAACATAACCACAGGAACAGTTTATCTACAACACATAATGAAGAACAGCATTCCTCAGACATTAGAAATGAACATTTACCTTATAGGAATCCTTACCAAAATACTTATGGTGCAAACAGCTACAGTACATATGAAAGACATGAAGAATATGCACAAAAACTTCAACCAACTAGTCAACTTATTAATCCAACATCAGGATATACTAGTGTACTCAATACTGGAAACAGTGGTTATAATAGGAATATATATAGTGGATCAACTTCACAACAGCAAACAGATAATTATCAGCAGGCAGAAATGTTAGATGCACATCAATCTAGACAAATCGCACAGACCCAAACGTTTCTTGACAATTTGAGGAACAATGCACAAAGTCAAAGTAGCAGGATCCAATCAGGCATGCAAGGTGTATCTCACTACAAAGAACATTGGAATGCTAGTCATACAAAAGAAATATCCATACCACAGCATACCACAGACATTTCACATATGAACCAGCACAGTCTCCAATATAATGATAATCAGTATGACAACAGACATAAATTACATCAAGGAATACAACAACAAGATAGTTATTTACATCAATTCAAAGAAGGTGGCTTTACTGATGGTAAAAAAATGTTAGACAAATTAATATCTGGTGTAGATACTGTGGACTGTGATTATAATTCACAATATACACAAAGTGCCTCCCAATATTCAAGAAAATATAAGCGTCATGCAAAGTATGGTAAACAAGATGAAGTGCAACAAACACAAGGTAAATACATCAATGATGATCTTACTCAACAAACTTCTGGAAAACTTGAGTTTGGTCAGGATTTGCAACAATCTTATCAACCTTGGAAACCACAGGGTGCCGATCAACAATTAGGAGATTTTACACAGAAAACAGGGGAATCCGATGATCTTACTCAACAGACCTCTGGAAAACTTGAGTTTGGTCAGGATTCGCAACAATCTTATCAACCGTGGAAACCACAGGGTGTTGATCAACAATTGGGAGATTTTACACAGAAAACAGGGGAATCCGATGATCTTACTCAACAGACCTCTGGAAAACTTGAGTTTGGTCAGGATTCGCAACAATCTTATCAACCGTGGAAACCACAGGGTGCCGATCAACAATCAGGAGATTTTACACAGAAAACAGGGGAATCCGATGATCTTACTCAACAGACCTCTGGAAAACTTGAGTTTGGTCAGGATTCGCAACAATCTTATCAACCATGGAAACCACAGGGTGCCGATCAACAATTAGGAGATTTTACACAGAAAACAGGGGAATCCGATGATCTTACTCAACAGACCTCTGGAAAACTTGAGTTTGGTCAGGATTCGCAACAATCTTATCAACCGTGGAAACCACAGGGTGCCGATCAACAATTGGGAGATTTTACACAGAAAACAGGGGAATCAGATGATCTTACTCAACAGACCTCTGGAAAACTTGAGTTTGGTCAGGATTCGCAACAATCTTATCAACCATGGAAACGATATAGTGTCAATCATCACATAGAAGATCTTACACAGAAAGCAGGAAGATCTGATGACTTTACTGAACGAACTTCTGAAAAACTTAAATTAGACCACGAATCACAACAATCCCATAAACCTTGGAATCTACACAATACAATTCAGCAATTAGAAGATCTTATTCAAAAAACAAAGGAATCTGACGACCTTACACAGCAAATTCCTGGAAATAAAGAATTTGATAAAAAATTACAAAAATCAGACAAACCATGGAATATATACAGTACAATCCAACAATTAGAAGACTTTATTCAAAAAACTAGGGAATCTGATGACTTCACTCAACAAACATTTGGAAATCTTGAATTTGACCAGGAATCACAAAAATCAGACAAATCATTGAATATATACAGTACAATACAACAGTTAGAAGACCTTATACAAAAAACCAGGGAATCTGATGATTTCACTCAACAAATATCTGGAAAACTTGAATTTAGTCAACAATCACAACAGTCTCAAAAAACGTGGAATCTACATGATACTATTCAACAATTGGAAGATCTTATTCAAAAAACAAGGGAATCTAATGACCCTACCTTACAATCATCTGAGAAAGCCGAATTTGGCCAAAACTCACAGCAAACTCATCAATCTTGGAAACCACAGAGTGCAAGTCAACAATTAGAAGATTTTACACAGAAAACAGGGAAATTTGATGATTTTAGTCAACAAACTTCTGGAAAACTTGAGTTTGGTCAGGATTCGCAACAATCTTTTCAACCTTGGAAGCCAGAGAGCACAAGCCAACAATTAGGAGATTTTACACAGAAAACAGAGGAATCTGATGATCTTACTCAACAAACTTCTGGAAAACTTGAGTTTGGTCAGGATTCGCAACAATCTTTTCAACCTTGGAAGCCAGAGAGCGCAAGTCAGCAATCAGAAGATTTTGTGCAGAAAACAAGGGAATTTGATGATCTCACTCAACAAACCTCAGGAAAACTTGAGTTTGGTCAGGGTTCACAACAATCTTTTCAACCTTGGAAGCCAGAGACTGCGAGTCAACAATTAGATTTTACACAGAAAACAGGGGAATCTGATGATCTCACTCAACAAACCTCAGGAAAACTTGAGTTTGGTCAGGATTCGCAACAATCTTTTCAACCTTGGAAGCCAGAGACTGCGAGTCAACAATTAGAAGATTTTACACAGAAAACAGGGGAATCTGATGATCTCACTCAACAAACCTCAGGAAAACTTGAGTTTGGTCAGGATTCGCAACAATCTTTTCAACCTTGGAAGCCAGAGACCGTGAGTCAGCAATTAGAAGAATTTACACAGAAAACGGGGAAATTTGATGATCTCACTCAACAGACATCTGGAAATCTTGAGTTTGGTCAGGATTCGCAACAATCTTATCAACCTTGGAAATCACAGGGTGCCGATCAACAATTAGGAGATTTTACACAGAAAACAGGAGAATCCGATGATCTTACTCAACAGACTTCTGAAAAATTTGAGTTTGGTCAGGAATCAGAGCAATCCTTTCCAACCTGGCAGCCTAATGTGAGAGATCAGAAGTGGGGCCATTTGACACAGCAAACTAATGCACAACCAGAAAATGATTTGCCGAAGCCTGCAGAAAAACCCAAACCAAGATCGAGATATTCAAGGCGTGGGTCAACAGTTAATACACATGTATCAAATCAAGATATGTATAATATTAATAATCAGAATAATTTGAACCTTAATGCTGGAGATACGGATGCACCAAATATTTATGAATTACCTCCACAAGTGAATATAGAAGGTGATAAAGATAATATTAGGAGACAAAGTACTAGAGGGGATCAAGGACAAGATAAAGATGTTTCTAAGAAGTTAAGTCAACAAGTTGGAAGTAGTGGATATGATGTTGAAGGAGGAAATGTAGACCAAGTAAATTGGTTACACAAATCGAATGATGCAACTGTAGGCTTGCAATGGCATTATACATATCATCCAAGCGATCAAAGACAATTTGTACAACAAACAGATCAGAAGAATAAGGAAGATTTGCAGCAGCGATCAATACAAACACAATTTTCTAATTTACAACAAAATCCAAAGCAAGAAGAACAAATTAAATATATAGTTGATAATTCAGATCAGCAGGAATCACATTGGCAACCTCAGAACTTTGCAACTGAACTAGGAATTAAATCTGTGAGAAAACCATTTCGTTATATTCAGCATGGTAATAAATTGATGTCTGATCAACAAATAAGAGAAAATGAAAATTTACAGAAGCATGTAGAAACTGCTTCATCTGAACCTAAGCTGCAGCCAAGAATTTTGGAAGTTTATGGAGGTGGACAATATGATCCAGCACATAGCGGAGATATATATTCTGGAGTGACAATAAACCCTAGTGCTACACTACCACCTACAAGTAATACGGATCCATGGGATATTCGAGAAAAACCAGAAATAGTGGTAACAACAACAGAATTGACAATGCCGCCATTACCTGTAGAACCTTTAAATACAAATGATACTACTGAACCACCACGTCCATCGTCTCTTTGGACAAGAATTGGCCACAAAATTACAACTACTTTTGATAAAGCCAAAGAAAAGGCTAGAAATATTTTTGGATAAACATAACTTTCAATTTTTTTAATTGACATTTATTTATATGTAATTTTTAATATATATAGGTTCTTGATATAAGCTTCTAATACATGTAAGATTTATTAAATAAAGTTTATTTATCAGTGTTATAACGTACTATTATTATTGGTATTGTTAATTTAATAATTTCAAGAAGCTGACGTAGTATTATAAAAAATTCACTGTTACAAGGTTATTATATATATTCTATATTGTTATTTAAATAAATGAATCTATTTTTTAAATTCTATTTTTTATTGCTTTTATAATTATCGTACAACTGTTATTCTTAATAATATAAAGATAAGTACTAATGCAGATGCAATGTATTATGTTTACTTACTTCAGGTAGATTTTTAAAAAATCTGACAAAACTCTGTTGACTTGGTGGATCTACAATATATTTTATACATGATCATTTACAAATTAATGAAAAAATAATTTAAGAACTTAAACTGTTGCACTAACCCATATTAAATTGTTGATTTGGTTGGACAGCCATCGTTTTATGTAGAGCACGTTATTAGTATTTATGCTTTAAGTAAGAAATAGCTAATAATATTAAATAAATACTGTACGATTTCGTAAAAATATTTTGGAAAAGATTTTAGTAAAATACTCACTAAACATCTATTTAACGTATTCCCGCAAAAATGAGTAACTCCATATACTACCAACGTATAGATTGCACACTGTAGATTATTCAGTTATCATTGCTCTCTAATTTTATTGGTCAACTAAATCTACCAATGTTTGAAGATTTGTATTTGCATCCCATCTTTATGGTTATACAGCTAATGCAATATGTCCCTAGTGATAAATCATTAATTTTGTAATAGTGTAAACGTTGTGCAGTATATAATGGAAAATTAACTATACGAACTGTTAATTGAATTTTTCGTTTTGTATTTATTTTACATAAAATCAACAGAGTAATTATTAAATCAAGTATATGTATAGTTTATATATTTCTCAATATTCTACTTTAATTATTTGGTAAGTTATGATTGTATTATATATGATTATATATATATACACACACATACATATATATATAAGTTTTTACGTATAATAGTTATATTAAATGAAATCGATATCTATCTACATGAAAAATATACATATGTCATTTTAAATTTAAATCCTTAAATTCTTGATGAATGCTAAAAGCAGATTATGATTCTATAAATCTTATTGACAGTTCTTTTCATCAATGTATAAGTATATTATTCATTTGATTTTTGAAACAATTAAATTTAATATTTGTCAAAAATATCATTTTATACGTACTTTTTAAAAGAATAATATTAATTCGCATACATGTATATCGAAATTATTAAATTACTTCATAACGTAATATTGTATAACTTGCAATAAAAAATTACCTTGAATAATCATCTAGATTTTTTAAATAAAAGTTAAGAATTTATTAAAGTTTTATTTAGCTTTTTATTGGTATTTGATAACAAAAATAACATGACCATAATAGCCATAATAACAAAAGTTATAGCGAATAATTTGATAACCGGCAAAGAACAATTAGTTTAATGAGTAATCGTGATATAAAAATACTTAAAAAAAGTTTTGATTCTGATAAGATCGTTTATTGCCTCGTGTTATCGGAATATGTACATAAAAGATACTTCGCATTTCTTTTGCTGGATAACGCGCAACCTAACGAGCAATGATAAATATCAATCATCATACATTTATCCCCACCACACTTATTGCGTATACCATCCTACATACAATTCACTTTGCAAGCTGCTTCATTTGCCAATACATTGTGAATTGCGTGTATTCATATTTGGAGAAGGATCGACACTCTCGAGGAAAATAATTTATTTTTAGTGATTTATTTGAGAGTTACATTATTTAATGATTTCCACATATGAAAAATATAGTTACAACTATTGTTTGTTTGCTCTTTTCGAATTAATATTTGCTAAATTAATGGACAACGTCTAAAGTACGAAACATTCCTTCTTTATAACATATTTTAATTATACAACTATTTGAAATGAAAATTAATAACAAAAAGAAACGCAAAGAAATGTAAAATATAGATATCACTGTCACATCCCGCGTCCCACGCGTATCCGTAGTGCGAAAGTAAAATTGGTAATTTATTTCAAATCAAGGTAATTTAAAACGTTTATTTGAAACCGTATTTATAGTATTTAAAGTGGAAGGCAGTTAAAGCCGCTAAAAGCTATATCTTGCGAAAAACTTGTCTAACTATGTTTTTATAACGATATTAAGACAGTTTAAAACTGTAAACAAAGTCGGCAGTTTGAACAAACGTTGGGGATCTTCCCAAACATTTTCGAAAGAAAGACCCCGAGGTTTTTTCATCTCCGACAGATATAAATAAATGTAGCGGCTCAGAGAAGTCAATAATAATTAATTACCATTCGTCTATCGAGTAATAATTACCGTTCGTTTGACGAAGAGTTAGTTATCATTTTGTCTACCGCAGAGTTAATTACCATTTGTTAACCGGAATCATCATTTTTGTCAATCGAAAAATTACCATTTTGTCAACCGAAGAGTTTTACATCCGTCAGTCTGTCAGTCAATTGTCAATATCGAAATCGAGTAAGATTTGAATAAATCGTTACATATTGTTAATTTATTTTCGAACAAATTTAATCCTTTCTCGTGCCAGTGTTCCCGCACATAGCAGGTTAGCCGAAAATGGAACTTATTGCCAGTTGCTTTAAACGCTAGTTAACGCTACCCGTTTCGTATCATCACGTTCAAGCAAACGTGGCAATTAAATAGAACATAACAATCACTATTCATAAATTTAGAATAATATTTTCAACGGCTGTCTATAAGCAACTTATTTCGTCTTCATTTTTCATTCTGTACCTAATTCAGGCAAAGGCAAAGGTTTTGATATATATTCTGTTTAAAAAGTTTTTAGGATTTAAACTGATAATGGAGGACAAAGTCGACATACTAATACCGGGTCAACGGATTCGTCCACCAAGCAACAATCAAGTAGCTGTGCGGCTCTTAAATGAACTTTACGGTTTGAAAGCATCGAGTATAATCGAATTAAATGGGTATGATGACAGAAACTATCATGTAATTTGTGAGGAATCGTATACGAATCCTCATATCACGACTATCAGTAAGCATGGTTATACTTTGAAAATTATCAACTCTTTGGATTCACAGAAAACACATGTGATTGAAGCACAAACTGAAATGTTGATATTTCTATACCAACGAGGTATTAACTGTCCTTTGCCCGTAAAAAATATAGATGGACTATATTATACTCTGGTCACGTTGAATGTCGATGACACTGACAAGTATGCCGTGAGGCTGTTGGTTTATCAGCCTGGCGAACTGTTGTACCGTGTTCCAATTACCGGAGAATTGTTCCGAAATGTAGGCAATTTCACGGCTAAACTCAGTAATATTTTGATGAACTTTTCTCATCCAGCTTTCGACGACCACAAGACTTTGTGGATGTTGAATTCCGTGCCAAAGTTACGTCTATATACTTATGCTGTGGAGAATGTACTTGAAAGGGAGTTGGCGCATCAGGTGATACAAGTCTTCGAGAAGGACGTGCTTCTGGTCACATCGCAGCTCCAGCAGGGTATAATTCATGGCGACTTGAACGAGCAGAATTTCGTGATGAATTGGAATGGTAGAGAAATAGCTGCCGTGATCGATTTTGGTGATTCGCACCGGACATGTCTCATTTTCGAGTTAGCTATCACAATGTGTTACATGCTTTTACAAGCTGGCGACGTGGCGATGGGTAAACACGTCATCGAGGGTTACCAGGAATTTAGGAAGGTGACAGATTTCGAGAAGAAGATTTTGAAAGTTACTGTTTGCGCGAGAATTTGTCAGAGTTTGGTTATGGGCGCTTACACTCATCTTCACGATCCGCAAAACGAATATCTGCTTACCACGCAGAAATCGGGATGGGCTTTGTTGAAGAAACTTTGGCCTCTTGCACAGGACGAAGTTCTTCGAAATTGGGGCCTGATTAACTGAATTCTATCGTTTAATATACTGTCACTGTCAATTTATTGGTCAATAATTACTGTGTTCTTATAAATCTATTGTCAATTGTACAATAAGCAATAAACATAACTTTATATCACAATAGAATATTGAATTCATTAAGAAATGAATTAAGATATTGTGCAGTGATATATCCTCTGGTTTTATTCGTATTTAGGCAGTTACATATTTACATAGATATAATGAATAATAATGCTCTTCGTATAATAGCGTGGAATCACTTTACATAACTAGATCGTGGTATATACAAAAATTCAGGTATTAGAAATCAATTTATGCGAAATCGAGTGTTATTGGTAGATAATATTAAAGAAACGCATACTTCTCGTGATTAATTGGATCGAATAGCAATTACCGTGGACTTGAATACTAACTGAATATCCATCGAAATATATCGGCAATGTACAGAATTTATTTATAAATATACTGTAAGACAATATATTTCTATTTTGCATAATACACTTATAATATCTGCGCTTAAGGTGGTGAAATCATTTTTATTCACGTGTGCTTTCATATTACTTATGTAGCTTGTAATATATATATATAATATAAATATTATATATATATTATATAATTATATATATAATGTAATATATATATTATATTATATTATATTATATTATATTATAATGTAATATATATATATATATATATATATTATATTATATATTACACACACACACACACACACACACACACACACACACACACACGCACGCACACACACACACACACACACACACACACGCACACGCACACGCACACACGCACGCACGCACGCACGCACGCACACACACACATATATATATATATATATAATATTTTTTTATCTCGATTTCAATAATATACTAATTTATTTATATCTCATTTCATTAACATCAGTTCGTTTTGGCAAACTGTCTAGCTGTGTTGAGGCAAATTCGTTGATAGCGAAAATCTGTTCACAATATCGTAAGAATCAAAGTTAAAGTAAACACAAAAGTCATAGTATCGAATTGTTTGATATGAGGAACGAATTGTATCATATCTTCGTGTCGAGTAGAATTTATACGTATCGAATAAAAAAGAATTAAAGAAATTGCAAAAACCAGATTATCGTGATGTAATCTCTTTACACAAGTAAATACGACCATCTTTAGAATCGCGTGATCGGAGACATAAATGTAAGTTTTATTTTGAGCCGTTTCGATTTAACAGTGGAACGTCATGTTAACGAATTTTCGCCAGAGGTTATTAACAAAATAGTATATTACAGTACCTATATATTTTATTGCTTAGAATCTATTGGCTTATGTACGCCTCGCGAGGCGCTTATAGGCGCATAATAATTCATTTATAACTTATGTCGTTAGTAACTTTTATACTTCATCATTCGTTAACTTAACATCTCCCATTTAATAATTTATATCGTGTATCGTCGAACCTAGAAGTAACGTTGTAATAAATATACTCCTGTGTTAAAACATTAACAAAACGCGTGTAACACACCTCTATTCGGAAGGGTATAGCGGAATGTGTGTGAAGACTCTTTAGGGTGTAAGAAATGGAAATGAATTCCTCGATTCTCGCTAACGCCCGATGAGAATGGTAAACTTTACGAAATTAATATAGAAGAAATGTGTAGCATTTTCTCAGTCTTCGATAAAAATGATGATGACGAGAACCGCGCGCGTTTTCGAAACGTGAACCGAGACAGAGATCGATCGTGCGTTATCGAAGAAATACGAGTACATGTAAAAAAATAAAGCCTCGAAGAATTAATCTTTTTGTGCTACCCTTTACAGTGCAATCGAGATTACTATTTCCGTTCACCCCTCCCCACCCATATGTAACATTTCCATCTAAAATTTGAACAGCTTTATAAAGCTCGTCTTTCGTAACATCAATGTTAGACGAATTTTTCGACGACGCACCGTTTCATGACAACGACACGTCACGTCGTGGTGGCTCTTTCCAGGATACTATTGTCTTCCCTAGTACTCCGCTTTTATTGAACTTTAACAATATAATTTCTTAACTTTTTGGACGAATGCCGAGATTCCTTCGTTCTTCCCAGGGGTATGAGCGTGCGCAATTAGGAGTCGTGCCAAACTACACGTGATACACGTCCGAAAATTATAGCTTTAATTAGCACACAATTAGGAATTAGATTCTTAGTGGGCGCAACAAGAATCTGGTGTTCAGACGCGAACACGATTTGCCCTAGGGCACAGAGAAAGGATGGGGAACATTTACCAGCGGAAGTAAATTTGGTCGATACCGTTTCTTCAATATGTCTTACATATTTTTCAGCCGTCTGTGTTCGTAGATTCAAATTTAATCTTTCATTCTTACATTCTTTCAGCAGACAAGCGTTTCAGGGAGCGTTTTGACAAACGTTTGCGAAGATTAATCTTCGATTTGTTGCCACGATTTGTTGACATTCTCCTCGCGCGCACCTCTCATTACATCAATTTTTACCTAGAGCATTTTTTTTTTTTTTTTTCATATCAACAATTGCTATCGATTATTTGAGTTTAGCGACATGATTGACAGCACTGCTTCTGATAAAGGGGCACCCTGCACATATTCATTGTCTTCACTCTGCTACATAGTTGTGAATGGTCTTTGCAGTCATCTGAAAAAACAGTAGTTATTTATATTTATTATTATACGATTTATCCATAGGTGAGTCCTAGGTGTTTAAGTATATTTTACCAGGTGTTTGAGGACATGGTGGACCTCTACAGGTTTTCATGACAGGAGGCCGTGGAATGTCTCTGCATGCATTACCGGCTGGTTTCTTTGTGCCATACCAAACACACTGTAAGATTCTGTACTTGATACCATCTTCTTCGCATGACGCTGTACACTATGAATAAATAATGAAATAATAATTTTTTTAAACCACTAATATTATATATATATATATATATATATATATATATATATGTACATATATACATATATATACATATATATACATATATGTATATGTATATGTATATAGGTTATTATACTATTATTATATATTAAACAAATGAAAAATAATTAACATTTAATACCTCAGACCACTCTCCAACTCTCCAGACACCTTTGCAGGCGTCATTATAACATTCTTGTCTCTGAAGAGGCCTAGTAATATCGTCACATTTGTTAGGATCAAGTAATGTGATATTTTGTTGTCCATTTTCCATATCGTCGACCAAACGACAAGTGACATCGCGTCTCTGCATTGCAGTTTTCCAATTGAAGCACCTGGATGTTTCACACGGAGTCCACTCGGTCATGTGCCATTGTGGGCATTTACCAAACCCGCATGGTCTGACTTTTTGAGGCACCGGATGTCCAGCGTCTTCGCATAATATCGCCCCTATAACTGTTCGAGGTGGTGTACGAGTTGTGTTCCCAATCGGTTTCGCTGCACGAACAGTACACTGGGCTCCTCGCATCTTGGTGCAAAAAAATTACAATTTAATGTTTATAATTTATTTCGCGGTTAAGAATCAACTTTTCCAAGTTACCTGAAACCCACTTCCTCCGCAGGTTTGGGAGCACTTTGACCAATCTGTCGTTACCCATTCGAAAACCAGATCCTCTGTAGTATCTGTACATTTTATATATTTGAGAAAAAAGAAAAAAGAAAAAAAAGAACAGTACAATTTGTGTACCATTATTTTATTATTTTAGAGAAATAAATTTTATTTACCTAAAATACCAAGAGACGTGATCGTAGAATCGACGGTGGTATTTGGTCCAGCAAAAGTGCTAGTTGCAGTATCCAAAGATTTGTTCGTTTTCTGTATTTCTTCACTAGTCGAATGTTCTTGAAAATCCGTCGTATACTCCGACGAATTGTTACGATCTTCTCGATTCCGTGACAAGTTTTTGATATTCTTTTCCATTTCCTCAGATCCCCGATCTTCCGTTAATGCCAGCTCAATCAAACCATCTTCCAAATCTCTCGTTGTTGCTGCTTGAATACCATCATTAACCGTGTCATTCCCAACGTAGACTTTCCGTTTCTTCATTTCTTCCTCAAAAATGTCCCCGTAATCTGTTGTCTTATTTAAAATTTCTGTCTTCTCGTCGTCGGTGTCTGGCTTTTTTGAAACTAAGCCTGTTTCTTTAAGCGACATCGTAGGAGAAAAACTTTCATCTTCGGAACTGTCATCATTTTTTCGATCGGTCTCCTTATCATGAGATTCCTCGAACTTATGTGTGCTGTGCTTTGAGTCTGGAATATAGTATACTTCCAAACCAATGTTGTCCGACCGAGTCACCAGGTTTACAGATTCTTTATTTTGATTTTTAGGTGTAGAACTCCAGTGATTCTTAACTTGGGATGTATCGTGCCATTGTCTTTTGACGTTCTTTAGAGATTCTTCGATATAATCTATACCAGACTTCGTAGGTGTGACAACTGACTGTTGTGAGTCATCTTTGCTTACAACAGGAGTGATTTTCACTGGATCGCTGTGCTGCAATCCAAACATAGACTCGTCTAAATCATATGGATCAACGTCGATGAATATCCTTTCTTCGTCTGGTCCAAAAGTCTCGTCTGGAATAGCGGTATTACGGTATAGGGTGTCCAAGTTGTCTTCCACATCTTGGTATCTCAAACCAGGATTCCTCTCAGGCATAGTACGCTTTGTTGCAATTACTTTTTTTCTTGCGTCATCGATGAACGTTACTGGTGCTGTTCTGTGAGCTCTTTCCACAGAGCTCTCACTTTGAAACGGCCAATATTCCTATTGGAATATTCATTACAGATTTTATGTGACATATTAATGTATCTAGAAAACCGTCGAGAACATAACGGCGTGATTTTAAACGAAAAATATAATTTTGTTAGATAAAAGCAAAGAAGATAGTTCCAGAAAGTATACTGATCCTGATTTTACAGTCGTCTACATCGTCTCACCTTTAATGTCGATATAAAGTAAGTTAAGTGCGGCACGAGAGTAGAGGCACTTGAACTAGAGGGTGCAGTCGATTCCACGGATTCGTGGTATCCTGGCTGATATATTAGACCATAAATATCCACCACCATATAAAGTTATCCCATGTATAGGAAGCATAAGGATAAAGAATCATCGACGAGAGATTAATTTATCATGCGGTTATTTATAAATTAGGAAAGTAATATAATATAATAGGTAATAGAATAGAACTTCAATTTAAATCTCTTCTCCGAAGTCTTTACCTGGTTCAACGAAGTTACAGTGTGTTCCTTGTGTATCATCGTGGAGTCTGGTGGTGTTGGACTAGTTTTTTGTTTTTTTTGATGTGGCTTTCTTGTCGGTTTACTAGGCACCGCTCGTTCATGACTTAGATCTTCACTGTCGATGGGAACAAATCGGTTTCCATACGCAGCTATTAGAAGATCGATTTAAATTATTCAAAATCTCTAGGATACAATGTACAGGATAGAACAGTTAATTAAAAAATCAAGATGCAAATCGTTATAAATAAATAATTCGTACCTGCTCGATCAGTGTAGAGACTTTCTCCTGAATTAGCTGGTGCCGAGTCCAAATTAGCGTTTCGTTGTCGATGGACGGAATTGCTCAATCGTAAATATTCTTCGCTGCTAATCTGTTCTTTCGAACGAAATTTTACAATCAGGTGCGTTTCCGCGTGAGAATTTCCCGCTGTTAACACAAGAATCAACGTTATACTTTGCTTTTTACAATTTTATTGATTCAGCTATTTACCTATACAGGCATAAACGCCAGCGTCAGAGGATGTTATATCATTAATTTTCAATGCGCCCTTCCTACTAATCTTGTATTTCCTCGATTTTCTCAGCTCTTTATTATCTTTGGTCCATGCGATCTGCGCTCTAAAAATGTTTCGATTTTCATATCAATGTTATGTAGGTGCGTCTTTATTAGATTATGTTATCTTTTTATCGAATTACGGTAGAAACTCACTTATCGAATTTTCTAACCGGACAACGAATCTTGATGGAAGATGTGCCTTGGAAAACCTTCGCGACACCGCCGATTTTCAAATCTACCTTCGCGTTCAAGTCCGTTTGATTGTATGTCGTATTTTGACTGGTAATTATAGGCGGGGAGCCTGCATCCATATCATGACATGCTCTAGTGTTGCAAGGTTTCTCCGTGGATGGTTTTTGAGATGGGCATTCACGGTCCTCTCGACTCTGTTTACGCCCCTGGGCCATTATTTGCTCGCAGGTCACTTTGCGTTTCTTTACACCTCCTCCACAGGTTTTCGAGCACTGAAACCACCATTCACTATCTTTAATCCTTTTATCGAGAATAATTCTTATTCTAATTCTTATTACTGTCTCTGATATCGAATTAAATTCCATTTAATAACTAGCAAGTAATTATTAAGCTACAACTATAATTAAAACGATGGGACGTATACTGAATATTATACAGAGTACTAAACTTTAGATATTTTATAGTATCGCATATTTTGTGCATCCTATGTATTTTTGTACTTTCAAATGTCCTATGGATACATAAATATCCACGATGTAGTAATTGTAATCGGTCAGTTCAAACGGCTATAATAACATTTTCGGCTAAATTCGTGGAGCTGAATTTTAATAGAATTAACATATAAATGATTCAATCGAGCAACTCCGTGAATTCGGGTCCCGATCGAGGTGATCATATCATTTAATTCACTGAACAGAGGTAAAGTACCTTGCTCCATTTGCCTGTACTCCATTTTACTGGGCAATCCCATACGTTACAGTATTGTCTATCCGCTGGTGGTGGCTGCGGGCACATGTGGCTTGGCACAGGGACCATCTTACCTGTGCCGCGTATCACCTCGTGTATACATGTGACGTCACGTGTTTGTATACCGATCCCGCACGGGCTCATGCACGGTGAAAATTCGCTGAAGTTCCATCTGTGGGCAAAGATCGATCGTAATGACCGGCTAATTGCGAATAGAATAATACTTAAATTAAGTTGTTCTTATTAAATCATCCAATGAATTTGTGACGCAATGCGTTCATATATTCTTTATACTGTGTTTTATTTCATACAGAAGAACGTTGATGATGCAATGATTTATAGAGAACGATAAGCGATAACATATCAATCTTGTAAGATCGCAGTCAGTCTAGGGAAGATATCCGAGAGAAAAACATTTATGAATAGCATTTATGAAAGAATTGTAAGTGAAATGTGAGAGGACCTTTTTAAAAAGGCAAATGCTATATAATATCATCGTATAAAATGGTTTGATAGGTTTCAAAAACGATTTTAATTTTGAAGATCAGTTACGTTTTTTAAATAGACATGGACAAAATGACTATGATTATGATTGGATAAAGCAGACTGTTTATTCGTACATCGGATGTCTAAAATCTTGAATATTCCAAAATCAAATGTACATTGATATTAAAAATAAAGGAAATAACAGTGAAACTGACTGATGCTTTAAAGCATCTACAAGACGGAAAAATGAACAGCACAAACTTATTGGACGACCTAATAGATCAGAGCTGTAGAATCAAGATTTCATTCATTTTCATGTTTAATACAGCAATATTTATAAATAATATAAAAATTAAGGAACGGCTTTCTAGCGTGAAAAAGTTACTTTTGATTATGAATTTGTTTTTTGACGTGTTACCTGGGAGGACAAGGATGATCGTTGCAAACCCTTATCCTAACTTCCGGCTTGGTGTCGGCGGTGCAGAGAAATGGCATGACGGTTTTGCCAGTATCGTCTCGTACGCAATTCACTATCAGTTCTTGAGAACCTGAAATATTATTGCACGATGAAAAAATAAGGTAAAATTAGCAGAACTGATGGTCAGTAGAAAGAGAGAGAGAGAGAGAGAGAGAGAGAGAACATTTGTGTTCCGGCGTGGAACGAGTCGACTTTAATCTATCGGTTCGATGCGATTCAATCGGCTAACTCGTCGTCGAGCACCGCTGATTGTACAATCGCGTCGAATTATCCCAGGCTAATTAAGCGCTCTATGCGGAACAAACCTAGATTCATACCGTTAATCCTTACTGATCTGATCCCCGATAATTCCTTGACTTACGTTTGCGGCTGATTAGAGTCGCTTAAATATAGTATTTATAGAAAGATAGATAATTCGATTAAAAGGATTTTCCAAGCATCGGTATAAGCTGCGTGGAAACACTATGATTGAATTAGCAATAGCATTTAATCGTTACTTTATACATTCTCTTCGACCAAGAAACATCAGAGTTTTCGAATACAGTTTCTTCGCGAGTCCAATGCGTGACGATCAAGAAACGTACTCTCGTCACGCTGCTTTTGAAGTTTCTTGTTTCCTCTGTGAATTTGCATTCCATTTCCATTCTGTTGCTCCGTTAAATTTCAAGCCTCGCTGAGACTTGTCCCAGTTTTGCTTGGTACAATTCGCAAAATTCCTTTACAACATCCACCACACCTTAGCGTTTACACGCGTTTCATTTTCACTGTTACGAAACAAGTTACAGAACGGAATATCCTTTACCTCCGAGACAAGTGGCGCTGCAAGGAGTGTAACCAGCTTCCTTCCACGAGTAAGTAGTCTGCACGTCGCTTCCTGGAGCGACCTTGATCCCAGCGTCGTAGCCACTTCCGCTGGAACTTCCTGCAGATGATCTATAGGTATCAGTTAGGCTTGGCTCGGCATATCCGCTATCACCGACAGTATCGATGCCATAGGTTAGGCTGTTCTCGATCAGGTTACATGGCCCCATCATGCATTTCTCCTTCTCGAGCGGCTTCGGTCCTGAACACTGTCGATCCGGAAGATCGGCCACCGTTCGACTAAACTCGAGGTATATCTTGCAACGGACCTCTCGATGCCTAACTCCTTCGCCACATGTGACGGAACACGGTGACCATTCTTTCGCGATGAATCTGGAGGATCATTCGTTTAACGATATAAGTTTGATACGGTGTCCGAAGAGGGTACCTCTTTCTTTTCTTTTATTTTATTTCTTTTTTTTTTTCTATTCTCGAATTTATTATCGAATCGGGTAATTTGAGATATTAAATTTCGTAAAGATTCCTGATTTAAATCGGTGTACGATTTGACACGAAGCAATGAAATTCGATATCTTTTATAGGAACGATAGAAGAAAAACGTCGATTCCTAATTTTAGTAGTCAAACAGGCGAACTTCGAAGGAATTTCGAATATATTAAAAGTGGTTGTCTTTGTGCGCGTTCGGATATTTTGGTTCCCTTCTTTATTCGTGCAGAATTTATTGGTTTTCCGACTACATATTCGTAGTACATAGAGCGACCCATACATCTGTCCTGTCATCGATTAGGTCAGATAAATAACTGCCGGTTATTCCAGGATTACGTTTAAAACCGCGCCTTCCATTTCCCTCCTCTCTATTCAACGCTATTGAATCGAGCCACCCATTCGAACTTATCCGTGAGTACCTACTTTTGTCCATCAATCAATGACGTCTAGCTGACAACGTTTTCAATTTGCTTTCGTCTATCAGCGATATCAGTTCGTGGAACAAATACAGCGTTACGAAAAACTATGAATAATATCAAAGAATAATATTATAGAAGGTGGCAATATCCTTTTATCTTTTGCAAACAGCGACTAATTGTAAATCAAAGTGTACTCCTACTCTAGTAATTTTTATATAATCGTTTTTTAACGAATTACAAATTAAAGCTTGTTTTTAATAAATTCCATTAAAAATTAATCAACTAGTGTATTTCTCTCTGACGGGAGATGCGATTTGTGTTCTGAGAATGGAATCTGGCGAAAGCTCGTGTAAAATTCGTCCGACAAGTACCGTGCCAGAAAATGAGAGAAGAAGGGCAGCTCTACGATTTAAATAATGCATGCTAAGCCTACAAAGTTATAGTGGTATAACGTAGGCTGAAAAACGAGAAAAAGACATCGTTGTAGGGGGCAAAGGAACAAACGTAACAATCTACGTAATGTCATCGTCGTTAGTCTATGCTAATGCTTGTTCTACGGCATTCGCGTTATGCGCTAATTAAATCACGGTAAATCTCGTAATCTGCATAAATGCATTAGGAGCAACAGCCAGGAAAAAGTTAGCTAAGAAACAGGGAGATTAAGCTTCCGGAATTTCAAGCAAAGAAGAGATATTTAAGTTGGAAAACTGTTGCGCGTCAGCGGAAAACAGGCCTGTCGCGTTGCATTGGTTACTATTATTTTCCACGAACAACGGAGATTTTTATTTTATCGTGGAAACAGGCTGAAAAAAGAATATAATAAAATAAAGAAACGTTGAAAGTGTATTACGTTACACGAACGCGACAGGTGTCGTTTTTCCTGTTTGCATTTGCCGTAAAGCGATATTCTCGCTGACGCGCCTACGCAATGCTAAGATAAACAGAAAAAAAACACTATACGCTAAAAGAAGAAGAAGAAGAAGAAGAAGAAGAAGAAGAAGAAGAAGAAGAAGAAGAAGAAGAAGAAGAAGAAGAAGAAGAAGAAGAAGAAGAAGAAGAAGAAGAAGAAGAAGAAGAAGAAGAAGAAGAAGAAGAAGAAGAAGAAGAAGAAGAAGAAGAAGAAGAAGAAGAAGAAGAAGAAGAAAAAGGAGAAGAAGAAGAAGAAGGAGAAGAAAAAGAAGAAGAAGAAGAAGAAGAGGAAGAAGAAGAAACGAATCTGGAAGAGGATTCATCCAGCCTAAAGTTGATTAAGGGAAATGGTTAATAAACGAAACGGGGAAGAGGGTGGGGAAAGGATGTGAAGCGTTCGGTGGTAAGTGATCGTGAAGAATGGTAAGAGGGCGAGAATGTCAAATGCTTCTAAAACTTGCTTAACCCTGATTTCGTTGAAAAAGGAAAAATCGTTTTTAGACTTCGCAGCTTTGCGGTGAGTTACAAAAGCGTGCGAAGAATCTACGAGAGAGTGTAGAGCACGTGGGGAAGGAGAAGAGGGTACTGACGGTGGTGATGGTGATTAACAAGGAGGAACAGAGAAACATTAAGAAGAAGCAGGAAGGAGAACGTCGGTTTGCTTTGCTCTTTCTCGGGAGCAAGAAGCAAGAAGCAAGAGGCAAGAAGCGGTGGAAGCTATTGGGATGGGATAGCGAAAGGGAAGGAGTTAAGAAGAACTTGAGAAGAACAAAGAAAGAGAACAGATAGAAGAGAAAGTGGATGGGTGGATGCTAGAGAGAAGGGAATCGATTAAGTTAGAAGAAGAAGAAAAAGAGAAAGAAAGGGAAGAAGAGAACACAGAAGTGAAAGAGTTAAAGTGATAGAGAATAGAAAGAGACGCAGTAATGGGATACCTCAGATACAACCAGCCACAGGCAAAGTAGATCGTATATCTGTCAGGACAGATCAATTGACGTCAAGAAATGAATGCTTTTAAGAAGGAAGACTTCCTATCTAAGCTTATACAAGTTTTGTTATTTTGATCAAAAGGGGGAAGGAACAGCGCAACGAGAAGCTCTACGATGCGATCTGTGTGTAGTAATATTGTAAATATCTAGCTGCGAACTCGGCCGTCTGAATACATATTACCATATCGATTTATATATATATATATATATATATATATATATATATATATATATATATATCCGCGCGTATATCTTTATCAATTTTCAGAGAAGTTACTTACGTTGATTCTGAGGGTATCGGTTGATCGATCAATTTTTCTGACACTGGCGGAGGTGGGTACGGTTGCATCAGTGGCTGCGTCATTTCCTCGCCATCTGAAATGAAAATGCACCGATCATAAAATATTTTTTTACCAATTCATCCGAATCGACGAGCATCGACGAGATTCGTCGTAGTGAATCGTTTCGAATCGTGTACGCGAGAAATAAAAAAGGATTCTACCAATAAACCCATTCCAAATGACACGACGAACGATTGTAATGGAGCATAGGAATGTAACTTATAAAACTTACATATCGGGCAGGGGACATTTGTTTTACACTCTTGCTCAGTATGCGGTCGTTCGGTAGGGTCGCAGTCCTTTGAGATTGAACCAACGGCATCTCTGCACTCGATTGTCCTCGTCCTGACTCCGGTACCGCATGTCGTCGAACACTATCGATCACATCGAGGAAAAATAAGTTTTCACGCTGCCAGCGAATCGTTCCGAAACGAGGCCAGTGGTTATTATTTTAGATTAATAATAGATTAATAATCTGATAATTTATTCTCATGAACGGAATGTATACTTGAATAACAGATGAAAGTATAGAAAATTATGAAACTGGTTGAATCGATGAACTTGGAGGATCGTGAATGTGAGGTATTTCGAAAAGTTTATGCAAACACCAAGTCCCATTTTACACACCGCTTCGTTTTTAACTTTTTATTTTGGCAACTGTGAGCAGCTTTAGTTGGAACACGGTTTTCACAACAAGAAGAGAATACGAAGCGAGATAATACCGAAGTCGGAGCAGGATAAAGTCCATAGAAATAGGGGAGAACACGAAGGAAAGGCAGGGCGAAGGAACAATAAAGTTTCGTGACGCCACTGTGGAATCTAATTTCGTATACTAACTGGTATTTGCAAAGTTCCATTTCAACGTTCAAACAATTTAAAAGGTTCTTCTGGAACGACTCCTCGAAGATCGTTATCGGGGTGAGGTCTGCCACAGAATGTTAAGGGGCAAAAGAAAAAAACGAGTTGAGATATTTTTCAAGAATATCTTTCTATATGACGGCCTATGATGGATGACAATTTTTGTCACGATATATTTACTGTTTCTGTAACTGATCTGCTTTTCACTGGAAGTATAACCTTTCAGAGGACAATTTCCCGAAACTATCTCTTCGAACTTGTAACTAAATAATATTTAATATTTGAAAGAATTTGCTTAGAATAAAATTGTTATTGAGAAATGAGAAAGATATATATGTACATATATATCCTTCATATCGTTATATAAAGTTCGTTTATTTGTGTTCACATAATGAAAATAGGTAATGAAATATCTATATAACTTGACTTAAAAGCATGGATTTAAATTAGTTCAGCTCTCAAGTACAGATTTATTTAATTCCACTTTTTAGAGATAAATTTTCAAAGAAGATATTAAGCATCGACGATACGCTGCAAAACATTTTTCAACTTTCGAGAAGCGAATTTCTTGCTTCATTATACGCTGAATGTGTGGGTCTCACGTACACGCAACGTGACATGCAGAAATATCGAACAAATTTCCTCTCAGCGTGTTGTAAATCCGGAAACAAAGCACAGTGCTCGACCTCTTTGCTTCCTGTCACGGAAGATATGAAGTAATTGCTTCCGTTGATCACTCGTGACGTAGAAAACTCTTCTTTTCGGCCTTTTCGTTCTTCGCGAAACAAACCTCTAAGAAACACGGCAACATTGAGATAATACAATTAAGAATCATTGAATGCTTCTTCACTTTAATTAATATCAAATTTATCAAGCTATATTTATCTCTATAATTAGACTGCGCGAATTTATGCAATTCTACATTTTTATTAATGCAACTAAATCAGAAATTTGTTTCGTCAGCTAAGTAATAGAATAGTAGGTATTATATTTTGAATATTTTATATATCTTGGCATATTATCTGTATTTTGTACACTTCTACAACTTTCAATTTTCTATAAGTATATAAAAATTCGCACTCTGCTTACTTGACAAATTCAGTATTTGTCTGTATTGTGTCTGTATTTTGATTATGGAGAATATCTAGAAGTTTAATCGAATTGATTAACGCGAAGACGAGACAATTGGAATCTTTTTTTTTTCAGAATCGATCAGATTCGCTTTTACGTCGGATCAAATCGCAGCTGAATCTCAACTGGTAGGTACCATTTTCAGCCTCTCGCTGCGAAAGAGTCGTGAGGAGTAAGAAAGCAGAATGTCTCGTTGAAGGCGCCACGGCGGTGATCTCAAACTTCTCTCAACCAGAATAAAGTCTGTTGATCGGGGAAGTAAGAACGAGGAATGGTCTGAGCGGTTTAAAAGTGCGAGCGAGAAGGAGAGTGAACAAAAATCCGGATACCAGAGCTATCATTCAAGACGTCGAAGGTGGAAAGGTGACATGAACGAGAAAAGCGGAAACCCACTCGACTTAGCCACTCTGCCTTCTCCTTTACTCCTGCTGTTTGCTTCTGTCCTCATTTTATCGTTCGTCACATTTACCTTTCCTTTTTTACCTACTTACTTCTAAGCTTTTTTCTCCTTTCGTTTTCCATTGCTTTATCCGTTCATCATTTACTTTATTTCAGCCCCATTATTTCTGTTTCTTTCGCTAGTATATCTTCGTCTCGTCAACCGATCTACCCCTCTTTCTTTGAATCGCTATTTTCGTTTTCCTCCCTTCCTTTTTTTATTTTTTATTCTTTTTTTTTTTTATTCCACTTTGCTTTCATTTCGTGCACTCCGATTTCTCTCTCTCTCTCTCTCTCTCTCTCTCTCTCATATCCTTTCACCGTTTTTTAACTTCCATCCGATCTCAGCATATATTTCCCGTGTTCCTCATTCCTTCATCCCTACCTCTCGTCTCAAAAGCATCAAGAAGGAGGTCCGATATCGTGGAAGTGCTTTAAGGAGCCCTGTGCTTTCAGTTCAATATTTGCATGGCTCCTGAGCTCACAAAAGAGAGAAATCTATCAATTCCTGTCTTCCGGTGGTGGCTCTTTCACCCTCTCTTCCTCTTCCTCACTCCCGTCCGTTCACTCTTTTTCCTCCTCTGTAGCCTCGGATGAAATCATTACCGTGCTGACGGGTATAAGAGGGCTGCCTTTATGTATTGCTGGCAAAAGGATACCGACGCCATCTCCTTGCTCCTGGCAGCCTGCAACGTTTCCTTCGTCAGCTGGAGTGAGGCCATTGTGTATCGATCAAGCATGAGATGAGCCGTAAATCATGCTGCACACACTTTTGCTTACACGTGACTAGGGATATTTTCGTATCGTCCTCGAAAGCACGCTGTTTGCCGCCTTTGTTATCGAGACTGATAAGCACCAGATATTGTATCGTACAACGTCCTCTACTTTCCTATTTTTAAAATCGACGACAAAACACAGTTATTGATGATTCCAAGTTCCGGTAGAACATTGTCAATTTTCTGCCTAGTTGACTTTATGAATTTCAGTCTACAGTTCCTGGTATTTAAATTAATATCACTCGGAACTTTCAATAATTTTCACTTTCTTAGGAAACTTTAGTCTCGTTTGTTTAACGAGAGACATCGGCGAATTCTAATAGCAACGTTTATCACTTATCGAGATGTTATACATGTTCTCTTTGTCTTCGTTACAGTTTGTATCGTTCCGAGCATTGTTCTGTATGCATTGCCTCTATATTTTCATTATTTTGTTAAACGTTTCTAATTTTTCTAATGTAATGGTCAAGAATGAATACTCAGACGATTTGACTAGGTTCCAGACATTTTCACTGGCATTTAATTCAGGTCAGTTGCCTGATTATGAGAATGCAGAGATTTCTTTCGATAATATAATATAGTAATTATTTAGGTAATCGACGATAATTTACCATTTGTGTACAATATTATGTGTGTATATAACGTATGATGGTTAAAAATTATCTGAATTAACTAGACGGGATACCATGAGGGATAGATGGAATCGTAGCTTTGGTAAATATCGTTCTATTTATATAAACTCGCTTTACGGTATCTTGTAAGTGTGCGTAGCAAAAAGGTGATCGTTGTTCGTATTGATCGAAGAATGAAGAGTCATAAATCATATGGATCCCTTTCGTCATGTACCTACGTGACTAGATTCTTCGCCCCCGTGAACTGTATTGTGCGTAATAAACCAGTCCCGCATTCACTCAACGATTTCATCGCAAAGATCAATGCGCAGAATGCTTTAATACCGCTTCCTCCCTACCGAAAGAATTTTTTCGGAAAGCATCGTGGTCTTCGAATAAATCGGCAAATCCTTCATCATCTTCTGAGCGTCGTAAATTTCCATTCACGTTCGTCACTTTGGGAACGAGTCGGGATTAAATTAACAGCGCCTTTATATGAAAATTACGGGGGAAGAACGCGACAAATTATATTTTCTATTTTTTACAGAGAAATTGTTTCCAAATAGTAGTTGGTTGTCAATGTCTTCATCCTGTTCAAAATTTCTAAATATTGCTCATTAATAATAATATTACTCTATTGAAGATATTAAAATATCGTTTACCCTAACAATTGTATCTTTGGATTCTAAAAAACTTTGCATAACAATTACATCTTCGTACCAAACAGGTTGTTTTAATTTTCGATAATAGAGTATTAAAAGAGTGTGAGAAATCAAAAAATCAACAAAAATGTACATATCACGTTATTCTCGCTGTTATTTTCATATACGTGAATATATATGTGCTCTACTGACGAAGGATACGAACTAGAAGAGACACGAATCGGTAATCTCCGAGTTGAAGATCCGAGGAAAGGAAACGAAATTTAACTTTCAATTTGCAGCCGAGAATTTTTCCCTTCCTTTGTCCCGTTACCGTTGCGCTCCTTCATTTCTATAGAAGACGCGGATTTTGAAATATTCCGAAGTGAAAACGTTTCGTTGTCACCACCCGCCGCCATTATGAGTCCGCACGATTCGCGAAATACCGACGTGCTTTTTACGTATCGAGGAGTAACAGTAATAAATACGTATCTGGGATGCGCGAGTGCATTTAGCGGCCCTCATGAATAAAGCATAACTTCGCTTGGCGGATTCCGCTGGGAATTCCGTTGATTTTTCCCATTTCGCGTGTACCAGATGAAAAGTTTTGCTCGTTCTCTGCGAGGAAGGAGAGGAAATAGAGGAAGATAGAGAGAATAGAAAGAGGCAACGCGACCTTCTCTCGTACAAGTTGTCCCTTATTGTTGCGTCTCTTTGCACCTCTTATTGCAGTTTTATTCTTGCTGCTCGAGGTTGCATCAGCCAACACTGGGAGCACGCGAAGTGAGTCACTTTTCTGCTCAGGCCGTTCCATTCGAGAACGGTTGCTTCCCTTGTTTCGCGCCTGGCAGTCTGAGATACGATGTTGTAAAATTTTATTGTTCCCAGAACTTTCTTCAGCGTTTCCAGTTTGTTTCTGAATATAAACGAAACGGTCTCCCGCGTGAAGTTACATAGCGAAGTTACTTTAATTTCTTCTCCAGCGGAACGATCTTATACCGTTCACATTTCCGATGATATTTCTCTCTAACCAGGTTGTCCTATCGGAAAGAGAGGATTGAATTGTAATTATGATTGAAAGTTGTGCCTAATAAATGGATTGCGGATATTTATGCATGTGCACCTGTTCAGAAACCCGTTTCACTTACTAAATATCATAACGAGTGCTATATTTTGAATACTTGTATGTTTCTCTGTACTACAATATATACTCCGCGCTTTGCCTTAAAAATTTTTAATGCACGGACATCTGGGCTTTACTAACGATAAATGGCATCGGCTTCTGTTAATTCGCTACACATTTCTCTAGATATAGAACGACGATCTCCATGGCGATCGTAGCCAACTAGGGAAATTGCTAGACGAGCTACGAAGTTGAATTCCAAGTTTCACAATTATCGTATGCTCGTATATAACGGCGACAATGTACGAAAAGTTTTCAATGCATCGAGCTGAAACAGAAATCGGAATGAAATGCAAGAGGTCGGGAAAGCGGGACTTAAATTTCCATAAACGCATGAAATCGGATGTCCTCGAAACCAAATGCCTGGAATGCTTCCAGCAGATATCGCGCTTTTCAGGACACACAGTTGTTCGACCAACGCAAGAAATGGTAGTGACTATAGAACAGGGTACAGCATGAAAGGAATGGAAGGGAAGAGAGTCGGTCATCGAGTATCGTGCCAAAACGAGTCCTGGAACTCCCTTAGGCGCCACTGGGTCGTTCGAACCTTCTACAATGTACACTCTCTGTATCTGAATCGCATTTATTACGCGGTAAGCGCGTACGAATTCCGTGGAAACCTTCTAGCAGAGTCATGGACCCGTGGTGCATGCTGCAAAGCAGCAACGGCGACGCACTTGGCGGCGAGCCTCTTGATGCTGTGTCTCGAATCGATTTGTACTTGCGCTTGTATGCATGTATAGGCGTGTCATGGTGCGCGTGTGACACAGCACGTGCACGTATGAGCCCACCACGAATGCAATCGGCAGCGATGAATTCGTCGAGCAACGCGAGGCATTTTCCACGAGAATGCACCCTCTTACCCTCTTCTTCGCGCGCCTTTCCAACTTTCTTCCGCCTCTCCTCTCGAACCTCTTATCGCGCCACTATTTTTTTCTTCCCCTCCGTTTGTCTTCTGCTCGTTCCTGGCTTCTTGCCTTTCAACCCATGTGAAATGTCTCGTTAAATGTTCCGCAAAATCTCTCCCGAATATTTCTTCTTTTTCTTTTTTGTTTCTCGTACAGTGTTCCCTTTTGTATTTACTTTTATTAAAATTCCATGTTCTCCAACATGGTATATAGAGGTGCGTAGTGAAATTGAATTACTCGTAGCTCACGGTATGACTTGAAATATTTTTTCAGGGATGCACACGCGGAATCCCTGTGTGTTTCATTTATATCGTGTTTCGTTTCGTTTCCCGCGATCGCAACAGATAGAAGAGCATTTCATTTTATTGAAAACACTTTCTACCCTCTTCCTCGCCCTTATTTTTTGCCTCCTATATTCATGTTTCATCCCTTCGTTTTTCTATTGGATCTCGAAACGGTGCTCCACGACTACGCATTTTTTGTTCTTAAGACACGGACCAGCCACGAGCGTCGTAGGAAAAAGGCGTGTCCGTCTTTTTGCTCGAATACCCGAAAGGGCGATACGCGAGTGTGAGCGAAGTAGGGCTGCAGAAAACCGAGAGAGGAGCGAATCGAGGGGACAAGAGGAAGGTTATTTGACGACTAAATCGTTCTGTTTGATGTCGGTGGATGATGCGGTCTGGAACATCCTCAAAGAGTGCCGAAAGAGCATCAGCGAGGCAGATACGACAGGAAAGAGGGTGAATCGTGAGGTAAAGGGAGAAATTCGTGTAGATACACTTGGAAGAAGGGACGGAGGACGAAGTAAGTGCAACCAGGCTACGCATTTCTCGCGAAGGGAAGCTTAGACGCTTCGAATGGTTGCGTCGTGAAGGTGAACATTTACCCTCGTTTGCTTCCATTTCTACGCGTTCAAACCTGTCGCCTTTTCCGTGGGTTATTGGTGGATCCACGGTAGCTGTTATGCTCGGTCGAGCTCCTTCGGTTTCGAGAAAATCCGATTTCAGCGAATTTCTGGCGCGCGCGCGAGACCAGACAAGAAGTTCTTTGGACTTGGCTGGCTGTGACGCCGCAACGCTTTGCCGAGGCGTTAATGTCGTTAGAACAGAAAGGGAATGGGGAAAGAGGCAAAAATGTTTGAGCAAATTAAGTGCTTTCCGACCACGGAAGGGCAGAACCGGATATAAAATTACTGGGAGGAAGGAAACTGTTTCGTGGCTCATTTCGCCATTCATTCGAGACGGGCAAGAGAAACTTCTAAAGAACTTTGAACGATGGCCCCTCGACCTGCTAATTTTGTTCTGGTGCCTTTTCTCGCTATTGTCGTCCATGATGTTTTCGGTTCGAGTGCTACTTTTTTTTTTTCACCAGAGAAGTCGTGTCACAGATGTTTGCGAAAGCCTCCATATACATGTTTCGATTATAACCTTTAATCATTTGCGACTGTATTGTGCGACTCAGATATGAATATTGTATTGATCAGAATACGATCAGAATGGGTTTGATGGTTAAGAATAGACATACGACTGATAAAAGGGTTTTCTTGGCTGAGTTAAATTTCTCTTAGCGACACTAAATATATTTACACAGTCATGTAATTACGATAAATGTTCAAGCTTTACTTTATTTGTCAAGTAACAAGCTTGATTGTTACTTTACTTTACTTACAGTACAAGGTATTCCTTATATAAAGGATAAAGGATAGCAAACGTTTCTTTTTTGTTTAAAAGATTCGACTGACATGGTTCGAAATTTTGAACCAATCAAAGGGAAGAAACATAAAATTGCATTCCCGCGGCTGCTTGGGCTAACGTTAACTCGCAGTGAAACGCGATAACAAAACATCTGGCTCGCACAAAGCAAATTGCAGAACGAGTTTCATTTCCCTTTGCAACAATCAGCCCGACCTGTTTACTGTTCCCGGAGGAAATCGGATTTCCTGATACGAATAGACAGATATAACCAGATAGAGAAAGGTTACACGTTCGTCTGCCTCATCCACGAAGCCCGTTAACGTCCTTTTAAGAGACAAAAGGTCCGTCTAACTCGCATAACGACGTTAACTCCGCCAGATAGAAATTATTCCCCCGTGTTTATTCGACGCGAAATTGCACGCGTTTTATCGCTTCGATTAAAATCCTGCGATGCCTCTAATGTAACAATGGTTTCAATGATCTTTGAATATAGACACGTATAGCGTGACAAGACGCATGACTATTCTATATGCGGAAACAGGTCGATGGTGTAAAGAAGAAACTTTTTCATTCGAAACTATATTTTGCAGAAAACGGACTTTCCTACTAAATAATAATTAATTTTCGTATGTAAAATTTTACACTCGTATCAAATCATAATTAATCGATTCGCTACTTGACATGTTTCTAAATTCGTCTTTCGTCGAAAACGGAGTCTTGCGCGAAACAATTTTAGTTAACATTTAGAGTTCCGACAAGGAGAGGAAAAAAGATCGTTCGTTGTATAGGAAACAAAGATGAGAAATGAGTTTATAACTCTGCCGATTTAGAAACCGTTCTCTAGTAGAGGAGTCATCTTGACGTTGGTAATAAATACTGCTCTGGCGCAACCCCCTGTAGGTCGAAAGACCGTCACACTAGGTGGTAATAAATACTGCTTTCCTCGTGGCATCTCGTGGAGCCCTGAATTCCACCATCACGCGAATGACTTTGGTCTGTCTGCACCGGTATCACTCCTCCTGCTCGTTTTGCATGTTCACGGCATGTTGGCGCGCGAGGGTCGCAGTTCCGGTACCTGAGATTGTCTTGTACTCACCTCGCTCCATTTATTGGTCTCCCACATGGGACAAGAGATGGTATTGCAAGTTTCTTGGTTACGGGGCTTGTGCGTGCTGCTACACTTGTGGTCAGGCAGCTGCAACAATAAAGACTTGAATCTTTTATCTGATTCAATGTGTAAAAAAAAGATATACCTTTTCTGGCAACATTATTTTATATCAAATATCTGATACGAAATTATTTTGTGGACAAAATTTGTAACTTGTTATAAAAACTTTGTAGATTTGCAATATTTTTACATTTGCAATATATTTTGTGTCATGATTTTTCAGTAATTCTAATATTTATCAAACTATGTTATCCGAATAATTGGATATTCTAGCAAATACGTATAACGTGCTTATATCGCGCCTATTATGTTCCATATTACCGCTAAGAGAATCATCTACTCATTGCTCAGGTATAACACAGTGGGATCAGCATAGAAGAAGATGCAAATCCTCGTGGTGCACGATACGTCGTGTCTAACCATACGTATTTTCAACGTGTACGTGTGCTCCCGGCTGCTCTTGTCGAGCCTCGGATGAGAGGATTTTACGGTGGTTGACAGAGAACCGCGAACGGCCCTTGCAGTTTAAACGAACCGAACTAGGTTAGGGTTCGTGGGTTTTGCCAGGTTGTCGTAGGCACCAGAATGGACAGACGGATGGATGGATAGACATGTATCTCTGTGACAATTCTAGCAGAGATCGTGTTGCGAACACTGTCTCAAAGTCAAAGTAAAGTAAAGTCTCAAAGACGAATGAAATTATTAATTATATTTGTGTCGGGTGTAAAGCCTGAGATTTATATTAGCGAGATCGGCGTGAAACGAGGAATTACGAGCCGTAAAAATAGTCGATACAGCAATGGGAAATTCCAACGATAAAATGGAGCGAATTTTCGATTATATTATCGTTATCGTTGGCACGGTCCCGATTCTACATGCAAAGTATATTTCGTAAACATAAATCCCGCGGACTAGACACGACTAAACCCGGAAAACGTTCAACTTTCCCAAGAAACCGAATAGAATTCCGGTTACGCGGTTACGTATAATACAATGAAAATAAAATCTGATCGATCTTTCTTTCGCCTGGCGACGTTTTCGTTCCGTTTCGCTTCTTCTGACGTTAGTCTGGAGAACGCTCGCCATAGTGCGTTTCTCATGGAAAGAAGCGGAGGATATCCGAGCGAAAACCCTGGGATTTAATATAAAAGAATTCCGCGTATTTAAATTATCTTTATCTCAGTTCTTATTTACCTTCGTAGTTTCATTGCCGTTTTCCTCGGTACAGAAAATGGTTCTGGTCCTCGATCCACCTCCGCAACTAGCGCTGCACACGCTCCATTCGCCGGCTACCCATCTAGAAACGTAAAAAGAATCAATTGAAACGCCAGTCTAACTGTATAGTAGAAATCTAGGCCTGTCACATACATAACGTTCCACGTTCGTATGTAAGATCAAAGCATCATATTGCTGTTTCTTCTGACGAATATTAAAAATATTAAGAATATCGATTTTATGGAAAGAGGTTTCTTCAAAGTATCTTCGATAGAAAAAATTCCCGATTCGAATTGCATAGTTTCCGCGAGCGCTTCGAAACCGCTTGAAAAAAAGATTCAATAGCTGAATTAAAATGGAGAGCTTTCCCTTCGACGAGGTTTTCGTTCAACCGGAAGTCATCTTCGATACCGCAATCAGATCCCGGGATGCTCATCGTTGAAACAGCTTGCGTACAAATCCGAGATGAGAGCACCATCGATCGAAGATCGATATTTACAACACCAAGTTAATTGCTGGCTATTTCTGCGATGAAAGCTTTTTCCTCGTCCAAGTTACTTTCGACACGTTCGATGAATTTGCCGATTGGAGAGGATAGGTATTTTCAGATAATAACCGATCGATATCGAACATGCTGTAATTTAAAATTAACAAACTGACACAACACTAAACAATAACAAGTAAATACTTTTGAATCTCCAAAGTTATTTTTATTGTAGTTTAATAGAAATAGTTTTATTTTAGTGAATCGTTCAAAATACGATTTAATAAACTTTTTAAGAAAGGAAACATTGCTTGATTCGAGAAATGATAATGGATAGAAGCCGGAAAAATGCAACCGAAGGAACGCTAATCGCCGTGGACTTTTTCAATTTCCGCTACATCGCGTGTTTTCGAGGCAAAAGTGTTTGCAAGTCACCAGACGAATCCATCGATCGTCGCTAACATGAAAGTTTTGCTCGATACGCGGCGAACTGCGTTGCTCTCGTTGTAATACGTGTAAGCTGGTCCCGATACGTCCACCTAGCTTGGCGGTTATTTTCTCTGTCGTTGTTTGAGCATAAAAGCCACTGTAATTCCAAGAAAGTAAATGTTCCATAGTACGTGTACCATCTGATAAAAATGTTCCAATTCCTTTCCAAGCTTTTTAGCTTTTATTTATTACAAGGGCTAAATGAAACGTATTAACACGTTCGCGACTCTATCTTGACAAGATCGTGCCCAGTGATCGATAACGTTTTTACATTTAATAAATCTTGTATTTTAATATGTTGATTGTTTTTGTAAGATTTTATTTATTTTTTATTTATTCCTAAAATCATAGATTATTTTACTCTTTATAATCTTTTATGGTTTATGGTTTATTTTTCTAGTCGAATAACTTTTTTAAATGCAACTGAAAGACTAATCGATAATTAGATTTGTGCACGTTTATGCCAATTCATAGTTTCATAAATATATACCAAATGAAACGAGAGTTAAGTGAATATTTTTCTAGATTTTTATACCTTCGAATTCCCAATAAATGCATAAACATCTGCAGTTTACTGATAATACCAGATCTGTTGACTATTCACACGATTAGTTATTAGCTAATGGAACGAGGCGTGACATACTCTATCTTATGGATCCCTTGATCTTCAATGTATTGTATGAACATTTACGATCACTAAAACTACGTAAGTGCCTTTGAGAAAATTAGCGTTCATTTTTCTTAAGACCGAAACATAGTTATTTATTCTTATTTTATTTTCATCAGGTCCTGTTTATTTTTTAGAACTTTCTCCTACAGATACAATATACCAGCAATATTGAAAATTTGTCTGAAAAAATTTCACAAATTTTTCAATCGTAATTATGAATTTTTCTTCCTTATTTCTGCTCGGTGGTAGAAAATTATCTTTTTTAATTTAAACTATCACTTTAATTGAACATCTTGATAATTTTCTCTAAACCAAAATACAATACGTGTTCACGTTTTCCCTGTGCCTATAACACGAAACCATCAACCACCATGTTTAATTACCCCTCTCTTAGCCTGCACAGATTATATAGCCAGACTCTGTACACGATTCTGGTCGATCGATGTTAGTAGCCGGATCGTGAGATTAATCGTCAAATGTTCCGGAAAACGCTTAATGGAATTTAATTGGGCCTGTATCCCTAGCACGACATAGAATAATAGCCGCTGAAGTATTCAGTGGCTTAATACACAGTTGCGGGTAGGCAGCGGTTTAGAAATCCCGGTTCTCCTGGGGGATAGCTGAAACGTCGACCACTTGCCCGGCCTGGCTGAATCGAATTAAACTAAATTCTCGGCCTGGCCAATTAGCACCAATTTAATGTTGACGAGGCCCACTCCACTCAGTGATTTATTAACCGTTGTGGCCGTTAACGTTGCTATCGGCTCTCCTCGTTTTGATTTTTCAACCTCGAATTCACGATCAATCGTTACGTTCCTTCGTTTTCGCAACACAAATATCCCCGATTAACGAACAACGACGTTCGTTAAATTATTCATGGTCCAATTACGACGGATTGTGACATTATTTCGTGAACCACTTTATCGAACGCATTTTAGACTTATGACTCTACTCGAGAAACGTTCGATGGAATCCTAAGACGATTTTACCAACACAATTTTTCTGTCGTAATTGTCCAAATGCTTTTGTCAGCTAGTGTATGTATTGTGTACGAACAAAACACCTTACTAAATCGATCAATTATCTTGGCTGGTATTTGCTCGTGTTCGAGAAGCATCCTCATAAGATCGAACAACGTTAAAGAGGAAAATGTGGCGCGAATCAGTTGCGTGATTCGCCTCTTGTGGAAAGTTAAACGGTAGTTCAAGTAACCCGAGCCACTCGAGATTCTGGTTGGTGCAGCATTAACCGTAGTTCTTGGCTACGTGCATCATCCAAGTGGCGAAGTTTGCTCTGGTCTGGCTGCATATAATAACGTTAAACAGCGACCCGGGGACGACTTGACGAAAATTTTCATAATTTAGCTTCAGCGAACGTTCTGTGTTCTTGACACTTTGCGTGTCTTTGCTCTGGAAATCGAGGCGAAATAAAACGAAACGACCGTGGTACAAGGCTAAATCCGGACAAATTTCTGGAGCATTAGGGAAAGGTTCGTTTCGCGACGCTTCGCCACGCACGACTGAAGCGAGTAAAAAGCACCCTTTCCGTTTCCCTCTGAGACGAGTTGGCCGTTTTGAAACGCGCGAGTGCGAATTCACGCTTGAAACGAGAAATATTGTGGCGTCAGAGGCGAAAAAATTCGTTTCCATTTATGGGATGACAACGTATTTTTCTTCAAATACTGTGCTACAGTCAGCTTTGTTATATTCTGTTCTTGAAATTTCAATGAAAATAGGCGTCGAATTACGGCGATATTTTTTATTCAAGTGCAATGAATTTCACACTAAAATTGGGATAAATCTAACGGACGTTAAAATTGATTCTCTTTCATGCCGATGTACGTAGATAGATGGAATAGAAAAATCTTAAACCGTCGACTATACGGCGATCTTTTACTTTTTATATAAAAAGATACTTTGTATTTTACAAATACCATCGTTATTTCTTGAAACGAATTGCAGCGATAAGTATTGTCGCGTCTTCGATCTTTCAGATGTTTAATATTAATTGTCCACCTGGCTAACGGAATGGAAAGAGAGAGAAAGAGACAGAGAGATGGACGTGGATCGGCAACAAGGTAACAAGCTTAAGTTAGCTAGACAAGAAAGTCGAGTTATACTTTCGATCACAAAGGGAAAGACCGTGCTCGTTTCAACTACATGCTATATTTCATATCCGGTAAAAATGGTTCGCGGCGAGTTTTTTGTACTTGGTAGCCGAAGTAGTGTCTGCCAGTCTGGAGAATGATTCTCATCGGGAACAAGCTTTAAAGCGCCTCCTTTTTATCCTCCGTTTCCTTTATCCAGACAAAGAACAGGCCGTATCGTTCCAAGAACTAAGATTGTGTCTTCGAAAAAATATCCTCGGGACGTTCTCCTTCCCTTTCTCTTCTCGTTATCCCGTCTGATCGTTACGCTTTATCGCGAACAGTTTCAGCTTCCCCCTGGACGTCCGTGTTATGAATCAGAGAAATAAATTTGTCTTTTGTTCCATGCGTCGTTTAAAGGGTACCGAATTTGAACATTGCAATCGTTATAAGTTTCCCTGCTGAAATTCATTCCGAAATATGACTTATACTGTAACAATCCTTTTCATAATTTTTCATTAATATATAATATCTATCCTCTTTATGCATTTATGAGAAAAAACAAAAAAAAAAATATGCAAAGATGCACAGGATACATGTATAATATACAAAAGTGTTTAAAATATCCAAAGTAAAGTACTGGTTATAATTTTTAATAGGTAAAACGAATCTCCAAGTTCTATTTTCTTTTCTTTTTTTTTTTTTTTTAAATTGTGTCCATAAAACCTTAAATTCGCATAAAAATCCAAAGTCTTTTAGTATCAATCAAATACATCTCGACGAAAATTTCTCCAAATTTCGTAATTTTTTGAATTTCGGATTGTAGAAACTTCTACAGTTATCAATAAATCGCAACGAATTTCTGAATTACGACAGCAAAGTAAGGGTAAAAGCACACACTGGAACAGGTAAATACCAGGGTTCTAGAAAATAAATTGTCTCGTTTCTTCCTTGTGTTGGGTCGTATCGTAGAAGAGAACGCGATACAACAACCATCATCGAGTGGAACGGGGAGTCGTTTGTACAACCGTGGGGAGATTCGCATAAAAGTCGAGCAATTCCTTTAAATAACTTTTTCAGGAGCATGGAATCGTCCAGATCCGACGATGGTCCCGACTAGTTGGTACTTTATAGCTGGCAGATCGTTTCGCGGAGTTACTCTTACGACGGTTTTGATCGCGATCTCCGGAGGAAGAAGCGCGCTTTATGTCGACGCGAGCCGTTGGCTCGCAGGAAAAACAGCCATATCGCCGGACGAATTGTTTGTTCGACAGTCGGAGTATTCTACTTCCTCCAGGCTGATCGTCTGTGTTTCTTCGACCACGATATGCGAATCGACGTTACGTTAAAAAACGTTACGGAAAAAAGACGTGAAAAATGCGTGCAATGTAAAATGAAGGATATGAGCAGATATCAGATATCGTATAAATGTGTGTTCTAAAATGGAGGATATATTGCACGTATAGACGGAAAAATAGTCGAGATGTACTTCTTCCAAGTTATTTTTTATATTGGTTAATGAAGATGGACCAAACTTATAAGATTCTAACGAAGCATAAACTTCCTTTACGATTATATCGTTATAGTGAATATATTGATTCACTATACTATAGTAATTCACTAAGCAATATACGCACGTATTAATTGTCTAGTAATTAAATGAACATATTTTCTAGAATTAGCAGTCCCTTTATTGAAACTTCGATGGTGGAACTTGAAAGCTGAATATTTATTTCAGACGTACATACATAAGAATGTAAGTCAGATTTCATCTAAACAATTTTGTCATTTCTTTAAAACGAAATGTTTTATATTAAAGAATAGATAAGATTGTATTCTCATCTATCTTGTTTTTATCCAATTCTAATCTCTGACTAAATCTTATGTACATGAATTCGTACGAATACATTTTATATTCTGTACATTATGTATGTTTATTAAACCCGATGTTTTCACTATGTTGCATATATACAGGATAATGTACATAGTACAATACACAGGCAACGCAGAACGAATAATTTTCAAAAAACTACCTTGACGTGAATATAAAACGTGAAACATCGTAAACAGCGGAATATTCGACGATATTCGAGAAAGGCTTTATTCTGAACACTTGTACAACGTGGCTTGCAAGAAGGTAGCTATACATATACATATGTATATGTAGCCGTTTCGATATTCAACGAACGATTCTAGCCAAAGTGTTCGCAATCGGTGTTTTCGACGCGGAGGTAGAACAAGGGGTTTGTCTCCGTCGGTGAAAGGTACTGGGGGCTTGTTTTTCCAAGTCTCTTTCAGAAAGAGGCCCGCCGGGCTTTTGCTCTTTCCCGCTACGTCCGTCGACTAATGGCCGTTCAGTCCGCTTGAAAGCTCCGGCCCATCGTTTCCAAGCCCGGGTATTGCAAGTCTACACGGCTACCATATCCATTTCTGCGCGTTGGTTGCTCGGTGCACGCGTTGCACACCTACAGAACCACCACCGATACGGCTTGTCTAACAATAATCGGGACTGCTTGCTTGCTTTGTCCGCGGCTACGGCGAGGAAATTGGTCAGAGAGGAAGATTGGCCGGCGTTAATCCCAAAAGTGGGAGTTCCGATTTCACGAATAGCACGTGGAAAATACGAGAATTTCGAGCAGCTGCGCGAACGTGCTCCCCGAGTCAAACATTCCCTGGTCTGCTCGTAAAACCGAAACGCTCGATCTCGAACCCCGGGGTCCCGCCGATTAGAAAAGCTTTAATGAAGTTTCTGATCCTAGGTTTGAGTCCAACGTACAGGTTACTTGGACGCGCAGCGTTTCGAAAAATCGCGAATCTCTATATTTCATCTGTTGGACGTAAGATTTCAGCAATGTATGATATATTAAATCCATCACAAAACGCAATATACATAGATAGCGGCAAATGGAAGTATTGGTACGGCTTGGATTTTCATATAAAATTCTTTGTAAACCTGTAAAAAATATGATTCTCTATTGAATTTTTTTGTAGAACATAACTATCGGCTTTACAGTTTAAATATACCAAATATGAACCATGAATTTTTAAAATAGTCGTAAAGTATTGGCACACTTAACATTTTCCAATATAAATTTATTATAAAATTTCATTTTATTTAAAGCTTCATTTTAGAGTTCTAATAGAGATAAGAAAAATATATATAAAGCAGACTCGATTTTAAAACGCTCCTTGTTTCCACCGAAAAAAAAAACCGAAAAAGATCACATAGAAAATTGAATTTATTATTACGTTTTACAAAGTAGTAATTTACTATATGTGATAATATTCGTCTGATGCATTTTTTCTCAAAGTTTTCACACGTAAATCGTAAAAAGCGACGTGAATTTGAACAATATCGCAGGCTTCGATATTGCTCTATTTTCTGTTTTCGTTGTAACCTTTTAACAAATCTTCAAACACTTTATGTTCATATAACATCTTTTTCGTATTCCCATAGAACATTCGGGTAAAGTTTGGAAAAACCTGGAACGTCTTATATTACAAATTCTGCGTCCTAAATCCTATATTCCACAGAAAATGAACGGAAAAAGTTGAGTGACCAACGTCTCAAATACCTCAGCCCATCTAAAGCCATTGATTTCTGGAATAGAAATATCAGATCGAGTTTCTTTTCTCGGCGACATTGGTAGAAGAGAAATGAATAGAAATCTAGATGTGGAGGATTGACATCGCCCTCGATGGAACTGGTTTTTCTACCGCGAGCGTCGTACAAGCACTCCATCCATGACTCGTGGAAAAATCCGCGAACAATCTGTCAAATACTCTTTGTACTTGTCCGCGTATGCGCATTTGAAGCCACACGCTTCGCCTCGATACGAAAATCCGCGGCAGCGGTTTAACGTTCTTTGACACGGACACGTACACCAGACGTCAGGAAAGGTACTCACTTTGCGGTGCAGGGGTGCGTGTTGCACGGCATCAGGGTCTTCTCTGGCTTGTTGTCCGGATCGCAATAGCTGTCGTCTACCACGTTTTCGTCCGGACCGATCGTCTTGCACACCGCCATTGCGATCTTGAAACCTGACGGAAAACGGAAATCGTATTTCAACTTGCGACTGAAGGATGATAACTTGCAGAAGGAACGTTTTTTGAAAATATCGTGATCTTATCTGCTTCGTGATAGTCTTTTTCGCAGTTATCTTGGGAAATAAAAGTGGAGTAAGAATGTTGAGCAGCAATGGAAAGGCTGAGAATTATAGCGATGTACGCTGGTTCACGAAAATATTTATTTGAACATTGATATCATTGATAACTTCCACGTTCTATAAAATATTTTGAAATTTATTTATTAACACTATAATGAGACACGACTGTCACGATCATATTGATAAAATTTGTGACGAATCAGAACATAGAAATTACAAGATATTCATCGCAAACGATATATTTAGTAAAAAGTTAGCATACAACGTGAATAACCATTGTAAATGTATAATATATATATCATTAAACATTAATATTTTTGGCCTACTGGGTAATTAATTATTTAAATACTTTAGAGATTCCTGCAGACGAGGATAGCTTAGAGGATTGCGTTTGTATGTTTCAGTTTTTCTTGTTCTTCCATGAATTTTTTCGTTCGCGAGATGGAACGTTTAAAATGATCATTTTAAATTACATCGACGGTACCGTTTTCGTAAAGTGGAAAATAGTATAAAGATTTAAAGAGGATTGCACTACGTTTCTGAAATAGAGATTTATCGTTCGTGGCAAGATTTTGCTCTGCATTCGACTAAATTTGGTCTCGTATATTTTCATAAAGAGACTTTTCAAGCGTCCATGAAAGATGAGGCTTCATCGAACGGGTATCGTTTCGATGATCTTTGTTCTACAAGTTTAACTATTTCAGAATATTCTACATAACATAGACAGCGCATACATGGTTGAAAATAGTTTCCTACGACAAGTATTTAAACATTTTCGCCAGCTATTGTACATTTCGTCCCTTCTTTGACGAAACAACGAGGAAGAAAATTTTTCGAGTGTCCAACTTCGAGTGTCAAGGAGGACAGCAATCTGAATGCAAAGCGTAACGTTATGATAGCAAGGAGAAATCAACCGGTCTAAGTAGCCGTTATTAATTTCGGCAAAAGTGCCGAGGAACGTTCGACGATTCGCGGGCTCAAAGTTCATTAGAATTCATTGCTCCCAGCGTCGATGTAAATGGACTACCTCCCGGTGAACTAATTGTAAGTGCTTCAACCGAATGAACTTCGTAACCAACCACTCACCTCCGCCGCATGATTTCGAGCAGGCGGATATCGATTCCAAACTCCACGAGTATCGCGATTGGCAGCTCGACCCGTTTCCGCCGCACACGCCGCACGGGTCCGTGTTCTTGTTGCTGCCGACTCGCAGGTCGCAGCCGACTTTCTGAAACAGAGAACACCCCGCCTTCGTTAATAGAACTGTTCGTCGTTCTTTTACCAAATGTTTCTCTTTCGATTAGCGTTTAGAAAGTTGCTTAATGTTATTCGTGCTGTGTGCAATTGACTGAAAATATTAATTTATAGGTTTATACTGTTGATAAAATCATGTTATCATAGACCTTTCTCTAGATTATTGTGCTTCTTATCGTCTTTATTGAATCTGTTAATATTATTGGCGATGATGTTCTTTCTTATATTTTTATGCGGGGTTAATAAATAATAAAGGTTAATAAAGAAATTACTCCGTCTAATGATGAAGTTAGCGTTAATAAAATATTGTAACAGTGTTTATAGAGTATAAGAAACACACCCATATAACGCGCGAGATAAATTTGGCAGAGTTTTTTCATCTTTTCTGGCAATGCAATACTTGTTTCTTGTTTATAGGAGCTAATAATCATAAGTAAATTGCAAATATTTAAACTTATCAAAACATAGAGAATATGCAAAAATATATAAAGCGTTCAAGGTAAAGTAGTTGTTAGAAGATTTAGTACGTGTTTTCAGTTTTTTACTTATGTTCATAAAAATATAAATTTCCAAAAATATCCGCGGTCTAGATATAAAAAAATATAAAGATCTATTTCTTCTACATGAACTAATATAATTCACGTCGTTCATGTAACACTTTCTGTAACATGAAACGTACATCTCGCGTTATATGATCAAGCTCCACAATATTTTCTTTTAATTATTTTCCGATAAATATTATGCAAATAAATGAATAAATCTGAACGTGGATAAATTTCGTCTGCATTTAGATTTCGGGATTTAACGTGTAATCAAGTGGGTAACGACAAATAGACAGTAAATCAGTACTTGAACTCTAAGGGTTCGTGCTAAGTCCCCGTTTTATACCAAGTAGAAGCATTGGTCCTGGAGGGCGCATAATCTAAAGACGATCCCGCGCTATGTCACGCACCCCTGGGAGCAACTTCGATTTGCAATAAACTAGAACTTTAACTCAGTCTCCTGATACCAGGTTGGTTGTAACGCGAAACAAATTTCGACTCGGTGATCCATAACGTGTTTTGATCCAGAATTCTTCCTTTCCCCTCGAAAGAGGAAATAAGACACGTATACGTCGCTCAACGATGTATACCTCCTATCCTGTCAAACATAAATAGAAGGCAGAACGGAACGATAAAAGGTGTCATGGAACTCGAGTATCAAGCGCTAAACCGTAAAAGATTAATCAATGAAACGAAAAGAAGGGCGGTGGATGTCACTCTGCATAATCTGAATATGGTTGCCTGGTGCACAGTTCGAACGTACAGTACAAATGCAGTAGCACCTTTCAGGAAGAGGGAAGGAGGAAGAGGAAAGAAGCAAGAGGGAAGAAGCAAGAGGTAAGAAGCAAGATGCAAGAAGCAAGAGGGAACAAGCAAGAGGGAAGAAGCAAGAGGGAACAAGCAAGAGGGAACAAGCAAGAGGGAACAAGCAAGAGGGAAGAAGCAAGGAGAAGAAGGAAAAGAAGAAGAAAAAGAAGAAGAAAGAAAAAAGAAGATGCGAACGAGAGAAGCTGACATCGATTCGTGACCTGGCTCGGACGGCAAACTGATTTGTCATTCAGGCGGCATGGTGGTTTGCTCCGAGGTCGGGAAGTACATTATTCATCCCTTATCCGGGCGAGAAGAGCGAACCAAACTGGTGGCAAAGATGTCAGGTGAAAGAGAGTCGAGACGAGGAAGGATATATGTAAATGGAATAGTGCGTAAAAAGGAGAGGCACGAGCCTAACGAGATCCTAAGAACGATCAACTGCCACGGTGAGATGGGACGATCAAAGATTTTGTCAAGCCATATCAAAACATTTTCTTCGACCGTTTGTCTTCTTGTTGTATCGATCGAATTCTAAATAGTAACATACAGATACCCATATATTACTATTGAGGATAATTAGTGGATCGTTTTCTGTGTTATTCCAATTTTCACGTTTTCTCCATGTGTTTGTGTATTTCTTCTTAACGATCGTCTAATATTGGCTAATATCCAATCGCAACAGCGATGCGGTAGAATTTTTCAAAAAATTCTGTCAATCCGCTGTCTTACTTAAGCGAGAGCTCGTGCAACGTTGCTCGCGTCTTTTCATCGGGAGCACGTTCGCCGTTCGCCAGCATTTAGAAACAGCATTTCCACTTCAGCGGGAATTCTTCGACAGTTGGAAGGCGCCATTCCGTTCGCGAAATTCGCGTAGAAAGTAACTTTGGTGAATCATGTTTCTCGACGGGGAAAAAACGATAAAAGGGAGAAGAGAGCAAAGTGAAACAAGGAAGGAAAACAAAATTTAAAGGAGAGAAATAAGGAAAGAAACGAATAAAAGAGTAAAGGGGAGAACTTAAAGTCAGTGGAATTTATTCGCTCGCGCGAACTACGATTTAACGGAGCCACTGAATAGCATTACAACTTCTGTTTAAAAAAAGTGAAAGAAGAAAAAACATCGAACAGTCTCGAGAAATCGAATAGACCGCGTTCGCGATACCGCTAGGACGAATTGAGATTTAATTTTACACGAGGTCGGATTCGTTCCGCGACCTTTCTTCGCTCTATGCACCGATGCACCGATGCACATGTGCATCCATTATATACTTGTATAGGAGGTCAGCCTCGAGTACACCACTGGGAGTTCGAATAGAGTTTAAATTTGGGATACGCGATTTTAGCAACACGTCGAAACAACGTTCCTCGTTTTTTCCCTCTATTTTTGTTCCCTTTATTTTTCCCATTCTGACGGTTTGGCTGTTAACCCCGCTTACGAAATAGGATCTCGGGACTCGTTATTCAAAGAGCGGTTTTTTAATCGAGCGAACGCATGCCACAATACCAAGACTTGTAATTTTCTCTTTTTCTAACGGAAGCTTCAAATGGAAGCAAGTATCGCATACTTGTTATCATTTTAATGAAAAGATTTCAACGTATGCCACTTTCATATTGGACGCAGCATATCTGAGAGGTGGAAAAATTTCGTGCAACTGTTTATTACGCGTGTTAAAAACGCGTGTATCGCCAATTATGACACTTACTCGCACTACTTGCTAATTTGCTACACATTCATTAATACTTCATTAGCATTCGGGAAGGTGTTAATATGATTTCTGAAGTGGCGCGAAGAAGAGAAAAGCTAGATAAAGACAAAGTTAGTAAATTGAAAATGACTCTTATTTCGAAACCCATTTTCAGTGTTTAAAAGATTCATAGAGATTCCCTTTTAGTTGCTGAATTTCAAACGATGTACGACGATTTTTAAACCCTGTCAGCGACAAATGTGAAAGGGACAGGTCACATGCGGACACGTGCCATATTCACATATACTTGTGCGCCCGTGAGCACGCCACTGTGTCCACAGTACACGGGCGCGCGCGCGCAAACAGAACGGAAGAGACACACAATACGGGCGCTCAGGATTAGGTTTACTTTGCTCGAGAAGTGGAAACCTGCAGCGGAGCCCCGTAATTGAAGGATAGGACCATCGAAGCAACCGGTTATTTCTCTAGGTAAACAAGCCAAGAGAAACGGCCAGCCAGTCGCGTCGGGTGTGCGAAATGAAATATCGTGGAACTTAACGGCGCCCCGACGATCTTCATCTCCCCCTTTCTTTTTCTCTCGTAGTGCTGACTATACTCGCTCGATCCGTGCAAATAATACCTTTAAATCCAGTAAATATCTCGCCAATGGCCGTTTATGAGCTGCGAGAATATGAGTACTCATTTCGAAACACTAGTGGATTCTTTGCGTTCCATGGACCAACTTGCGAATAAATTAACTGTAATGGTGCTTCTTTTGATGGAATTCGTTTGATAAACGTTAGTAAAGAAAAAACAGGCGATTATCTTCCGGCATCGTTATAGACTTTAATATACGTTACTAATATTCGGTAAAAGTAATCGAACATTTTGGTCGAATTATGGTAAAAGGATATGAAATTTTGCAAAGGATATAAATTAATGATAAATTAATAATTAGAGGAAATATTTACTACTTATGAAACTATCATACTGTAAATCTAAAATATCTACTAAGAAACGTGGCAATAATATATTTGACTAATTACTACACATACATTTAATGTCTAAGTATCACTGGTATAGAAGGCGTTCATTAATTTGAGTTATTATTAAAAAAAATTGATCGATTTGAAGATAAAGAATAAAGTTATAACCGCGAGTTTTATTACTGCATATCGTTGTTTAAAAATCAAAAGGTTTAATCGAATCATAATATACCGTCTCATACGTTAGTTATGATGACTGTAAAGAATAAAATCATCATTCTATAATTGAACAAGCATATTGTCAAAAATAAGCAAATATCTAGAGATACTTTTGAAAGGCGATATAGATTGTTTAATATTTACCTATTACTCTTATAAAACAAAATAAAATCGCTCACAATTCTTCTTTTACCCTATCGTTAGATAACAAGATCCTGGTCGAAAGGTAAATCGACGATTTCCGCGACTTTCCGTCTCTCGGCTATTTCGTTACGTAAATTTGACTGGCGTTCAATTATTCAAACCGGCTTTCAAGGTTCCATTCGGCAGTCGGTACACCATCCACCGGAGTTAGCCCATTACGCTCAATACACCCTTTTCCCCGCCGCGAGTTTCCACCCTCATCGCTCCACTATCCCATCCAACCCCATCCCAGACCTTCTTTTCTCTACACTCGTTTCTGCCTTTTAACATAGTTTCCCGGAGAATGGGATTTTCCGGCTGCAGACGGACTCGATCACTTTGTCCGCCTTATTCTAGCCGGTTTCACTGAAACGATGGAATTTATCGCGGAACCACTGAACCGCTTATATATCGCTAATTTCTCCGTGTACCTTTCTCCGTGTACCTAGAACAAAACAGAACGGGTACGAAGAGCTTTGTACTGCGCTCGAATAATCTTTCTTAAATGTCTTAAAACGAAATTTAACCAAAAGAAACTTTACTTTCGATAGATATTCTTCCTTTTTTTTAATAAAATTATCGAATTTTATTACAATTTGATCGAGCAAACCCTATAAGCGCTAATCAGATAAAAACTATCGGAGAGTAGATGAAGAAACTAGGCAAGTAGAGACGATTCGAGAGTAAGTCTAAGAGGGTGTCAAGAAATAATTAACGGGATTTCATAGCGACGACAGTGGCGACAAAGTTGGAAGGACAATATCTAATCAGCAGACGGGTCCACGTAATTAAGCACTAACCGAGCTCCTGTAAACGCAAATCCTAGTTTTGCATTATTAAAGTGGCGGCCAGTTCCCTTCTCTCGCGTTGGACACGCTCGATAAGTGCGCGACGCTTTTGTCCTATCACGACTCATTAGAGTTTCTCTTCTATCCACGGAAATTCCTCCAATTGTTTCGTCTCGCGTGTTTCTCCACGTCTACGCTTGGATAACTTGTAACGCAAATCGTCCGTTATATTATCGTACTCGTGTTCGTGCATCTTTATTTGCACGTCCTAAATACACACACATTTTATTGGTTTTGGTGCGTAATAGTTCATCATATACGTCTATTCTATATCGTATCCTCCATTTTTATTAATATTGGAAGTATGTCTTAATACTACACGATTATAATATTATAGAAAACAACTAACGCTAACAGACAACTAACATTAAAGACAATTTCAATATAACATCACTAGTTTTTTTTTTTTTTTTTCAATTTCAACTTCCTCAACTTAATCTTCAACTTCTTGATATGATATTTGATGATATACTTATATGGACATCTTAATCTAATTGAATCAAAATAGTAGGAATGTTCTACTTTTGGTATATACGTGGTGAATACACTCAATTATATGTGTATTAAATACAAAGAAACAAAGAAAAAATACAAAAGAACAAAGGATGATACTACTCATCGAATGCTATAAGAAAATGTAGAGATCGATAAAAGATGTTTCAGTGGCATGAAGCCACGTTTAATCTCCTTTTTGTTGAATACGTTACGTTTAAAAAATTCTTATTGAAAATTTTCGGCTTTTTAATCAACGAAAGTTCTTCAAGAAAGAATTTCGTAACACGGCGATATCTTTAGACGAAGCAGGTCGATGGTGTTTAATTTGCTAGATGAAACGATAAACAACATCAATATTAGTGTACGTCACCTGGTGTTAGCGTTCTCAGACTTAAGACAGGCAGCGACTACTTAAGGGGTTAATCGACGAAAGTAGCCCTCTCTCGACGTGGCTTGCCTCTCGGTACACAAAGTCGTCAACGGTGTAAAGTAAGATCGAATTAACTTAATGGACGAGAAGTGCGGGCATCTCGACGCACCCATGGTAAATATTGGTCGAAGACGGGCGGACAACGACGCCTCGTTAGCTCGCATTTCCCTCCGCCGAGGAAAAACGTGGTTGTGTACAATTACAAGGATTTAAAACCAAAAGTTATAAACATGTTTCGTACGAGCCGAGTACGGAGGAAAATACAGCAAAGAAGAGAGGGAGGGAGGGAGAGAGGGAGAGAGGGAGAGAGAGAGAGAGAGATTTAGGCGAATAAAGGGCACACTGTATGCTCTACCTAAGTAAATTTCTCCGGTCACGAGTTTCCGCCGGAACTTTCTTCTTCCTTGCCAAGTTTCGACAAGGGATGCAGCAATTGCGACTTAATTCTTAACCGACGTTTTCAGCGTAATCTCGAGCCAAGGGCCGGGACTACGATCGCATATTTAAAAGTCTGATCTCTTCCTTTAATTAATTATGCGTTAGTCGGCTCGCTTCTGAAATTTCTAGGCTGCGAATATAAATTAGGAAGTGGAAATCATTTTGAAACGAAAGACGAGACGCGGATGAACGGACAGATAATGGTTGTTTGGTCGAATAAAAGCGACTATTTTTCTACTTTCTTTGGTGAAAATGTGGAGCTCGTTAAAAAATGCAAATATCTATTTAAATATGGAAATAATTCAAAAATGGCGTATGTGTTTTTTGCTTTACATCGTATTACAACCGGAATTTGGATCGTTCGTTTTTTGATAAATGTACCTCGATCTTTCGTTCTCTTTGTTGTATCGCGTTTCCAAAGTGCTTCAGAAAATGTACGGTTTCGTGGAACGAAATCTAAAATCTCTCTGTACGAATTTCAAAGACATCCGTATCTCGCGTATAAACGAAGTCAGCTTTGAACGTAATAAGTATTGTTTGTCCGCGCATTCACCTGCGTGCACACGAGTATTTTAAACGCATATTAATGGCATGATAAAACTTGCAAATGAAACCTTCAAAATTTTATCGAGTTTCGCTACGAGCGTATGCAACATTAAACGGCCAGTAAAAACGCCTTTTTTCTCTGTGTACTAGCCGTTTCCGAGGAAAAGATCGGTATTTTATTTATAAGTGCTATCGGTGTCACGATTCGTTGCGGTATTTTGAAAATTATCCCGCTGAAATTCCCTTGGAAATTGAATTGGTTATTCATCGAATCGGTCGATGCATATTGTAGACCGCGACTTTATATGTCTGACCAGTGATAAGCCTATATCACTGATCTCCATTTACGTCTATTTTTGAGGACTGACCAATGATAAAATCAACTGATTTCCATTAATAAATTATGTACACAATACGCTGTTTGTTAAATCAATCGTTGTTATTATATGTGTATATATCATTAATATATTATTAATTGAGTCACATATAGAAAATATATGTCGGGGCTACCATTATTTCCTTATCGATTAATTTAATTTGTGTAGGATTAAACATAGAATAAGCCAGCATGTAGACAGAGTTTTAAGAGGTGAAACCATTTTTAATGTTACTCTATATACACTAATTATCAATGCCGGAGGAATCTTTAATTAACAATAGCATTATTCATTGGCTACACTGAATATCCATGAGTAAATAAGCTGTTTCAATATGTATACAAATGCATCGTATTTATGTTAAATATTGATATAGCATTCGCTAATGTTCCGCATAGCCTAAATAATATTCGAAGCGAGAACGTCATTGGTATCGTGAGATTATTGTAACGAAATATGATAAACAAACCCACGTTACCGATTGTTTAATTCCCAAAACGCGTATACAGAGGTATTTTCATCGAACGAACGTAATGCTTAAAAAGTCAGCCACGTTATTGACGCAATATAAACGTATCCGGACGAGTCCGTGATTATTTTCAGCGTAGTTCATCTGTTACGAAATTACACGACACGGGAGGATAATTTGTTTGCAATAAATTTAATAAAATGTAATAAGCGTGCCGGAGTTGTCCATTATTGTTAATTAATTTAAAGATTGTAACGCGCGTTAATTTAGTAACAAAACGAAGTTTTCATTTGGTCCGAACGAATTGCGTCAAATATTGACAGAGAATAAAACGATCGATAACAGAAATTTCTAGTGTGCACGTCATTCGGATGGTTTGCGTTTATCGCGTCTTCGAACGAATCTCAATGATCTTAGACACCCTCTTGCACATTTCCATCGATATCGTTAACTGAACTTTATGAGTCACAAATTGCTAACGCTATACCAATTTTCTAAATTATAAGCTATTTAATTGTTTTGTTCTATGTAAAAAAAGAAAAGAAGAAAAAAGAACATAAAAAGAGACATAAAGAAGACAAACGGAGTAATGGAAATTTATAACGTTATTTTAATAAATTATAAATTACGATCTTCATCTTGTCTAAATTAATAATGATGCTGCGCGATTGATATTCATTCGCGGTCGATGCTACGAATTGCACAGTACAAAAGTGCATACTTTTATCGTGCAAGATTATTTCTAAACTAATTCTGAGAATAATTTATATACTGCAATTTAACCACAGGCATTTCTACAAGCAGTAGAACAACTCACCCGGTAACTTTCTTCTTAAATATTCATCGCAAGATTATTCTGAATTATTTACATAGACTTATTTTGACAAACCGAGTAAACCAATTAATTTCGTGAATTTCCCAAGTTGGCGTCAAAATGTTGATTGTTTTCTTGCTTCTTTTTTACGCTGCCGTTTCCGCCGTTCCTCGACCCTTCTTCCAGATATTTTTCAATTAATTCGTGTAATTGAATTTCTACCGCTACACTTTCATGCCGCGTTGCACTATGCTCGATTAAACGCGAGCCAGAAATCGCACTCGGGCGTGCGTAAAACACAAGATTGGATGGAGTGCGGTTTGGCAGGCTGAACTCGCAAACTTCCGTGCAAAGTACAAAATATGGCGCACCGGAAGGGATACTGACACGGCGCAAAAATTGCTCTCTCCCGGGAGATAAACGTTTCCGGTTACGCTGGCGCCAACTTCCTTCGAATCGAATGAACCACGACTCACTTATCAAATTGGATTCTAACTAAACGAAACTCTGTTGCTCTCTCTCTCCTCTGTTTTGCAGAGTAAAATTAACAAGCTGTACCGGACAACATTTTTCTTTGAAACAAATCTAATTATGACTTAAAAGAAACAAATATTTCATTAACTTTATTCGAAAATGTTTGGTTCGAATTACATTGCGAATATTAATTTAAGATATTTTATAGACAATTATTTACATAGCTATCACTCACACTGTAATACCGTAATAATTATTGTTTCTAGTAAGATAAAGTACGTGTACATATTACAAATAAGCGATACATGTTTGTTGATTGTCTAATTTCAATGCTACGTCACAGCCAGAAACGTATTTAGAAAATTTGGAGAAAGGCTTATTCGAAGATGAAAATCTCCTAGAAATAACTGATAAATTTATGAATTTTCACAGCAAACCAATAACACAATATTTTTCAAATCTCTAAGAAAGTGGCGAGCATATACATATACATATGCATGTTTAATATGTAACAGAGACATGAAATAAGAAAGAGAGGGATCGGCAATATAAAATTAATTAACAGCATATTCTTCCTCTGTAAAATGTAACAATTTCCTCTGGAAATTGTGACATGGAAAATATGACTTACCGTTTTACTCCTGTAATCTTGAATATAAAAAAAAGGAAATATAAAAAAGGATTTCCGACTCACCATGCATTCACCACTGATGCAAACATCCATGCTGTCATCAGCGTAGCACTTGGTGCCATCCTCTACCTTGTCCGCCAGCTGGACCACGATTGTTTCTTCGCTATCGAACTGCAAGGCGTCGGTGGCATCACGCGGCAGAGTCTTTTCGACGGACGTTTCCTGTCTTAGCCGGCTCCCGGTGTTCTCCAGCGATTGTTCGCCACGGCAGATCAAAGCACACGGTCTGCTTGGGTCGTAATGTGGATACCATTTCAGCAGTTGTCCACTATATGGCACGTCGTCAAACACGGCACATTGCTCTGCCCGGAAATCGTTCGGGTTCTCGCAGGGCTGCAATCAAAGGGCCAGATTTTCTTTTCAAATTCCACATTCTATTCACGTAGATAGAGCCGTTAATGTGATTTTTAAGGATTTTAATGTTTCGTGAATCATGATATAAAAGAAATGGTGTAGGGTATTAGATTTCTAGAGCACTCACTTTCGTCGCTATTTCTTTTACTTAGATTCTATAATTTCATGAAATTAAAATAATTGTCTAAACTATTTAATGTAATTATCATTAAAAATATTTAATTGTCCGAAAGAAGAAGATAAACAATAGCACTATCGCAATTGCTTGGTTTAGACGTAAATTACTTTCTCAAGGAAGCATTGCTGTTAAATTTGCGTCGGAATTAAATAATTCCCGAATTATTTAGCTACAATGTGCCATCCAGTGTTTTACCGTTTTGGTAACAGTGTTATCCTACTTTGGTTGTTCGTAAAGCCGTTAAACGAAGCGTGTCAGCCGGCCTAGAAATCGTTCAGAATTTTCACACGACTGAAAGCAAAGGCGCAGATTTCGACGGAGCACATCATTAACCAATTAGGTCGGACCGTTATCGGTGTTTCACGATGTCCACTTTGCAACGCAATCATGGCACGCTGATGTCCTCTTTAAGTCAACTCGACGATCGAATATTCTCGACAAAACGGTTGGAACTCCGTTTCTCATGTAACTCGCGAATCACCAACATTTCATTTGAAATTATTTAATCGTTGATCATATACGCTTTTATAGTGCTGCCAGCCAGTTTCTCATTGATTTTCCTCCCATTGTAAACGTTATTCTGTTCTGCACCATTTAATCGTTTTACGTTCAATTAACCGCGTTATCATTTCTTCTCTTTCAAAGAAATTAATAATAGCAGAAAGAGAGCAAGATGGATCGGCGTGCGACAGTCGGATGAAAAATTAATTTATAAAAACGTGCGATCGTAAACGAGACGGCAGGTATTTGTAGCGGAAAACAAGATTAAAAGCAATAGGTGTTTCGTTCGCGTTTTGCGATGCTCGATCATTCTGATTCAACGATGAGTAAGTCAACAAATTTCACGGTACCGATCGCTAATTATCGTCGTAATTAACGACCTGGTAATCAGATCGGCTATGACTCGAGGGCGTTCCGATTGTATGCACGTTTTTGCCGGTGTGTCGAGTTCACCTCGATCTACGACGAGCGAACGAACCGCGATGTAAATTGACCAAAGCAAAGGGTTTATTACTGTTACCGTTCTGTTCGTTGTCTCCATTTTCCTAGTCATTCGACTAGAGAAGAATCCGGGCGGTCAATAATTAATCGTTTGTTGGTTAACTGCCTTATGGAAAAACTATCGAGTGCCATTGCCTCTCTTTACAACAGAATATTTTATTCGTATTAGTCTAAGACGCAAAAAAAAAAAATAAATCTTATCTGGTACAATAAACAGGGCTATAATAATGACTTAAACAGCTTGATATTATTTCAGTAATTGTGTGAATTGATATACATACATATGTGTAAACACAGGGCTACACCGTATCAAGTTTTATCAACGAAATAATTTGTCAGTTTTAAAATCATTCTATACATTTGTTTCTCTTATGTATCTTTTAGCGTGTTTTTCACACTGATTGTGTATAATAGATCAAAGAAATTGTCTTCGATGTTCATATCTTAAAGGAAACGTTGATAACAGCTTTACACTATTATAAACTATCGGATATATTCCCAAGATGTAATCAAGTTATTTATCGATAGACCCTAACGCAATGAGGAGTTTCAGATTCGATGTAAATACGGAACCAAGTTGCATTTCATGCATCTCGAATTACAAACTACAAACAAAGTTAACACTAGGTTTTGTGATACAAATATCAATTTGGAATAAAATAACGAATTGAAATACGTATTACGCGTTGTTCTCGTAACTGTTGAATAATCGTACACAGACTGTTCATTCGGACTGTTCAATAAGCTTAAATATTCATCGAGATCATTTTTATTATATTTCCAAGATAGACCCTCACGTTGTATATAATTTTTTGCTACATATATATATATATATATTTTTTTTTTACATTTACGTTTACGCTTTTACATTTTACTAACATAGTTATAACAGTCGTATCTCGTTAGAGCTAATGAAATTTCAAGATGTTTTATACGACGCATATAATATGGACATAACAATTTTCTATGGTAAATGCCGAAATACTTTCGTGAATTATTGTCTACATGTTCACCTGACAGGAGGAAACAGTTATTAATTTTCGTTGGATGGGACGATTCATGGCGAGACGATCGTTTTCGAGGAAAAATGATATTAAATTTTGTTTCAATCACTTATTAGATTCAAAAATTCACCATATGGCCAGTGAAGTGCAGAACGCGGAGCATCGGCCTGCTGGCGACTCGTGTACTGGCACTATGTTTCGCTGTTGACAGAGCACCGATCGATTTCGAACAACGGGGACATCAAAGTTCCGTATTACTTTCCGTGTTCTAACGAAGCTGATTAACAACGGTGCCAATGGTAATTAATTAACGCACCACGCCAACTGTAATTTAGTTAGAACAGCTTCCAGTTATTTCTGTCGTGATTACGTAGTTGCTCCTTTCTTTCAATATACCGAATAAATTACAAACTGTGCTTCCAGCTTAGTTATAATTCTGTTTTTAAAAATTTTTGACCCTGGAATTTAAAAAGGTAACAAATTTCTACTACTACTACTACTAAAATTCGATTCCTGACAATGTCAGAGAGGTTACATTCGATTGATCATTCATCCAGCAAGTACGAAAATTACGTTCCATATCGTTTCGTCCTCTTATCCTTTTAATTATCCTTTTATCATCTATGGTCAAGATGAAACGAGTACAGACGATGTGATAGTTGAAAACTCCACCGTCGCTCATAAATATTGCGACATTTACGAAAAGCTCAATAAGCGTGAGACATCATTAGAACGACAGATTGAAAGACTAGGACAATTCTTCCCTGATGGAATTGAATATTTTACGCGTGAAATATCCATGTCATTTGTTTTTTATTTTATTTAATCAGTCCATCCGGTTACCAGCGAACCAACCATTTAATCCGCATCCGATCCAATCCTCTGTTTCGATAAAAAAAGGAAAAAAGACAAAACCTTAATAATCTCTATTAAATCCTCCTATCATTATATTATATTAATAAGTTTAATTGAACACGGCGAATTTTGCGAAATAACCTTTCCCAACGATGTCATTTATGGATCGACTTGAAATTTATTCAACGAACAATGATATTCGATTGTTGAATAGCATGAATGAAAAATGTCATTGGAACGTTATCATCGGTACATGGGTTGTCGTGGGATGGAAAGTCTTTTTTCTTCGAATGCACCGGAATCTGTGTCGTACAGGCGCACCACTGGCTTCTGTATTTTTTGCTAGTTTAGTTTTCCGCGGAAATCCCGCTCGTTTTATTTCACCCTTTACATTTGTCTCTCGCCACCTCACTTTCACCCATCTGCGTCGCGTCTCGTTCCGCCTACAGCTTCCTCGCGGAACATCGTCGAATTATTCGGCGATCCATCATTTCCCCTATCCGGAATGCAAAACACTACTTACGGGACACCTGTTACTGGCCGACTACCATCTACCGATAAAAAATTCGATGCAACGTTGAGAAAAAAGATTCCTCATACTAGATTATGCAGCGTACGTTCGATGATCGTGGTACGAAGCGTAAACAGGCAATTTTTTGTGCAAATAATTGCAAACAAAGTGCAAGATAATTGCTTTCCCAGCACACCTGCGTAGTAAAATCTATTCATGAATTAAAGAGTTATTAACGAAATTATTATACGAGGAATGTTTTATCTAACTCCCTATATTCTTTATTTATCTCAACATTCATCTGATTATATTGATATTTTGTTTCCTATAGAGAAAGATAATTTATATATATAATGAAATTGTTTTTAATTTGAAAAATAAGCACTTCTGTACAAGAACTTTTTTCATCGCTTTGATGTCTAAAATCCTAGATGATCCTGTAAATATATCCCATCATATATTGTGACATTCTGTGCAAAAAACGTTTTATCTAATACTTTATATTCTCCATTTATATTAATATCATTCTGATTATATCTCTATCGTGTTTACTATACAGGAAAGGCAATTTGCCTGCTTATCTCAACAGTTTTTAGGATACTGTCACGGTTATATTATACGTACTTTGCCGGATGAATTTTATTTCGAGACAGTTTTGCATTCACAGGAAACAAACGGAAATCGTTTTTGTATTACAAAGGAGATCTCTTTATCTGTGAAACAGACGGCGGAGTATACTACTCGCGGATTAAATATAGTACACGAACGTTATCCATGAATACTGTACACGTTATCTTTCATCTGTTATTTCAAAGAATTTCCGGCCACGGAGGGCATTGTTATTTAGCCGCGTCAGTAAAAGTAATTTTCACCAAGTGAAAAGAGGGTGACAAAGTCTTCTCCTTCCAGTCGATCATTTTTCCTGCGTTTACGCAGACACACTAACACCATTTCACCCCTCAATCCCTCGCGACGCTTTAAATTCTTAATCCTTTCAGGATTATATCACAATTATGGCAATGGGATTCCTTCGCTGTTAACCCGTGTTAACACACTATTATCATCGTCGTCGTGATAATTATTAAATACAAGCAGATCTTGACGATTTATTATATAAGTTGACGACTTATTTATATACAACAAAAGATCGCATAGGGTGAAATTTTGCTCATAATAGCCAGCAAGGATTGAACAGATTTTTCCCATCTATCATAATATTCTCTACTCCCTACACTTTCGGTACTTACACTCTCCTTATGAACTTTATTAGCGACAGTCACAAGATTAGAGGATAAACACTTGAGAGCCGAGGCTTTTTTCTACAAGACAACCGACGACGACGTCGCCGGAAATGTATTAGCCATTGTTTCCGGCGCAGCCACCGTAATCGGCTAAAACGTCTGGCAAATGCCTGGCGGCGTTTTGAGGAAACGATGGATGTAGAAACGTTCTCGCGTAATGAGTAGTTGAGATTCCTTGTTAAGGAGCGTCTCAACTCTGTAGTGCGGCTTTCGCGGTTCCAAGCCCGGTTTCACCGTTTCGCATAGTTTCTTCCTCTTCTATGTTTCGCCCTGAGCAACTGCCCGCTAGTCTCTAGATCAACTCCTCAGTCTCGCTATTGGAAGGTTACTATGTAGTCTTCGCTACACTATACTCGTTCAGGAGACCAACGGCCATGTATCTGTTCGCCATATATCATGCATCCCGTTTCTGGCCTTGGTTATACAGAATACGTATGCACGTACGTATATTGTGCCCGAAAACATTCATGCTTGAATAATTTTCAGGCTGGATTAAAAATTGAAAGGAAAGAGACCGGGAGAGTTTCCTCGGGCACGGTAGAAATCGTCGAAAGAATAAGGAAAGGCTAAGAGGATCGACGAAAAGGTGGCCTCATGTTTAATGTTTAAGGATACGTCGTTTTTTCGGTGCAGATTTTGCGGAGTGTGTAAGATTTTAATTTATTTCATAAATGTTTTTTCCATCGTAAAGATAATGTATAATGGTGCGCGTGTTGATGGTTCATTGTTTTAAATGCTCAAATTGTATTGTAAATTTTGCGAATGATATGTATATCTTATTTTACTGTTTAGAAGTGGTTCTGAACACGTGACAATATATATATACGGTGGTTATATACTATTATTTTTGAAGGAAGCGTTTTTTTTTTTTTTTTTTAATTAGAATCTACATTTCATTTTCGTAGTACCAAATTTTTACGGTTATATGAAAGCACAACGAAATAATTCGAGATTTAATTTATCTTATTGAGGATTATTTTGAATTGATAACCCGTGCTCTTTCATTACTCTTTAGCGTGGGTAGTTAAAATAATTAAACTTTCTTTTAAGCTTGGCACTGTATTGTGTATTCTTCTTGTGAACGCAATACGCGATCGTGAAACCTTGACGTCAAAGATATCGCGTGCAACAACGGAATTATAATTAAAAAGGCGTGCTCCGCGGGGACAGGATTCATTTTTGCTTCGCTGTCAGGAATTCGTTTGAAAGTATCGCGCCAAAAGAGAAACACAATCGCGATGTAAATTACCCGTGCAGCTTCAAAGCAAAGGAACGCAATGGAAGAAGAGAACCATGCTACGAAAAACATCGTCTTCGTAGACGAGCACGATTACGAGGTTGATGGCGAGGTTAGGAGACGAAGAGAAAAGAATATGATGCACCTTCGACGATGTCAAAGTCGCGCAGAGAGCGTGCGCTTTGGCGAAATAGCATATGAATAGCGGCGTTCATTGAGGTGATGCAGAAATAAAGGAGGAAGTCGAGGATAGTGGCCGTGTCATCGTTGTTTTGGTCGCTATGGTCATCGATGTCTTCCAAGAATCGGACCTCGTATCTCTGGAGAAGATGGAAACTTGTCTTGGAAGACCATTTTGCCCATCCGGCGACCAAGTGACGTCCCTACATCGACGATATAAAGAAAAACACACGCTCGTGGTTGTTGTTCGCTCCTACGATAACAGAATGCCTCTCTTTTTCACGACGCTCACAGCGAAGAGAAGAAACGGGCGATCGAGGGCGACCCGAGATACAACTCCCTCGAAAACGCTTGCGAAAATAACGTTTCTAAAACGTGTCCGGAACAACTGGCTATAAGCAATCCTGTTACTCACGCTGGATCATTTGGAGAATTTGTAGAAACACTCTTTCCCTCTGAGCACTCTTTTCTTCGCGGCAATTTCCAGCTTCGTTTCATTAGGGCGAGAATGAAGATTTTGAAATGGACGTATCGGGGAGGGGAAAATCTTGATCAAAGAATTTCGAAATATCGAATGTGACGATTGCTTTGAGTAATTCTTATCTGATATTCGTTTCTGATATCTTTTCGAATACATAGACGACAAAGAAGCCCCGGAAGAAATTTAAATTGCAAATTTCACGATAAAGTTATTAACGTACAATATATTATTGTAAACATTCTATACGTAGAAGATTATAATTAAAACGGTTTAATGGGAAAAAATGTTTCTATGGACAGAAATGAATATCAATTTTGTTAAAAATAAAAAATCTATAGCTCGCCATTTCTAAGGATCGGATGCTTCTAATATTAAAGAATACTCGGACTCCTACTTGAAAGATCCTTTATATTTCAAGAAGAATGAAAATCTGAAGATGATTTATCAATTTTTTATTCTACTTCATTTAAAAAATCCAAAATCGAGCTAGCCAAAAAAGGATCGCTGCGAAATTCTTCTTCGCGCAAGCTCGATTCTAGCGCGATATTTTGTAGCGTGGATCGATAGTTGGCGAAGTGGGACCATTAAGGTGCAGTGCAAAGGGGAGAGAGAGAGAGAGAGAGAGAGAGAGAGAGAGAGAGAGAGAGGGGGGGACGGAGGGAGAGAAATATAGAGAAGAAAGAGAAACAGAAGAGGTCGGCACGTTCCTCGATTATCCGTATTTACGGAAATTCCGTGCACGTTACACCCGATAACTTTCGTAACGGATTACTCGTTGAAAGTTTCTTCAAGCAAGATGGAGAGGGAAAGAGAGAAAGAGAAAGGGGTAGAGAGAACTCAGCCCGATAAACTACACCGAACGAATCGTCAATGCAGTCAAATGGACCCGGAGGGCTGCCATCGGCTCAAAAGGATGAAAACGTGTCTGTCCTCGGAAATTTTCATTCTACGGAATTTCTCAGTGACTCGCCTCCGAGTAGTTTACACGACCATCCCTCTTCTTCGCTGGATAGGACTACACGAGCACGTTGACCGACCTTTTACGATGTTTTTCTCGGTGAATACGCGACTCCAATCTCGATTATGGAACACAGTACGATGTTCCGACTGCCTTTTTCCATACTATTTTTCTTTCCGTCCTTTATCGTAGTCGGAATTTATAGTTAAATTTTAAAAGGAGCATTTATAGAAACTTTTTGTGAATACATTATGCGTGTATAAAAAACGCTTTGAAGTTTCATTAACATTCTAATAAGAAACGACGATCATTATCGTATCGACTGAACCATTATTATATCGATTCAAACGAGTCTGAAAATGAAAATATAATATATTTGTAACAAATATCAAAATTCTACATATATACGTATGTTTAAGACTGGTATTCATGCTGTATACTCATTATTTAACTAGGTGTATATTTGCGATAAATGTGGTGTAATTTGTACGTACATTTTCGGATGGATTTCATCTTTTACCGACATAGTCATATATCCGTGTCTTATTACGGTGGTAACGAAATTTCGTAATGCACGTCATATATCCATATACATTTTCTATGCTAAGCATGGCGAGAAAAAGAAAAAAAAAAAAAATTATCAGAAGATCGAAACCGTTTTGAAGTAGCGTATGAAAATTATAATCTTCCATGATTAGAGGAAGAAAGAATTCTCTTCTAAATGAGAGGCGACAGATACGCAGAAACAAATGACTTCCAATGCAGTATCCAAATGAAAGGATGAGCCAAATGGAAATTCATTTCATCTCGTAACAAATAAATCCCAAGAAGCGACTTCGAATCGATTGAAATCGAACTCGTTTGCGATCGTTTCCATGAAAGTTAGATGTGAGAAGCGTGTACTCGTTCCACACAAGTATCTTTTTTTAAAAGAGAATCAGATTAAGATTAATTTGTTTCTTAAACGTTTTTCTCGTATGTATCTATGTATCGGAGATATCGATATCGAAATACGGGATAAAAGATTGTTAAACGAGAACGAGAGATATCAGATTTTGACAACAGATTGGATACGAAACATACTAAATCAGTGACGTCAATGATTAACGAAGAAACATTTGAGTTAGATCAGATTCGATGAAACCAATGACAATTAAACCGTGACCTAACATGAAGAATATATACGGTAAAACGTGTGATCCATCAATCAAAACGTAAGAAGAATTCTATAAATGTCTGTTTTCATCATAAGTGTGCCTGTATTGTATAAATATTTTTCGTGTACAGGCCAATTCGAACATAACAAAAAACTTGATATGTTCTATTTTTCACTAATTATTGTATGATTTATTCAACACATTCGATGCGGAAAGCACGAACGTACACGTCATCAGAATACGCGTTACCATAGAAAAATTGATTTCCATTATTGAGACACCTTTTATTTTTATGCGCCTCATTGGATGTGCTAAACGAACTGTCGAAAGCCTTACGATGATCTTAATTTAGAGCGTTTGAAGATGTAATAAGATTTTTCTCAGATTTTCTTAAAGATTATTATCCACTGATAGACGCATCAGACATGGAAGCTTCGCGTTACTTTTTGAGAACTTCATTCTGAAACTTCATTAATATTGCTGATGTTTTAAAATTCTCTGAAATTATAAAACCCGTGAAACTTGTAGTATTACTTGGATAAATATAACTACTGGAAATAATGAGAAAATCTTTTGTAAGTTAAAAGTAAATTATTAACGAAGAATGGGGAAACGAAATCAGGTCGAAGCAAAGAGAATTGCGGCACAGTTACAATGTGGTGGAGAACTGGATTGATTCTGTTTGCAGTAGCACGCTGCTGGTGGGAATTGGTGGATCAAGCTGAATCCGGGCTCTCAGGATTAAAATCGTCGAAATCCCCGGGCGTCTGGAAGAACTGGTGGTTGGTTGTACCGTTGCATCGACGATTCTTGTTATCCGAGGGATCTGTCCTTGGAATTAACGCGACCGTTTCGCAGTGTAAACTTGGCAATGCTCACCAGATGCATCTTCATTCCGTTTCTTGTTTGCACTGTGATAGAGATACCTTTCTCTTCTCGTTGCCACCGACTAGTTATCGTGAACCTTTTAAAACAGCTGCTTGTTCGCAACCGTTGAATTATAACGCGTATCTACGTATGTAGTACGTTTTCGGTTAAGCGATGCAAAATTGCAAAAATTTCATAAATAGGCTTTAAACGAAGGTATAACGAAATATATCCCTTCAGTTGGTTTGTTGCAAACGTGAAAACGTGAAAATATTTTCTATTATTATTATTAAATACCAATAGAAAAAGCAATATATATATACAGAAGAAGAGATACGGAGATGTAGAAAATTATTAACCATAAATAGCTTGCTATTTTTAAAACATATTAAATTTTAACCAATTAAGTCAACAATGCCTTAATAAAAATTTAAAATAGTACGATTGACCTGTCAAATACATGTGGAACCTTTTTACACATATTTTTAAACGAGCACAAAGGGTAGCTATTACGCGATATAATGAAATTTGTATATATTGCACGTGAAACAGTATATATCGTGTATATTTCTGATGCATGGGTAAAATATTTAGAAAAAAAGAAAAAAGAAAAGATCGTAAACGCATTCGAACAAACGAAAAGACTATTTTCATAGACTGGAAAATTCTGAAAGATGTGTAATAATTCCGTACCAACGGAATTGCGAGTCTTAAGCTTTCTTAATCGAACTAGCTTTATTGCGTCGATTGCAGGATCAGCCTCTCTTGCAGCTTCATTCCTTCTCCAATCCAGTAGCTTTAATAGCGAGCAGAGAGTCTGCACGTCCCGATCTTCAATCGTCGACAATAAGTGTCGTTTTCGGATATTGCTACAACACGTGGGGAATTTCTCGATACCTAACAACCGAAACGTGAAAGGTCGATGCGATCTGGATTCAGATCGGCGATAAGGAAATTGCAATTGTACGTAATTGCGCGTGTACTTTTTATTATCCCATGCAGTTACTTCGAAGGTAATTCCTTTCCTCGTTCCGTTAAATAACACCGACCTCCGTGATAAATCAAACCGAAGATATTAAAAACACGCGCTCCTATCCTTCCAAGGAAACTGCATCACCGGCACTTAATCCTCCTAACTTCGTAGCTTTTTCATTTCACTCGTTACATCCTTCCAAGTTTTTCAATTTTATCTAGATTTCTAGCAGAAGCAATTTTAACATTGCCCGATAGAAAAAGAAATCTTAGAAAAATTTTTTACGGATGTGTTTATACACTTCTGCCCATACGTATTGAAACACTTGCTAGTTTCGTACGAAATGTGCCAACCCATTTAAAGCATCGAGCAGACTAATCGATTAGAATTTTGTATTCATGCAGGAAAAACGTCAGTCAACTGAATGAGTAACTAATTAAAGCACGAGGACATCGATCGAAGGATACACGCATTAGGGGCAAATGCAACTTTATTATTGACCGGCCGGCGGCTGCCCTTGGTTTCATGCAAACTGACCTGATTTTCCATCGCGTTGTTCGTTAGATATTGACGTCAAATGACCTTTCACGTTCTGCCCGGTACACGTTGCATCACACGGATGCTTTAATACACGTTTATACGCCGTGGATGCATAGCTAATTTTCTTCGATCGATACGCGTTTTTTCCTTTCGTTTTTAATTGATAAAAGAACGCGTCGATGAGACAGCGTTGAAGGATAACGTAAACGAAGGTTAAGAATAATTCTCCAACGGACTCAATTTTAAACCGGTGAAATTAATCTGGAAACTTCAACCTTTAAACAAATACGTTTCGACGTGTGTGTGTGTGTGAGAGAGTTCGATAAATAACTTCAATCTGGTTTTAGACCATATTGTAATAACTCGCGGCTCCACTAAATTTGACCCGGTTTTGCTCGGCCGCTAGCCCGTGGACCAGTGACGTCAGATCATCCTTCTCGAATCGACCATGAAATTAACACTGCTTTAATCTCTCTCCTGTGTCCGCAGGATGCTTCTCATTAAGCTCTAAGCCATTAATATAACAGAGTGTTTAGCATGATGTGACAGTTCACTCGAGAATTGAACTTTTGAATCGACCTCGCTGCTTTAACACTAGAACTATCGTCGCACAATGTACGTGTGTATTTGTGTGTCAAAATATAGTACACGTGGATGATTATAATCAAAATGTTTTGACGGAAACGGATATGTATGTCTAATCGTGTACTCACCTCGATAAAAGTTAACGCTAACTTTGTCTAGAGTAGTTACGTATCTTTAACGATCATAAAAATAGAGAATCTGTAATTTGTTTCTTTCTTTTTTTTTTTTTCTTTCACTTTAGGACAACGATTAGGGTGCTAATGAATTAAGGGTAAGTCACTCTTCTGTTCTTTCTGACATGATTAGTAGACTGCAAGTTTTTACGCGTTTATGGAAATTTGTGAAAATATATAAATATATCCGCAGTATAAGTTATTAGATTCGAAATTTTCATATTATTTCTACGATATTGCTACGATTAAATTCCTAAACTAATAAAACTGATAATCACGAAATCTAGCATTGATACAGTATCTATTGAAAGCGTAATCGATCCATCTTTTCTATCAGTGTCCATACCTTTCAAATCCTCGTTTGATTCGTAGTTGCAGTCCTTTGGCGATCACTGATGATCTAGGTTCCGGCTGCAGACACGCACAACTGCATACAGTCACACGCCGAGGACTAGTATGTAATCGACCACGTACGCATGCACGCACAAAGGGATATCCACATGGTAGAACGTTTGGTGGACGGAAATGCAGCACTCTGCACGATGCATGGAAAGCATTTCTGTGATTGCTATCAGATACGGGACCGTTGCTCGTGAGAATGGAACGTGGATTCGTGAATCTCGATGCCGAACCTATCTCTCCGCGTTCTATATGTCCTTCGAGTTCTCCTCTCTCTTTCTCTATTCTATTTTCCTTCTTTCTTTTTGTTTCTTTTCGTTCTCTGTTCTTCGCGAGATCTCGCATCAAGGTGAGCAAACGGTGGACTTGTCGCGTTCGTTTTTCAGAATTCTCGATTCACCGGGTCACAGAGCCACTAAAAACGGTTGTTTATCGATTCGTGGACCGAGAAACGTTCGACCACGCGTGACGCTCGCTTCGTGGAAGCGGAAAAATAAAATGGAATTCGTTGTTTGTACACGAGATTACGTCGCCGGTAAAATATTTGTTTTTGTCGGGGCCAGGTGAAACATGGTGAATATTCTAAAATATTTTTCCGCGACGTGCGTAATATTTTGAGGCGCCAGGATGCTTGTGGGGCACCAATGGATTCCTTTGGAACAAAGTTTCCTTGTGTCGTGCCCAACGAAAAAGTTCCGTATTAACGCGATGGAGGAAATTTTTCTTTTGACAAAGTGCAGCGATGTGGTGATCGTCGAGAAATTTTCCCGCGTGTTTTTCGCGCTACCATGAAACTTTAATAAGCGTTTTAAGCGAGAGAGAAACGAAATCGAGATTTACGTTCTCCTTGCGTTCCTTCGTTCGTTCCTTTACTCGAGGATATAACAAGTCACCTTGAAACACGTTGTTCCACGCGAGACCATTGTTCAGACTTTAACTTGATAAATCGACGCAGTCACACCATTTTCTCATGTAAATCAGCCAGCTCAATTCCAAGTATACTATTTTAAAACGCAATTCATGTCGTATTTAAGACCTGTACTTTTCAATCAGATATATTCACCGATACAATTAACCCTCCATTATCTTATATTTTTTCTCTTGTATAAGCTCTATCTCGTGCAGATTACTCGTTCTTGGTGCAAAATGTCAAAAGTATAAACTCACCGTTCATATTTAAGCCACGTTCGTTTTTCATCCGATTAAGCGACGAATTATCTCGAATTACGTTACCAACCGATTAAAGTATATAAATTTTTCGAGACGGCACGCAAACGATTTCGATGTGACACCGCAGTGGCCTTGAAACCTAATCGAGCCAAACCGCAACCCTCTGTCGTAACCGAGATTGCGGTTTCGCGGCATGCATACGACCTGCCCGTAACCAATTCGTGATGGCGCTTGTACGCGTTAAGAAAGACAAAGGCTGTCGATTATCGAGACACGGATGAAAAATACGGCGGAGCAACGTTCTCATCGACGTCGATGCTTCAATGTCCTGTCGATGCGCGAGAACCACGCTTCAGGGAATTTAGGAGTCGCGAAATCGTTGAAACGTTCATGCCTTGTCCGGCATAACATATTCATTTCTCCTAACATATCGCCTTTAACTGAAAACTGCCATGTTTAGAAATTTATAAATAACAAAGCCTTGAAGAATCGTGATTGCAATTTCACCCTGTGCAAATTTTGCGTAGTTTCGCAATGTTCTATCGTTTTAATATTATTGCGACAAAAAAGAAAAAAGTAATTGCTGCAGTTACTTTTTTTAGTATTCATTTAGTGTAGAATAATAATAAAATACTTAATTGTTTGTAAATTGACAAAAGGAAATGATGAGATGAAATTTTATGACATTGAAAACTGCCTGTATGAGAAATTGCAGTAATGTTATTAAAGTCTAAAAAATAAGAAAAGTATAGTGAATTATATCTGTTAATACATAAAAAATCTAATTAGATAAGCAGACATTTTATTAATCGTCACAAAAGTAGAGATTATCGAAGTCCGATATATTCTTTTTCATTTCTAGCTGCAAGTAAAACGTGACCTGTTAAATTCAGGTTATTTTCTTTGGTTTCCTAAACAATTCATTAGAATGTAATATTCAGGCAATGTAATAAATTGATGGCTCTGACGGGATATCGTGATCAACTTTAATGAAACGATGAAATATTAATCTCGAATCTCTTCAAAACTGTTGATTTACCTAATTCTCTTATTTAATCTTTGCTCGTTCAACCTGCACTTGAACTTGCTTACAATTTCATTCTTATGGATACATAAAAACGAACATGATAACTTTTTAAGTATTCGGTCAGTGTGAATATGTGTTTAGTTTTATTAGAGATAAGAAACAGCAAAAAGATGAGCTTCTAACGCTGACACGATGAAAGGTGGATTTTTTGCGGGGTTATGGCTCACGAAGCCGAGGAATCCCCTCGACTTTACGTAGGGAGAAAAGAAGAGGAAGGTAAGGAATAGGGAAGCAAATTTTCCATGTAAACGGGTCAAAAGTTCCTCGTCCCTAGCCTCTAGACGTATCAAACTGGATCGTAAAAAATTAATCGCCCGGAAAGCGGAAGTGTGTCGGCAGTAGTCTGTTCTCGTGGACGGTTATACGCGACGTCATCGATGCATTATCGAGGTTGTTGCACTGTGTAAAGTTGGACGGCGGTTGCGCTTAGAAATAACTTTAGGTAATGTTCTCGTGTTATCGAAATGAATCTATACTTTGTCGTAAAAATATTGTGAAAAACGGACACCAATTTCTCTGTATATTTCTTTAATTTCCTTCTTTCGTATCCGCCATCCATCGAATCTATTTACCTGCCTAAATCACTATGGATATTCGTTTCGAGCATTAATAATAATTCTTTGCTTTAATTTAAACCCCGTTCGAGGCTACATTGTTATAGCGATAATAACACCGTGGCCCGTATATGGATTTCATTTCATAAAATAATAACGACTATACCAGTGACATGGTTGGAATAGTAGTTGACACTTAATTGCATCGCATGGGATTACTTTAACTAAACAAATTAGTCTTCCTCTCTTTCCCTTTGAAACATCTGCGAGAACACCGATCAAATATCGATTTAAACGCATCGATCGAAGATCACTGCTTTATCAATTTCAACCGAATGGTTCCAACGTTGTTGCGATTGCGATTCACGAATGGCAATAAAGATTCGCCGATTACCAACGTTCTAATTGTCCTAATAAAACGATATTATGTAAATCACGGACAGACGTACGCGTGCCGTGTCTGCGTGCAGTTTCCACTGTACTATCCCTGACCAACCGATGGAAACCGATATTTCGATATATTATTATTATCAAGAGAACGAGTTGGTCGTGGCTCATTATTGTAAAGCCCGTTGAACGTTGTCGCTATAAAATCAGTGGTAACTGAATTACTAACGCGATAATGTCCGATCCCGAGGCGTTGCGCGTACGCGTTATACGCGGCACTAATTAATTAATGTCCACTGCATCATCGTCTGCCTTTATACGATCGGTTTATTCCTATTTTTGCGGTGGTGTAAAGAACGACTGCACGAACAAAGAGAGTTACGCGACAAAACCAGTCTCGCCATTTGTTTAATTCAAAAGGAATATCGTAATTCGTGAAACTCGTACTATGATTGGTTTGTCCTTTATTTCTATTCCTTCTTTTCTTTTCTTTTTTTCCCACCCTTTCTCTATCGTTCTTTTTTCACCATCATAAATTTAGTCGTAATTTTTCCTCGTAATTTCTGGTCATCATAATTCCAGGATTTGCATAATGCCCTCGTTAAACACGCTTGTGTTTTTTCATAGCGCACTTGAGATCGACGGCGCCGGTGACTTCAACGCCTCTCAAAAAGCATGTATTTTCGTTATTTCGTTAATCGCGTTGCGTTCAATTAATTTCCGACCGTCGAACGATTTTCGATGGAGCAATTGTCGTGGCATTGTTTTTTGGTAACGAGAAGTGCGACGTGAAAGCAACGTTGCAAGCGAAATAATATTAACATACCGGCGCCATTACATTGTTATTCTGTCTGGCGTTCCTTTATTTTTCTTTCCTGTTTTTATGAAAATTACAGTTTGTTTAAAACAGAAAATTACGAACGGGTTCGTGAATTTATATTGCAAGTAGAAAATGTTGGTGAAAGAATGTCAGTGATTTTACTAACTAAACTCGAACCTATACGGAACACACAAGCTTGTTGTAATTTAAGGTTGACCGCACTTTGAGAGAAGTTTTAAGCACTATTAGTCCGACGAGATTCAACGAGGTTTAAAGCGGAGAATCCAAGTATAATATAGTATACTCCATACAGCATTATTCCACGTAAATATAGCTTTAACTTCGTAGTTACGACATTTTCAGATCTGGCGTAATTCGCTTAGCGGATAACGACCGAGTAATTTCCAGCGTTCGATCAACTTTAATCGCCAGATATCACCGTGCTCTAAGCAAAAACACATTTGGATTATCGTGTACACTAAGTTATAACATTAAAACACGATCAAACTTCTATCTAAGCAGTTCAATTTCTATCTAGTTCGACTGGAAAAATCTCAGTTACCAATATAAAGAAATAACATTTGTTAGATTTCGATGCTCAATCCATGAATGTGACTTTTTAAGTTTGATTCGTAGTCTAATAGACGTAGAGTACCCGGATGGACTTGATTCATTGTTTCAACTCTTTCCATTTTCGGAACGAAGCGAGCCTGTGACCCTCATTTTCTCAGTAATAAAGTAAGTCGATTTTACCCGGTTCGCTCGAAAGCTTCGTAAAAATTCCATTTATACGCCGCGACAGTACTCTAGGAACCGCTTTAATTTTTCTCGAAAATTCATACACTAAATTTCCCGCTACTAATTACGAGTTACACACAATGTTCTCCGACAATCTTTAATTCCGCCTGGAAAATCCCTGCCTTTCTGTCTTTTCTCCTTTTTTCTTTTTTCCCTTTTTCCCTTTTTCCCTTTTTCCCCGCCGGAATGTTCAATGCAAATGAGGCTAATTACAGATTATACTACGATATATAGGATACAATTTCAAATATACGTAAAAATATTAAAAACCCTTATACAATCACATAGAAAATTTATATTTTCGTATATTTGAAGAAATTTTCATATACGAACCAAAAAAATATAATTACAGAAAGAAGTCATATTGTGGTATATGATTGGTGAATTTCTTGAAAAATCAAATAGTTACCTTTGATAGAGTAACAGGAAAATTTATTACGAAGACGAAGAAATCATTATCTGATTAGACAAACACTCGACTGAATCTATTTATTAGAAAATCATTAGCAGAAGGGAGAATCGATCAATTATTATCAATTTTATTATTATATTATATCACATATGAATATCACTGTATGATATTATTTGATTTTATGTATGAATAATTTATATATGTATATGAATGTCCTTCACAATGCATTCAGATAAATGGAATTTCACTGTAATCAATTTGGTTATCAATCATCTGTATTTGGTCCAAAATACACCACTAGACCGTACACTATGAAAGACAATTTCACACATTGACAACTAGCTATATATAAATATTCAAACATAAAATAGAACATATCTTTAGCCAATATCTTTTTATTATTCTACCATTTTCATCTATGTATCGTCGTTCGCATGTTTACATCCGCATTTTGCAGAGACCGTTTCATTAAAATCTTAAACTTCTCTCGTCAAGTTACTGTTGAAAGCACAACATCTCTGGCGGCTTTCTTACATTTCCGTCGTCTAGTGAATTTCCCTTTTTTCTCCGCGAGCAAAATAGAGGGGAACCAGCGCCATGAAATACACACTAGCCCATTACCAGTGTTAACAGAGTACGGCCGAGGATACGAAGACAGAGGGAAACCAGAGGGCTGGAAATCTGGATTCACAGCACGTATCTCCGTTTCGTTATGCTAATGATGTTGTGGCCCTTTTTCTTCCCACTCGTTTCATCCCTCGTGATTCTTTCAGCCATTCGGCCCTTCCTGTCCGCGTTGCGCCGTCTTTCTTCTCCATCCAACGATCGCCTTTCCGCGTCTGAGTGTGAATAATTTATTGTAAATGCGGCAAGTGTGTGGGTTCTAGGCCGAATATTAATGGGCAAAAATGCGGTCAGCTCGTTTCGTCGTACTCTCTCTCTCTCTATTTGCTTTTTCGCTTAACATAACTACGCGTTTCGTGCTTCTCGACGATGCTCGCTCGATCCGATCGTTTTCGTATTGTTTATAGGATTGTTTGGCGCGGAGAACACTCGAGAATTCCTTAAAACGTGAAATACTGCGACCGTATTCGCAAGATAAAATAGGTTGGTCGAAATGTTTGTCCGAGAGCGGCAGAGAAGGTTGTGATATTAAATTTTCGATTTTATCGAGTGTTCTCCTTATAATCGCCCCGTAATTCTCAGTAAAAATCGCGAGCCAATAGTATCAGAGACAAATTGAATTTTTATTATAACAATACGAAATGTATACGAGTGTGCAGAGTAGTCAATGTCTGGCCTTCCAATTTTTCGAGTTTGCTTTGTTTATAGTTTTCGAAATCCATGACAACGAAAAGCGCTTCGCGAACAGCTTTAATACAAACGCAACGATAATTTCCGCAGCTAGTAATTATGTCGACATCGCGGAACCGGAAGGAATGCATTACATGTGAGTTAAATGTACTTCACATGGTGAGGAAGTTCTATTATTTATAATTGCGCCGGCGCAACGGAGGCCAACAAATGCTCCACTCCCACTGTATGCGATATTAATACCTCAATGCAGTTATAATTGCGCTGGCTTCAACTTAAAAGTAAACGAACATTGACACGACGCAAATTAACCCTTTCATAACGTCAACGCGGAAGTTTTTATATCGTAATAGATATTAATTTGTATTCGTACCTCATTCACTCCCATTATCCGTAGGAAGTTTTTATACCTCGTTATTATCGTTCCTTTTATCATTATTTAGTAATGTCATAATTAATACAATGAAATATTCTAACATAATTGGTTCTGCAACCTCATTCGTTATAGTACCTGTTTGTTCTAGCGTATTCTGAAATATGTGTACGTATTTAGGGAAAATTCATTACAGGCTAACGCGATATGTGTACTACATGTTGTTTGTATGAACAGCAATAAATATATAATTATTATACTTTATATATTATTATATAAGTAATAATTATTATAATAATATGTATGTTTGATTATGTACTGTATATATTAAGCTATGAACAAACTTTCCGTAATCAGACGTGTAAACAATTTAATATTTATAGCAGATACAAACCATGATCGCTGTAGTACCTATTCTCGTTGCAATGTTTTCATTTCATTGATAATGATTTGTCGTTGCAACGTTTTACTGTAACACTATTCGTTCTAGCATAGCTAACAGAATTATTTTCCATTTCATTTTTGAAAATACGCCTCACAATTTTCACACAGAACATGTACCATCGTCGACAGACGACAATTAGCAGACGCATAAAGCGTCACATTCGTAACACTTTCATGACTTTACGACACTGCGTAACGAATACGTACACACATACATCGTCGCTCCGCGACACACCTAAATGCGATATTAACGTCTTCATAAAATTCCAATTACTCCAATAAAACCTATCGTACCGCTTTTCCCTACGATTTTTTGTTATTTCAGTTCCATTAAAAAATCGTGGTCCTTTGTCGGGAAGCAAATTACAAATTCATGCGATATCGTTTCAATGAAAAAATTATTTCTACCGAAACCCGAATAATCTATACCGGTGCAAACATCAGGCAATTCACTCGCAAAATGAAGAATTCATTTGGAATTAAAGTTTTATAGTTCGAAAGGATGCCTATGTTGTACTACTGCGCACGACGAACGTAATCTGCATTCAGAATATATAGTCACTGTCAGTAGGAAGTGAATCGAGAATCAATCACCGAGTTATCCACTTTCCTTCTACGTGGGACAGGAGTGAGGTCACCACGGATATCCGCGAATCATTTACAACTATGTGGCAGTTGGTTGCGACATGCACGTGGCACCGATTGATTTTATATCTTTTAAGTATCCTAGGCACAGGAATAAAAATCCGCGTTTTATCGTACCACGTGTACTGGAATCGAAATATTTAGGGCAGTACTCACAGGTCAAAGGATTCTTCCTAGGGGGGATCCTGTTCTCTCTTTTATTTTATGAGATGTTGCGCTAGCTCTTCGAAGAGATTTCCCGAATCTCCGTTTACAGTTTCATCTCGTTGGCTTGCCGAGCAGGATAAGTATGTTCCGGTATATTGTGTGATTTACGGTGTGTATTAAACATAGATAAATAAAATAATTACACGAACGATATTTCGTATAATAAAGCATTCGAAGGTTTCGTACGAAGTTAACGTTTGAAGGTGTACATTATTGCTGATATTCTTGTTATATTAGGAGTTTAGCGCATATTTTCTGTACATCCAAATAGGCTAATAGTGTAATACAACCATTGATAATGATTTGTCAAGCTAATTGCAGTCTTTTACTGTGAGGAACTTTTGAACTTGAAATAAAATGTTACGATATAACTTTCTGCCGAACCGATTCAATTTTCCAAGAACACAGTCCACTGAAAGGTTCCGGTACACAGGCATTGTCTCCCTTTTCTTTTTCGAACAGCTCGGGCGCGTGGATGAAAGAAGATAAAAATAATGGACGAAAGACGCTTTGAGTGAGGTGAGAATAAAGAATTTGGAGCAATTTGCGGCCGGACCGTGAAAGGCTGGAAAATGGAAGGCACTTTGTATTCTCTCTTCTTCACTCGCATTCTTCTCTCGTGTTTCTTCAACTCTAGGATAGAAAATCCACTTTTTAACGTGATTCGTGTGCTTCAAGTTTTTATAGGAACTGAAGAAGACGATGCTTCGTCGATTGTTTCCCTTCAATGTAGAATTTTCCACGCGAAACGTTCGCGTTTAACTTTGAGTTCAATTTTCCCCACGTTAAACTCGTCGACCTTTGTCGATGGTCAAGCGGTCACGGAAATGAGTCATTAATAAATGTCGAAGCACAAATAAAAATTTTGCTGGAAGTTAAACCGAACACAGAACAATTGTGAAACCATAGATCAACGTAAACTTGAAGTCATAAAAGCCTTTACAGATTAACCATACTAATAAACTGTAGTAGATAAGTAATAATAAGTAACAGTCTGCCTCTAGTTCAGTTCCACCACTTTACTCTTCTTTCTTAGGTTTTTCCTACAGTTCTTTAGTTTTGCAAATAATTTTTATTTTATTTATTTTGTAATTAATTTTAAAATTTCATTGAACATCTGTATACATACTTATATATATATATATATATATATATATATATATATATATTCTATCATCTATCTTGAATTTTTATCTCCTATAACAATTACATACATATTACGTCCGTAAAGGGATATCCACAATGTCGAAGTAAAAGATGTCAAAAGCCACTTCAATATATTCTTAAATTTTCATATCAACGTCATCATTCATTTCAAAGATACAATTTGTAGAAAAATCATTTTTCACGAAGCTTGACAATAAAAGGGTCCCATTACTCAACGTTGATTGTCAAAACATTTCCGTGCAATTCTCTGTATCGACGAGAGAGAGAGAGAGAGAGAGAGAGAGAGAGAGAGAGAGAGAGAGTGTGTGAGTTCGAAAATTCGTGAAACTTTAACTCGCAAACCCGTTTACCAATTACATTGGAACACTTTCAATGCCAGTTGATTATCACATAGTGCATTACCTTTGAAAATGAAACGAATGAAATCATATCGACATTCGCAACGTTCTCGGCTCCCTCTTTTTATCTCTCTCCTTCTTTTTGAGAGGAGGGGGACACGCACGGATCTGGATATTGGAATTTAAAAATTCACTCCCGCCGTTATGCCGTCGCGTGGATTTAATATAACCAGCAGTCGGCTCGTGCTCAAGCACAAAGAACGAAATTGATACGGAAAGTGCGGGAATTATTTAACGTTCCCGTATCTGAATGCATATAAGTTTTTTGTCCACGGCGAAAGGAGCACACGGGGACATAGAGAATGAAAAAGTACCCAGGCACAGGGCCCTGTCCCGCTCGATTTAACCGTCTTCAAAATTTCAAAGAATTTCTCTCTGCAAGAGCTTTATGGTTTCAAGTAAGGAACATCGTGTGATTTGAATATCCTCGTTTAGAGTGAAACGAATAATATTATCATTTTTGTAAGTTTCAATCTGAAACGGATAGACGAATCTTTAGTGCTTGTTTCATTAACTGGTTGAATAACTTTGATTCTTTATAATGTTTGAAATTTTGATGTTACGTTGTTGTTCATTATTGATGTTCAATATAACATAGTGAAAAAAAAAATCAATCTAATATCTAAAATATAATAACCAATATTATTGAGGAATCAATATTTTTGATGTAAATATCTTTGCATATAGGTTTGCATAATAGGTTTGCAGGTGATTGATTGCTATGATATTTGATTTATATAAAATTTGTTTCATATGAGAAATAAAAATATCACTTATTATATCTTTCTTCGTTTTAAATGGATGAAATGTAATAAGTATTATTCCTTACGAAAGTTTCATGCTAAATATAATTAGGATAAAAGAGGATAGAGGATAGTTATCCTTTTTAGTTAAAAGGATAGAATGTCAATGTCATGTTTGTATGTTAATATCCTTGTTTACAACGGTAACTTTTAATCAGAATCCTCTAAAATATTTCAAATAAACAAAACACAACGATCCATAAAGAGATTAAATACACTCTGAAAATTTTCTAACTTTCAGATATAAATTAATCGCACGCAAAAGACATATAATTCAGCGTATAGAAAGTAAAAGTAACAAATAAGATTTTGAAAAATTGTTTCCTACAGAAGCTTTGTGATTTTGCAAAGGGTGTCAGTCATATGATTTAAGTATTTTCGCTTAGAAAGGAAAGAATGTTAATATCACATTTGTCACCTTTAATTAGAGACATTATGCTAATTCTATTAATTAATTACATAACTTTGATTCTCTACGATATTTCAAATAAATGGAGCAGTATAATTCTTCGATAAAAAGAAACAAATTACGTTTTCGATATTTCCTAGTATTTTCTATTACAAAGTCGCGTAAACAATTGCACATAGGAATCATATAAATCAATATATCGTCGATATAATAGATATGAAAAAAAAAGAAAAAAAAAAAGAAAAAAAGAAAGCAAGACAAACGGAGTGACGATCTCTGAGAGAGAGATAGGAAAGTAAACGAAAGAAAAGAAGAGAGATAGAATTTCAGTTGAAAGAGAGGGATCGAGGGGAAAAGGCGCGAAAGGTAGGGTCCTGTTCGGTAGCCCGCGAACGTAAATCCCTTCTGGCTGGATTTTAACGTGAAATTTATCGTAGTACTGGTAAATTATTGTCCGTCATGGTATCCCGGAGGAACCGGGAATCTTCTAATGGCGGAGAGGCTCGCGATCGAGGGCGTGCACGCTATTAATATTTCACAAGGCTAATGTACCTTCGATTACTTTATAAATACCCAGGGAGATATATCGATACACCTGTAGATGTTTCTATATCTGTACGTGTGGTTGGAGCGCAACGTACCAGCGACGTTTTCATAAATTTTCCAATTTCGCGGTTGCCGGTCCACGTAATCCGTCCTTTCAGTATAATCCTTCCCTTGGTTTTGTATTAACCGCGGTTGGATATCAGGTCCGCGAGCCAAATTTACATTCGGAGACTGATGAGTCCTCTGAAATGTATCGCTGCACAGGATCACCAGCCACGCATTAATAGTTTTTTTCTTTTCTCTTTCTTCTTCATTTCTTTCCACGACCTTTCTATATTCTCTTTTTCTACGTCCACGAAAGCTTCGAGGTCTCTCTTTCCACATTTTACCTTCACCATCATCCTCTTTGTCTCGCCGTTACCTAGTTTTCCACCCCTCTCGTTTTTCTATGTAGGTATTTCTATTTCTCTATGTTTGTTTTATTTTTTGCTAACGAGCTCCGTAAATCTTTCGATCTGCAAAGTCGGCGATAAAGCCCGGCGTAATCTCGCGTTTTATTTTCCGCCTGAGCGATAAATTTATTTCCTTATCGCTTTGATCTCGAGCTTAACTCGCGTTCAAATATTTCTAGATTTTTTTCTTCCACGTTTCCTTTCGCTCGTCGTTTGTTTGCTCACTGATAAAAGGTTCACGCAATCCTCTTCGATTTTCATTCTTGACTGCCATTAGCTCTCCTTTGTATCCGTTTGAAGATCACGCGGCCAAGATATGATAAGTCTGTTTTTGATAATATTCTAGCTTTGTTGTCATACAGTTTCAGATTGATTTTCAATTTTACCAATATATTTGCGACATATTTTATTGCAATGACAATGAAATTTCAAAATGTGTTATCAAACATGTACATAATATTTTCTATGATAGGTGTTTAAACATCGAAGCTCAAATATTAAAATGAAATACCTAAATATCAAATATCGAGCATATTGAATTTTTAAATTATTCTTTCATAAAAGACGGGAAATGTGATTTATCAGGTTTTTCACTTACGGCTTTCATTAATTTGTAATTGGTGTCGAGAAATGCTTCTCTTTTTAAATAAAAAGAACGTAATATCGGTCGGTTTATGTCGTTGGGACGCGTTGCACCGTCGCCTGTAGTTTTCACGCGTTGCTTGGCCATGCGGGCGAATTTCTGAAAAATGGCACCATTATAAACGGAAAATAAATTTATTTGGTCGAATTCCAGGGGAGTAACGGTGCGCAAACTGCAGCAAGTGTAGACTGTCGGGATTGCACGTTGGTCGAGGGATGTGTCAATTACGCTTAATTCGATCCACCTGACAATCGTATCTTATTTCACGCCAGGCAAATTGATCAACGCGCCATTGTTTGGCATCGTAGCTGCGTTTGCCGGAAAAACAAATCTCTTCGCCCGATACGGACGAAATTTCATGTAGAAAAGCGTTAGTAAATCCTTCCGTTATTCTATATTCTGGAATGTAATACATTCTGCAATGCAATGAAGTGTGAATATTCACTCGTTTAAAATTATCTATCATGTTGAAGTATTTTTCTGATAAAAATGATATCTATGTTATATAAATAATATTTATGAATTTATAAAAGGTTATAAATGTACGAATAATCTAAAGAAAAATTTTTTATGAAACTCTCTAGCCTTCTCTTTGTGAGAAATTTACAAGTAACCTTCAAACCAATAAATCTTGAGACTGTCAGAAATTTATGCCTAACTTTCAAGGCAATTCGTTTTCTTCTTCCCTGGTAGTTAACTTTTATGATACGTGACCTGAAAGTTACCCGCTCGTTCATCTACATTTTTTAGATATCGTTTTCTATCCTTACTGCATCATGTTGTTGTATTATTATTATGCGATACTTATATCTTTCTCCTTTCCTTCTTTCTTCTCTTTTCACAGCAATAATTTTCACGGAAAATATGCAAACTGTAGTAGGCACTAATTATGTAAATGAAACAAATTCTTACCCGAGTTTCATTCTTTTAATCATATCCGTAAAGATATGACGTTACACCAATGTCCTCGTGTTTATAACAGCCTTAAATTCCTAATATCCCTCTTAAGAAATCACAAATTTTCTAATTAATCGTAACTGTTTCCTTCAGGAGCAAAAATAAATAGGGTGATAAAAGATTAAACGATTTTTCTATGATTTTACGCATGATCTCCTTCACCGTCGAAACGATCATCCAAATCGTCTAGATCTAAATCCTATCATCAAAATCCTTTCTAAGATCGCCGTAAAAGGATATACCACAGTTGATCCGTGATGTATCGATAAAAAGCGTCATGGAATCTATGTTTTCCGTCTTACGAGGATATGGTTCGTGTGATATAGGGGTGACACTGGTCGTCATAGCCGGATTTGTCGTCGAGCTTAACGCTTCGTTCATACTTTGGGCAAGTATTTTCGCGTCAACGTGCGTGGGTCAATCGTGCGGGGCAGATTGGATGTGACATCATAAAAAGCTCAGTAGCGAACGAGCACTTACGAGCCCGAGAAAATTGTCCATCAGGCAGAATGAGAGATGTCGCGCGGAATCCGTGTCATTTTGCCCCATGAAAAACGTGACGGAACTCTTAAACGATCCGACGACGAACGTTCTCGATAGTACTATGAAATGAATAGTCAATACGATGACCGATCTACTCGGAGAGTCGAGAAAGTTGAACGAGACGTCGGCCGTCGCGATGTATCCCCGTTGCAACGGGTGATGAATCGTCCAAGTTGCCAATACGTAATTTTTCGATGGAATACGGTAGATTCTGGATGTTCTCTGGCCATGACTTTTCGACATGTCGAATGCTTCATGTATACGAATAGTTTATAAATCGAAAGGGGAACGAGTTGTACCCATAAGAAATTCGTGCGATAAGGCTTGAAAATTGTATCAATAGGATACCTCGAACGTCGAGCAATTTTCGTGTCACCTTTTCACGACGAATAAACGTCCTGATTTCATATTTGCTCCGCGGACAGTGCAAAGGTCGCGAGAATCTAATTTAGAATGCCATCAACCCAGCAACGAAGTAAATGAATTTATAAGATAGACTTCTTATCTTATAAGATAAGGTTCGTCAAGGAATCGAAATATTCGAAAAATCTTCCATCGCTGTTCGTTGCTTACTTTTCATCGTAATACACATATACCTATTTGTCTTCAATTTGTACCGTCTTTATATACCGAGAATATTCAGACGATTTGAAACAACGTTTCAACCAGATCGTTATTCGCGTAAAGATTGCCAAACCAAGAACCGAATTTCAAATTTCTTCGATCTATACGATCGTCGTCTTTTCAAACAATTTTAAATAACATTCCAATCAGCTCAATTTCGACGTAAAGATCGCGGTTTCCAGAAATCCTATCCGGCACTGATTTCTTCAAATTAATCCCTGCGTCGTTCCAATACTCACGGCGCTGTTCCCTCGAGGCAAATTTCACGCTCGCCGGAATTCCTGCAGATCAGAGTTCTCTCTCTTTTCTACGTGCAAACTTTTGTTCGACTTATTTCTCTATTCGGCTTCTCTATTCCGTGAACGTAATGGACAGCACGTTTACAGGTCTCTCGGTTAGGTCGAGCGTGTGAAAGAGAATCGTTCGTTGCAACAAAGCCCCAATAAAGCCGGTTTCGGGCCGGTTAAATGAAAGAGATATTACGCGTTACGTATGCGGCGGCCGTAGCGGTGGAAAAAGGGGTGGGCAAGATCGACGTTGCCTTTGTGGACGGTACCTATCGATAGCTTTGTTGGCGGTGCATTTACGAACGTCGAGTGCAGGTTCTCTCGCCTTGCAGCAACGGCGGCCGCCGCGACGTCGACCCTTGGGCGAAATGTCACGTCGGTCACACGACGGCGACGACTACCAAGCTTCGCTCGCTTACTTCTCGCCTTAGGTTCAAAAGAAAGAGAGAGAGAGAGACCGTTTCGCGAAAATTCTCGATGCAATTTTATGCCTGAACGACGCGAAACCCATACGTGAAACGGAAGCCAGGATTGCCCTGGAAAATCGAGTTGAAGATAATTCCGAACGTGTTTAAAACGTCGACCGAATTCGATGACAATTACGAGCTTTCTTTGCCATAAATACTCTTCTTTCTTGCTAATCTTCTGTTGTAACGTGTTGCGAAGGTAAGAGGATAATTGAGTTTAAGGAAATTGGATGTGAATGGTGTTGATCGAATTTGAAAGATTTTTCCTGATCTTGAGAAATAATTGATCAACTTATAATATTAATGAATTAACAAGTTGGAAAATATTTTATAGTTTTATTGTTTTTTGCGAAACAGGATATTCTGTAGGCTTGTAATTTGTAAAATTAACTCAAAGACATTCGATTATCAAACATGGTTCATCCAATATGGGAAATTAATACTGTTGATAATTAGAAAGGACTGTAAAAGAATCTTGAGCCTCCTAGATATTAATTGAATTATTTCACAAATGGGGCGTTATACATTCTTTCTTTTTTTCTTTCTCTCTCTTTCTTCAATTGTATTCGATTGTAATTGGTAATGGTTCGAGATATTCTTCAGACTAGCGAATAATTATTTCACCCCTTTCGTAACGGGCGAGGCAATATCGTGGAGTGGTGAATTCTTACTGCTTAAAGATACTTCAGGCTGAAAAGTAAATTGCCACGGCGAATACACAGATATTCGAAGGAAGGAATATCGAGTCGTGATGCGCATCGGAAATGACCGATTACCCATCAACTGTGGTAATTACCATTGCGCAATACTCCACAGGCAGGAGTGCTTTGTTTTGCTCTGCAATATTCATAAAGCTCATCGACCCGCGGGAAGAAATTCCGCAATGAAATACAAATAACCGAACCATCGATTCGCTAATAATGAACGGCAATTTCTTCTTTCGTTTTCCAATAAGAAATTCCATCCTCGTGCCGTATTTATTCTTAAACAATCAATCCCCAACAAATTAACAAGTTCTCGGTGCAAGCTACCAATTCACGTTTTACCGAAACACTTTTGCGGTGAACCAGACCGCAGTTTCCACCGACCAAGAACACCTTCCCCAACGATTCTCCTTCTCCATGAAATAAAATCAGCAAATAAGAAAAAAAAAAAAAAAAAAAAATGAAAGAAAAAATAAGAAAAAGAGAGAGACATAAAATCAAACATTAAATTAATCAGAGGTATCGAACATACCAGGGCAGGACTAACAGGGGAGGTTACGTTAAAAGGGAAAATATCGCCGGGACAAGAACCGTATACGTTTACAAGTTTCACAAAGGGGCAGCAGGAGGGTGGAGGACATCGATTTTCAGCCTTGAATTTACGATCCGCAACGGCGCTACTTTTCTGCGGTTCGCTCGTCACCCACCCTTCCGTCCTCTTTCACTCCGTTGTTTCTCCTATTCTCTCATTTTTTTTTCTCTCTTTTTTCTTCGGGGAATCGTGTTGCCCGACGTGGACACACACAAAGTGGCAGGATGGATACACGCGAGACCAAGACAATACGCAACCCTTCGGCATATGTCGAAGAAAAGAGACAGATAAAAAAAAGAGAGAACGATAGAATAGAAGAGGATAGAAAGGAAGGGAAGAAAGGAAAAATGGTCCGGGTAAATTCGACGGAATATCGAGTTGGCAGATATCAATGGGAAGGACGGCCACGTGTGTCCGTGGACGGGGTCGAAACTCGGCCCAGATTCGGAATGTGGGTCGGGTCAGCTGCATCCGTGCATCCCCCGGGGTATGGCCGGGTGCTGCAAAGCGCAGCACGTATTCGATGCACTTGCAGGCTCGGGACACGGTCATACGTGACAGCCGCAGCTGACCGTCACGCGTCGAATTTGAATTGATAATTCGCGTAATTTCTGACCGAGCCCTGTTGGCATAAGGCTGTAATAACGGGACGAACAATTAATTACGGAGTCGCGGCCTGAGCCGTTCTTTGACGTATAAACCGCTTGTCTGTTCGCTTGACGATGATGGGTTGACCGTTTTGAGCTTTCACGGATGGCGTGTGTGCGTGCGAGTATACGTGTATACACGCGTGTTTGTGACACCGGTGGAAATTGTTTATCGTGCAGATCGAGAGTGCCGCTATTGATTGCCAAGAGGCGTCTCGTTCGGAAGATTCCTTTTGTTCTCCGATTTTTCCACTGAGAAGAGAGATATTCAGCTTTTGTCCCGTTCTGCTTTGATGTCTTCAGGAAGTAATACTCTTTTTCGGTTTTGTTTAATGCTAAATTCGTTTATCAGCTAGATAAACGAAGATTACCTGGTCGTTACCGCAATGTTGTATCGAAACGTTATACGTAATTTCTACTTAATGATCGCTATTGAAGAATCGAAGCTGTGAACAAAGTTAAAATAAAACTTTACCCAACCTGTCTTCGATTAAAAGGAATCACAATTGGTGTCACTGGCCTGATTCGATGTTAATCAGTTTTCTTAACAAAACATTTATAGCGATTCTATCAACTTTATCCGCTCAGTCTTCCCTTTTCTCTGTTATAAAATACTTTAAATTTTACAAGAATATTTCTATTGTCTGAATTATGAAAAGAAAATTTTAAAACAGCAATGAAAAATAGAAGATACGGTATGATTATACATACGATATAGCTGGAATAGACATTTTTGTAATTGTTCAGAGGTAATGTGCCACCAAGTTGATACTACGAATTCTGTAACCAAGTAGGACTACAAATTTTTAAACACTTACTTGTTTGAATAAAATTTCCCTATTTATAGGATGAACAAAACCTTTTTGGATTCGACTATATATATGACAATGCCCGGAGCACTCTATATACATCCATCGTTAACCATGGAGGATATGATTCACGGACAAAATAAAATCCACTTGTAATCGTTAAATTCACGACGGTTTAGAGAAAAGTTTGTGAAAAGGGTTAAGCAAGACACGGTTGGCGAAGCAAATCCCGTTTTCCAGCGCCTACATAAACGGGACCGTGGCGAAGGGTTGGTGGGCGGTATAAGAGAGCGAGAGGGAATCGAGGACGGCGTATCGCGGTGGAATACTGCGAGGCAGCTTCAAAAGTTGCCAGTTAAACGACGGAGTTAACTTCGTTTCGTTGTTTGCGCGAACCGCAAATTTCCTCCAGTTACTCAGACCCGGAGCCCTGGTGCCGTTATAATCACGTGGATGTACGTGTTACCGGGGCTCGAACAGCAGACAGAGAGACGAGAGAGTCACTCGGTCGTTCTCGTTTGTCCCGTTTCTACTCGTGTGACAACTTACTCCTCGCCTTGCGCGCTTCATTCGCGATAAAGGACAGAGAGGAAACACGGTGCAACCAGTTCCACGGCTCCGGAGCTTCTATCTCACCTTGCCTGTTTCCTATACGTTACACTCTCTGTCTTACAGTCTTACGGCGGCAAGTCGCTTGAATAGAATTATATTGATAAGACAGCCGCTTTCGGGAATAATTGAATTTAGGCTAGTACACTGAATGTTCGACGGATACTGCTATCTGTTTGGTGCAACTGCTTTACGTGGTTGTTCTTCCAATAGATATCGGTTTGTTTCGTGGTTTAATTTCTGATCGAATTTTCCTTCCTCGGGTGTAAAGAAATTGTCATGTGATTAGAGAATTGTCTACAGATGATTCAAGAATTGTTCACAGTTGTAAACATTTCTCGTTTGGAATATTACTAAGAAAAGTATTTGTTGATGGAATAGAATTATATCGATTGTGGAATAATTGAATTTACGCTACTATTTCATGTGATTATTCTTTCCTTTTGGTTCGTGGTTTAACTTTCGATCGATTTTTGTTTTTTCGTTGGAGGAAATTACACGAAGAAATTTTGAATCGATAAGGGAATTGTTTAATAAGGCGATGAAGATTTTTTACATTTATAATATTCTCTCTTTCTCATCCGTTAGATGCAATAATTTTACGAGGTGGTTTTTCTATCAGTGATTTATCCGGTATTTAATTTTTCATCGGTGTTTGTTCATTGGTAGCGATTTTGAGACAAAGACGAAGAAATGGAAAGAAATGGAAAGACGATCGTTTATAGATGATGAAAATTTGTGACAAATGCAAGTGTTCCCGTTTAGAAAAGTAATGAAAACGATGCTCTCGCTGAATGACTCACCTCAGGGTTGCAGATCTTGTATTTCGTGCTCCACGACCTGCCTTTGCACGGTTTCCTCCTACAGCGCCTCTGCTGTCGTGAAATCCCACCGCCGCAGCTCCTGCGAAGTAGGGCGAGCATAATTAAAAAAAAAACAACGTACGAAGAGACTAACAAGGAGCATAGGTGTAATTTTTGACGCTGGTTCTTTTTGTCACAAAAATATCATTTTATGTAAACAAGCAAAGAATTCAGAATCTCTGTATTCTGTATTCATCGTTGTCGCGAAGATTTTCTAATGATACAAAGTATAATTGCACTAATGTTATTAAGATGTAACAATATCATATCCTAATTTAAAGAAAAATGTATTGAACGTGAAATATACGTTGTCAATGTATGTACGTTATTATTTCGTTTCTTTTACTTCGTCTATCTCCACAGTTATAAGAGAACTGGTCGGAATTAGGACATTTAAGCGGAAAATTCGAAGCACCTGGAAAAATCATACGGTTTCTTTGATCATGAATTACTCGTTTCGAGAATTTAAGTAGCACTTGTGCCTGTGGTACACACGGGTCGGTAGTTCGCAATTCTGACGTCATTACTTAAAATTTGTTTCAAATGTAGCTGTGCTTTAAAACTCGAATGAACAGTATATGTATAACAGAGCGTACGCATGAACGATAACGTCAATTAAACGAATAAAGGATGTTTTTTATTTCGCGACAACGAAACGTTTCGGGCAACTACTTCTACAAGTATCCCGTTTTCCAAACTGTTTTCTCTCTGTTTCTTAATTTTTCACTCTTTATTTACTTACTAATTAACGGAGAGAGACGGTTGGTTAAAATCTTTCATAAATAAATTTGTCGAATTAATTAAATATTTTAGACAAGCTAATTCTTCTTTTAATAGTAGACAAGCGAAATTATTCCGATAATAAAATTTGTTGTAGAATTTCAACGGTTTCGAAAAATAAATAATATATTTGGGTTAATTAAAAAAATTCAAAGGGACCTCCGCTCGATTTTTAAATATTTTTATATACATATAAATCTGACGTCACGTTATTTCTATTTTAATCCCTTATATTTTCTAACGGTATTAAAGAATCTTTATTGATATAGTATATCTGTCCTGAAAGGTATTAATTTTGTGAAATTGTGTAAATGCATTCAACCTTAATATACATACATATTATTTACAGAATTTTGAAGATCGGAAATAGGGAGAAATGTAATAAAATGGTAGCAATGACATTTAAAAATGGAGAATAATCTAGCACAAAACTAACAACAATAATTAAAAATACACGATAATCTATGTATACAAAAGTGGCAATGGTAACTAAAAATGACAAAAGTTTAAGACATGAAACGTTAGAAAAATTGTATCTATCTATCGTTTACAGTGGTAGAATCGTAGAAAATAGAATCGCACGTTCGATTCCCGATTTCAGACGATCGATATTTTCTCCCTAAATTTTGTTCCCGAAATTTTGAAGAACGTATCGGAATAATTAAAATTTGCGTTATAAGAAAATATCAATTTATCCAATATCGACAATTTGGAGAGATACTAAATACCAAACTTCTCCGATATATCGTGGATTTGGCAAAAGAGAGTGGTACAAATCAGATGGTAAAATGCGTTGATGGAGGGAAAAAATTTTAATAATTGTATCGGGGAACGCGAACAAAGATTTAGAGGGCCGTGGCTGGCCGCGTCGAATGTACGGCACCGTACATCATACAATAAGCTTCTCCAGGAGGGCGAGTGCAGTTCACCAGTCGTAAGCGTCATAAATTATTTGCTGGCGCAGTCTGGGCCGTTTCTGGTCGGCTGAAAAACGATCTAGCCGTTCCGACGTCCGCCACCGGAACTCCACCGTTGTCGAAATGAGTTTTGAAACGTTTAACATTCCACCGACGTAATGGCGCCGCGACGCGATACTTAGCCCTTCGATCGGTTCTATCTTGCGACAATGCAGCCGCCGCTTTATCATACCAAACAACGTCGATCTTACATTTTTCTTACAAAATGGAGGATGTTTGCTAAGTTAATTTCTTATAAATGCATAGACATCCGCAGTCTTGCGATAACCTTCTAACATTTATCACTGGCTTACGTTATAGGAAATGATGGAAAGAGTTACATAAATGACGCAAAAACGTGATTCTCGATACGTAGAAACGAAGTTACAATATGAATGACGAGATGATTATTTGGCTTTTCATTTAGTATAATAAACACGTGATAAAGCTGTGACGGTTAAAAATCAATGTAAATGCGACATAACGCAGATAAGAGAGAGATTTGTAAGAAAGTATAATCGAGGAGTAGTCGTAATAGGGAAATCACGATTTATCGTTTCTTACGTCACTCAGAATAATTTCACAATCCGTTATTAATGAATAAGCAGTAGGGTCAGAAGTGATTGTCGTCAGAGATGAGGATTTCTGTGAGATGAATCAAATGTGTTTTGACTGCAGTGAACCATAATAAAATTCCCGACAGTTATGTAAAATATTTTCCGTATTTTCTAATATCATTTACACTATCGTTCGTAAGAATCCGGATACTTTGATCAATTTGTAGTAATATTATGCGAATTTCACCAAAATGTAGAGATTAATAACAAGTTAATAATTAGTAGTTTTTTTATCTATTAAAAAGACTCGACGACAATATGTTTGTCTATTTACTACATGTAACTTGTATTAACTTGTATTAGCGTCGGAAATTAGCGTTCCACAAGGCTTGATAATTACAAATTATAGATTTCTTTATTAATATTGATTTTCAAAAATTAACTCTCATTTATTCGCAACTTTCTAATGAAATTATATTTTACAACAAATGCTTAAATGTGTGTAAACTGAGCTATAAAGAACGAGTGTACAAATAGTTATGAAAGAAAGCGTATCCTATCGTATCAATCAATAAATACATCTAGTCAAATCTAGAGCGTAAAATGCTTACCTTGTACAGCTGGACCATTTAGACCAAGGTGACCATTCGCCCCATACGACGCTCTGAAAATAAAAAACAATTTGTCGGTATTTGTTTCCTTTACGAAGCAATTTGTTAAATTTTGGATTAAATTGTACAAATGAAACGACCATTTCCGCGGAATACATTGGATAAAAGAGATGGGCACGCGTGCACGCACGTTTATCATTTATCATTTATCATTTATCATTTATCACGAGAAAAATTCGACGTTCAATTATTCGACGTTCGCGTAGCGAATTAATCGGAGGCTGTATTTTCTAAAACTGTCCCGTTTCTCGCGGCCGTGCGTTACTTTTAACGAAATTGGAGGATCCGTCGCGAGCGAATGAATTCGTTAAAACAACGCTCGATGCACAGCAATATTCGATAGGTAATTAAATCAGCCCTCATGAAATTGTTGGACAATTAATCCGTACAACGACAAATCCCCCCATTCCGCCAGCTGCTCCCGTTTGTCAAATATTTCTTGTCTATGCTCGAGATTTACGAACAAAAACCTTTCGAAGTATGAATTTTATTCCAGTCAAGCACGAAGGCTATGTTTAATCCAAGAAATTGCTGCTTTTAGCTCGTATGGGACAGGATGAATCGTACGTGGATGACATGACGGATGAAAGGTTTTTGTACAGTCTTAAATTAGAGACACTGAAATCGTGAATACCATAGGATCTTAAAATATCGATAATCAAATGTTTTACGAAGTTACACGAATAAAATAGTTTCCATTTTAAGAAGATTTTACGATTGTCCCTTTACGATTGACCTTTTCATCCTCGAATTACTATACTTTCTAACGAATTACTAACAAAAGCGTATTGTTTCTTGTATCCTCCTAAAGAGGACATAATGCATTAAAATCGTGAATAATTTTATCAAAACAAGTACATATATCGTTACGTAAGCAAGATATTTACATAAGCGAACATGTAACATATAACACGTGACAAATGAACCTCCATTTATCTTAACATTTTCAAAATTAAGAAGAATCTTAAACGAACAGTATCGTACAGGAATTATCCTAAAATTCATTTTCATGTAACAGTATTTGTATAGGATTTCTAGAAATATATTTAATTGTAATAATAAGACCGGTAATGTACATGATCGGAGATCCTTGTACTGTAATTAATAAACTTTCTTCTAGATTTACCTCGTTCAATGAAAAGATAGCGCAAAAAATGGCGTACATCCGATTCGTCATATCGAGAATTCGAGAATGTGTGTCGAGAATCGCGTATAGAGCAAAGCTTGCCGATAAAAGTGGCACCGTAAGAACGGCGATATATCAAAGTATTTAGCGTTTCTGTACAGCGTGGAAACAGAAAAATCTCGTCTGTGAGGCGGACAGGAGCTGGCTTGCACATCGATATCCCTCTTGGAGCAATAAGTTCACCGTGAGACGTGATAAAAATTTCGGCGCTTCTATATCGTAATGCTCGGCACGTTCGTAGCCGAACCGAGCGGATTTCGAAAATTCACTTTTACCAGTCGGCTCGAGGCTCGTCGAGCTGAATTCCAGGCTGGATATTTCGCGGTGGCGAGCAGTTGCTACGATCATCGCTTCAGAATCTGCAGAAAATAAATCGGGAACGTCGGCGAAGCATTCTAACGTGTTAAACGACACCTGATTGAATTCTTGTCTTTTTTAAAAATAATCAACTTTGCGCAAAGTTGCAATTTTATGATATTAAAATCGAAAGAATTGTTCGGAAAAATATCGGTGATTTAATATCGTAGCGAGTCGTGTCATCGTTCGCTTTATCTTGCGTTACATAGAAATTCTGTGGAACATATTGTTAGCTTTTCCACTTGTTTCCCATTTCGAAGTAGAACATACGCGTGTCACGTTTCTCGATCGCGGAGGGCTTAACAAATACGAGCCCGTTCATCCTTTTCCTTTCGTAACGAAGTTCGTTTAGTTATTGCCCTCAATTGTTTCGGGGCGGACGGTTTTCAATTTTTGAGGAATGCCTGTGCACCTCCTACACATCGTATCGTCCTGCAATTTCTACCTCCCGCCCCTCCTATTTCCAACAAGAAATTCGAAACCATATACACGGCCCTCGATTACAAAGAAACAAATAAAAAATCTATTACAATTTTCCGTACTAACTTTGATAAAGAAGAACAAACTTTATTAACGTAACCGTTATAGGGGGGGGGGCGGGTATTAATTCGAGAGTAGAGATATCGTAGATGATTTCAAATACTGTGCCGATAGCCTTCACCTGTCACAGTTATTATTCAGGTTATCGCAATTACAATTATCGAACAGGATTATGCGTACTATCCCGTTGAATTATGTTATATTAATCGATCTCTATCGAAGAAATCTGTCGTTAATAAACCGTATTGTAGCGTATCACGGACAAGATTATTAAAATTTACTAACCGGTAAAATCACGTGAAATCGTTAACCCTTTCGTGGTTCGAGGCACGAACGTTGCTCGAATAAAATATAGAATATCTTGCCGACGATTTTCCCTCGATCGTTCGCTCTCTTTAGCTGAGCTACCCGATAATGAGCTGTTGTATCGGCTTTCGGCCGAGAGAAAGAGCAGTAGGGGACCGACAATTAATCCTTTTTATCCGACTACCGCCCTGAGCGCGAGCAGGGAAGAGTGGATCAACGAAAAGGAGGACATCGTGAAGAAAAAGAGGAATAGAGAGAACGGAGGGATGAAAGGGAATAAGGGAAAGATCGAAGAGCTGAAAGTCTATAAAAAAATAATTCAGCGAGAAAGGCAAGTTATGGAAAGAGGAAGTTAAAAGAGTGATAGACGGGAGAACAAAAGTAATAGAGGGGCTGAAAGTATTGTATATAGATTCTCTCGTGTTACGTCAAACGCTGAAATTTATTGCAATTTATTTTTAGAGAGTCTGTTACTCTCTTCCTCTGTGTTTATCTTTATTATATCATTTTGTTTCTTTTGTTTGCTAGTATATGTAGGTTGATTACATTGCCTGTTTCCCGACACGTTTAATCCTGACGCGAATACGGCGATCAAGTGTAATGGGCGATAATTTCACGCTCGAGTAAATTATAATGGCGCAAATTTGAGTGGCTGAGCTTGGTTCAGGTTCTCTTTATTTTTGTGTTAGTCGAGTCACTGTTTTCTACTCGCTATTTTATGATTTCTTTGTATAACTAATTATACGCAATTAATTTGTTGATCATAAATAAACTAGATAATACAAGGATGAAATTATCTTTTTTATCATCACGCTTATTTATAATAATACTTGAAACATCCACGTTGGATTCTTTCTTGCCTACAACAGGCTTCAACCATATTCATTTACTATTTAATTACTTTGACAATGATCTACGTATTTGCAATTCCTCTAAAATTCACAATATTATTCCTCGGATATCATTTTGAATAGAAACATTAAAAAGGAGGAATTCCGACGACTCTTTACATGAAAAGAACTCTCTTCGAAATGCTCTTTTTTTGCTCACGACATAACCGTGTCAATTACAGCGAAAGAAACGAGCGTTTCTATCTCGATTTATCTTCGAAGGATACACGCGCAATTGACAAGAAACGTCGAATATCTCGGAAAAAATACGGCGGATACTTTTTAACGGTATTTTCGCTTTTTTTTTTTTTTTGGTTTTCGTTTGCTTCATCGTCGAATTTTCGCGACACGAGATCGGTTTTCGTAGAAAATAATTGAAGCATCGATCTGGACGTCGCAACAGGACGATACGCCGGCTCTCGAAAACGATCGCCTCGTTTATCTTCCCTCTCGGGTTGGTCGGTGCCGCGTTATTTCGCGAGAGGACGCAAAGTTTGTGCGAGTGCAACGAGGCGACGCGGTGACAGCAGTCGCGGGTACGTGGCGCGTTAACATTCGCGGAGTTGGTTCATTAAAAAAGCGCGGAACAAGCTCCAGGGCGCGCTCATTTGTTAAAAGTTCGCGGGCTTGTTCGCTGTTTGAATCGTTGATTAAAGAAGTGGCGGTCTCCCGTCTCATTTTTTATGCGTTTTCCTTTTTCCCCGTACTTTCGTATGTTTCTTCTACCTACCTTCCTTTTTTATTCTTTTATTTTTCTTTTTTTCCCCCTTTTTTTAACAGAACTTATACCATTTGAACAGTTTGAAGAGTAATTTAGGATGATAACGATATATATTTAACGGATGAATTTTGATGTTCTGTCTGCTGCTACGGAGTTGTAGCTTGGAAATATGAATTTTTTTCTTCCATTTTCAAAGTAATTTAATTCGCGCAATGTGAATAATAATAATCTGGTATCTTAGATAGCAATTTCTCCACTTTGAGCAATCGAGCGCAATTCACGGTTATTGAAGATGAATGAGCCAAAGATGAGTCACTAACGTCCTATTTGCTACCTAAATACACCAATTATTGTGTACTAGGTTACTGTCGTCGGTAAATCAGCATGCGTTAATCCTTGTCCTCGCTATTACACGGTTCATTGATCGCGAAAAGCGTATTCTTACTTGTCCGAGCAAGTACTTAGAGCCTATGGCGAAACTTTGCGTTTTTACACCTTTGCTAGATCCAAATATACCCATTGGGCTTTTCCAAGGCTGGTATCAATAAATTAACAATTGCACTTTTTAATGGATCATCTACAAGAAAAATTACTTTTAGCTTTCGAAAATCAGAGTAATACTTGTGCATTTTCAATCGTTAGAATACTATGTTTCATTATATGTATATATCGATCTCTAAATGAATAAATATGCTATTGAAATAACCAAATGAATAAACGATAAGATCTAACAATTTCTAATGAATGAACGACAACGGAAATCTTCCAATTACCTACCCTTGTGAAACCAAAAGGCAACTTATAGATTTTCTATCAACTCAGAAATAGCTTATAATCGCTATATCCTATTATGTTTATTGACTGTTCGTGCGAATAAGCTACCAACAAGTCGATTTCCTCTCGAAATGTACCGGTTCGCAAAAGAACGTTGTAGAGTTTCTCGAGCGAAGAGATCCATGGCGAATGTCCAGGAGTTGGATCGTTTCGGTGAGATTTGTCTGGCCGATCATCGGTCCTACGGGGTATAGGAAGCGAGTGCAATGGCGGGAAGGAAAGTGGCTAGCACGGTGCGGCACATATATATGTATAGGGCGGTGCGAAAGCCCGCATTGCGGAATGAGAGATCGCCTATCGGCCTATTGGCTTGTCCTCTCTGCTCGTTTATTTCCATCTTCCTCCCCTCTCCAGCCTTTCCGGTTTCTCCCGTTGGTATCCGGTTGTATGACCCTGTATCCGTCTCTGTCTGCCACTCAACACTCCTCTTTCGTTGCCAATTTGCGACGAGATTCACAGCTGGAGGCGATAGCGACGCGTGCGTGTCAGATAAGAATCGCTTTTGCACCGTGGGCCCCGTGGTCCGGTCCCGTTCGATCCCATAAATCGAACGATTCGATCGTCGCTCGGAAGATTTAACGGCGACGAAAGCCCGGCTCGCAGTAAATGTCAACTGATTTTCCTAGATTCTTTATAGGCGAGCCACGATAAGCGTCATTGCTTTTTTTCTGCGTCCATTTAACCAGAGATGTCTGCTTTCGAAATTGAGAAGTCGAAAGAATTGGTTGGACGTTGGTAGAGAGAAATATGAAGAAACGATATTTGTTCGGTAAAAAGGGATACACACTGTCGGACACATAGAAATATAAGGATATCCGTTGGTTACATTTATTGGAAAACTCTAACAAATTTTATTTTATTCGGTATTTTACGTTATAGGGCACATATGATGCAAATGGAATAACTAGGAAATAAAAGAAATAAAAATCATTCAATTTATACTAAATATGAACGGGGTGTCATAATATTTATCGTCGACACTATGTAATAGAAATATGGCAAAAAGTCGTGTGCTAAGATAGTTTATTTTACATTTTGGATCGTGTTGGATCAAAGAAATGCGTTTTTTTTATTTTTACTGGAAATTTTCGCTCCTGACACTTACACCGTTTATCGTTTCATCTCCTTCATCGGAATACTATTGTTGCAAAATTATAATATCGATAAAGAAGATTTTCATTGAAAATTCTATTTCATTACGGAATAGAACCGCTTATAGTAATGCTGTGTACAAAGCAAGTTCTTAACCAGCTTTGTGAAACTACTTTGTGAAATTACTTTGTGAAAATTCGCGATTCTTCTCACAAATATAACATTTCAATGTTTCTGAATTCATAATTGTACTTCTGCTTGTTAGTTCCAAGTAAGAAACATTAGCATAAATAAAGAGAACGTCCCTTATTCCCGCATTTCAAACTACTTCAACTTCCATAATACCATAATACCATTTGCTAATTGAAATTTAACTTTCCCCTCTGATCCTCATCATTAATACATTCATTTGATATTTACTTCTATAAACACGTGTCTTTAAGTCGTTGGCTAAGTTTCAGACGATTTCAATGAAAATGTCTGACGATGAATTAGTAGTAACGACCGCGTTAATTCAACGATTAATGGGCAATTTTCTGAAGCTGGAAGGAAGCGGTGGTTACTTCGAGTAAGCGCAAATATTGGTCTTCTTTGCATATTGCGTCTGTGTACGGGATGTGGTCATAGTTTCGAGTCTGTTTGTCGCGATTCCGCGAATATTTATGCATACGAATCTTCGCGGTCGCGTGCAATCGCGCTCGCTTAGTTTTCCGCCTGTCGTTCGACAATTTTGCATATGCATGCGTAAACGCGCGCCACTCTGCGTGTTAAATATGCTTCGACGCGCAGTTGTTATTTATATAGGGAACTCGTTAGGCGGTTCTCTGTGTTTCTATTATTTCCTGTGTCTCGCTGATAACGATTTCATAACGGAAATTCTAATTCCTTCAATTTTCAAGTCATAAAATTGAAATTTAAAAGAATAATTAGAAAGTTTATACGAGGGAATTTGAAAACTCTTTGTTTCGATCGAAGAATTCGAAAAATTCGAAAAATTCGATAAATGAAGTCTGAAGTTGGATATGTTTGTTGAATTTTCGTTGCTGTTGAATGATACATCTGGGTCGATAGAAAATGGTTATTTCGAATCAGTATTTTCAAATATAAGTCGTACGTATTCGACACGTTTGCTTGAGAATTCCGAGAATATGAAATAACTCCGGAAGAGTGAACAAAGTATTTGTGTATTCTCCAATTATCAAAATTGCCTAGAAATTAGAAATTTCCCAAGGTTCTGACGATTGTGCTACCATTTTGATCGTAAAAGCTTCAAATTTCCATAAAATTAGCGGGCACGAATATATTTTAAAGAAATGAATTTCATTTACAGAATGTTTAAACAAATTTAGTTTGGATACTTACGTACATGTAGGTGGATATATGGAAACTAAAATTGAGAAGAATCGATCGACAAAACCACAAGGGATTAAAGTGTCTCAGCGAAGTAATGTTCGTGTCGTCCACGTGTCCTCGAAAATTCTGGAATTTAAATTCTTCGTTCCCCCGTGTCGTTCGATGAATTCGATGTAACGTTAAAACTCCCTTAGCGGGTTCGCGGTGGTTAGACCGAAGCAGTCTCGGCCGAGACACCGCGCCATGTTGCCGTTAGACGTAATTCAAATTCCGGTGAATTTCAAGCGGAACCGAATGCGATAGCGAGGACCGTTTAAACTCCGCTTTGCTCCGAGCTGATCTGCACGCGACGAAATGACTTCACGCATTCGCGGCCGCTCTTCAAAGCATTCCGCTAATTTACATGCATACAAGCCTATATCGAGGTCGACTCGGGGACTTTAATAAAATCAAGCAGAACGAAGATAAAAGCATCGATGGAAGGGTTGCGAGAGAGGGATCGAAAGACAGAGATAGGTAGAGAAAGGAAAGCGTGTTGCCAGAGAGTAACGGGCCAGCTATTCCCAATTCCCACCCAATCTAAAATCAATCTTAGTTCGTGCTCTTAGACGAACTGGAAGTAGGATTCTAAAGGGAGCCAGGACGGGATGAAACGAGGGTGAGGTTCGACCGATCACTTTTAAGCAGGCTTGCAAGTCTGCATTATTCAAACTCCACCGCCAACCGAACTAGAGTTCCACTGACACCCTCTAAAGAACCCCCTTGTGCCTTTCTCCATCTTTTTCTATTCTACACCGCTTCATCCGATTTCTCTTGCTTTTCTATCCATTTTCGTTTCAGTTACGCGCGAGGCCGCACGTTTTTAATCGTTATTCCCACTTTGTTAACGCTTTCGTAATTTTAGTATTTTTACTTGGAGAATAAATTTATAAATGGCCTGTAATTCTTAACGTATCTGTCCCCTAGAGCGTTCTTTCGAGTATTGGAAGGATCGCAGGATTTCAGGTTCGGCAGCGTTCAAAGAATTAAAATTCATGATAAATAGTTTAAAAATTCGCAATCAATTTTACGTTACTAAAGCTGTCCTTTTACTTAGTTGTGCCATTAAACATGTACTCTTGCACCGGATGTTTCAATAGATATTTCACTTAATTCAGTATCCGCCCAGATTATTCTTAAATATTACATGCATTTGTCACCTATTTTTGGAAAACTTCTATCTGCGAATCTAACAAATCGTTCCTGTAAAAAGTGGAGATCTGACTTATCATGATTTTTCACCCTGGTCATCATATACACGTAGACATTGGTAACGAATCAATAGTTATATTAATATCCCCTTCTGTATAAAATTATACCAATTTCACAAACTTCGGGAAATCGCAAGTAAGTATTCTTAAAAGATAACCTGTGAGAGTTTTTCGCTATAGCAGATGATCGCTGCTTTGCTTAATAACTTTACGATATTTTTTTACGTGAACCCAACGAGTCGAGTGCACGGAGGCGTCGCTAGAAACGTTCATCCCGCTTCCTTCGGCTGTTTCTGAATCTTTCAGATGCATGTTCGCGGAAAGCAGCCGCACGAATTACGAGTTTAAAGCGCGTCGCGCTCCAAATATTTGCATTCGCGCTACGCTCGGTCGCCTACGAAAATTTCAACGGGAGCCATCGTCAGATTGTCGCCGCGCAAGAACAAACAACCCCTCGTTCTGTGCAATATAAATATTTCACAATTATCGAGTCCGAATCACATTCACTTTGCTTGTTCTCCATTCTTCGCGCCCTCCTCTCCGAAACTTTTTCACGTACGTGGCAGAAAACCTGGATTATGCTTTCTTTCAGTCGACTATCCAGCTAACCATTCCATCTCTGGCTTTTTTTTGCTATTTTTCTTTAATTTTTTCGATTTTTCCAAGAGACTCGAGCTTCATTGATTTATATATAGCATTGTTTATAACTAGATCGAGAATGTTTATAAAGATTCAGAGTTTCCCGAATACAACTAACGAAACAAGATCTAAAGATTTCTTTTATCATCTAAATATTGTAACAAGTGTTTTACTATATATGTGTATTTTATACAATATCATCAGCAACTTGTACATTTTTGTACATTTAAATTTCTTATGAACGCATCATTCGCATTCTACTCGTAAGTATCCAAATGACAAAGATTTTGCATTCTATTTTGATCGCGAAAGCGCGCACGAGTTTTTGTTAGAACGATGAATACTATTTTTGTTGTATCGTCGATCGCAACTATATTTAACTTAAGTCTAAATAATTCGGGTGACATTTACGGATTTTTTAAATCTATCGTACCTTGGCTATCGAGTGTGAAAGGAACTAAAATTTTAAATTATAATAAATATGTAATTGATTACTCTCTATAGTATTCAAAAATTCCGACTGAAAATAATCTATCTTGCCAATCGTGTCGCTGTATTCCTAAAACTAAATAATAAAACTCATCAACTCCCGTTTAAAATTGTTAAGATCTGATCGGAATACGAGTAAACGGACATGCAAATTTTTAACTTCCATTTCGTTACCTAATATACCTAATATTCGAACGCGAATTTTCCTTTGTTTCTAACATGTAAATAGAAATTTCTAAAAGATTCATGAGATCTTAGAAATAATACGTAGCGAATTATTCTCAAAACTATTAAGTCGACGTCGATGGTAACCAGAGATTAGAGAAGTTTATATATGACGCGAGTTCACCAAAAGCCTCATTGAAGTATCGTTGTGGTGTCAGGTTGAAAGGGACGCGTAACAGGCTTAGAAAGACCGATGTCTTAAGCGGGATAAAAAAAAATAAGCCGCGGAAATAAATCTGTTGGGATCACGTGTTGGCTAAGGACCTCGATCTGAATCGGTTATACCCGTGTAATGATATTCGGAAGCGTTTATGAGGTTTGGTTGTCCGAAAGTGAAATTCCAATAGGATTTAACGGGTCGTTTCCTGGAACGTATAAAAGGGTGCGTTCAAGGAATTTCAATTGGTCGCGATAATGGGGTGATTTTAATGACAATGGGAGTATGAATATTGAGTGGTGGATAAGAATGGGACTCTAAATCGGAACATGTGAGTATACGTTTATCGGAGAATGATAACAGATAATTCTCCTCCTCTTTGTGTCGTCAGACGATTTATAATTGCTTTCGAGTCTTTTGTTAGGATAAAGATACATAATTTGTTTCCTGATAAGAGTTGTTATTATTTGAAGATTCTTATTCAAAAAGACTTTTCTATTCATTGATTCTTAGTAATGTTTTATCAGTCACAAGGCTTATCATAGATTGATTATTTTGACGTAAATTCATTTAATACGTTAATTGTGGAGATTTGTCATTACTCGGTTCTAAATTATTGTCAGTGCCAATGTCCCATATTTTATCATGACGTTATTTCATATTGTTAATGTCTCTCTCTCTCTCTCTCTCTTTCTGTATAATTTCACATAATATCAACGTTTCACACGATCATCCTAAATCTGAAAAATTGCTATTACATGGTATATATTACATTTCACTCATAATTACTAAAACATAGTGGAGGAATTGTCGATTTCCAATCGAAATGTCGTCGAGTGTTACCTTTTTCACGGTGATTCGACAGCGAGGTTCTCGAACGCTGGGAATAGAACGGATGATCGGACTTTTAAGCAGAATCCTCGCGGCACGGCGTCTGCATTATTCACACGGTTCCTCTTTCGCGTCGATGCTTTTGCCCTCGCCACATCCAGTCGGGACGCCATTCTCGCGTGCAGGTGTCAATTTGTCCTTCTATCTCTTTCACTCCCTCGCCTTCTTCGTCCTTCTGTTTTTCTTTCGACCGTCTTCGTCTCCTTCGTTCTCTCCATCTGCCGAAATGCTCTTCCTTCAGGACGGGCACATTAGACTTCCAAATTATTGAAAGCAACAGCAGGAGACCAAGAGATTCTCTCTTTCTCGTACTCTTTACTCCTTTTCTATTTTTTTCTCTTTAAGCACGCTTGTCTCTCCGTCATCTTGGCGATTCCATCTACGTCGGTCTATAGCTAATGGAGGTCCTAAGGATCGAATCCACGAGATCGGTACACATCGCAAGAAGCTATTTTCGTAGCCGTTTCCAATATAATCGCATCGTCGGTTGGCTGCCTCGGGCTTGGGAAAGTCAATCGTGAGTGTCACCGACAGTGAACATTGTGTCGATGCTCTTCGGCTTGACCGTGCCACCTGTCCGTTCATTATCGATGCAAACGCTTCGAGTGGGATCCGTGTCCTCGGTTGGCGATCGGCTTTGTCCCGCTAATGCTACGAGACCGACCGACCATCCTCCGGCAACTCTCCAGATTCTCGCGTGTCACTGTTAATCGTTCCCCGAGAAATTGGATTACGGAGCACGGAGAATCCATTTGTGGAACGCCTTTTGCCTGTATATCGAAGAACTGTGTCTTGCCTACTTTATTTCGTGAACAAGATTTGCAAGTTTCTGCGGTGAATAATATAGACGTTGTATTTACGATTGAGCCGCGATATCAATTTTCTAGTATCTTGACATTCAACTCCATGATTCGAATACACGATTCGTTATGCAGCTTTGTCATAACAAAGTGATGTAATCTTTGTACGAATTGGTCATTGCATCGCTCTGTTAATAACTGAGCGTTCAATGAAGTATTGATTGGAGTGTACGTTTCGATGAAAATTAAAAAGCATATCGCGTTGGTCAACGTATTTTTTCAAGCAATCGAACGTCGAGTAGTTCTCGTCCAATGAAAAACAAATTTTTCTGTTAAATGTGGACAATGCTGTGCAAAAGGATCAGTCGATTTTTCAACGAAGCGCGCTTTACAAACGAATAAAACTGAAAGTTTTGCGCCAAAAGCACACGGTACTTTTCATAGAAAGAGGGGTTACTGCTAATTTTTATCATTATTCGCGTTGACTGCTTCTATAATTTCTGATTTCGTTTCAAATCATGAATAACGAATAAAAAATTTGGCAGTACTAACAATTTAGCGATAATGAACTTTTCCACGAATTTTTTCATTTTCGCGTTTCTGTTGTTTCGTCGATTCGAATCTATTGTTTCTATAGCATCAGACAGCACGAGTATAGTATTGATGAAATGTTCGTAGTTCGTGGCACGGATAATCAAAACGTTGCGCTTGTGTTATATACGGTGCGAATACCGTGTGTTGGTTGGATACAAAGCAGCGATTTGACGAGGCTTTGTTTTGCTGATACAAGTGCCTGTGCCTTAATTAGCATTATGATCGTGCATTATGTTTAATGAAACTCTGTTTTCGATACCATTATCGTTAATTTTATCATTAGTTCTTAATTGGGATATATCGATATTTTTTTGTCGAACATAGTCTTCTATGCTATCGTCCAAGATACACATTATTAGTATCTATGAATTTTGTATTATATCTGTAAAAATTTTTCTTGTAATTTAAATTTTTCATCAAAATAAATTATCTTTTTGGTAGTGGTGTTTGAAGGGATTTTTATAACATTCTTATAAAATCGGTTTTCCAAACTGCTCAAATCTTGACAATTTCCTGAAAATTTCTTCATACTAGATACTAGAAAGTTAATTTCACAAATCAGTTTTATAAATTACTATACATCATATCATGTATACATATAATATACAATGAAATAATCTTAAACTTTATTTACTTAACTCGCCCGACTGTCTAGGAAAATATCATGTCATTATAAAATATTAAAAATTATAGAACATTTGAAAGAAAACTAGTTCACTATACATACCTTATACCGTAAAATAGAATATCCGATTCGTAATTTACTTTTAAAATAATAACTTTGACATCTTTCTAAAAACAAATCCATCCCTTCCGAAATTACCCTACAGGCGTCCATAATTCGTTCGTTCTTGCACTCTCAATTTTATCGCCGAATCGCAATTATAATTTACACGCGATGCAATCCGGCAATTCATAATCCGCAAACGCGAAATCGAAGCAGCGAGGAGATCGGCCTCTGAATGCGAAACAATAATTTCCATCGAGTATCGCGATTTGTTCAGATTACGTGATTAAAAGCCGGGGTTCTGCGGTTTTAACGAAACACGGGGGAGAGGATATTATACTGGTCGGCTTTTAAATAATGGTTTTCGATGTTTTATCGTAAAAAAGCGAGCACTGGACGAGGGTAAAACACAGAGGAGTGGGTAAAAAGGAAATAAAAAGAACAGAGGAGACAAGACTGGAACTTGAAGCGGAACAGAGAGAAAGGAGGGAGAGAGAGAGAGCGAAAGAAAGGAGCCAAGGGAAAGACGGACCCCGTGGGTTAATTTAACTTGTTCCCATCGAGACACCGCTCGGTTCCTCGAGGAGCAAGGGAAAAAAATCGTCTCACTCCGGGGTTAATTTGTAAGCGCTGGTTCGGTTCAAGCCAGAATCGATGGCGGGGCATGAATTCGCGGACGGTTGAAAAACAGTTTGCAGAAGGGTGGGTGAAATAGGAAAAGGGAAAGGACGAGGGAAATTGTCTCGAAACACAGTTTGCCGGTGGCACAGGGGTTATTACACGTCAGTCACACCTCTCTCAAAATTGCGAAAGTTTTATAAGACACAACGATCCTCGGTCGATTACGTCCCACGCGACTTATGACCGGCACCTTTATTATTGCGCTGAGTAGTCTCGTCTTATATTGCATCGCGAAAAACAAAATTGCTTGGACACTGCTTTAACCGGGGATTTGTTTTATTTTCTGCAAACCTGACATCTGGTTAAATGGTATTATCTTTTAGCTTTTTATCTTATTCTTCTTTCGTTTGTGGTTTGTTGGTGAGATTTGAATGGACGTTGTTGCGTGGGATGCTTCCGGTGATTGTTGCGTAAGACGTATCATCGTGTAATATTAAACGGAAGGCTACGAGTTGTGTCTGTAGTACTTTCTTCATAGATTTAATCACGTAATGGTGGTAACTTTATGGAAATCCCAAAGTAGAAAATCCACAAGTTTCTACAATTAAAGCAGAGATACATATTTGGCGGAGTTTCGCTTCAAAAATTCTATCGAATAAAATAACTTTTATAAGTTTGATGATAAGATGACATAAAGTTTCCTTCTCCTAATACTCTGATAGATTTTCTCTGCAAATATGTGTTTTCCATTTTTCTTCACTTTTAATATAACCTTTATTGATTGTAACTACGATCAAAATGAAAGATCAAGCAATTAAAAACGTGATTAAACTAGATATGTTTTTAGTTAATTACATAAATTGCACCGGGTAAACGTTTCTCCGAGTTCATATCATTTTTCATCGTTCTCATCGTAATAGTTTCAGTTCTGAGCTACTTTCAATTTTGTCGATTTCTCTCTTCTTCCAATGCTTTCCGCTTCTTCTTTTCATGTGTACGAAGTACCTATCAGCGATAAACCTCTCCCGGCATATGCTTCGCGATATCTTCCACGTCTTTTCCTATTTCCTATTTCCGTATATGGCTGTTCTCCTCGAATATGCATACGATTTAAACAATAGCAGCGCTATACAGCGACCACTTTTTCCTACACATCTCGATTTTCTTCAGTATTCGAACGGAACGATCTTAAAGCTCGGCAAAATATTCTACTTAGCGATTTTCTTTTGCCATTATATAGTTTCTTCTGAATGGAGGAATTTTTAAATAAATATAATAAAGAATACGAAGAAGAATATGGAGAAATCATTTTTCTTGAAATGCCTTTTTATCGTATAATCTCTGAAAATGTTTATATGGTACATACAGTACTGAAAATTATTTCTCAAAATGCATTCAAATCTTTTGTTAAGTATTTCATTTATTACTTTCGTTTCTAGTTAGTTTTCCCACTGGTCTATCCTGCGATACTCGTAAAATAAATCAGAAGATAAATAATAGTTTCGAAAGTTTTTAATCAAGACACATTTTCAATTTGTATGTTTGAATAAACGAAACACAATAATATGATATATATGTATATAGAGATAATATGACAATAAATGAATAAAAATGTTTCAATAATAAACTAGTACTAAAAAACAATAGCATTAATGAACAGTACTAAAGAATTTGGTGCAAAAACAAATCACTCGACGGTTTGATCGTCATTTAGAGAAATTCTAAACCGATTTTTCGGAGCTTTTGATAAGTAATCGGAATCGTTTCGATCCACTCGTGTCATCGGATCGATTCGAATTGAAACGAACCGTGTTTGAAAAAACATTTTACCACTGCGTGAAACGCAAGGAAAATTCCAGTTGGTGTTCGTTGCTGTTAAATTAACAAATGTACGCCGTTACCGATGTGCATCTCGCTGAATTCCAATTATTCCGTTGATCGGTCGCCGTGTGATTTGCGAAATTACTAAAACGCAGATGTAATCGTCGAATCTACTCCCATAACGTCTCACTCTACTGCTTTTCCACTGGTCGTTATCGTGCTTGCCATATAATTAATCAATTTTGACAGATCTAACACAAATTCCAATACAATGTGTTTAAGTAAACTGAAACCACTTTACTTGAATTGTTCTTTCAAGTTTCTACTCATTTCGTCGTTAGTCGATTCAAGTATGTCGATTCAAGCGAGAATCGGCATACTTTGAACATTCCAAAGGAATACTCTACTCTATAATCATTTGACAATTACATACGTTGCAAAATGTAGAATTCGCTTTAAAGTTCAGATAATGTCAATTTTCTGTAACTTTAGATAGATCCATTTAAAATTAGCAGCGATTAAGTTCCAGTTGCGGAATATTCCAGTAATTACGACCTGTCGAATATAATGCTACATCCATTGTTCAAAGAACATTGAGCTTTTTCTTTATAACATTTCTAGAGAATCAATTCGGGAAATTCTGGTCGATTTTCCTGTAAATGAAAGATCAACTGCTTCATTCGCTGTTCGATTTGCTCGAAGAAGAACTCTTCGAACGATCACGGCAAAGCCAGTGGTGGAGAAATTGTCAGAGTATCGTCGACATTTCACTTGCTTTCACTTGCTTTCAATATCGTATTAATAGTTTTCATTTCATTTATGTTTGAATAAATTGTATTTTTTGTTGATCATCGGTATAATTTATTCAACATGATCCACGTTCTGAAGATGTATGGTGGTGAAAGAGGTTTCGACAGATAGGTAGATAACGGATTGGGGTGGAAAGGAAACGATATAACGGTGTCCAAGTTTCGTGGCAAGAGCCGCGGTCGGATGAGAATTATTCAAGGATTTTCCAGATAATGCAATAACGTAGCAGCGCGCACACTGCCGCCCGTGAGAAATTAGCGGCATGAATTATGAATGAGACCGACTTCGCCGGCCGTTTATCTTCTTTAATGTTTCTTGGCGTCTTTCGTTGGACGAGACTACCAACAGTGCGTCCTGGTACTCGTGATTTCTTACCTCTTTATTCTACGTTTTCAGCGTGGCACCACGATGAAAACGCTGATATCGGCGATAAATTGGACGTTCTATTGTTTTTCGAAAAAATGGAAAGTATATTGGAATCTTGATAAGGATTCATTTAGAAAAATGATAGTCTTTGCGTGATAGTTTGTTTGGAACTAAGTTCGATAGTGTCAAGCTGTTAGTGTCATTTGATTCTTATATCCTACTTTTGCCATTCTGTTGGATCGTTCGTGTTTGCTAAAAATGCGGCAGATTAATATTTTGTGGTCCAGCGGTGTCTCTTTTTTCTGGATAAAAGCTCTGCATAAAAGCAGAACGCATGGTGATTATATGATTTTTGTCTGAATATAATGATAAAATGTACATATATATGTTATACAAGAGTGACAAAGTACATTTTTCGGAAAATTAATTTCAGATAGAAAGTTTGAAATAGAAAGTCGTTAATAATTCGACCATTTGACGCTGAAAAATTCCTTTTCCTTTTACAGCCATTCAATTTTAAAGGTCTTTAATAGAATGTCGTTTATATACGTAACGTATATCGCTTTCTGTTAAAACAAGAGTTAAAACGATTCCTAAATTGTGAAATTCTCTGTTAAACAACATAACTACGTTGGCTAAAACTTCATTCGATTTTTGTCGCGCTAAAAACTTTCAAATTTAAAATTTGCATGTGTCTCCAAATGTACTATTTCGCTGGTGCGTCGCTCTTATACATTAATATGATGAAACATCTCCTTCGCGTATAAATGTATAATTATTTCACAGAATGATATTAGTATGAATAGCGATAATTTCAAAGCGCTGACGTCAAACGACCGCCATTACGCACGAATGTTTCGTACATGCAGCACTCAGTAACAGTCACCTTTCAAATCGAACACCCGTTAAATGCAATTAGACAATTAGCCGCGAACACGATGGAGCAGCGAGTGCTTCGTCGACGCTTTTCACCCTTCTGCCGCGTTGAGAGCGCCACTAGAGCCAGTCAACGAAAACCACGTATTCCGGGAGACGACGATGAGATAGGAACATTCATTGTCATAGCACGCACGCTTCTCTGTCCGAGGGATGTTCGACGACCGGCGACCCTCTTCTCGATGCACCTTGTGGTCGACCGATCTCTTCTTTCATTCTCGATGCACCGGCACGAAAACCTTTTAAACCGTCCCGCCGCCGCATCTTTCAACTTTTGCTCACAATTTCACCTCGCTGCGGTTAATTAGCGCAAGCTATCGTCTCTTATCGGCGAGGATCGAAGAATTCGATGTATCAGAATAAAGAGATCGTCCTTACATTCCTTCAAAATTACAAGATTGTTCATGATTTGTGATACATAATTTTAAGAAGGGAAAGATTCGAGTATTCGATTGATTTTGAGTTTTAATCTTTTTAATTATTTAAACAGTTTTAGTAACCATAGACCATTGTAATACATGTTCTTTTAATAAATGAAATACCAGGCTATTTATATATTTTGATTCTCATTGATGGTAGAAAGTATAAAGTGTTTTTAAAATGTCTGCGAGCTTTTGAGCGGTTAATGAATGGTACTGAGTAATAGAATGTCAGTGATCTCTTGTAGTCTACGGATGATCTTCAACTCCAACGACACAACCTCGATAATTCTTCGTGGCTTTTAAGTAATCTGTTACCGATTTCTTTTGTCCTCTAAGTTACGTTGATCTCTCAAGAATCCTGATGATTGCATAGCTTGAAATGGCCATGAGCTAATGATATTCTAATAACCGTATATATATATATATATGACACGATCTGGACAATCTTTATGCGAGACGAAAAGGTGAACAAGAAGGTATATAACCATAACGATGTATTTTCTATAAAAATATTTATTTGAACAATAGTCTGGCCTTTTACGATCGTCTATGATACAATAGTATCGATATTCCATCTGTTTAATAAACTAGAGATCTCAATATACCAATATTTACAGATTAATGCTTTGCTTCAACCTTTAAAACATTCTCTTATACGATAGAACTCGTCGTTATTTGATTCCATTAATCGCGATTACTCGTTCATATAATCATCCCGAGAAACAGGATTAAACGTTCGTTGAATCCTTCCGTGACAAAAATTTCCACTGGCGGGAGAATCTTTTGATCAATACCTCTCAAGTTCCAATTTTGGACATTGATCTCGTTTCAAATTATACAATTGTTGTACAGGCATAAATCAACAATGAAAATTAGAACAGGAATGATATTTATATCAGAATAACAGTGAATAATTTATGATGCGACGTGAACGATAATTCATTAATTCGGCTAATTGCGCGGCCGCGATATTCTTCGACGATCAAACGAGTGCCAGCCCTGAATTGTTAACACGCTGTAGCAAATTTAATTGAGCGGTTCGCGTAATTATCGTCTTTCTTCGATCGATTATTTACGTTTTAACGAGGCGCTTTCTAGCGCTAGCGCGCCCAGTGCCGATATTTTCTATACAATTTAACGAAAATTCACAATTTGATATTTATAGTGCATATGACAAATATATATATATATAGTCCATATAAGAAAGGAATATCAGATAACACTTTTTCATTTTCGGCATAGTTCTCGAGAAAGTCGAGTTTGAAAATTTACCGAGTATGCTTGAACACGCGGCTAGTTCCGAACTGAACAGGATTAAATATTCGCCAGGAAATCATTCTATATGTGAAAATAAGTCAAAAGCGTGGAATATAGTAGGCTCCATGTTTAAACTTTATTTTCTGTCGATTATTTAACTCTGTCTAGCTCGGAATCAATCATCTCTAAATATACTTGACAAATTTTCCACTTTTTTCTTATTTTTACAGAGGGAACCCGTCGTGCTCCTTCTTCGGCTTCTGTATTCTCTATTTAGCATTAAATACGAAATTAATCTTTTACGTAGCTTCCATTTTCTTTCGTCCTTGGAATTGGTTAAACGCACACGCGCATTTTATTTCGATCCCACGACATATGTATATCTCGTTGATTAGTATTTTCTCTCGCTCTCTCTTTTTTCTTTTTTTTTTTTTTTTTTAACGACAGAATACGCGGAAAGCTCCCATTCTGTCCGTCCATTTCATTTTGTTTTTTTATATTTCTGTTTTTTAGATCACAGATAATGAGGCCTCTGTGCTTTAAAAGACAAAGAACCGCTTTCGAAATGATGCAATATAAAATACGACGATACACACAGGATATCAATGTGAGGTTTTATTCATCCTAAATATTCGCTGCACGGTCACAATCACGATTCGTTTTAAACGCTATTCCAATTTTAAAATCGCAAACGATAAACGAATAAACGTAATACACAGGCATAAACACAAGCAGCGGAATAAAATTTGTTCGTTGTTAAATTGAACGACGGTGTTCGGTGATAAAGTAATTACAAGTTCAACGAACAGTTTCAGCGCGAACACCTTTGCGCACCGAAACAATCGTCAGCTACCGACAACTATTCCCACTAATAACCATTCTGGCAATTATCCAAATAATTCGTGTTAACATGAAGCTCATCAAGACTTTCCGCCAACTTCGAACTTTCAACCCATGAACCCGAATAGAATTACAGCCAATCGAATAATCAACCATCGGTAATTGCTTTTCCACTTCTCGATATTCTTTCGTTCCTCGTTCGGTCGAAATTGCACGGTTTTAAATTTCAGTTTCAATCGTATTGTCATCTTTTTTCTAACCTGCTACTTCTCGTGTCGTAGGTTGTGTACGTATGCATGTCTGACTTTATGCACGCACCATTCGTACAAGTATATCGTGTTTCTGCTTGGCATGCTCTGTACGACAGCATATCTTTTGTTAATTTAGTGAAAGAAGAAACGGTAAATACTATTCCCTAGCGCTTAATGGGAATAATATTACTTATATGAAATAGTTACAAGTGTCCAATATTATTAACCCTCTCCTGGTATGTATTGTGTCTCCTAAATGAAATAAACGTTTACTACAAAATACGTGCACCTATAATTATTCCTAGGATCTCGGGAAAGGAAATTATTACAAAAATAATTACAGATTAGCGAGGAAAGAATTCAATTGATATCATTGGAATGTTGAATTTTAATGTTTTTAAATAGAATCTTATGATTAAAAAGTCAATCAGGATTAAGTTAATAAATTGAGTCAACAATATGTGAAAGCAATCGAATCACTGAATATACGGAACTCTGTAACTATATATCAAGAACGACGATCAACTAACGCAAGAACTGTTTCAACTTCAATTACATCGTTTCTTCTTTTTCCTTCCCAACTCTGCTACGTACCGGTATTCTACGAGAGCGCTGCGGTTTCTGGGGCGAATCGAGTTGCCAAATTTCTGGGAGCCACCCCCGGAAGTTCGCTGATTCGGTATTCGCGAAAGGAATTCCCAAAAATACGTTCGGCACAAATGTTATTTCGATATACTGACGCGACATCCTAATTCGACGATGCGCCACCGCTGTTCGCGAACTTAGTTTTACGCTCGTAGCCAATGCAATCACCGACAGAAGAAACACCGAGAAGATATCTGAGGGAAAATGTAGGCAAAGTTGAATGCAGTAGGAGGCGCACGATTTCCTGTACGGGATATGACCCTATTCGCCTTATCTGTTCGCCATGCTCGTATCAAAGGTATTTTTATATGCGCATGCGAAACGTTGTACGGATACACGACGAGATACACAGTTGTCTTACGAGATCATCTTATTGCTCGCCGAATTTCGTTGCAGGCTTCTTGTGGCTCCGACGTCGCGTCGTTCGATTATCGGAAGATCTGATCGGGCGTAGGAAATTTATGAAATTCACGATCGATAGCGAAATTTATGTGTTACAGAAAAATAAGGAGTTGAGTCGATTAGGATGGATTGTACATTAATTTTTGTTACGATGTATCCTGAGCGGTGAGAAAGAAATAAGGACAATTGTAAATGTAGAATAAGGTTAAAAATGAAACTAAGCGATTCGATTGTCACAACGCAAGGAGATACGAAAGTGAACTCGAGGATTACGATTAAACAACTTGTACTAAAACCATGGATATTTGAATCTTTGTTTCTTCAATGAGAAGGTGGGCTGAATATATATTTTTATCGTTAAGTTCATAAATTAAAACCACGGCAAACAAACCAAGTTCGATTCTACTGTGAAATTCGGTTCTTATCTGTTTATTGAGAATTCTTATTGCAGTCGGTTATTTTAGAATTGTCAAATTTTAGCCACGAGAAGTAAATTAGTGATTCGTGTCAAATATAGGAATAAAGTTGATACAAGGTTTAGTTTACCAAATTAATTAGGATTGATATCATAAATAAGCGCGCGCGTGTTTCCACCATTTTATAAATTAAATCTACAGCATCAAAGTTAGTACACTAGTAATCAAATAACGTTCTACGTTGAATCTTCAATTATTAAAACTATCAATAAAAACGACATTGATGCAATTAGGTCGAAACTTTCATATTCATGCACTCGAATATCGGTGCGGTTTCACTGATATTTTAGAATCGATAGAGTATTTCTGCTTTCTGTTTATAATGTTGTTATACAAATTAGATTTGAACGCGACGCATACAGGATGCGATAGCAACGGTCATCTTCGAGGATACACTGCCAGATACAGAAAGGTTCGCGTACTGTGACATCGAATTCATAAATTCTGATTTGTGCATTCAAAATGCGATAAACGTTGACTCTGTGTTCGGTGATATACGCACGTTAATCCCGAGCATTCTAAATTTCTCTCAATCTGTTGTTCCGATCCGTTGCGGGAAACGCAGCTTCCATCCATCATTCGGGCTGTTACTCTTTTCCGTGACTGGCGATCTTTCCGACGCATTTCATTAATTAAAATAATCTGACGGTCTCGCTGGAAGTTAATAACGACAGGTTTGAGACTGAAAGATGTCTTTAAAAATATCCGTCGTCAAATTTTAAATCTAAATTCTTTAAAAGAGAATTCTATTTTCGATCGAAAGTCATTTAAATATATTTTTTTAAACAGCCGTTGCTGCACAATAATCTACTAATTGTAAGTAGCGACACTCGTAATAAGGTGAAAATACTGTTACGCAAAGAGTGTTCACAATGGTTTTGTAATTTCTAATGAAAGGTAGATGCTGTAAACGCAAATAATTAGCATGTGTGTGTGTGTGTAGAACATCCTAATAATTGATCCTTGCTATTAAAATTCGTTTGCATCTTTCAATTTTCTGAAAGATTGAACAATATCGAACATTTTGAACGATCGAATTTGATTATCGAGGATTGTGAGTAGAGAAAGATAGATGAAAAATATTTCTCGCCCGTCAGTTTCATCTATCCTAATTCAACAAACATCTGGATATCACGGAGAAATCATAACGGACCGTATCTCCCATGGTGTAAACTTTACAACGTTGTTTCCCAGTGTCGACGCGATTAAATCTACCGACCGACCGGAAGCCGCCGGGGGTCGTCATGGTCCTCGTCGTCGCGACGCATTCGCCTTGTCGCATTCGTAAAACTTGGCGACAGTCGAAAAATATGCAACCAGTTTTATAGCGGTGGTACCCATGGAGTTGCTACGTCGTGACGTGCAACTTGCACCACTTACCAGCGATTTTATACCGTTTCTAGCGCGACCGGAAATCCTCTGTGTCTCGCGTAAAATTTCTCCGACTACCACTCTCGCTTCTCTCGCTCTCGCCGCTCGCCCTCAATCGCTTTTTTCACAAATGTTTCGGATCGTCTGGTTCATAGGTCGATCGAGAACCCCTTTGCTACGATGTTTTACGATGATTTTTTTATCGGCGAATGGTTGGCCTGCGTTGTATGTTTTTTATCGATGTCGAGGACATTGGTGACGCAAAGTCTTCGAGATGAAAGACTGGTTCGTTCTTCGGTTTATGACGTGAATAAACTTAAAAAAAAAATCGAGGGCGATGTGAAATAGGCGGTGACGAGGAAAAGTTTGTGTAAAAATAATGAAAAAAGAAAAAATCAGTTAATGAAGAGGGACTCGAGTTCGAGGATTTAGGATCTTCTTGCGTAATTAAACTGATATTATTAGCGAAACTTTATGAGTTATCGGTGCTAATAAATTTGCTCACAGATAAAGTATAAACGAGTATTCTTCTTTATTTTGATAAACATTCTGAATTTTTGTTCTCACACCGAATACGTTAGTATTCCTAGCTTTAGATATTTTCAATAGCATTGAAGTTGGGCGAATTGTTTGATCATGGAAATATGGAGATATTCTTTGGTATGACCTAATAATAAATTAAATAAATGGAATAATCGCGGTACGTATAATATCGTTTATAATCTGTTATTTATCTTCTCTACATTTTTTCAACGCTTAGTTTCCTCATTTTTTTTATTTCATTTAACCTGCTGTTTTCCTCTTCTTCCTCTTTTTCTATATTATAATTAATGTATGGCCCTGACGTTTAAGTCGACTCGATCGACTCAAAGTTTCTGACGAGAATTTCTTTTATTTTATCTTTTTTTTCTTTTTTTGTTAGACGTGGAAGCAGAGAAAAAGAAGAGAGGATGTACAAGAGTGAGCCAGGAAGTTTTAATTCATTTTTCCAACGAATCGAAAATTGGTGGAGCGACGGGCCGGTTAAAGGGTCGAAACTTTCTCAGCCAAGGGATGAAAATTGTTGGATCGACCTACATACGGATGGCGAGAGTACAAACTCTCTCCCTCTCTCTCACTCACTCTGTTTTTAGTACGTCTAAACTTTTACTATGTATAACTTCATTCTCTCTCTGCAATTGTTTCACACGAGCGTATTTAATTAACGCACGACTCCGGTAATCGTAATTAATGGCGTCAAGATAATGCCGTTGAAAAACGTTGTTTACCGTGTAAATGGAAACTGCCGGCGTGGCGTCTCGTGTATGATACAGTAGTCGACCCAAGAATTACCTGCGTTTAAGGAAATTTCTAATTTTACGACTCGATTATCTTCATCGTGAACAGGTTGGAAATGCTGTAAAATTAATCCTTTAAATGATATGCAGTTGTTGGAAATGTATATCTCTGAGAGTAGGCTTTGTTTAGCGAGATAACAATGTTTTTATTCTATTTACACATTACTATAGAAATATCAGGTCTGTAAGTATGAAACCGGAATTTGCCTATAGATGGCTCTAGCTGATAATGTAGTTATCACTAAACTGCGTCATTGATGCCAAAAGTCTTTGTTGACATCTCACAAACATTTTCGACTTACAACAATACAAGTTTCATACAACGGCATAGTTTGTAATAGCGTTGAACATGTCGAATTTTGTGCCTGGAAACTACGATTTGCAGACAGCATTGATTTTATGTTACCATTTGAAGAAAACTACTGCAGAATCGCATCGAATGCTTGTCGAAGCTTACGGTTTAAAAAATTCAGAAGTGGCAATTTTGACGCGAGGAACGAAGGACGTGGAAGACCACCGAAAAAGTTTCAAGACAGCAAATTGCAAGCATCGTTGGATGAGGATGACGCTCAAACGCAACAACAACTCGCTGATCGATTAAACGTGACACGAGAAGCCGTCTCCATACGTTTGAAAGCCATGGGAAAGATCCAGAAGGTGGGAAAATGGGTTCCACATGAACCGAATGAAAGACAGCAGAAAAACCGAAAAACCACTTGCGAAATGCTGCTCGCCAGATACAGAAGAAAGTCATTTCTCCACCGAATTGTGACTGGCGATGAAAAGTGGATATATTTTGAGAATCCTAAGCGTAAAAGATGATGGGTAGCTCCAGGCGAATCACCGACATCGACTACAACACCAAATCGCTATGAACGGAAGACAATGCTCTGTGTTTGGTGGGATCAGAAGGGTGTGATCTATTATGAGCTGTTAAAACCTGGCGAAACCGTTAATACCGAGCGCTATCGACAACAAATGATCGATTTGAATCAAGCTTTGCGAGAAAAACGACCAGAATTTCACAAACAAACAAACCTAACCAAACAAACAAAACAAGGCGGCAAAGTTAACGCGATGAAAGCATCGCGTAGTTGAACGTTACGAATTTTCCCTGTATTTTTTCATCGTCGGTGAAGATGTGAAATCACGTGCGAAAACGTTTTCGAAATTCTAGAATTTCTCGACAACGACGAGAAGATAGGAAGCTGCAAAGGAAGCGAAGGGATTCTCTTCTGTCTGTCTGTCTCTCTCTCTCTCTTTCTCTTAATTTAAGTATATTCGACGCGAGATTGAACGTAGGCACGTTTAACTTTCGTGTTTGCTGTAGCGTCCACGCTCGTGGAAACACGTGGTAAATGTGGCGTGATCATTTTTTCCGGGATTATAGAGTTCACAAGTCCTCGAAACCTTTCGTATGGTTTGCAGATTATGAAAGATGAAACGGCAAGATCTTCTTAAAAAAAAATAAGTTCGCCTTTCTTCTCGTTTGTTTAAGGATCAGATTTAGAGTTTGAAAGATATCAAGTTTTTTATAAAATAGAAAAACAAGACCGCAAAGAGGAAGTTGATCACGGTTAAAATGTTCTTTAGAAACATATACCAGGAAACAGAAAAAGATAATATTAAATTATTATATAAATTTTATTATAACAATTTTGATGTAAAATTACAAGTTCGATCATTAATGTATACTTCTTTGTTCTTTATTAACTTTCTTTAGGTGGATGCTAGACTTTCTGCTCGTAGAATATAGAATTTCCATCACTTTGAATTTGATCAAGAATCACGTTCAATATACTTTTAGTACGAGAAATGAACTTACCTGTGAACCTTGTTAATAATTGCCCGAATTAACTTTTCATTTAATAGATACTGTTATACTATCTTTTTACGAAACGAATAAAGCATAAAATGTCCCGAGTGATCTTAATTTGGACTTTTGATTGATCGTCTTGTCAATCTTCTTGTCAAAAGGAAAGAGTAATCAAAGATTAAATACGAAGAAACTAAACTTAAGAAACAATGTAGTTCAAAGAGCGAGACAACGGGATAAAATTTATGAAACAATTTGATAAAAACAGCGGAACAATAAAGTAAGATACCACTATTTTGAAGCTGGAAACTGGAGCCTGCGGTAGAATTCGAAGAGGCAATGGAAAACCATCGATCGGACGGAAGTTCGGCTCGACCGATATTCAAACCGCGTTTCCGCGTCCAAGAGGGAAATATGAAGAAGCGTTACACGTGTATCGACTGCGGCGGATCGTGCCAGTTCGTGTCTCGCTTTGCCGCGAACCGAAAACTAGGCTACCGTTGCTTCTCTATCCTGGTTGTATTCTCGAAGCTCTCAAGGAAAGTGGAAATTCCAAGAGGAGGTGAACCGTTTGCAAAAAGACTGACGACGGTTGCCGCGAAACGTCGTGTCGCGAGGGTCTCGCGATCGGTCCAGCAAAAACTCGCCACGGCGTCTTCCGCGACTCTCTTTGAAAAAGCAGTAATTACTTGTACAAACTCTGTACACAAATACACATTCGTTGTAGGAAAGAGAAAAAGGAGGACATCGATCGAAAGGAACTACAGGGGTCGCGATTAATGCGATTTGTTGGAAAAATGGAAGGTAAATCGGTTAAGAAGAAAAAAAAAAAAAAAAAACAGAAAAGTAAGGAAAGATTCGAAAAATGTAGTGGATGGTCGAATGCTCGGAAGAATGCTCTATTAAATACAAATAAGTAAATAGTGTATGTGGAAATGTAGAATGATATGTTTGATAGGAAGTTTCATTTCTTAATAAATTGATTGAAAAAGATAGGTTCAAGCAGTACGCGTATACTTATTTGATTGTAGATTAGGCTTATGAATTTGTATTTTTTATACACGCTATCATCGCTATACGATATTTTTACTGTGATGGATTTTTACTTATACAACCATGCCAAGTCCCTGGCGTACCGCGAGAAAGCTATGAGTATAAAATAGCTGAAGGAGAAAATTTGTCTCTGGTCGAACGCTTGCAAAATGAAAATATGTACTCTAGGAAACATTCACTGGAGTATAATAGAGCAAGAAGGCAGAAGCCATTCCCAATAATTCTTAATAAAAAGAGTCTCTTCAGCAAAATGAACATCAGAATAATGTCTGTTAGATATAGATCGTAAGTGAGATCGCACGTGAGTGAACGGGAACATGTACGCCACAAATTTTGAACATCGGTTTATTCAAAATACAGCTATCTATATAAGAAAATGTTACTCTACACTTGCGACTTATTTTTTCATATTTCTTTTAGCCGCTTCTTCAGTCTGCATGACTTGCAAGGAAACACTGTGTATATGCGAGATTTAAGGCAAAATTATGTAAAGTAGACAGCGGAGAAAAGGGGAATGAGAGAGCCGGTAAGGTAAGGGTGAACGTCCATGCGAAGAGGAATTCGCGCGCGCGAAACACGGGGCTGGTTTCCGTGTCGTTTCGCGTCTGCGTCCCGGAAAAAGGGTAGACACGAGAAGAGTGCGTCCTCTAACGTCATCTTGAGATTAGTCGAGGCCATGCAAGACGCCGGAAGCCTTGGTTGACGAACTGCCGGCCAAACAGAGCACGAAAGGCCAACGAGGAGGCGGAGGCCAGGCGTAAAAGACTTTACACCGATGTGTTTCGCGTCGGGGAAAAGACACAAGGAAAAAGAGAGAAGGAAAAAATACAGGAAATATAAAATGTTGGCAAAGAGACAGGTGAAAGGTTGACGATGGTATTCAGCATAGGTGTAACGGTCTCAGCGACCTATTTCCGGCTGGCTGGCATGAATAAAGGCGTTTATTTTTCCAGCAACCCCGGCGACGTCCCCTCTCCTTTCGTATTCTTTCGCGAATCCACAAGTACAAGAATAGAAAAGGATTGAAATATACATGCGTATATGTGCACTCGTGTATATACGCGTGTATCGATGTTTAGGGGACGTTTAAGGTTCCGAAGGAGATTAGGTGCTTGAATTTATTAAGATTCAAACTTTCTCATAAGGGGGTGAAGTTAGACGACGAAGAGATAATGTTGCAGGGTTTGGAGATTGGTTTTGGGGAATAGTGTTTGTAATTGACTTACCTGGTCCCCTGAGTCTGTGTCGAGGTTGCTGTTAGCTTCTGAAACCTCTGATACGTCCTCGATGATGGAGTCGCCGATCGTGCTGTTGTCGCTGACCACAAGGCCTAACAGGCATATCTGAAACAATATTTAAAATTCCAGTTAAAGTTTTAATTCCTTAAAATAAATTCTCGTTCTTCATTCGCGAAGAAACAAATCGACGACTTGATATCATTACCTGATTATTGAATGATATCGCTAAATTGTCATATCTGCGAAGCTCAGTTCAGTATTATTAGTTTCGATAGAATATTGTCTTGAATTTGGCAGCATTGCTTAGAAAAGGGTTAATTTCAATATCTGTATTTTCAAAGAAGGTAGTTGATTTCCACTTGATACTCGGAGGATTTAATTTGATATTTAATCAATATTAATCACTGAGAAACGTATTTAATTTGAAACTATTCACATCCTTTGAAATACCGTCGCTTGTTTTGATCGGCGAAAAACCATTGCGTCGATCGCACAATAATAGAAGAGAAAGTAGCGCTTGGTTTCCTATGTCGCCTGGTCGAAATAAAGAGACGTTCCGTTTCTCCTAGCGAAGGAGGGTAGCGCAATCTAATTGTTATCGTGCCATCACCTAAAAACGGACACTCACTTTCTGGGATTATCGCGCAAGGTGGAACTTTTATAACGAGTTTGAGTCCGCTTTTTCATCGCACGTAGGGTCTCGTTCTGAATTTCGTTACGCTGATTTTTCCAGGAAACTGGATGATCTATATTTCACGACACTCGTTGCCAGGTATATTTTCATCACAACAAACGCGAGTTTACGATTGTGTTTGTTTTGTTTGGTTATTCGGTATTTCTTTAGATCGATGGTGCTTTGTTTTGTGAAATTAATACTTGAAAAATTATATGATGTATATGATTGTGCATTTCTATTTGTATGTATGAGCGTGACAGCGTTAGAATAAGTAATCTTCGCAATTGAACTGCGAATTTTTATGCTAAAGTATGATAGAGTATGCTATGCAAACGAATTCCGAAATTATGTGAACGAAATTTTAGTAGTGCCTGATTAATTGAACTTTAGCTAAGCTCCTATTATCCGAATTACCGCCAAACGTTTAACGATAGGATGCAAAACTGTGGGGCACTGACATGCATTATGTAACACACCCTCATGCTTCGCAGTCGATACGAAATACATGTTTGCAACATTATTATGTATTTAGGAGCAAATATTTCTTAGGATCCTCTTATATGAACATGAACTGTTAACTGAACGAAAAATTATAGATGGTGGGGAGAAATAGGTGGACCTCTATTATATTAACGACCTGGTTACATGAACCAACGTGTCCCCGACAGGTTCGTGCAAACAGAGTTCTGTTGTATTTATAATGAAGAGCAGTGTTCGTATTGCATGTAGAAATTTGAGAGTGTGTAATGCCATATGGAAATTTGGTTTTGCGTGACAAGAATGTGTTTAGACGTGCGAAGGCTTCGAGAATGCGTTGTGATTGGAAAGAAAATAGTATTGATTCAGAACAGCGTAATATCGTAGTGTCGTGGAAATTTAAAAAAAGCACAGAAGAACACGTAAACTCTAACTAATAAAAAACTATCTGACTCATTTGAATCAATTAATCGTACATGCGAAGATTAATTGGAATTGGTTAAGCAGTGTCTTGGTTTATACGATTTGGCTGTTTAGATAAAATTATACGTTATATTTCGTTTGTGACTATTAAACGTTATTTACGTAAAATTAAATAAGGTAATTTTACGTAAATAACTTTTAATAAGGTAAAGTTGATCGGTTGTATCGAGATTGATTGATAGAAGAACGAGTGGATGAATTTGTAATAGAAAAATATATTGAAATAAATGAAGTATAAGTATAAGTATAATGTATAAGTTTATGCTGATGCGGATCCTCGCTCTCATAGTGTTACAATACAGTAGAATCGATAGGGAGTACGTTCATACATTTATAGCAAAAGGACATTACCAAAAAAGTTAAAAGAGTTTATTTATTAGTTCCTTTGTTCCACTACCACGCCGCTCTTCCCCCTAGAAGCGGCGGGTATCCGTGCGGATTTCCTCCACGGAGAAAAAAAGACCTTGTAACCCATAACATAATATATATTCAAGGCTACAATAATATGGACCGCTCCTTATTTAGAATATTTTTGTTTCGCTAAATTCTATCATCTGCGTAATAGCGGTCTCCGGGTCACGGATATACATAAATAAAGATGTAGAGTTTTTCTTCAAATAATTACTTCAATAGGTTGTAATAAAAAATTGTTCCGAAAGCTGTTAGATTCGACGTTTGATAACAACGATGAAGACGAGCGTTTGTAACAGAAATGTCACGTGGAACCGAGTCTAATGCTTGACGCGCGTTATTAGCGATAAATTCAGACGCCTAGACCGCCCTGTAATTAAAGGTTAACGATAGGCGCCTCAGGCCTCTAGAAAATGAACTCGTACGCTTCGAGATTAGTACACTGTGAGGCAAAGATACCCTTGCCTCATTGATTTTACGATCATGACGTTGTGTTTACCGGCTTGTTATTAGTCGGCGCGATTAGATTTCGAATAGCCTTCAACCTTGAGTTCGTTAAGGTTTTCGAAAGAAATTCTGCTCATAGTTATTCGAACTAATAAATCACTCGTGGAATAACATCTTCAGAATTTCGTTTTTATATTGTTTCCAATGAAAAAGGAGGACGGTTTATTCTAAATTTTCTAGAAAACAGCAAATTATTTCTTTCGAGAACGGTGAAACAATTTTTTATTGCTATTATTTCGCAGTTGCTATACTATGAATAATTGTACTGTCACTGTAAATTATATAAATAAATGTAGTTTTTAAAAATGTAGGAATTTTGTTTAGTTATTAAGCATATAAGATAGAAAATTCTTTAAAGATCGAAATTGGAATCATAGCCAAATGATGCAAATAAATCACAAGCTTCTGTTAAATGTTATTTCCTTATGAAAAGCGATAATTAGAAAAATTCTGAGATTTAAAGTTTAAAAAAGATAATAATAGATAATCTATTATTATGTCCATTATGTTCATGTCTGCACAGCTAATTGTGTTCTAATTAAAAACATTTTTGCCGCAATAATTTTAAAGCTTCCTTCTTTGTATCCAAAAGAGATATAATAAAATTATATTTGAATAACTGATTAAAAAATAAGCGGAAGGTCTTAGATTTTTTACCACGTTCAAAGTTCGACAACTACTGGGCTACAAAGAAATCATTAAGATTACGTAAAGGAAGTTGAGCGTTTACTCGCAATCATACAAGCGATTATTAAAGAGATTGAACGGGAAAGTTTCAAAATATTCGGAGGCTATAATTCTCTGTGGAAATTGATCAAGTCGTAATACTTGGTAGAGGTTTCCTATTGAAACTGGGAAGTCATTATTCATCCTACGATCATTATGATTAGCCAATCGACCACCTAGGGCGTTCGACGATGAACGCGTAGACTTCGCCATTGAAGAAAAATAAGAAAAAAAAAAAAGAAAAAACAGAAAATTATAGCGTTCGAGACCAACGATCGATTAACCGATCACCGTTATTATCTTGCTGGTAATACGTTCGCCTAACTATTGACTATCGTTTAATCGCGTCAAACATGCTTGCCATCGACTTCGAAACAAATTCATACAAAACTTAATTTAATCTGATGAAACATAAAGATTGTTTTGTTATACCGTACCTAGGATACTTAGGTCAAATTAGATTAATCTGTACATTATACACGATGCTGTAATTTTAATAACTAACAATTTGTAATTCTTGCTGCTTCGAAGTATGAACTATGTTTTCATATCTCAAAGTGGATCGTTTCACCGTTTACGGTTTTTAACGAATGTAAAATAATTCTGCGATACTCTGCTATATCATATCATTGTTCGCCAAGACAAATATTTGAAAGCTTTTCCAATAAAAATGAAAATTCTTTCTTGAAATATTCAAATATACAATGTCTCTTTCAACATAAAGAAAGATATCGATGAAACTTACTGAAAATAACGAGATATAGGAATACTAAATATTCAACCAATAAATGCCATGCGTAAACAAAATATATAACAAGATATTCACAAAAACGTCGAATATTGATATTACACGGGCAACTAGGAGTCATAGGAATAGATAAAATCGTGCACGCACGTGGTTTGGTGAAAAGGTAGGAGGAGGACGATGGAAAAGCGCAACGTATGCGTGTCACGCGTACGCTCGTCCAGCGCACAATAATATCGATGAATAACCGAGATTTCAATTGAAATACGCGTGGTTCGGGAGACAGGCTGACGATACGGATTCGATCGTACGTAGATCGGCGCGAAACGAACCAGTTTATCCATTGAAAATTTATGCTCAACACGGTCGGACTAACGAGGCGTCTACGTTCGATACCGTTTAATTCTTATCTGGCCCCTCTCTTGATTGGCTCGCGTGCCGTGCCTGGATTAACGCCGACGGTCCACATTAATTCTGGTAATTAACTTAGTCTCCCGCCTCGACACGACCTGAATCGCCGCGGCGCGCTTCGATACTGACTTTCGAAACTTCCTTCACGTGGCACACGATCAAAAACGCCCTTGGTAATTGAATCGATCGCCACTCGATTAATGACCCGTCACTCCTGTTATCGACTTCACCTTAACGGATCTGCCCGGTTAAGGAAACTCTCTTACTTCTTGTCGGTGTTTTAACGATGATGTGGCCAAGTGGGTTATTTTGTTGGTTTAAGATTCGACGTAAACGGCTGGTGTGCAATCATTGTAATTTTGCATCGGTAATTTTGCACGATTCATCGTTCTCGCTACTCAGATGGTAAAATTATGTTTTTTCAATTGCGTGTGTATACTAAATCATTAGAAATATTAAGAAATAGGGTAACGTGAAATATTCGTGGAGGCAGTGGCAGCGAATGAAACGCCGCGAAGGGTGAAATAATTGCACCACAAAAAGAAAGCCTACGAATTTTCAATCTTTACCGAAATTTTTCCGTTTTGGTGTGAACAAATCCATAAGCCATTAATTTTATTATTTATTATAAAACGAAAATCTCCTCTATTTTTAGATATTGTGTTTATCATAATTCTATTCAATAGATATTTAACAGATAAGATATTGCTTTGAGGGATGCCATTGAAATTAGTTACAAAGTTTATCTATACCTATGTAAACTCTATGTTATTTCGCAATGGTATGTTATATATTGAAATATTGAAATATTAAATAATATAATGTAAATGCTACACTAGAACGTAGTTGTTCATACAATTGTTACAACACTTTGCCCACCATGATGTATACAGAGAAGGAACTACAATATCGTGATTACGAAAGAAATGACAAGGTGAGATATTTAAATTTCATTGAAGAATTAAAAAAGGCTTTTGTTCATAAAATATTGTTGTGCCTCGCTTGGGACTGAAGCATGCTTGGAATATTTGCATCGTAACGTAAAGAGATTCGAGATGAACGTCATCGATTAAAAAATTTCGTTCTCCAGACGATGACGCGCCTCTTTCAGGTGTCAGTGCACTCGTCGAGGAACACCGACGTGGCATGTGTGTTTCCCGTTGATGATGCTCAGAGTGCCTCATCTTCGATACATGCAAATTTCTTCTTCACCGACACTTTCCGTGCCTTGTTTGTCTCCTTCCGTGTCAGAAACATCGTGCTGGGACAAAATATACATATATCTTGAACAGGGAAAACTTGCATCGACGATAAATCTGCATACAAATCTGATTTCTTTTTTTCTAAATAGTTTTTATATCTTAGTTTCCTTTATACCTAATTCTGTAGAATCGAGATAAATAAATTTTCCGTTCTTCTTCTCACTTCTGATAAACATAAGAGATTAAATCCATCCATAGAAGGTCAGTAAAAAGCCACTTTAGAGATAAAATTCTAAATTCCTTTTTACAAAACCAAATCTACCAGTGAAGAATTAGCATGACATTTTTTTAAAGTCCAAATTCTCTACTATACTTGTATGAAGCCATAACAAAATTTTCTAGTCTTTTTTCCAATCTAGGGATTAAATTTCCTACGAAACTATGACAAAATTCTTTATTTTCTTACCGTTTCTCCGTTTTCTTACACCAAACGCAAGAAAATTCACATATAAAGAACTAGCAGAAAATTTTGCTATTTCCTTCACGTTTTTAATAAATTCCAAGGAATAAAATTGAAATTTTGATAACACGAGTTAACAAAAAAAAAAAAAAAAAAAAAAAAGAAAAGACAAAGAAAAACCAGTAAAACACCGTGTCGAATCAACTTCTCGTTGATAGAGGACGTTCGAAGGAATCCCGTGATCCGTGTCAGCGTGAACTGGAAGAGAAGTATGATGCATTCAGGATGCGGCGCACGGATCACCGTTGGTCGTAAACGTTTCACGGACAGAATCATTTTTCAGCCTCCGACCGAGGGGATACGGTGGCGATTTATCTCGTCAATCAAAACGCCGCTTTATCGTCGGAGAAAAATTGATATTCGATTACATGGCCCCCGTCTGAGGAGGTTCGTTCCGTGCCGTTTTCAAAACGGACCACCACCCGCCGAACGACGAAGAACACGGGACGCTACTTCGCGTTCCCATGTGAATAAGATTCATTTTCCCGACGCGAGAAAATACTATCGAGGCGAAGGAGAATAGCTTGGCCTCGCTAAAACGCGGTCCATGTAGACAGATTAGATTCTCCTCGAGGATCGCCCTAATCTTGCTTCGGGACCCCTTTGGACAATGCGTTCCGCTCGATATACATGTTGTATCGGTTAAGATAACTTCTTTATTTATGATCTTGGTTGGTGGCTTCGCGTATTAGTGGTAGCCGCCCAAGTGTCTTTCTATAGGGTGTTTCAAATAAATAAGACTTGAAATTTTTAACGTCGTTATTAATCACTTTTCTAACGTTACGCGACTTGAAACTTACGTACTCATTTGTTTACATGATACAAAAATTACGTTATGTACTTATTCTTATACTGTTTTTTATTAGCGTATTATTGTCTTCGTTAGAATGGAAAAAACGTAATTGCTGTTTTTCGTGCGAAGAAAAATCTGGTCATAGAAAGTTTATATATCTTGTTTCTATTGGTTCATATATTTGATCACATTAAATGTTACTTTATAGACCTTAACATGGAATTGTTCGTCAGAATTGTCTTTCTATGGAGTATTTAAATTGTATATTAAGGTATATTAAAAAGAGGTATATAATTAATTGGAACGTGCAATTATATAAATGAATACAACAGTACGAGTGAACACAATTTTATTTTATGCGATTTTTGTGAATCCTACTGTACGAGACACCCAGTATTTACCTGCCGGTTGCAGGGTGATATCAAGTTTGAAGGCTGCAATATTTCTCACGTGGCGGTGATATCCGAACAGGATAAGACCGGTTGCGCAACTGTGGGGCTGGAGATTTATGATATCTAGTTTTTGATGCACTTGCGTCGTGGGAAATAAAGAATTCGGCCATGATTCTTCTATTTAACTACGTCTATATAACAAACGGTATTCTTGTGACAAAAATCAACGCCATAATACTGTTAAATCTTTTTACACAATTAATAGCGATTATCAATGAAGTTTTAAAGATTTATGAATTAACCGCTTGCTTTGTTTATAATTAAACACAAGTCACGACTTAACAAGACTTCTGACGAAGTTTAGTTTAAATTCCAACTTTAGTTTCAGTCCTTTAAATTAAATATTAATAAATCTAAAGTCTATAAGTATAATGTTTCGATACGTTACATTTGCTAGTGTATTACATATGAGACGATAACTCACATGACACGGTAAAACATCGAAAAACAAAATGTTAAAAACCTTCTCGGTTCGCATGATAAAAACCGAAAGAAATGTCATAAGACAATAGCTTAAAGAGTCTTCTTGACTCTAACATTCGCTAACATTCGACAAGAAATTCCTTTTCGAACAACACGCTTCTTACGAATCGCAGGATTCGCTATTATCAGAATCTCGAGAGCAAACTAGCCCAATGTCATTCACCTGGAAGTTGATATCACGTGGTCTGTAAATCGACGGGCAATTTATCGCCATAAATTTACGCAGCAACGTGCAAGCGTAAACGAAGAAGCTCGCTTATCATTCGATCGCGTTCAACGACACACCCTTTCCATTGGATGCTGGTAAGTAGTACGAGCCGAAAAGGTTCTCTCTGCGATAATCAACGCTTTTTATCCTGGCTCTACCTCCTTTTCTCCCGTGTATGAATCAAACACGCTCGTTCGAACGCTAATGAAAAACGATCCCTCCGCTTTTGCACGATGGATCCTCGAACAAACGGGGGAGCGAGATTGATTTAATGCATCGCGCTGCCGGCGTTCGTGTCGAACCACCACCTTCCAAGTTGCGCCGCCACGCGTGATTGCATAAAAGCGTGCGGGGGCCGCAGCTGATAAATGGCCGCGAGCTACTTAAGCATCCCCCCTTCTCTCGTTTCCATCGTAATTGTTTTCATCGATTCTGAAACGCCCGTTGGACAGTTACTAATTAACGGCCCGTCACGTCGTCACAATTTCGAGTTTGCAGAGAAATTTAGGGAATGTGGGTCAACGATGTGGGTCAGTTTTCGGATATTTTAACTCCTCGCCTTAATCAACCCAGTTAACTTGGCAGAAGGAAACTATACAAAAGATCTAATCGCGAGTTGACTGCGGCTGTTTTTCATTTTTTCTATATAATCTCTGAGATATCTCGCGATAGTAATTATGGTAAAATCGACAATGTAATAATTTCTTATGCGATAACAGTTACAGCAACATGTTTTGTCCATAAGTACAGATTACAGAAAGGAAATAAAGAGATATGATATTTCTAAACGGCATCGGTCGCCAATTAAGAAGAAACTATTGAAATAGGTTAATACTTTGAGAAGAAAGAATGTCAAAATTTAAAAGAATATATATTTTAAAGAATACGCACATTTTTTGATCCGCGGAACAAATAGAAAATGAAGAACAGAAAGAGGGATAGTTACAGTCACAGCGTGTCAATCGATCTATGCGTATTATGTTCCTGCGTGCCATTTCTAACTTAAGTAATTTTCATATTATCTTGATTTCCATGTAAAGTTACTTTAATCCATTTAGGATCAGCGACTCGGACGTTGAATTATGCGATACTTTTTCCCAGTAACCGTCTTAGAAGACTTGGCGTTTGAAATATCTCTAAAGATTTGTGTTATGGATCATCAGTTATCGATCAGTGCCATTCGAAAGTACTGGTCAGTTTGTTTTTCTTTGCGAGAAACTAGTTGAAGGGTTGATTGGGAGGCAGAGTTGGTTAGAAAATCGTACGATGGAGCGTGGAATTATGGAGAATTGAATGGAAAATCGATCGGTGAATCGGATAAACGAGCAGCATAGGAGAGTGGAATTTTAGGAGAATCGTTGATACTCGGACGAAAGATCGGAAGTCAACGGAAGTCCATGGACATGGGAATCGTTACTGGACTTTTCAGTATCGAATATACCTTCGCGATAAGATTGACCTGTTGAGAATATCGCCTTCGTAGTATTCCAACATTTTGTTGGAAGGACATTATTTTTATTTTACCTTATTCTTCATTAGTGTGGTAAACCCATCGTTAACAGTTTCCTCGAATGACATTAAATTTATGGAATTAACAAACTAGGAAAGAGAAGCACGAGAAGAGAAGATAAGAGAATTATTCTTCCCTTTGTTATTCGATTCGATCGACCTCTTTATTCACAAAAGTAACGACCAGGCTTTCGTCAGTTTCCTATCCCCCAACAAAACGTCATTAGCAAAAGTTAATCCATACTTGTTTCTTTAACCCTTCTAGTATCTCTTTCGTTTACGCGTAAACTCAAAGTAACGAAACTACCGCTGTGTCTTTTAATTAACGAACGTTTATATGCCTGGCAATAAGCTGTAAAAAGGAACCCTATATCTTTCGTAAATTGTTCTCACTTTCACAATTTTCTTTAAACGACTTCATGGTAAGACGTGGTACAATTTTGAATACACGTTTATCAAAACTTTATCCAAACGTTTTTCGGGACGAGCGATACACTTATCGACGAAAGAATTTTCCACGGGTTTTTTTGGCCACGGCGAATGATGAGTCGTAAACGAAATGACGACATTTACTCGATATAATGGCGGCTGCATTAGGCACGTGTATGCTAAACTCCATCGATTAACCGCGCGAAATTGACGTGATAAAATCTCTCTGAACTTGCCAGGGCAAAAGGTGTTCTTGTGACGCTTAAACGGGGTTAAATCCGCTTCGTCTATCCACCGTTCATCTATAAACCTAAACACCTCGCCGACCTCTATCCCATAAAATAAGATTGAACACGTTCTTCGACGGTCTTCGTATCCGTCCGCGACTTTTTATAGATTTTCAGTTTCCTTCTTTCGACTTTCTATCCGAGTAGTTGAGAATTTTCTGCATCAAAGTTCTTCTAGACACGTAGTTCTTTAAGTATTATAATCAATATAGGTGAAAAAGGTTTCGAAAGTTCTAAAGCTTCTTACAGATGAAAGAGTCGTTTATCTAAATAGTCTTTAATTATATCGTCTAAATTTTTTAAATGTTCTATCAGTGAGATAGACTTTTAGTTAAGAATCCTATGCCTGTTGTATTACCTGTATAATTAATTAAATATAGTTTCTAATAAACTATGGATTAAATATTTACCGTAAATTGAATTGAACACTATATGTAAAGTATAATCGATATAAATCTATAGTCAATATTATAAAGTAGGTAGAAGTAAACTTCTAGAAAACAAAAATCCCGAACTTTCTCATAAATCAAACTTTATCTCTAACTTTATCGTAATCAGCGTGAAACTAACGTTCGCCGTTCTCCGTAAAATATCACGTAATTCCCTCAATTCTAATCTTCCGGCGAACCTTTACTTTCTAGTACTGTGCGTGGAAACAAGAGGACCGGGCAGCTTGAGACGTGCAACGATCCCGATTATCCCACGACCCTTATCTCCCTCGTTTACCCTTATCTCTGCTCAGACTAAGCCAATTAAAGTTGCCCGTGAATTTTCCAGCCAATCGGGCTGGTTCCCGCTTAATAATACAAAGTGAGAGGATCGTTGTCTATTCGCTGTCAAAGTCTTCTTGGTACGCCAGCGCCTGGATTTTATGCGATCGATTCTGTTCTTAATGCTCTCGACGCTATGCCAGCCAATTGTTCAAAAATAATCACGGATATTATCGGAAACGAGCGACGCTCGCGTCAAGAGAATCTTGGATGTCTACTTTTCGCTAAGAAGTCGCTTAATCAGATCCACGTCTGTCTACGTAGGAACGTTCGCTCTCTACAATATTATTATTCAGAAACGTCGTCTTCTGGAGATTTCGAAAGATTTCCTTTGAAAAGTGAAAGATTCACCAGAATGATGTGATCTCGATCATTCGGTCTTTAATTAAGAAATTGAAATGATAAATAATATAAGTGGAAAAAATGTTCTTCATGGCAGGGGATATAAATTTCATCTAAAATATAGCGAACAAGGTTATGACTGCTACGATAATTTACTTTAGCTTTTAAAGGTATTATAAGATATAATTATGACTAGTTAAAGAGTTAATTACTCTAGGATATATAAATTTAATCAATTCCATTTATTCTCATCAATTAGTTTCCTTCTAAATCTATAAACGTGGTAAGGATTGAAAATTCATAATGCTTGAACGACGAACGATAGATACGAATGTAAAAATTAACAGCAGGAGAATCTTCATTTGTTACTTACTGAGATAACTTGATTTTTTTAATTAAGGAAATTAAATCAGAAAGCGTGTATTTCATTCCCGTATTTACGTACATTAAATACTGACCGGTAAATAAACTCTCACTACTCGACCAACTAGTCGACAAAGTGGTGTTTTAAAAATATTAAAGATCGTTGCATGCTAGAAAAATGCAAAATCGACATCAAGCAGGTTGTCATTTCTGGTATCGTGAAAGGACAGAGAAAATTATAGAAACGCGTTAATCCGATTTGTACAATATTGGAAGTAACGTTTATGACATCTACGTAGGGGAAACCAATGGAAATATGTTCGCGAAGTGTCTTAGTCATGCTCCATTACGTTGCTGGGAACGATTGTAGTACATTGAAAATTAGCTGACTCATTGATTTAGCAGATTCAGATATTTACAAAAATAGATTACATTCAAGGTAATCGGAATCTTGAGTGTTTAGTTTATCTCGTAGTAAGCGTAGTTTGAAGTGCATTTTAGTCTACTGTCTCTAATCTTTATCTCAATATGATTCATGCATTCCAAGAATTACTATGCTTTTCAAGCCATAGTTCAATAATAGTTCACTAAATATTCGAAGTATTCATTATTACAATACAAAATATACAATACGTAAATTGTAACCAAATTTATCTTACGAGATACACAATGTACCAATTTAAATTTAAGAAACTCAAATCTGAGAACGAGATTTCATGCAAAGAAAGGAACATCTCCTTCCTTCGTTTCCATCTTTTACTTCTTTTTCCCACCTGTTACAGAATATTTTGTATTTCTACAGGATATTCCACGTTTCCTCTATACCGCATTTACACAACCGAAAGATTATACAAAAGCGAAACGTCGTCCAGAAGAAACCAAAACTGCCTCGCTAGGAAGAGCATAATGTTATATACGGACGAAGCTTTTCACCGAGGCAAATGAAATAAAAGACGAGACCGTGCTTTCTCTTTCTTTTCTCTCCTCTCTCTCTCTCTCTCTCTCTCTCTCTATCTCTGTTGTTCGGTTACCTAGACGAATTTTGCATAGCAGTCTAAGCGGCGAGGAAAATTCCGAAGCGAGATAAAATCTTTATTCACGAGACACGCGGAATCAAGCAATAGGAAGAGAAAACCCTTGCGACCGCGTGGGAGAGATTGAAAAGAAGACGTGCCGGGGATAAGAAAACTCGTTTAATTTATGATACTCCCGCAACGGTATCGGTTTTCATTATGTTCCGACGGACTTCGTGCGGAAGTTTCAGCGCGTGCGAATGCGAGACGTTTCGTCCTCTCCGCCGTGAGTCTGTGCATCTTAAGTAGAAATCCCCTTCCTTCCTCTCTCTTTCGCCATCGTCTCCTTCCGACCGAACGTCTCGTGGTTTCGAAAAGTGGTTTCCTCGAAAGGGACGAGGAAATTTCAACGACGAACGGAAGTGTCTACTGGGACCTGTGATAAATTTCACGGCTTGTCGCGTTCCCGGACCAGAACGAAGGGCTTTAGTCTCGCGTGGATAAGATCTCGATGATCCTGTTCCCGATACCAGCTAACACGACTGCTTCGAGTTTGATTTTAGTTTAGTTTAGTCTATCTTGCGCACTCGTCGATCGGAATAGCGATCTTTCTAAACTACGGTTAAAGAGGTGAGTTTAAGTGAATATTGGGAAAACGTTTTAACCTTTTCACTTTCATAACTCAAGCTTTTGTGAAAAGCGCGAATTTCGATATAAAAAGTATATTAAACAGGGGATATGTTTACTTTAGTATCGTTATTCTACGTTCTTTTGTACCAGGTTTTACGAACGAAGGCAGCGGATGCTACAGCTTCCTCCAGTCGTAGGAAACATATTTTATTAAATTAACACTTGATAAAATTTAATTTCTAGTTTTCTACGATTGTCTATATGCGAGGTTTTCAGGTATATCTGATCAACTTTGTAGATTAAAAAGTGAAGAAATCTGATGACGTTAAAAATATTATCTTTAAAATGCATTTTAATATGCCATCTTCTTACGACAAATAAAATTATGGACGTAAATCATTTGTTCTTTGAAGAATCGGACATCAACCGTTCATTTTATCGTAGTAGTGTAATTTAAAAAGAGGCAAATGTGGTGTTGATCGTTTTGCCTTTTGCGAAATTCATATGACAGTAGATACTTCCTCGCGTAGCCTATGAGTGTGACTTTAATTTCTGAAAAAACAGGTGCAAGCATTATCGAAATGGCTGTTTTCTAATTATTGTTTTGACGAATTTCGAATTTCGTATTTCAGACATCTGCGTCAAGCTTCGTCATTTTTTCTTGGCAATTCATCATACAGCTTATACCTTTCTTTCGTATCTTTTATTCTTACGGTTTCCTCTCACCGGCTCTTGAGTCGTCTGGAATTTAGTTCTCGAGTTTCCCTTTCCTCGCTGCCTTGCCTGTATATACGATACTGAACTTTATATCCAACTTCCACTGTCTTTTGTATCATTCCCCTGCACAGACAGCTCTACCTTTGTCCTTTCTCATACCTCTTCATCTCACTTAATATTCCTAACTTCTTCCTCTTTTGTTCTTTCTCCACAACTCTTGTACCAGTTTGTCCTATCGCCCTTATTCTCCTTCGTTATCCCTCTTCCTCCTTTCCTCATTTTCATCCTGTTTCCTCGACATCCATTTTCTTCGTTATATAACACTATGATGACTAACAATGACTGAAACTACATTAGTCTTGTGCGAATGGTAATTATTAACGTTAATTACTAATTGCAACATACACATTGCGCAATATACGAGTAATCGCGAGTATATGTAGATAGGAAGACGTTTATTGCTAAATCGCAGATTTTGATGCATTTACAGGAAACTTGAAGATACGAAAACGCATAAAATGGATATAATATGCAAAAATATACATAATATCTAATAAAGTACTCGGTATTGTAAATTCTACTGTATTTACCTTCTCACTCTTCAAATGTACGATATTAGATTGTGCTACAAAAGTAACAACTATATTTTGTTCATTCTTGACGCGAAAGTTATGTCCAAGACTTGTCATAATGTTAATAAACCTGCTCGTCCTTCCCCATTTTCCTTCTCAATTTCACTCATTTCCACGCACCCTGACTTCCTCTCTCGTTCCATCGGCTTCTTTTCACCCCTTCGTTGTTTCGCACGTCTACCCATATTTTTCATCGCTTCAACCTACCAACGAATTATATCTGCAGAATGACGGCTCACACGTACCATTTATCCCTTCCCTGTTCCGTCCCTGTGTGTACACGTGAACGAACGAGGAGACGTCGAAGGAAAGCGTTTCGTTTAATCACGCCGGCACCGGTAAATTGAATTATCCCGACAGGAGACGCAGTATGAAGAAGGGGGATGAAGGGTAAAAAAGTGGCCGAGCAACGGAACCGATGGGTGTGGGTTTATCGAGGAGGCCTTATAGAACAGATCCGCTAATGATAGGTTATAATGGAGCTGCCTGTACCACTGGTTAACCTCGAAAATGGAACGAATTTAAGTGGAGCAGCCGGGCATGGAATTAATTCTCTGGTAATCGGAAGTCAGCGCCGAGGTCTCGGGCAGCGTAATCGATCTTCGATGAAATATGCGCCGCTTCCACCTTTTTCCTGACTCCTCTTCGTGTTCTGCCCGTGATCGAGGTACTTACTGATCGATGTACTTTCAACATCGAAGAACAGGCGTTCGCGTCTCGATGGTCAAAATAGGGGTAGTTTTTAAAGAATGTTTAATTTAGTTCCAATGTTAGATTAATTCGCCAGATGATAAAAGAGAACGGTGTCTGTCTGCCTGTGTGGGCGTGTAATTCAAGCAGTTTCTCAGGTAGAGCTTTCCAGGTTAATAGATATGCTGGAAATTATTCCACTGTTTGATTTCGCGGGGCTTGTTCCAGCATGAACGTTCTTCTGTTCAAGAACGCCGTAGGATGACCCATTTTCTGAAGGAATTCTACTAGAAATATAGAACTTGGCGATATTGTAGTACTATTCATTAAACCGTCAAATGACTTTACGACGAGACCAATTTCGCGAAATAACTTAATATTGCAAATCTAGCTTTTTTGATATTTTAAAGTACACTCATTCTTTCGTTATTATATTAACGAGCGTGATTATTCCGTGAAAAGTTCAAAACTGAATTTTCAAATGTTGAATTTTAGGTAACTTAAATAATCCTACCTTATTCTATGAACTGGTTTGTACATTACAAAATCGCTCATTTCTTCAAATTGATCTCTCTTCGATTCCACGATTATCGATCCGAAATCTATAGATCCGATCGAGTAATTTTTTTCCTTGAAAAAAGTCGATTCCACGGTGTCGCCGTAAATTTTCCAAGGACCGATCCCGTTGGTGGTCCGCTCGTAAATTCTCGTGCGGTAGCTTTTTTATTTTCAAGGAAGCCGTGAGAGAATCGAAACAAATCTTGTCGGCCAATTAGGCGTTTGTCCAGCGATCTCTCTTCCTTTCGTTGTCCATGGAGCGTCCTTCGGCGTTCTTCGGATCTCCCACTTGGATTAGAAATTTATTAGAGCCCCTTCACGCCTGGTCATGGTCCGCGTGGGCGCAAGGTGGGCCTTTTACAATTTTCTGGGAGGAAACAGAGGGCGTGGTGCGAGGCTCTCGTTTCGAGTACGAGAACGAAGGAGCAGAGAAAAGCGGTCGAATTTATAACCCGCCCTTTTGTCACGTTTGCCAGCGACGGGGTAGGTCTGAGGGATGCGTCACACGCGCGCCCTGGGCGTCCATCTAATACAACTTCATGTTGTTTAACGACCGCTTGTTAAGGAATGTAAGCTCATGTTTTAGTTAGGGGTACACGCAGTCCTTTCGGTATATTTTATTATGAAAGTTATGCGCTTTAGATTGTTTGCGTGGATGGGTATTTTGGATCGTGAAATAATGCGCGCAAGCTATATACGAATAAAATACATATATGAATAGAATATTGTTGAGAAACACGAATAAAATAATTTACAAAAATACAGAGGGATATTAAATACTTCTAGGAAGCTCGTTATACTCGTGTCGATGGAATGTGCGAGAGAATTTTTATGATTTTAAAGAAAATGTAATTTATGATTATGTAGTTATGTTACAAGTGTACTGCTAATTTTTCAAAACTATACAAGATTTTAAGATTTAGATGGAAGAAGAAATAACGACGACAAGCTAAGTTGGTCCTTGAAACTCTCTTCCATCGTCATAAATATTAAAGAATGAAATACAATACAATGTCAAGTGACTGAACAAAATTGGAAATAAATCGTTTAACCTCTTACGATCGTATGTTCAATACTGATAGTTTATAACAAGCGAAGAAACAACTGTTCTTCCTCGAATTTGGGAAAAAGTCCAGTTTAAACTTACACCTACGACCTAACGCTGTTACAAAATTCTCCAGACACGTTTAAAATCAAATATAACCGCATGTAAATTTACGAGCGACCGAAACGTTTGTTTATCTTGGATATCCTAGAATACTCGTGCACAAGCTATGGAAATACGAACGATGTCTCTTAGTCAGAACAACGAAGAAAAATCCCATCAGGATAGGCAGAACTGAGAAATCGACTTAAATACCACGAGGCGTTAAGGCGCTTAAGTCATCAGGCTTTCGTCGAAACTATCAGGGCCAAATCCAAGAACGTTTTGTTCGAATCGGTGTGATCAGATAAGGTGGAACGATGAGCACGGTATTGCTTTCAAATTGGTTTCCGATTCGAATGTACGATAGTACCGACCCACGCCTCTGCTATACTCGCATCTATTCATCTACTCCGAGGGCTCGCGTTATTAGGGGCTTGTTCGTTTTTCTATCTCTTCCATTCTTTGCCTCTCTCTCTCTCTCTCTCTCTCTCTCTCTCTCTCTATCGTTTCTTCCTTTTTTTTTTTTAACTAGGTTCTATGATTCGGTTCATCGCGTTGGTCGATTAAGCGGTTGATGGATCCCTCGATCGGCTCGACTCGTCGGCAATCACTCACGGAAGAGAGGGACAGAGTATTACATCGTTGAAAGTAGGCTATCACCGCGAATTTTCTGGCTCGACGAACCTTACCCTACCCTTGGCGTGATTTAGACGGGCCTACACGAAGTTAGACTCCGGCCAGATCCGAAGAATTCGTGTAAATGATAGGAGATAACGATCTATTCGACGCGATTTGGACTCCGATCCGCTGGTGAAATAATTCATGTCGGTCGTAGAACATCGGCGCGATGATATCGGAAGAGCAAAGACGCGATTGAGAGTTCGTAAATTTTGGAATTGAATTCTAATGGCCTTTGAAGATCCGATCGAGAATTCTCGAAGATGAGAATTCGATTTAGAAGATATAGGAATTGTTACTTTGACAAAGGGTAGCTTGCGTTACTCTGTTAATTTCATTAATTTTTGCTACCATCATACTTGGCAACGATAAGACTGATAGTTGATAAAACTTGGAACTGAATTTTGGATTGTATTTTAATTTTCAAGATTCGATAAAGAAGTTGTAAAAATTGGAGTCCTAGAAGCTTAACCTTAGTAAATTTTTGCTGTGAAAATTGTTATCGACGTCCTAGACGACGATATAATTTTACAATTCGGCACACGACTAGTTCCATTTCATTAATTCTTGTTATTATCATTATTCAGTACCACAAAGACAAAGACACGATTGAGAATTAGTGGATTTTAAAATGAAATTTTCAGTTTTCTAATTTGATTACCACCGACTGAAAGATGACTTATCTTAAGGACTCAACACACGGCTAATTCCATTAATTCCTCCTAAATATCGTTACCCTGTATTCACGTAGAGAGGTAAAACCGTACGAATCCCATTAACGTCTCCCCAAGGTCCAGTAAATATACAAGAACGTGGAAACGATATAAATGGACATTGTTCACGACAGTACACGCCGCGGATAAACCACCTGTAGAAGGATGAACATATGAATCTAATGCGCTTCTCGTGCCTCGAGATTACTGATAGTTCGATCGAGTGGCAACCGAATCTCGAATACACACCCTGCCGGTAGAGATTTGTATTTTCTGCTGGTACGATTGCAACGGACGAAAAGCTAAACTTGTTGCACGTTGCGTGAAATTCACATCCAAATTCTTATACAACTGAGCTACTAATCTTATCACTGGAATCTTACAAATCTTACAAATGAGTTAGAACAAAATTATCACTATTGGGAAATTATTTTATAATAAGAGTACAATTTTACGAACGAACGTTGCAAATATCGGACGGAAAATTATAAAACCATAAATGGAAACCATAAATCTGCAATAACAGGTTTATAATTTGTAACTTCTAACTCGTCAATTTATTAATATTATCAGTTGTTAAATTATCGTGTGAGGAGATTTGAATTACAATTCGATTGTAATTGAGCGTAACTAGCGAAAAGGGAAATCAAGTGACAGCAACAATCTGTGAGACTCGTTAGAAAAATTTAAGACAGAAATTCAGCTAATTGGGGAATTAAAAAAATGCGTGAGCGTGCGAGTTACGATCGATTTACGAAAGATTAACACTCTATCGTTTCTGGTCATAAGGCCAATAAACCATCCTTTTCGTTGTCTGGTTCTGTGCCTGTGCGATGGTTTCGCACCGCAATCTCGAGGCTAACGAGCAGTTTTAATTGCATATCGACCACGAGATCCTAGAGAAAAGTTTCTAAAAGCAAATAGTCGACGGTGAATCGTTTTTCAGCATTTAAGGCACGATAACTGTCTAACGACTCGTGTGTTATCGTCGAAACGTATTAATCACCGAGATTAAAGTATTTTTTAATCGAATTAATTTTATTAAAGATCTGTTCAAAATTTTCATACGGAGACACGATATTTTTTAGATATTTTGTTAACAGTATGTCAAACAGATCCACTGAGCTTTATATCGTTTTATTTTTTGTCCTTTATAACGTATATTCTCGGAATATACGTTAAATGCGTTAAATGCTAATTAGGAGGACAGTCTCACTTCTAATTAGTATTATCTGAAGAATAGTTGATTTCCAAGAGAACGCCGTCCTTTAATAATAAAAGAAATAAATCGGAAACGAGACACAGCAGTCAAAGTAACGTTTTACGCTTCTATGATTCTCATGATATGAGTAATGGTCAATTCAAACAATCATTCGCGGTGAAACTTTTTGGAACGTAAAGTAGTTTTGAAGAGGGGAAACAATGAAATTTTTCACCAATAGAAACAAAACTAAATAAACGTTCTCATATTTTTAATGTTCCTACATTGGAAGGAACTACATGGGAAGAGTATAAAATGTGACCATAAAGTCGGGGAACCTCCACGTATAATTTTCCTCGCGAAATTCGTTTCGGTTGACCGTTAAACCCTGATATTTGCCTTTCCGGTTGGCGGAGCTAAATCGTAGGAAGGGAACAGGTATTATGTACGTACGTAACAATGACTACTTGACAGCAGAAAAGATTCGAGAAGTTTCGCAGCTGCGGTCTGTCGTTGTCGGTTCTTTTTTTCCCCTTGCCACCCGCGAGCCTCGTCGACCGACGATAGTTTCGCCTTTTCATTCGTTCGGCAAGTTTCCGCGTAAGACCTCGAAGAGAGGGTCGAAGATCCAAAAGCCGATGCTGCTGCCTCGACTCGAAAGTCTTAACGATCTCCAAGAATTCCGGACTTTACCTTCGCCAGCGGGATCCTCTCTCTTCGTAGGTGGTTCGCGCCGCGAAACCACACAAGTACCGCGTTCCAACTTTTTTCCAACCGCCGCTGTTTATTTTACAGTCGAGCAGGCCTCAAACGTTTTTGATGTTCGAAGCTTCGCAGCATCATCCTGTGGCTTCTTTGTTTAACGAAATCTTGGTAAAAGGGAAATTCGAATGACAAATTATATCATACGGAATTTGCAATTTTCCAAAGGAGGAGATATTCCATCGGTAAAAAGGAAACTAAAAAACATAGAAGGAGCGATAAAAATGCTAAAAGTTTGTACTTAATGTATTTTTAAACTTTTTGTACAACTTTTGCGTAATTCAATGCTCCAGAATTTTATTGGATAGTAAGTTTTACTAAATTTACCGTATATAATAAAATTTTGCGTGTGTATAATGTACGCGGTATAATGTAGGAGATGCTAAATTTTATTTTGAAATGTAAAGACACTTTGAAACGGGAATTTCAGTCATAAAAAAAAATCCGAGGGTGCCAAAAAAGGAGATTCTGTAATAAAAAGGGAAAATATAATGCGAGAATTCTAAGAAAAGAGTCATAATAATGAAATAAAAAATAAGGCGAGCATGACAGAAAGAGGTATAACAGGAAGAAATACAAGAGACATCGTGGTGAGAAGGGAAAATATGGACAAGTTTTAAGATATTCTCAAAGAAAACGAGGTCCGAGGAAAGAGCCATCGTAATGTAAAACAAGAGGCAGGTAACGAGCTGGTAATACGGCGTTTCAAGCAGCAGAAAAATAGGGAAAGATTATCGAGAGATCAGCAAATCGATTGGCATTGTGTACTTTGGCTTATTGGTATCGATCGGCAATCTCCTTCAAACCGTAGACACCAAACAGTGTTTATCAGTTTACCGGTCAGTGGGAGCGTACCAACGCAGCACGAGGTGTTCAACGAGGATGTACGTGTACTACATATTTGCAGCTAATCCGATCGATAGGGAAGGATTATTCAATTTCAATTCCCGTTCAGTGGCCATTCTGCACCATTATGCGTCTCGAGTTCCGTCAATCGTTAGATATTTCGTTCTCCTAGATCGTTTCTATTTACTATACCTTATCCACCGGCATCCTATAGGTGTAATTGTTAAATCAATTGGCAGTATTATTATTCTTCCTCGTTATTATAACATAATGGCAAATTTTTATTTCGATATAACTTTCTTACTACCGCAGGAAGTATTAATAAAACTAGACATGGTTTTTACTTCAAAAACATCTTCTCGGCAACTAATCCTAAAATATGTGAAACCATATAAATAAAATAAGAACGAATTAAAGCGAAAAATACAATAAAACACGTGTGTATGTTAGAGTGTTAACTGTCTGTTACATTAAAAAGGTATGTTATATCCCCAAATGCCTAGTAGCATCGTGCATTGCAAGATAACATATTTCTAACGCTAGTACGTATCTAAGAAAACTATCGGAATAAAATATTTAGCTATTCCCAGCGTTCATATTTTCAAGCCATGAACGATCGCGTGATTTCATGAATGTCGCGTACTTAGCGATTCAACATCTGCTCTGATCAGTGACAGTGAAAAGCAGTAAACCATCGGCTAATTGCGTTCTTTATGTGCGATGGTGGTCCACGCGTGGGCGTATGAACGGTCGTCAGGATGCGCAACTCGTTTTCTAGGTTGGCGAACTTATTAAAATGCCGACAGCGCACGGGACTGTGAAGCACAATAACATTTGTTCGTTACGTACGGAAGGCAACAAATTGAAGCCGGTCGCGCGCGGTCGTTTTTAACTTTTAATTGGATCGCGCGCGTACACCCGCGCTCGCGGACTTGTAGTTCAGCCGGCAAACGTGCCTCGGACCTGTCTAATTAATTTGCGATCTTGTTCGAAGCGACCCTCGGAATTGATGATGTACAACGAAACAGAAAAAAAAAAAAAAAAAAAAAAGAAGCTGAATTACTCTGCTTAACACGGTTTTGAAAGACGTTAATCGTCACGACTTTTTCTTACATGGATGGAATTTATTAATTATCGAAAGCTCCATCATCCGAAGAGGTCTATCGTGTAAAGAACGTTGTATCGGTAGTCACAGTTTGAAGTTAATATATATAATCTCGGAGATCGACGTTTATAAAATGTTTTAAAATCTAAGCAGCATTCGTTTCCATTTCGGTAATTATCAATCGTTACGGATTAATGTTCCTTTATCTTGCGTGGAAACAACTTCTACGTATATTATTTTTGACCTATTCGCATCAGCAGCCGCATGATAGCCGAGTAAGGGGAATAACTCGATTATAAGCAGCCAACGTTTGAACGGTCGGAGACATTCATATATTTTTATAATAGTTCATGCTCTGTGTTACGAAATAGCTATCCATGTTATATATTGTTATATAAAATTTGACGAATCAGAAGACGAACAGAAATGTAGCGGGAATCAACCAGCCAAGAACGATACCTGGTATGAATGTAAAATGTGTTTGAAAATACTGCATACGTGTATCAGCCAGACCATTTCAAAGTATTACACATTTTATTGTCAGAAAAATGGTTAACTGTCTTTTATGATTCTTTTCATCGTTACCGCAGCCATAGCTTTGATCCTAATCCAATTGCATATGCAATAAAAAATTAATGCTTCTCGAGCTTAGTCTTTGCACTAAAAAATGATATATAAAGTTCCGATTAGAAAGAAAAAGATACGATACGAATGAGTTACGCAGAACACGAAAGTGTCAGAGAATTTGTAATATTAAAGGTCGGTAAATTTTTTACCGTGGTTCCTGAATTTTAATCGACACGATGTCCTATAAAAGGATTTAAAAACTAGGAAAGTCAAGGGATCACGGTATGGAACGTGCTCGGTTTCGTGAATTTATTTTGATTTTTCAGGTCGTGGTACGTACTGCTCTGCCGGAACTTTTATTTTTAACCACGTTATCGATGGTTGCCGCGCACGAAGCTGTATGGCAGCCGTCCCGAAACACCTCTAAACTCGATGAAAACGCGAGAAGTCATCGCGGGGAATCGTCGACCGCCGCAAATCTTATTATCGCTGGCACCGTTTCAAATGATATCTCGGACGGGCAACGACAGACCTCGTGCTAGACGCATTCGATGAAATTCCACGAGTTGTCTTTTTACGACGTTTGCCGTGTCGAATACCTCGCGTTGTTCCCGGTCGGGCACCCGAAGAAATTTCAGTAACTAATTTTACGGTAATTCCTGACGTTAACGATGGAATAGCAACACCTATTAGACTTCCAAAGCATTTGTTGACATCGCACTGGATAATTTCAATCTTTATTTGAAAAATATTTTATACGTTTAAAATCGAACTCTTTTATAATTGAATAAAATAGAGGAGCAAAATGTTTAAGTTTCCTAGAGTATCTTTCGACGTATTTATTGCAGGAAATATGCGCAATATTTACGTCAGACAGAGGTAATTTGATCGACGCAATTAAGAAGCAACCTGATCGATATAAGTTTCATTATAACTTACTGTTATCTACAAATGGTAAAAACAACGCTGGAAATGCAGTACTTTATGCATTTTTAACTGAATAAATTAAAGAGAAATACAGAAAAAGAAAAGATAATAATAAAAACAGCAATGAAGAGAAAAGAAATTTTTCCTTCGGTGTTTACAATTATCTACGCACTATCTTAAACATTATTAAACGTATAAAAAATTATTAAACATCATTATTAAACATATTACAATAAATTGTAACGATTTTTAACAGCGCCTAATGACTACAAATAGCAGAAACGACGATATAAAATCGACCATTTAACCCCACATGCCTCCCACAAACGTTTCCAAGAACGTAATCAGAAAACCAGCAAGAATAGTGGAGCGAACCGACACACGAAATCCATTTGAACCCATCCGTCACAATCCCCGTCAAATAACTGCAACCTCGTAAATCCTGCAAACCATATCCCTCTGCCCCTTTTCACGACGGTAATGCCAAAAAGGGCTTAATCTTGCCGGCTGAAATTTCTCTTGGTCCCGGAACCGAAAATTGCGGCGACCACCTTGCCACGACGGGTCCCCTCGATGATGTTGCATTTCCGCGGTGGCGTGGCGTTGCGCGATTCCGCGCGCATTAAGCGCTCTTACGGAGAAACGCGCCACTTTGCGGCTCATATCCGGCTTAAAGTCTCGTCATGGTGGCGAAACATCGAACAAACGTCTCTCTCTCACTCTCTCTCTGTCTCCCGATCGATTTTGCTTCCCCTCCTTCGGTCGTCGCGCGACCGCGGTTCGGCTAGGGGAATTTGATATTAATCCGAGATGGAAGCCTGCGGACGACAGGCATGTTCTCGCGTTAATCAACCGCGCGGCAGCATCGAGGAGCATTGACGTCGACGATCTGTCCAGGATACATGCTGGATATATATCACCAGAGCATCTGGCCGCGTGATAATGTAACCTTAAGCCATGGCACATGATTCGAACCAGAGACTACGAGGATCCACGGGATGGTTAACTAGCTACCTTTGCTCTTCGAGATCTACAAACGCGTCTTTAAACCTATGATCCTTATTGAACGGGAATACCGGACGATAGAACGATCGATGTAATCGGCTATTATTTGCGCAGCTACATGTCGCGGCATTCATCCACGCAATTATAAATTCATCGGTGCGGGTTCCGACTAATTGGACCAACAAATTATATAGGATATGTATTGATGACGTCAACATCCGGGAGATGTAGCAAGATTAGTTTAACCTTTTGCGGCCAGACACCGTCACAGTGGCGGCATTCGAAATTTCTCTTCAAATTGTAAACGTTCTGCTTCGACTAATTGGTAGTGTCATTAGAAAAATATACCAACTGCGAAGGGTTAGAAGGTAACGATTTTTCAACATATCTTTTAAAAGATCAAAGTTCGATTTTAGAGTTTGTTAGGGAGTTTTCAAAAATTTACGAGGTTAATGCGAATGAAGGAATCAAGGTGGCCAAAGTAATCGATCTTCGTTGATCTTATGTCAATGGAGGACCGTTAAAATTGGAGATACTGAAAGGAATCCTTCAACTTTATAACGACACATCGCGTTGATAAGAAAAATATGAGAGGAACTCGATCTAACTATCTTAAGCAATTTCCTCTTAGAGGAGGAAAAATCGCGTGTAATATCCGTACTCATCATCCAGAGACGGTTACTCGTGAACGATCTTTCGGGCTCTTCCAAACTTTTCCTCGAAACATCAAAATGTTCGACCTCGTTGAAAAGAATAAATTAATACGACGTCGTTTATTCGTTCGTGAAGAAGAAAAACCTGGATCAAGATGCGATTGGATACGTCGATCGGATCATTTTGTTATCGATCGAATTCGTTCGAGGCAACGAGGAAGATCGGGATGACTGGAATCTCAACGATACACAGATACACACGTAGCACCATCTGCTGCACCGTCCACGAAGACGGCAATTCCGGCAAATTGGGCTGAATATAATTTTTAAGGAATTGACCGGGAATATACGGAATTCCCGTCGCGTTTCCGTTCCCGACTGATATCGATACGCGCGTGCACGTATACGCTAACCACGTAGCTGCGGATGAACGAGAACTGCGCTGTATCGGGGTAATACCGAATTCACCGCGAATATAATACTGGCCAATTCGAGCAATCAGGTAAATGCCGGTAGACACGAGTTTTTCACGCTCGCTCCCGCTCCCTAACGCGCTCCAGCCAACACGTTGATGTATCGTCGTCTACGGTTCTCCTTTGATTCCTTTATCTTAGCCTGTCACGCGGAAAAATAATATATCGAGGATTAGGTTAGGTTTATCACTATGTTATTATACTTTGGTATATTCTGATACATAATTATATTAATATAACGACCGATTCAAATATATAAATTCAAAATTTTTACTAGTCTTGGTCTTTCCATGTTGGATGATATTAAAAATTATAAATGACGATAATAAAATTTCCCCAAAATTCAAAACAAAAGCAATACCTCGCTATACGAAAGGATCCTCTAGTTGTTTTAATCAGTGCATAAATAAAAATATTAATTTACAGAGTAAGACTAGCGCGTTTAGACGAGTTTGATCGACCTCTATTAGCTTGGACAAGAGATTCGAGGAAATTTCGAAAGTTGATAATATTCATGGTCACCTAATTTTATTGCAAACGGGAACAGTTGCTCGTCAGGATAAAATAAATACGCCTAATTCTCGCGTATCGAATGTGTGCAGTCAGTAAATTGGACGCGGTCCCGTGAACGTATAAACACTAATTAGACTGGTACGTCGATAAATTAAGATAATTAAACGGTAATAACTATCGTGCCGATAACTGCCATTAGGCATGCATGGTTTGTCATCGAATTGCCGAATATCTATGTACGTAAAGTACAGTGAACATACCGGTTACAGTTATAGTGTCTTCAACATCGCTTCGTATCTCGCCAACGATACCCTGTGACAGCCACAAAATCAAACCGCTATTACCCGTGCTCCACAAACTGTAACGAGAATGATCTTCCTAACTTTCCATCCTCTATTGTCCGCACGTTCCTCCGGGCTTCGCAGGGAAAAACAATTTTCACGCCGGAGCGATTCCATGGAATCGAAACGACGTCCAAGAACCACCGACGATCTAATATATTGTCCTTATACCGTGCAATCTCGATTCCAAACGATTATTTACCGTGTCTGTTTATGCACGAATATTTCATCGTTCTTTTGCTTATCGAACGAAGTGAAATTACTAGATGTATTTGTCAATTAAAAATTTCACTAACAATTGCTGTATCTGTTTGTTTAATACATAAAGCAAAATCTCGGAATTGGAAATGGACATCATAGACAAGGTATATGATGAGTATGTTTTTTGTGAAAAATTAACCATATCTATAACTAATATGATATTGTAAATCTAACGTCATAATGTTTAGAGAATGATAAAAATACATGCCTAATTATAAAAGTAGATAAAGATACAATTTTGCAATGGATTGGCGATGTTTTTCTGTAAGGAGTGGAAATGTCATTTAGCATAATTTTCCGTGGGATTTTCAGTTAAAATGTTGTTTATTAAAAGATTCGGTTACATAATTTTCTTTTCGGAATAATAACGATTACTTATGTTATTTGTCTATCGATGAAAATTTTATTTCTTCACCTGAGAAATAGCAAATAGCAGCAAGAACAACTCTCTTTCCAACGGTTTCGTTGGTATATAGTGTACCATCGGTGAAACACTGCTCATAAGAGACCGACGAAACATAAGCAAGGCCGTGATAAAGCGTAAGTGCCGATAGGCCTAATGGGCCATCGATATTCCTACGGTTCTTCGGCCAAATACTCGGAAAAAGGCGTACGTGATCAGGATCGCGGACGCCTAAAGAATACGCGCGTAGTGGGGATATCGGAGAATGAGAAAAGGGAAGAAAGTAAATTAAGAGATCGGTCGTAAGTGAAGAATCGTGAATAAATAGTCGTCCGCGCGAGTCGACAGTTGTAGAGTAGCCGCTGGTCTTTTCTTCGGCACCCTACACGTTCTACCACCTCAAAATAAAGCAACATCAGATAAGATTGCAATGTTTATTAAAGAATCCACTAGGAATTACTAACCATAGAATAAAGAAAGTATTCTTCTCCAAATGCATATTTTTTGCGAAAGTAAATAGACAGCACGTAAAACTACGCGGTAATATATCAGTCGCGTCCCGTGATTCTTGTTTGATGTAGGCCAGTCGTTATTTTCTATGGTGATCGTTACTTGGCTGACGGTGTTACGCCGGTAGCGTAACATTCTGGAAGGTATAGCAGCGAGAACCGAAGAAAATTGCAGGACAAATTATTGCGTTAAACGAGAATTAGCCGGCCACGGAACACCCTTGTCGCGACCAAGCCAGCAATTCGTCCACGCACCGAACGATTAATTATCACGTGCCGTGAGTTATTCGACCGCCCGTGAATTTACTTCGTATGCTAATTAACACGTCGCCGTCGAAGAGATTAATCTTCGCAAGCATGAAGTGGAACAACCATTTGAGTGGATTATACGCGTGTAACGGTTGATTATTTACACATGATTTGTTAATCAATTATCGTCTCTTGAAAAATTCGATTTTCATGTTGCGTTTTAATAATCTTTACCGAAAATTCGCAAATAGGTGATTGATTAATTGGACACGTTCTAGAATATCAATTGTATTTATGAATTTTATTACATCGTTTATGGATTTTATTTTTCATTTTTTCAACTTTTATAGTCCTACAGATAGGTGTATATAGAAATTTTTTCACGAGTTTCATAGATGTTCGAAAAAAGCAGAAAGTGTATAAATGTAATAAAAATCTTAAGTACTTGTTGTCTCTCTCCTGATATTTCTAATTATATACAGATATTTTATAAATGATGAGAGCAAGAGTCACTTTGAATGTTTTTATTGGTCCCTATTTCGTTATTTTAATCCTCCTGATTTTAAGACTTTGATGCTCGGTAACTCTTATATTTTTATTGAATCATTCTACATACAAAATTTCAAAGTAGTAGATAACTTTGTACTTTTTAAAAGGTTACGACGTACTTTCGTTTATGAATTTTATTAAAATAAAATCCCTCGGTAATTATACATAATCACCATTTCTCTAAATGTCACCGTATCGTTTCATCGTTTCATCGTGTACGAAATTTTAAATAAAAGCAGATGATTATTGATCAATCACATTCCTATATTATCACCAGTAGTTAACTGATTATGAAATTAACTACTGGCTAAAGGCGAGCAAAAGAATGGAGAAAATCGTAATAACCGTTAATGAAATTCAATAAGAGATTATATTCTCGATTAGACTAACTAACTAATTAACTAGATTAACTAGAACCAAACTAATCGACCAGACAACCGATATTCGTGGGGCAGGTGTTTGAGAGCGAAACAGTGAACGAGTATAGTAGCGTCGGCTCTCGTTACACGCATAGCGAATAATCATGACGCCTATGTACAGGCGGACCAACATTGATAAGCCTATAGACAAGAGAGAATAATCGTGGGACCGCGTGCATCATCCAAGAATAGGAATAGAATAGGAATAGAATAGGAATAGAATAGGACGGCAATGCTGCCGATTGCTGGTGCGGTTCTACTCGGCTCGAATGCTAGATGTTCCATATTTTTATCGATTTCGTGTAAATCCAGCGAAACAATGGCCGGCTCCTCGTAAAAACCGCCGAGCATCGTTGCTATGACATTTGTTGTGCACGATGGAAACGTGTGTCCCCGCGATAGATCGTTCTCTCGTAAAAAGCTCTCGGCTGACCCGATTTTTTCTTTCACTACAGACCCCTTCCCATTGCTCTTTACTCTTCCTTTCCGTCGTTTGACCCTTTTTTCTCCTTTTCTGTGCACGTAGATCTCCCAGGTCGTTAACATTAACGTTCTTAAATAGTCGCTTTTGTCGTTCATGCTGCATCGATGGTATTTTTAACCGAGACTTGTTCTTCGTTTCCATAAAGTTCGTAGGCTCGATTATTTGTTTGTTAACAAGAAGTCGTTATGCCTTGTACAATATACATTTCTACATACGTTGTTTACAACGTATATTTAACGAGATATTAAAGAAATATCGGAAAGATGAAATAATTTACTAAGAGAAAATATTAATAATATGTTATATAACGTAAAGTTTTGTAGACATATAAAACTACTATTAAATGATACGAAGTTTAATATAATTGTGCTCGATTAACGAATGTTATAATAAATACAATAGTGTGTCAATATTTTATACACGTACTATATGTCCAAGACGGACTGAATATTCAAACCCTTAAAGATATCAAATATTTCGTATTTGTCGTAAATTTAGGAAAGTTATAACATTTCGTCTAAAACATTTGCAAATATTTCATTTCGACGATCTTTAATAATTCGATCGTGAGAGGTTCGATCGTTTGTCGTAGAATACCGACAATTTCCGAGGTGTAAACTTAGCGATTGTTTGAATAAAGAACAAATAGACGGGACGCGAAGCCTCGATACGAAGATTCGATATCGTAGTCCCCGTGTGCCATTGCGTTTCCGTCTTTAATCAACGAAATGCTCGCGGTGCGGCACGGCATGGCGTTCCTCCGACCGAACGGAATATCGAATCGTCGGGAAAATTGGCGTCGATCGATTACCCCGTCGGCGGAAACTTCATCGGAGTTCACGGTGGCATAGAAGGGAGCGTCGATTTTCGAGCAATCGAGCGAAAGCGCGACGTCGTCGTCTCGCCCCCTACCTCCGAGCCGCTCGATTACGTCGAGTTCGTCTTAAAACATTGCCAGCCGCCGTGGAGACCTTTGAACGTCGAGCTCGATCCCTAGACTAAGATCGACATGGGGAACAAGAGGAAGCGAGAGGTACTAGCGAAGAAACATTCAAGAAAGACGTCAGGCAAATCTTGCTAGACGAGCCAGCTTCCAGTTTTTCCAACTCGATGATAGTTTTAAACTATTAAGAAATTCACACTTTCGATTGTTATTCGAAGCGCAGAAAATGTTCAACGATACATAGTTGTATTCCTGCTACACGATCCTATCAAAACTCGGCTTTCGCGTACGAAAAGAAGTCTCGAAATTAATTTCCAAATTGAATCTCCGAATAAAAACGCTTATGGCGGAGAAGACACGAGTGAAGTTTAGTTTCTCCCGTCTCAGTTTCATTCCCTAGCTGGCGTCTATTCGTCTATACGCGTATACGCGTATACGGGCATATTGTTGCACCTGCAGCAGCGGAAGGCCGTACGCTACTCGAATTTCCTCTACGGGACGGCTTGTCGACAGGCGTCTAGTTTGGAGGAAGCATGAAAAGCTGCTTCTCGATTCGCCCTTACCCCTTCTCGCGATTCAATTCGCACGGGTTCGATTTCCTGGCTGCGATTCGCGGCCCTTTTTAGCCTCGACAAAGGCCAAGGGATTCCTTTCGAGGCTAAGCTGAGCTGACAACGCGGCTTGATGGAGTGCGTTGTACGTGCGCCGGAATATCACCATCGGATTTTATAAGAATCGCGCGATGGGCAAGCGTCGATTACTGTTGACGTTACCAACACCGAAACTAGGAGATTGAGATTTTTACAAAAATTCAATCATGCATGGCTGTCGCGTAAGGCGTAAGGAGGATGAGTTTCGATTTTATGGGATTTAATTTAAACGCATGATCGCCCAAAAGCAATTGGATATTTGTTTGTTTTGAACGAGACGTGTTTTAATTACACAATTATTTATTTTTTACAAGTATCGTAGCTACAATAGCGGCCCCAAGAAGTATTTGCATAGCATTGTATCTATTATAACATTTACATAAATAAAATTAATTAGGTGCAAGTTACAAAAATTTCATACTAGGAAAATGAAGCGTAGAATTTCGTAGAACAGCGCTTCATTGAGAGATAAAGGTATACGCAAATACCTTTTGTAGCCACTGTACGTAGGTATGAGCTACCTAGGTGTATTATAATACGATTAAATTAGTTTTAAAAGTGCAATGTGCAATAATGAAACTGATAATGTATTTAATATAGATCATTTTCCTGCAAAAGCGATATTCAATCCTGACGAAACAAATCGACTACGGAAGAAATCTTGAAATTCGCATGCATCGCGTTCGTTTGTATCAGACTTTAGGTTTTCGAGGTCGATACGTCGAATGGAGAAGATGAGACGGAAGATACCGTAGAAATGCTGTTGTAGTTCCCCTAAAGGAAATTTAAGGTGTAAGTGGTAGGTGTAAGCGAAATGTACTAGGCATCCACAAAACGGGGGTTCTGTTAAACATTGTTGAATATTATTGTCATTTATCATTCGTCATACATTTAAACTTGCGACCGATTTCATTCGATACAGCGGTATACACCAATGACCCACAAATAATTAAGTTATACAAAAGACAAATTGATCGATTCTATCAAGATTAACCGTTCAGTTTCCGATAAATTAGATATTAATTATACATGTATTCTGTCGTAGAATTAAAATGATGAAATTTTTAAAAGATACATATGATCAATCTCGTTTTCAACTCAACTGTATTATATATATATATATATATATGTATTAACTCGTCGCACAAGATTAAACGTTATTATCTTAGCCGGCACCGAGTCGAAGCGAGATTCAAATGATCGGTAATCGAATTTTCGGTTTAGCTGTTCAATGTTTTTTTATTTTTTAGTTTTTTGTTTCGCTATTGGCGCGTACAGCGTGGAGATTTCTAAAAGGATGGTTGCACTTTTTTTTAAAACCAGTCGACTCAACGTCAGCATCGATACGTACATAAACATATATATATATATATATATATTGTGTGCCTGTGTGTGTGTGTATATATATATTGTAGTATACGGTATACGCTATAGATATAGCATACGGGTGGAAAATAAAACACGAGCGATCTCGTGACAGGCAGGGAACAAAAACGAGATCGAGTGTAATCGAAAACGTTCGTGTGCCGACGAACCGAGAACGACTCGTTCGAGCGTCCTTCGCGATTATACATCCGAAAGTTGCGCGAATGCCCCCGCATCGTGACACGTGCCAGGTGCAAATCGATGGAAATGAAAATAACGGCAGGCGAAGCCTCTGGAAAAAGAGTATGCAATTTTCATCGACCTGTAATCGGCCGGATTTTCCGTCCGTTCAATTTTATGCGTTCCCGCGTTCCGTATGTTAATCGATCAACGCGCGCCTATCGTTTCGAGTATCGCGCGAGAAAATCCAACAATGCCGGAAATGCATGCCCGCGTGTCTCTGCTGACGAGTTTTCTCGTGTCCAACGTTGTAGTATTTTATGTGAAAGAGTCGTTCAAAATGCGATGAAATGTCGTTGATTATGTTCTTTGTTGCCAAAATTGTACAAGTAACGTAGGAATTTTATTTACGCTATGTTTGCGAGAGTACCAGATAAGCGTATTAATCTTTTGATAGTGTAGCACGAGAAAAACTCGGACAAGCCGCTCTTACTGCTTTAACATCACGTGTAAGTGTAATCTCAAACACACGATCTATTCACGCATCTTTTCCACTCGGAAATTCAATCACCCACAATGAATCATCGCCTAAAACATGTGGTAAATAATTATTATAAAACTGTTGTAAAATCATTCGCAAGTTATTCTAAAGGGAGCGATCAAATAATTTGGATTTTGGCAGGAAACAATTTTACACGAATCGAATTTAATTGGCAGTGAAATTTAAATACGCAATGTTCATGGTAATTCTGTATTCCACGTACATAGAATGGTAGACAATTATTTGCCGCCAAAAGTGATACGCAAGTTCTAGCAGAAATACCATAAATGACAACGGAACGTATCTAGTAGCGTATTCTCGTGGGACAACGTAATCAGTAATGGATTATCAAATAATCCCGAAAGGGAAACCAGGCTAAGCACTGGCCTTGATTAGACAGATAGCGATCTTGATTTATCCTTCGCCATCTGTCCCTTCGATTCTGCTGCAGGCCACTTTGGTAATTAGCGACGGGAATAAGACTGTGATTGTCCCACGATCTCTACTACTGTAATATAATTATCGAAAAGTCTGTCTCTGTGCACAATATTCGTGCATTATCTACCATACTGCATCAAACACTAGGAAATGATCAAATGTTCAATTTATATAATAGATGGAATTTTTATTCATAATATCTCTAATTAGTTAAAGTTCCTTTTGTTATGTAATTAGATCTAAAAAAAAAAAAAACGATAGTTTCATATTATATCTAATTATTATTACAATACAAATTCATAACTTGCTTTCGACGAACAAGTATATCTGTGTTACAATTTCTGGTCGAATTAATTGAAAATTTATTTTGATTTTACGAAATGTTGAAATTTCTTGCAGAAAATTAAAGAAGAGTAGTTACGAAAGTTTTATTGAAATAATAGACAGGATTTTAATTTTCCACGTAAGAAACAGAGATAGCACAAGCCGATAACATTTTTTAGACGCGAGCATAATTTACCTTGCCGTAGGACTGTCGTACGTTCTAACTGTTCCCTTCCACTATATAACAGGCAAACGAGTGACCGGTCATCTATGTTCCACGCGAGCATTACTTTTCCAAGATAGGTACGTGCCACGAGATCGACTTCCGGAAGGGGGGTGCCAACTCGGACCCGGCATTCCTGCGCGACATTTTCCAACGGAAGTTCGCCATCCACGATGGCCTGTTCGCCCCGGAACGATAAAACGGAAAATTGCGACTAAAGTGAGAAACGATAATGGGCAACCTTGTACACGTTCCCTCGACCAACTGTACTGGAGAAAACGAGAACTCGAACGAACAGGTAGAAAGGACTCTAGTACGATCCAGGTTCTCGTCTTGCAGAAAAGTTTGGATCTGTTCGGATATAGGAAGAGAGAAAGAGGGGCGAATAAGCGTGCTGCTCACCTTTTGGAAATGAGGACGTTTGAATGCCACCCCGAAAACGAGTTATCTAGTTATCTTTAGGAGCTTGTCTCGCAACCTTCTTCCCGCGCCGGGGAATACGAACATCGTAGCAAAAGGGTGAAGCAAAAGTGTATCAGTTCTCGACCTCTGTCTCGTCGCTTTACGATCAGACCACCCAATCCGAATGGATTCGGAACAATCTCTCAAGGCTCACGCCACCACTGGATTTCGCGGTTTCGAAGGTTGATCTCCTCGTTTTCTGATCCTATTCGCGATCCTATTCGCGATGGTTGGTTCATATGAAGTTTTGTTTTGGTCGAATAAAGTTTTGACTCTATGGTGGTTTCTGTCTTTTGAAATACACGCGAGAAGGAAAATTAGGATCAAAATTATCCGCCGATAAACTGGTAAATCTTATTTTTTATATAAATACGATTATTCGTAGTCTTGCGACTTATGACTTAGTATAACTGTCCTTTTATATCGAAAATATAATAAAAGATTAGTTTAATGATTATTTTAAAGATATAAAGAATGAGATAAGAAATAAGGTACGAAAGATAATAAGTAATTTTACATAATTCAATCTAGTTTCCAGATCTATAAGAATTATCAATTTCGAAATTGAAAAATTCTTGGAACAAGACTGTTATAGTTTCTTCCCAAATTCCAGCAATTTTCACGTCATTTTTTCCAAATTCCAGGATGATGGTTGTCTTGTCAGATTTAGAAACGGTTAACTTGAAAATGTTAAAGGTTGGTTCGATATGTTTGATAGAAGAAGATATTTATATATTTATTCCAGAATTTTGAGCTCTCCTATGTTTAAACTTGCCTTTTAATCGTTAAAAGAAGAAGATTCCATATCAACGAATTAAGAAACCAAGTGTCTCAGCTATTCTTGGTGCAAGGTATTCTTCGAATTTTTTTCAAACTGCGTGGTTCTAAAAGTAATTCTATGTAGTTCGTAAGTTCATTCTACGACGTTATGTAACATATGAAACTCGATGAAAAGGACAAAAGTAAGATTTCGCTACTACTCTAGTAAAGAACTCTTCAAAAGAGAATGAAAGATTACGCTGCAGGGAAAATGGAACAAAGAGAATCAAGGAGAAAACTCCGGTGAAACTGAATCGTAAATAAAGAGAACAGTCAAAATTTTGATCTCCGTCATATCGAATCCATCGTTGCGAATCTCCAATCTCAGCCACTTCCTTCAACTTTGTCTTCTGTCGTCTTTTCGGAATATCAGTCCGATTTCTCTCTACTTGTTGCCCTTCGTCTATATCCTTGTGCTTTAGCCTTTGCCTTGCTATCTTCCCAGCAGATCCATCGACTTTGCCTTCTTTTCATCCACTTATATCGTCTCCTCTCCTATTTTCCTCATCCCTCCGACGCTACGCTCCATTTGCCTCTTTTTTTCAACGGATATCACAGCAGACTACTAGATTGAAATCGTGGACCGTGCATGGTTATAGCTAGAAGGATGCTTATATCGATCGGATCCACCTGATCGACGCCAATAGACCGCGGCTGATTAGATTAAAGCTACCGTGTGGACGTAAAGGGGAATAAATTTCCGTCTGTTGTTTTCCTAGTGGTTAGTGAATTTCTTTCTTTCTTTTTTAGGCAGCTATGTTCTTGCCAGGATTTCACGTGGTTTCGAGGATTTATCGTATTTACAGAGGTGTGCTTCGATTTACGTTCCCAATTTTTTCCCCAAAAAATACGAACGGCAGAGAAATAAATTAGAAAGAATCTTCGAAAGGAAATAAAAGAGCTGGAATAAAATTTGTGGCGTATGAGTATAAATTTTTGGACGAGACAGCTGTACTTTGGAGACGTTCAATTAATAAATGATAAGTAACGTTAGGCACGTTTTCCGCTGTTCGACTCGTACGCCCTAGGATAATTTATTTAGTGCGACGGTTGCGTGCGAGGGAATAAATTAAGTCGAATTTAGGGTAAACGAGCAAGTTGGAACACTCGCAGAATCCTCGAATGTAAAAGCTATCGTGTGTTTGATCAACTGCTCCTGAATATTTGCGTGAATTTTCTCTGGGCGATAAATTCGTACCATACAAGAAACCAACCCCCTCGTTCGTTTCATGCTTTTAAAGAAATCGCCTGCGCAGATTTATATCAATTTTATGTATTAATGTATAATATAAGTATCTGAAGGACTTTAGGAACAAGAACATATCAGGCTTATAATTTTTAAGTCCTAAAAAAAGCACCAGCTTCTTAAGCTTAATTAAATATTCAGAATTTAATCTAATATTCTCTGCAATTTCGATCGAATCGACGAATTTTTTAATCATAAATATATATTATTACGACTTTAAAAAGACTAAATTTACAATCTCGTGACTTTTAAATTATTAGAAATCATCGAGTACATGTTTATAATTTCTTACCGCAATTTTCACTGATAATGTATAGATGAATTTTGTGTACTAATTACTACGATTTAAATGTCGTAATACCCTGCCGAGGAAATACAACTTCGCTATATTTGAATGTTAATACAATTTACTTCTTCCATTGGCAAAGGATCAGCGAATTTTATACGTTAAGATCTCTGGTTACATAAGCTTTTAAGAATAAAAATTTACAGTTTCATAATATCTAAATAGCGAGAAAATTCACTGTTTCGATACATAGAGATTAATTTAATGTATTAAATCCTCAAACTTCAATATACCGTAATCTCTGTAAGAATAAAATGGATCACAACTTGACGATTTTTAAATCCTAAGAAAACATCGATGACTAGATGTTCTTACTTCTTACTGCGATTTCGATCGATAGAGAATGGTCAAAGGTGTGCCGAAGCGGTGAAGGACTTTTTGCGAAAATTAACAGGCACCAAGGCGCTTGTTTTTGGGCCAAGCCACGAGAAGAAAAACTGCCGAATTTGCATTCGACCCTGTCGTTTCGTGGAAACGCGTGCCGTGGATATGAGCGTCTGAGAAACAATGGGGGAAGGAGAATGGTACCGGCAGAGGTATCGGCAACGATATTAAAGACGAAGACCTCTAATGATACGGTGCTGCAACACGAATGGCTAATAAAAGAAACGTCGAATAAGTTTCGTTACTCTTAAGTGGTACACAGGATCTTTGCTGGTGTAATTTTTGCCGTGCAACGAACGTAATTTGATATCTTAATAATCTTAACCCTTGTACCCACGCCGTATCTATACGGACCGAGCTATTAATAAAAAGCTTACCGATGTATCTTTATTAACTTTAATTAGAACGTCGTATGCTTCGAGACTGTTACAAGACGCACAGATAATTCAACATCTCGAATTTTTAATCATAAAAATTATTGTCGAATTACCAGTGTGGTCGATCGCATTGATGAAGAGAATGTCAAGTAGTTACCTATAACATCTATTTATGTATTATTTGTTTCATTTCCTATTTTTAGGAGTTTAAGTAGGAATCCTCGAATTTAATACGTCCTATTTGCTTCTGTTTTTTTTTTCAATTCGATGCTGGGGAAACGATCGCATAAAATTTCGTTAATTTCAAGTGAGTTATATTGTTTTCCGATTTTATTGAATCATCGAGTTTATAAAAAATAACCTCTTAAGAAACAAAGGCACGATAAAAGGCAAATGCCCGACTGTAAAAAGAATCGTAAAATATTGGAAAAATTAAAAAGGTAGATTGCAAAAAAATCACAAGCACTAAACTACGCAGATCGATATTCCATACTCACGCGAACTCACTTCATACTCATAACCACTTACTTGGTTCTTTGTTTTCTTAAATTTCCAAGTAGTAAAATAATCGCTCCTACTTTCCTTATATTCGCGTGGTTTATATTGCCCTTCGTATGCATTACATTCATAAAATATCAATCTCCTCGAGACTATCAAACGAACAGACTAATATATCACAGAAGCTTAAAAAGTCTGTCGCAAAATATGTAAATACTCCTGCGCAGTTTTTGCACAGCAAACCAAGTGGTAGCGGGGTATATACCTCGGAACTTACGCGTCAGGAAAACCACGAGAATCGTCTGGCCAAAATCCATCCCGCTTAACCGCGAATGACCGAGAAAACGAGGAACAAGAATAAACAATGTGGCAATGACCAATGGCTAGTGAAAGGGCGAGAAGGATCGGGCGTAAGCGGCGGTCATGCGTGAAGCGATCGAGCTTCGCTTCTCGGTCAGATTTATCGCGGACTCTCTTCTTTTAGAGGAATCCCTCTTTTCGAATCCTAATACAGACAGGCCGGTCGCATTCTCGATGCACCTTTCTTTGCCGGACGCGTGCGAGAGAATCCGACCCGTTCTCTCGGGCTTTGACGCTTCGTTGGCTTCGACGTTCACGGCGATCCATCGTTGACCGCACAAACCCTCGCCATCGACGAGCCTTTCTGTCTTTTCTTTTTCTCTTGTTCCTTCTCTACCGCTCTTGCCAGTATCGTTTTCTTTTCTCTCGACGAAGCGGTAGGGGCTGAAATTCACGTTCGTGATCGCGGACCGTGCGCCAGCAACGAGCTATTTTTAACACTTGGAATACCGATCCCGCAATTCTACCTCGATTTCTATTCCGTTTTCTAAAAGCGGTCATATACCATTACATTTCTGCGATATAGCAGGTTGCACGTTCGCTTCGCATATTTATCAGACTGTTAGAATTTGAGAAATTAAAGTTCTTTAATTCGCTGACGGAAGCTTCTCTGGGACCAAAATAAAAATGCGGGGCGAAATTTATACAGTATATTTTTGTTTCATTTTTATGTCGTATCGAGCAGATCAATCAAAAGGCAGGCAATGGATTATCGCATTTAGGTGTTGGAAATATTTCAATTTCTTTAAATTACATAAAATTATATATAAAATCCAAGCGAAGAAATATTGAGAAAAAATTGTTGAGCGAATTCACGCTTCCGCCGATTACAATCTGTGCCGATTACAATCGAGTACTTGTTATATGTTTTAAATATTTTGGAAAGTTTTATAAATTAGAATAGATATATAACTAGGATTTACGCGAGACTTACGTTTGAAAGGTTTTAAGAAATAAGCACGTTTATGGCAAAATTACGTTTCGAGATATTCAGTTTCAAAGATTTATTTCGTTAATAAAACCATAATATCAATCGGATTCGTTTCAATACAATGTTGCGTAAAGTTTATTGTTAGTAAAGAATTAAATGACGATAAAATATATATAAATTTTAACCTGAATAAAAAATGACGTAATAATAAAAATCAATTCTGCACATCCTTTTTCCATTTATCGGATTTCCTCCTGATAGAAAATATTGAAAGAAGATATATGTGTATAATGTTATAATTTAAATGCATAGAAAACCTTACACGTTGTAACGAAGAATTGTAAGAAGTAAAGAACTTAACGTTATACAAAAATATATATATTTTAACGTACGTTTTAACTTTTATACAGAACAAGGTACAATTATTACAACATTTTTCGCAGCTTTATGTCGCAGTTATATTTCGTGTCCATATATTGTAAAAGGCTTTCAATGGTTTTCACCTTTGCTCGTTTAAGAGGGACAGTAGAAATTTCAGTGAAAATTCTGCACGCAAGATCCGTTGTCTATTGTCAAAGACAAAAGACAGATCTTATTATAATTTTGTGACGCATACAAATAACCATTGGTCATACGTTTTAACATTTTCTACGACTGAATTCTAAGTTTAAAATTTTTTCTTGTTAATTTTGGAATGGGAAATCCAATGACCTCGAATGCATCTTTCCAATGCAGTAACACACAGTTTGCATGTTTTCATATTTGACGAGCAATTGAATTAAAAAGGGCTTTCTATAAAAGTGACCTTTCTTTTGTTTCATTCTTCGGTTTTTCTATCCGATCGTGGCGATATAAAGTTGATAATTTATTGATACGTACAATCAAGTCTACAGATTTTAGGAAAGCGATGAAAAAAGGGCATTTTTAGAGAAACGCTCAAATTTCTAACAACCCTTCGTTTCCTGATTAAACAATTTTCTTCACTGTCGCTAATTCATCCATTAATTCGTTCTTTCAAGTAGGACAAGAAGAAGGTGGCATATAATAGTAGTAAATTCCAAGGTAAATTTAATTTTCGCTTGCCCCTACTCTCCAATTAACAGAGTTGATCAATGCGACTTCTGAACGGCTTGTGTACCCAAAGAAATGATCAAGCACGTGTAACAGGTACAGCGATCAACATATTAATGGGTAAAACGACTCGTTATCGAAAACTGGCTAGAGATTTTTCCATTAACCCTGGCGAATGCGATTGCGGATGATTAGGAAATTCACTTAAGATGAAGATCACCGTCGTTCGAGATAACTCGAAACCATTGGAGCCTTCCCAATCGCAAGAGGACAGTAACTAACCCTTCGCGAGCCTAGATATTATCTAGAGTTCCGGAAATTCCTGTATTCTCTGCTCTCGGTCGAGGCATCTCCGCTACTCTCTCCGACTCAGACCACTCTTTGGCAAACAGGCGAAATGAAGCCTCCTGGCGTCAGCATTTCCGTCTGACCGAGTCTCTTCCTCCATTCCGACCTCTGTCCAAACGTTGTTCGTGGTTTTTCGAATTAGGACAATTACCATCGAGCTCGCGAAACAACCCTCGAACTTCCGTCGTTTTGGCTTCTGGAGAACGCTAGAAAACTGGCGTTCTGCTTCATAATTTCCCGATGATTTCCGGCACGAACTCGTATATTTACAACCGAAAGTTGTCGCGTTTACGTTCCTATTAACTTTGAATTATTTCACCAACTTCTTATCTCTGCGACGTCGTACGTGGTGCGTGGCCAGACGACGCCGGAAATGGAACAAAAAGACCAACCGGCACGACTGACTTTATATTTCCGCGAAATTAATGCCGTCGCGGGTCAAACGAATTTTACCTGCTCCGGTTCCCAGAGAATTTCTCTTGCCTGTTGTTTCATAATTAAGATATCTCGCTTTTGCATTTGACCGTATTATCTACTGAAATGACTGGAAATTACCGGACACGCAATTATCAGTACGATCGTCGAAATGATCTTTCTGTTGTGTCGCATTGTATTTTTAAGGTTAGTAGACCATATGACGTGAATTGGGCTGTTTTATTTTTAGAAATTTCGGTGCGTTGTTACATGGATTTTGGAGTTTGTTACATCGAAGCTTGTCTAATTTTATATAATTGACATAATATATAATTCTGTAAGAAATGATTATTACCAACAAAGTAAAAAATTTCTAATTGTAAGATTACTAATGCTCCTATACGGGCGTAAATTAGTAATTTTCCTTTGTCTGCCATTATTATATTACATACGTTACCGGTAAAGAATATCAAATCGGCGCGGTACAGCGAATGTTGAAGAAATTTGTACTCACGTCGTGGTAAACGGTTATAACCGCATATTCTTGAAAAGTAGAATCGGAATGGAAAACTCACCTGAAGACAGAGCACCTGTAACACAAAGTACACAGCATGTTATTGAAAATACTTCAGCTGGAAATTTGTTATCCGAAGTTTACGTCCACAACCATAAGCACACGCGCATTCGTAATCTATAAGTGCATTCCACATCGCTATAACAATTTCTACAAAAATGCTCGCGCCGTAAACAGGAGGAAAGTAGCCTCGGCAAGTGCTCAGATAAACGCCACTTGACGAATAAAGAGCGCTCAGGGGAGCTCGGTCTCACGGTTTCGGTTATGCAGAGCTTGTAAAGCTCTTTTTCCTTCCCATAAACCGACGCTCTCTTTCGGTCATTGGCATCTTCCGCCATTAAAACTTTAACCCGTGTCTTTCCGCCACGTCAGACGTTCCTTCTTCTTCTTCGTAGAATCATCCGCGTATCCGGATCCAATCGAACGAATAGTCACCGTTATCGGTAAACGATGCTGTAATCTCCGCCGCGAAAGCATCAACGAACATAAAACAAATGGATTCTGTGAGAGCGCGGAGGACGACTTAATGGGGTATTTACGATATTGTTCACCGTGGAAACTGCCGGGCCGCGGTTAAGACGAACCACCACAGGTCCTACTATTCCTGTTCTCGATTATTTGGTTTCAGCGGAGAGTTCTGTGGTTGCGATGATTTCATTTCAACTACCAGGGCGATTAAAATTCATTTTTCACGAAACTTTTATAAGTTCGCTATAGGGTTCTCGGCGTGCTTTTGGGGATTCACTAAAATCACCAATTTTTAGTCATATTTTATAGAAATTGTATAGACGTATAGATTATTGTATAGATCGTATAGATGTATTAATTGTATAGATTGGGACCAATGGAATTTTTCAGGCTTTCTATGATTTTTTGTAATACGTACGCACGAGAATTGTTCTTCTTGTAGCGTGTATCGTTCCATATGTCGTTCATTTTAATTTCCGTGATGCAAGTTTCATACTTTAATTCCTCTAACTTTAATAAATGTTCAATGTAATAACAGTGTCGTAATAACGGTGTCAATTTGAGAATTTCTTACAAATGAAATGTATCGTTGGATGAAATATTGTTCTTGAATTGTTGAAAAATTGTTTCTTGATCTACCGATAGATGATAATTAAACGTTTCATATAATGGCAAATAATTAATAAGAAAAATTTACGTGATCGAGAGTTTCAAAAATACCGTTTCTGTACACTCACGAGGCGTATTTTCTAAGAAACACTTAATTTTTTATCGTCAGTTGTACTTCAGAAGAAAATAGAACGACTAGCTTGTTAAGAACAGTGCTACGCTTCTTGTCCAGGAAACTCAAGCATATACATCCAGTAATTAAAGTAATTAAAAAATTGAATAACTTCGAGCGTTTTCTCGCTAATTCCCATAAAAAATCTCTGCCTTCCACGATGATATAATTATATCGATAAAATACCACAAGAATTCCTTTTAACAGTTGAAAAGAAAAAGCCAGGAAGATATAAATCTCGATTGCTACGCTCTTCTGATCGACACCTCGTGGAGAACGTGTCTTACGTAATTTGATATACATAATTACACGGATGAAGGAACTGGATAAAATTACCTGGCTCGCCTCCAATTGGCTATCTGAGAAAGAAACGACATTTACCGATACTTTCTCGTGTAAGTATCGTTTCACGCTTCCCGTATTTCTTTAAATCTCATCGTGAACAGAATAAAACCGTACGTAGAAAGCAAACTCAAAACACGCGGTTTGTCAATCTGAAACAGCGACGAACTTCGATAAATGCTGCTCCAACTATTCCCTCCACGATCACGACGAATGTCGCGAGAACTCGCTGTCACGCGTCATCGCGGCATCTCTGCAATTTCACATGTGGAATGTAATCTTCCATCGAACCTTATTCCCGGTCGATCGGCTTTTTTCCCCGTGTCCGTGCTTCTCTCGGTCGCGCCAGCATTTCCATATAGCGAAAATTCGCCAGTATTTCCCTGACGTTTCGTCGCTAGAATACGAGGGAAATAATTTGGCAATGATCGCTTGTTGCGACGCCGTCTTCGCACGACGACTCGTCCAATTCTCTTTTGCCAACCAGGGCAAATAAATATGTTTATAAAAGTCTACTTAAATTCGAAGCAAATGGAGAATGAGCCATTCATGGATGCCGTCCGCCACCTACTTTTTCCGTTCTATTCTATCTTTTTATCTTAGTTAACTCAAATGCATCGATGCTAATCAATATGCGTATAACGTGCTCTATCTAAACATAGAGTTGGTATCAACTTTCGATGATATATCGCACTTATCGATGTGATAAAGTTTACCTTTGGATAAGCAAATTCAATCAGCGAAAGTTCATTGAATCGAGCGAGCACTAACATTTCGTTTCAATGAATGCAGGATTCGAATACACGAGCTTGCACTGTAATAAGTAAAATCGAATATTCGCTAAATACACGTCTCTAATTTGTGCTATTACGCTACCTCCGTATTCACCAGAATTGGTCACGATCAGTTCGCGAATATTTATCATCGGTTTATAGAAAGTAGTCCACAATCATTCATTCGTATCGAACAGACAGAGAATTCCCTTTGATGTATCGACGCGGCATTCGAATTGCTCGTAAATACTCGTAATTGTTCACAATTGTTTTCTATTTGTATAAACTTTGCGCTTTCATTGAAGCAGGCGATGAACAAACGTTGGTAAATATTCGTAAATATTTTAGTGGCTGGTAGGTTCTCGATGTGGTACTGGTTATGCAGATTGAAGACTGATTCAGAGACTGAATGAATCTGAAGGCAAAATTTCCGCGTGTCGAAAAAGGCGAGGATTTGCAAAGACATTGGACGCGAGGAAGCGGTGGCGTATGTCGGTCAGCCAGAGCGAAAACAATTTACAGGAATTTCTTTGGTCGCGTGCCACTGGCAGCGGCTCAATATGGCGCTCACGATATAAATCAGCGCGCGCTCGGACCTCTTCCGGGTCTAAGTAGAAACGGCGAAATGGGCTGTGTTTTAACCGAGCAAATAACCAGCGATGCTGCTCGCCGCTCGTTATAAGCGGAGAAAGACCGCGTACGCTCGTTTGCGAAAATGCTCGGAAACTCTCGAGACGAACAATCATTTTTTCCCCTCTTCTTCCTTTTTCCTAACTTTCTTCTATTTTTGTCTTCCCTTTTATCCCTTTGCCCCCTTTTTTCTTTCTTTTCTTTTTCCGAAAACATGGATCACTTTCATGGCCATTGCCACTCGAACAATTCGTTCACCGAATCATCGCCCGAAGAGTCACTTTATCGGATAAAAAGGAGAAAATTCTTCGGTCGTGAATCGAAATTATTCATTTAATGTGCGATGAGAACGTTTTCGTGTTCGAGGGCATTTCGAAGGAGGCTCGTCGTCGATCGTTTGTTCCCGAACACGCCCGCAGAAAGCTTTACGGGGAGAGCGGCCTGCTAATGGGGTAAAGCGAGCCACTTTTATGCCGCTTCTCCAGCTGGCCAAAAAATAAATATCAGAAATTGATCGAGTTGCGGATCTTCCTGGTTCTACTGCGTTTTCGCTTATGGCTTCCGAGAAGTTTTCATTTTTATAGCTGTGACTATTTTGTTTTAAAATAGTTCTACGATGTTAATGTATGTAATGTTATTTTAAAACATGTATAATTATTCGAAAGACACCGGAAGTCGATCGGTATTGAGTAATTGGATAACTCGTTAACATTTACGTTTATTTGTTCTTTATAGAACGTTATTTGGATGATCGTAAACGGTTCTATATAATAATAAATTAAACGAAACTTCGCAACAAGTTAAATAAAGTTCTCCGTATATCTGTCGGTGGGATGCCAATGATCGAGTAACATTTCACGTCACATGCATTTACACGAAGATTGACAAGAGATAATTGGGTAAAAAAGTTTATGCTTTAAAACGACGCTCTGTTACCATTTCGCCCCTAGAAAACTCTCACGAAGCTTTCATATAATTGGATAATACATACCTACAGCATCGGGCAAGAAAGAAATCAGTCCCAAGTTTTTGTCGGATGGCAAGACCATTTTCGATAGAGACTACGTTAACCGCAGTTCAAACGAACTGTTAATTAAGCGCGATTCGATATTTTGCGAAAAGAATCTCAACGGATTCCAATGTAACGCGCGGAACAAAAAAGTTGGACGATGGAAGTCGGTTGGGTCGCGATCCACTTTGAAAACTGCGGACTATTAGTAAAGCGATTTACCGATCCAATCAGAATATCCATCACACGGCTCGGGGATTATAATATAATTTCGATCCATCAGCTGGATAATATCGACGGGTTGCTCTCTCTCCCCCGCTCGCTCATCGACCGATCGGTGATTCGATATTTCTTGCACGAAACGCCGCGACTGATACCACCTTTCTCGCCTCCTTCCGACAATTTCTCTATCCTCGAATTTATCTGGTCGTATGACGCGAAAATTAAAGTCGCGATTCGTTCGTTTAGAGGGATAAGCAAATCCAAGGTGATCGGTGCTTTCGAAGAGATTTTTTCGCAGATCACGATCTCTCGTGCCTTGCGTCCCTTTGTGGGATATCTTAAACTTTGCACACGATCGTTTCAACGAAACGTGCCTGTAATCTATGATAATGGTAGGTTTGCTACGATTTATGTGCCGATCTACACGATAGATAACAACTGATTTATTAATTTTCAGGAAATGAATGTCGTTTTTATGAACACCACCGTGGAAAGGGTGACGTTTTTGAACGGTGATTTCAGTTCTGTAAGCACGTCTTTTCGAAAAGTTTCATTACGTCAGGAAGATCGCGATCTACGCGCTGTATAACGACTGATTTATTAATTTCCAGGGAACGAATATTTTTGTATTAACATCACCGCAGACACGGAACTATAGAGAGTGGTTAAGATTTTACAAGTACGCGTATGAAGTAGAGTGTCTTTTTAAGAGTAAACAGTGCGTGCTGAATGAGAGATTTTTCAGGAAAAACTCGAACAGAGCAGTTTTATTAAAAACGAACGAAAAGCCTGTATACCCATTTTTTTCGAAACTTCAAAGGACACCGGAAAAAGGATCTTTCCCTGGTTATTGCACGGCAATCGTGAAATAATCGATTAAAAGTAGAGGCTTCGCGAATTACGCGTCTCGTAGATCGTTGAACGATTTTCGTTATAGAAATAATAATAAAACGCGTGCAGCTATGCGTTCATAGCGTAAAACGACTACGGAGAAACGTGGAGAAAGAAGCGGGGGGTATCGAAACGAAAAAAAAAAAAAAAAAAAGAAAATGACAATAAAGCGAGTTTTATCTCCGAACTAGCTTGTAGGAAAACAATTTTGCGTGGGCGGGTAGGTGCTCGACCCTGATTACGATACAAGCATAACACCGTGCTTACATGAATGGCTCGTACGAGGAAACGGCTGTCGGAGCAGAGTTCGAATCGATAAGTCGATTCGAATATAACCAACAACGTATGTATAATGCGCCGTCGCGGCTAACCGGCCGTAAACGTTCAACTATTTTAAAATCCGTTAATTTTACGCCCCAAATATTCGACAGCTTATTTTTGCCCGCGCGTGTTCCTACGGAAACTCGTTATACTAACGTTAGACTAACGAAGGATAAAAAAGAAAGCAAATGAAACAAAAAAAAAAAAAAAAAAAAGAAAAAGAAAGAAAAGAAAAGAGGTGGGAAAAGGGGAGGTGGGAGAAAAAAATTGATCGTGGTAGTTTCAAGGTGGCTGACGGAAATCGTTGGTCGATTTTTAGATCGGCAGAAAACTAGAATCTCCCTCGAGCATTCACGTTTTAATTAAATTTCTCGACCAACGGGTACCAGCGAATCCTTTATTTTTCCTCCTCACGGGCTAAAACTACCCGGCTATGGTGTTTGGATTATTATGCGAATTATTTTCATCAACTTCCGGATGTTCTGTCCCCGTGGATACAGGAAAAGTTGCAAGGGAAACAGAAAGGCGTCCACGCGGACAGAAAAGGGAAGGAATCCGCGTTGCGCGTGGCAGAACTCTTTTAATTAAATATAAATTATATAATCGGGCCGCTTCGGCTAGCTTGGCTCGGGGTTCGGTGAACTTTTCGCGCTGTAGAACCTTTTGCGAGAGACATTTATAAACGAACACGACGCGACGTGGCTTTTATACGCGATCGCGTAAATGTCATCAGCCAAGAGAGTAATAAGTTCAATGTAGAAATACGAGCCGACGAATCATTAGTGAGAAGCATTAAAACAAGCTATGGGGAAGATACCGTTCTGGTTGTCGGACGAGTGCATTGCCTAAAATGTCTGACACATATATATTTGAGTAATGCTCGAGTAAGGATTAGTTTCAACATTTAGACCGACAATTAAGTTTAATGAAAGTTAATTTCTTATTTGATTTTCCAATCTCCTGGATTTAATAATTTCACCACATGAATTCATTTCGCCTTTTCAATCTAAATGTAATGTTTCAGGCGCTTCTAGTGTAAAATTCAATTACTTAAAATTTGAGCACAGAACTTTAGTATTAAAATTATGTATATTACATCATAGTTATATTTTCAAGCACTAAAATAGATCTGATTGACACTGATTAGTCGTTAGTAATTTTTAGTAGCGTAATTATAGAAATTTCCTGTTAATAAACGATCCCGTTAACAGGTTGATTGGTCCAAAATCGATTCCATATATTCTCCATTCGTAAAAAGAGCACAGAGAAAAACCGATCGTCGTTCAGTTCCATCCGATAATTTCCATAAGAACTTCATCTGCGTGTAAAGTAAGAGAGGCATCTGGAATAGAAACATATCGGCGACGATCGGGAAGAACGAATCCTCTCTACAATTCAAACACTTTCTGCAGAGTTGTCCGCTTTTCGCTAAACACACGCCACTCGACACAACTTTCCCATTGAGCATCAGCCGCGAGCGTTATGTTGCACGCAAAGTGAAAAAAGAAAAAAGAAGAAAGAAAAAAGGAAAAAGAAAAAGGAAAAAAAATGTACCGGAAGAAACAAAATAAAAGGAAAAAGAGGGGGTTGAGAGAAAGAAAAAAGTAGCAGAGAAAAGAGAAATCCAGCGCATACAAGCTTTCTCAACCAAGATACAAAGAAATCTCGTTTACTCGAACTCTGCTCTGCATCCTCGCGGGCCGGAAGACAAAAGCAGGATAACGTTTCGCCGCGAAAAAGCGGCACGGTCGATCCTTTAAAGCGGACGTGCGGAAACGTTCTACGGTACCCTTTTCCAACGTTTTCAACTATATTCTCGACATTCCGGCTCTTTTATTCTATGCGATCGTCACGGTTGTCGTACGCGAGCGAAATTAAATCCCCGGTTACCCGGTTACTCGGTGTGCCTTGCCAACCCGCACAACGAATCGTCCCGCTAATCAAATGACAGATACTCGATAGTTCGATATTTTTTAATGAATCCGATGGAGATGCCCGCAGCGATACGTTTCCATCTGAACCCTGGATTCTTGTCGACGTTCTCCCAATCATATATCTACATATATTCACTTGCAGTGGTAATGAATCGAATTATTCCGTGCATCGATATCCGGTTCACGTTCCTCGATACCGTTTGCAATCAGTTTCATTGGTAATCAGATCGTACTAGGATCGGTAATAAAACGCTCTGAAAATCTTTCAGTTCGTTTCTGACGTCGAAGGGAAGGCAGTTGCGTTGATACAGTGGCTCACGAAAATATTTAGAACAATTATCGTTTTTATCCATATATAGAAAATTTGAAAGTGCATAATGCAGAATGAGCATAATACGAGAAAAATGTATGAAATAAACAAACTATACTCTATAGAATATCTTCCTTTCTATTTTATAATATTTTTCTATTTTCTTAATTATATTTTGAGAAACGTGAATTTCTATAAATATATGCAGTCTAATTATTATGGAAAATTTATGTCCATATCGTATGTGTTATATACGGTAAAACATTCTTTTAGCACTCTAACAAAACACGACTGTCGTGATTGTACCGGTAAAGTTTGAAATCAGTTTGAAGAAATGTATATAAAAGTTAGAAGATATTTTTCGTAAACGTATATTTAATAAGTGATTAGTCCACATTTTAAATAAAGCGAAATATAATAAAGTGAAGTGAAGTATAAGAGGCGCATCGTTCGAATAATTCTGAACGGTATATCGTGAATGTATATTGTGAAAACGGAAACTACGATTGTTTATTGAGTTTTGAGTGCAGAGATGCAAGGAAGAGCCGAGCATTACATAAGAGTAAGGCATGAAAAGAGAATGTATGATTATCCAAGATTGTGTGTTGTCGGTGTAGTTTGTCCGGATTAAATGAGAGAAATTCAAAAGTAGAGCAGGGCAGAACGTTTAGGTTTCAGTGTCTATACATCTAAATGTTGTGTGGAAGATTAATTGCGGGCTAGTGTTCAATGGAATTAAGAATGAAAGCTATTTGATACAGTAAAGTCATTATTCTGTATTGTCAACCACAGCTTTCCATTAAAATTTAGATAATTAACAAGTAAAACTCGTGCAATATTTTAATTGTAATATTTTTAGACTTTATTTATAAGAATGGAAACTAAATTGTCACGAACAAAGATAACGAATTTATTGTAATTAATTTTGGTTCCAAATCTAAAAAATAAACCTCTCGATACGTTTATAGTAACAGTAAAACAACTAACACGAGAAGAAAAAGATTTGAATAGAACGTAAGATTGCCTGGAACAAGATATAATACATGATATGTGTAAAACTAGAATAGAATAATCGGAAGACGATTCGACGGAAGAGAAATATTCAAGCTCATTGCGAAACGATTTGTTGACGAGAAAACGAAACCAATGAGTCACGCCTTGTCCTCCTCTAACAACGTGATAAATTAGTCGTTTTATATGCAAATCTGGCTCTTTTACATCGCGCGCGAGCGTAATGACACGTGTAACCAAGCAAGAAAGATCGTTCACGTCGAGGCATCCGACTCGAAACCTTCATTGCACTCGATTGCTCGATTTAAGACCGAGTCGCCGCGATTCCCGCGTACCGTTTTGCATAATATGTATTTTATGCGGCCACTGAATCGAGTACAAATGTCGAGAATAAAAACGATAATGATGTTTGTGTGCGATACATCTATCATCGTCATATGCTACGATATATTAAATATTATCGCTCACTCCGATGGGGACGAGAAAGGCAAGTCGATCTTTGTTTTTCACGTATCAAAAATCTTAATTGCAGTTGGGCTAAAACCTTCGTAAATTGGTTATTTCAGGTCGGTTAAAAATATTTTTACGATTATGCCAAGTACAGCGGCCTTACAATCATCGTCAAACAATACGAGTGACAGTGAACATTTTTGTGAATCGGTAATAGACCATTAAGAGAATGTTTGTGTTAGAGTACCAACGAGTAAAGAGTAATTCGGAGAATGCACAATGTTACATGGAAATTTAACTGCACGTGGCAAGAATCTATATTTTGTGTATGAAATCTATAAAAATGTACTATAATTGAGAAACGAGATACGTATTATTAAAGTATAGGTAGGTCCAGTATATTCAGTCTGAGTATTTTTACGCCTTTTACGAATAAAGTACCTCGCACTGAGAAGAGAACACCAAAGTCGATATATATATCTAATCGGTAGAAATCTGCTTACAACACATCATTTTTGTAATACGAGCTTGAAATCCTGTTTATGGAATAAACGCGAGCAACCCAACATCTTTCGAAATTCCACCAAAAAATGTTAACGACACACATTATCTAATGGACCATCAGAAACACCGCAAAATCGCGATGCAAAACCTGGGGCCGATAACGACGTAGGAAGGTTGGCAATAAAGCGCAATGATGGCAAAATATCTCTTTCCGCGTTTGGACGTGGCGAATCGTCGCGGTCGTAAGAAACGGCGCGGCGGAACACAAGCGGAAAGATGAGAAAGGACCGTGAGCTGGTAAGTCGGATGTAAAAGAACAGGCGAAACGTTCGAGTCGGGGTTGGTGGAAGACGAAGAACGTCAGTACGAAACGAAGTTGAGAGAAGAGAGAGAGAGAGAGAAACGTAGCGAGTCGAGTGAAAAGTAGAAGAAGGAAGCGGATTCTCGGCGCCAGAACGGCGTCCGCGCGCCGAAATGCGACGACCGAAAACCAAAGGTGCATTAAACTTTGGCAAGCGTACGGGGTTAACGTCGCCGCTCTTCTTCGGGTGTGTAAAGACGGAGTCTGAGCTGGCGGCGCACCAGCCAGCCAACGCTTAGGTCGTGAGACACGACTCGCTGCTCTTCTGGGGGCTGTGACGTCCCTCCTTCGTCCGCGACAACGATCTTACTCCCTTGACGATCGTTTGCCCGATACGCCACGCCAAGTAATTCCGTGCTACTTCGTCGTTCACCTTCACCAACCCTATCTTTTGCTCTTTGTCTGTCTCTTTTTGATACTTTCCACTGACCGATCCGGCTAAATGGCACTTTACTTTTTTTCGCATTGTTCCGTCGTTCAGTTAGTTGTATTGGACTAAACATTTGGACGTGCTTATGCTTGAAGAGTATTTCCTTTCTTTCTTTGATTGGCGGGTTGCTCGGTGTTTGGTACCTAATTGTAGATGGGTTAGGTTGAGATAGTGATTTAGGGATGGTTAACTCTTGGATATTAGACCCGAGTCATTCTGATCTATAATGCTGTTGTAACGATTAAATGTATAAGTAGACTCGATTCGTTTGAGTTTGTCAAGAGAGAAGTTTTTCAAGTTTATAAAATACGAACAAATTCGCTCTTCCATCTGCCTACAATTCTCTGTTCGTACACGTATAGTAATAATTTAGCAGAGGCCCGGAGGCAAGAGTTCATTTAATTGAACATTAAGTAAATTTCAATTAAATAAATGGAATCCGTATAAACGAAGTTGTGTCGTATCCTGTAGAGTATTGCTTGAAAACACGCGACGAAATAATTACTCAAATACGACGAAACATTTGCGTATACATTACACGATTATGATTCGTCCGCATTATTGCCTGAAGATCCATTTCCCAGAGTTGACTTCCTAGTATCAAAAACCCTGTTGAACCTTGAAAAAATCATTTCGCGTATAAATCATATTTCTAATAAGCGATTACACGGTAAGAATCAGGAAGGAGCGTAAATTACACTGGAAGATACAAATCTTCAATTTGACGAATACCACGTGCCAGCAACCGTGCCAAATTAAAACCCATTTGTCACTAGTTCATTCTCATTTTCCGCTTCGTCTTTCTTCCTTCTTCACGCGCTCGACGTTCGTCTGTACCTTTGCTTCACTTTCACGAATGTCAGTAAGTAAATATATATATACAGGGTGCGCCGTTAGAATTCGGACAGAATTCAATTTGTAGTTCCCACCATATTAGAATTCAGATGTTTGTGCTGATTGACTCTGAAGTTAGTTAAATATGTCAATAAGTCTTCTATAACCTCAAAATGACAGAACTCGTTAAGCAAAACCCGGAATACGATAGAAGAGCGGCGATTATAGAAAGTCTTCGCGCCGGGAGAACGCCGGTCGAAATTATAAAATTCTTTAGCTACCCAAGATCGACGGTAATTTAATTTTGTTGTGGGCAAAACCAAATTTCCAGCAAGTGTTCACGTTTTGAGCGTTGTCTCAAGTGAGGGCGACGTCATGCCTCCGCACTTCTTCCAAAAAGGCGAAAGAATCACAAAGGAGGTTTATTTGGAGGTCCTGAAGACAGTAATAAAGCCGTGGATGGAAATTACGGCTTCTGGAAGGCCGTATTTATTTCAACAAGATGGCGCACCTGCTCACACAAGTCATCTTGTTCAAAATTGGCTCTCTGACAATGTGGACATGTTTTGGTCGAAAGATTTCTGGCCTCCTAACAGTCCCGACCTAAACCCATTGGACTATTACGTGTGGGGCGTTATCGAGAGACAAACTAATAAATGCAGGCACCCCAACGTCAACTCCCTACGAGCTGCTATCGAGTCAGAATTCGCGACAATTAAACGCGACCAGTTGAAGTCAGCGTGCTCGCGCTTTAGAGCAAGAATAGAGCAGGTCATAGAGGCAGAGGGTGGTTACATAGAATAAAAGTTCTCAGCAAGGACCCTTTAAATGAGATATAACAACATTTTCATGTGTTTTTGTGTATTGACTTAAATAAACAACTTTCTGCACAAAACTTCTTTTGTCCGGATTCTAACGGCGCACCCTGTATATCCTATCGCTGGTATTACAGATCCTGTCAAAGCTGCAAGAGTCGACGATCGAGAAGAGGCTATTCGTCGTTTCTACTTTGTTGGCAACATCGTATTTACGACTTGGCCGGCGATTTGCACAGCGAAAGCGCTTTGTAGAAGTCCCACGCGATGTGTAACGTGGGCCGAGTGGGCGAGGGTACTTGTGTCGGGATGCCACGAATAGCCGCGTACTCGACGGCACGAACATTCACCGGGTATGTCGGAGCGAGTCAAGGCACGCGTGAACATCGATTCCTGATCGTTTCAGTGCCAGACACCAGAAGGTCCTGTCACGTGATCGTACATCGCGTAGACGGGCCAAGGGGGTGAGAGAGGACAGGTTGATTTCCATCGTACTCTTGATAGGTGTTCCCCTCCTTACGACTGTTCCAATACGATACAGATATATTGGAAACTCGACGATTACATTCTTTTCATTTTCTCGCTCCGTCGAATTTCTGTAATGCCTTTGAACCTGGTTGAGCTCGCATTTAAGAGAAACTTTCTTACTATTTTATTTCTTCATCCTATTCTAATTTTGATTTCAGTTCGACATAGAAAACTCTATTTACAGTTATATTTAAGATAATACGGTTAAAAATCGTTTTTGTTTAGTGTACATTAATTTCGTTATATGATACAACGCACAGAACTTGAATCGTTGCACCTGGAGGATAATCGAATTGTAAACCCTTGCAGAGGTCAACGCCAGACCGGTGTAGGATCTATTGCACCCTTGGGGACGTTAAGCTACGGACCAAACGAAAACGAGTATACCCATGGAGACTGAAATACGTAAGAACGAATTTTGAAAGTCAACTGAAAGGGTGTAATGGAACGCTGATATCCGCCATATCATTAATTGTTAACTGTTAATTGCAATTATATCTCAAATAATTGTCAACTAACAGTAATTGCAACTTCTAATTGTAACTTATAAATTCAAACTTTTATTTTTTCCTCGATTACTACCAGAAATGTAACTTATCTCCATTTCATTACAGCAGCAACCGCCTAATTTTCCATCGCTGTAGGATAAAACCGGCAAAGACGGATAATTCAAATTCAAAATTGAAAAATATTCGCTATCTCTCTATCGTATCGATCTATCGCTCATCGTCATCGAAGATCATCTTTCAATTTACACAGTGACACCGTATAATTGCGTGCAACCTTACAACTTGTACTGAATATCCACGCGAGTTGCGCTATCCTGGAGGAATACGTCGTTTCCCCGTTCCTATCATAAGTTTCCTCGCGGCACGAAAGCGCCAAGCAACGGCAGTCTCTCCGCCGCGTTACAGGGTCCGAATACTGTCAGTCGCACCTTCCGGCTGCACGCGATTCAACGACGTTTACAATTTCCGGCAGACGTCGTGCGGCGTCGACCTATACCCCAACTCCGTCGGCAATCGCTTGCGCAACACCTGCTAGGTAAACGGCTTCTACGCAATCGTGCTGTAATAATCCGGAAAGCCGAATTGACAGTAGACATCGGTTATCGCGTACGTGCTCGTTTTCCCATCGATAGCAATCGCGATGAGGACGCTCCACAGAGACATCGAGTCCCATTGGAAAATGGATCATCATCTTTGTTTCTTGCCAGTTTTTATACACGGCTCGGTGAATTTTCAAATCGAACCGAGTAATTTCGTGTAGTTTATGATTTTCTTTTATGGCTTTGCTGTCCAGTTTTTGTCGTCCTTGAACATCGACATTTAGTACAGATAGGTCCCTTTGATAAGATGGAGTTGGCTATAAAATTTCGCCGTATGTGGATGTACGTGACTGACGATGAGAGTGGACTGACTTATTTATTTTATAAATTTTAAAAGTAAGCAAATCATAACACACAGACGTTTGAAGAGATAAAAGCTCGATACACGTTATCATCGATTCGTATTTCTTTAATCCGTTGATAATTTGTTCAAGAAGGAGGTACAGTTTCAACGATTACATATACTTTCGTAATAAAATTTCGTAATAAAATTTCGGAATTAATAAAAGATGGATCAATTTAGCTTCTGAGAGGCTCATACACTCTGTGACTCGCTATCCACGATCAATTTGCGTCTCCGTTAAAAGGGAACAGCGTCAAGACGACTACGTCAAAAGGTAACCAAGATACACACTGACATCTCGTTAAACGTCGCTGTTCCTCTTTAGCCAGACAGGATAACTTTCCGCGGTCGTACAGAACGCACGAGATCCAATTAATAGAAGACGACAGCTGTCACGTGCACACTCGAGTATGACACTGGCCTGGTCGTCTAGTCGATTCGAGACCGGTCGCCGGTGTTGCGTATCAGAAGCGATCGATGAATCATTAACGTGCGCCTCGTGTTTGATTGTCGTAGACAGGACCTTTGTTCGTTGCTTAATTGATAATCCTCATTCGATGATGGCAGCCAAGTCGAGCGAAGTGAGCTACCTGTGCGATAGCGGATTGACAACTTCTCGCCGGGAACAGCTTCCGATTAACTAAACAGGAATCACGCGTCACACTGTGTAGCCTTTCGTGTAAGATTATATGATATCGTGTCTGCGCTACTAATGCGCCATGTCTGCCGATGACTGGTGCTCGGCGACGACCGATCGGTTCGCGTTTATATGTTCCACCAACCAAGTACCCATCGTCCTGTTTCGATTGCTACATGCTCCGTTGAACGAGACTAAGCGTCAATAATCGCGAGCACAGGCTTGTTCGACCGTGAACCATCAAAATATTACGTGAACCGCGATCATTAGCTGAGCCGATCAAAATTTTCTAGTTATTGCTGAACTTGTAGTCTCTGACGTTTGGAGATTATAGTTCTCTATTGTTTTCAAGTTATATTGTTAATTGGATAACTGATCTAGTTAAGGATAAATTATATCACGGCCTCGTTATGAAAAATGTTATCACTATTGCGAGTTCTTTCCAATTGTAAACTAAAAATTATATAAAAATTGTATTTCCGAATAAAATAGATTTTAACAATAGTATAGCAACAACAATTTGTACGCCACATGAGCCGGACCATAAAACGATCTAACCTTTGTGTTTCGATTCGCGTGCCAATTTTGAAAGCCAATAACGATCGAGAACGTCCCGATAACCTTCTCAACGTGATTAATGGTCTCGTTATTCTGTCAGGGAAACCTCAATTCCCTCTTTTTAAAGTTTCCAACAGCATTCTCATTTGGATGTATCGCGATATTTTCTCGTGCCAAGATATATAGGTAGGCAAATTTTCCAAGTGTCAGGATGGTGGTGCCAATTATGCTCGTTAACCCTGCCACGAGGCAGGGGACGGTGCACCCTCTAATTTCTCATCGAATCGGTCTTCCTTCCGCCTTTCATCGTCTAAAACCTAATTGCATCCCTCTTGGTTTCGCCCGGTGCAAACATTTAGTCTATCTTTGTCCTCGACCCTCTGCCGCCTTTTTCCCGCTCCTTTCAGAGTAATACCATCAGAGGTATTACTCACAGACGACACGGCGCCAGAGTTCACGTTGGTAGTCGCGGTGGGATGGTTTCGAGGACGCGCGCTTCTCTCGACGATCACAATAATCTCATCGATATCCGCGACCATTTGTCTCGCGGCCACCCTCCACGACGCAGGAACCGCTGACTCCGCTCGAACACTTTGCTCTTTCCTTTCTTTTCCCCTGGTGATTTTCGCGAATCGACGTTTGCTTTACGAACTGGATACCTCGTAAATATCTGCAGGAATTTACAGTCTCCTAGCAGGCTACGGGATAGAACAGGACAAAATACGAGCGCGATAGAGCGACAAATTTGTCGGTCGAACGCGACGAGGATTACGATTCGTCGATTTATCTGTCGTCAATTCCTTGACGCGCGAATATTAGATTTTGATTATGAGAATCGTTTAAAAGAAGCTAAAATGGACGAAGAAGTGAATAAACAAATAGAGATGAGATGTATGATATTATAATAGATATATAGTATATAGAGTGTGACAAAATATGTGGAGGATATTTATAGAGTCGATTGTAGACATCAGGAAAGTTTGGAAGATGTTTTGGGGTTCCATAACACATAATAAGTAGCCACTTTTCGTTACACTTGAGAGTTGTGTGTGCTGAGACATAGAGTGGTGGTGATGGAGTTCATTTAGGGAGAGAGAGTGTTTAAGGATGGAGCGATGGGAGTGTATCGTGTACGTGAGCAACAAAGCCTCGAATAGATCTTACGAGGAACCTAGAGACGTTGAGGCGCACGAAACATTTATCGTGCGGATTTTGGCTGATTTGTTTAGCGATCTGTTGAGTCAAGGTAACGAGACGTTTAGTAAAAAGAAATTAAGTGTCGAACATTCACGAGCTTTGTAAGCAATTTACATCTTTAGATCTATAAAAATTACTAGAAAATATATTCGGCAAAATTCACCTCTACTTTGTCATTAAATCCATGACGGTATGTACATGATGACGCTACTCTAAATCCTCTGGACGATTCTTTAAGCTGCCGAGTTCAACCTTCAACCTCGAAACCAGTCCTGCTCTAAATTGTACGTACGTCTATCCAGAACAACACAACTCACACAGAAGTCAAGAGACATTGAAGTGATCGAAAAACCTTAGAACTTAATTCCAATTTCAACAAACGTTAAGAAGAACGCTCGGCTGATACCGTAAGTGGCGAATCGTTAGAGGAACGAAAAGATGGGAGGGCAGAAGTAATTCCCTGAGATTAATGGGACGGATTAGAAGGCTCACGTGTACAAGACGGAATTTTGAAACGCGGCGCGTTTCGAGAGACGAGGCGGATAGGCATCGAGCGAATTCCACGCGCCCCGTCCTCATTTGAATAAGACGGCAGTTAGTTGTGTTTACGGTGTACAGCGGCTGACAAACGATTACAAATTGTCCCACTGACAAATTGCCGGGCATTACTCGTGCACTTTTGGCGCGACCGGCAGCGCTGCCACCCTTTTCGACGCCTACGCGACGGAACGAACGTATCCGATCTTTCAACAGGGAAAGGAAGTAACGCTGCGTGAGCCCCTGCTTCGTGTTTCAACCCCGTGCTGCTATCGATGATCCCTGGCTGTCGAGTACTCGACATGTGATGGACATAGCGAATGCAGCGGGAATTTTATGGAACGGACATTTTTAGCTGTGGTTGCTTAGAATTTCGAGAAGCCTCGAAGTTATTTTGTACCGAGGATGGTGAATTTGCGGATTGTTCGAGGCGTTATTGGTTGCATATTTATATTAATATATATAATACATCGACGACCCTCTTTCAATAAAAATTAAAAAAGTTTGCATATTCTTTGATAATTACGAGACCATAATATCTGGAATAACGTTTTATCGGATTTCGTAATTTCAGTGATAAAACGTTATTTAGATCTGCGACTTGAAACTTCTTAACCAGTTATTTACATTATTTCAAAATGTTCATTCGAGTTTTTAGACTCGTTCTTATTAGTCAAGTCGTTTAAGTTCAAGTAGATTTGTTAGATTAGTCGGACAAATTTTTAATTATTCCTTGAATTTTGAATCGTGTATCGTAAATTACAGCTACAAACAAATTGACGAAAGTTCGTATTCTTTACCGTGAAGACATGTTTGAAAATTATAGGTTAATATCGAGAAGCTCGTGTTTTGTTATTGGAATTAAATATTGTCGAGAGAATCATTGATATACGCGAGAGGCAGAAATAAGCCGTTAGGAGGTACAACGTTAATTATCACCTGACTAAAAGACAGAAATTACTAGGAACGCTTAGCTAATGGAACTGAATAGTTCCCAAGTAGCAATTTGCAGTGGTGCTAACTAATAAAACGAAATCAAGGATTCAAATAATCTACACAATCTGGGTAACTCGGATCTCCCGGGCTTTGTAGCATGTGTAACTACCAATTATTGTAGCGACCGAACAACTTTGTACACAAATACTTCTACTGTATACTTTGCAAAATTCTCCAACTATCTTTAACAAATATAGCTTGATCAACTAATGGATGGTTATCTAACGATAACGCGTATGCGTACATCATCGTTCGTACGATTAGAATAAATACTTTATACAAAACACGATTGAACTTGGATTATGATGAAAAATTAATCGCTCAAAACGTTGACTTTGTGCAGAATAATAATTTGAAATACAAAAAAGAGTTCATAGAGCTTCATAACGTTTATGAAAGTTATAAAAAAGTAACGAGTTAATAATTATGCATTGGATCCATAATTTCTTGACTTAAATTTCATCGAGAAAATTTACAGCAATCTGATTTGTGAAATCATTTAGAACGTTTATGCTCTGTATTATATATTTATTATGTTATAAAGCAAATTCTACCAAGTCGGTGCTATGCGAAACCTAGTAACACGAATATGGAGATTAATTGATATACCTAGGTATCGAATTTCTCAAGAAAGAAATTTAACAAGTTAAGAAAGAAACAGTTGAGAAACAGTCGGAGTTATCATTGCAATACCGAGTATACTATATATCTTCCATAATCTAAAGTTTCAAAGGAGATAGTAATTCTTCGCGTTTTTTATAATTGTCTTGTGATTATTTATTTAATTGTTCGTAAGTGTACTAATATTTATAAACGGAAATGTATAATATTATCTGAAAACAGAAAAAGAAAATGTATACGTTAAATCTTGATAGCAGTCTATCGAATATTCCTCGAATATTTATGAAAGTTCACGAGAGCCAGTGTATCAATCTTCCCGAGCTATTATCCTCCATCTCTGGCTCCTTTGCATTCCGCCGCGCGGAGCAATACCATTTATCTTCCATTAACATCGGGATCCATGTAAACTAGACAAATTCTCGTGGTGGGATCCGGCCGCGTTGCGCGCATCGCGATGCACCTTTTTGCGTTTCGCCGCCGGCATATGATAGATACATCACGATACTATTGATACAGTGGAGCATTATTCGCGTGCTCCTTGTGCTGTCGAGTGTTGCTCGTCACGCACATGTCCCACTCCATCAGATAGCAACATAGAATATGGGTTCAGTTTTCCGTGAAATCTTTCAATCTCATATCTAACAATATCAAAATAGCTACCCTGTATTGTTTCCTAGAGATTTACGGGTTTTTGATAGAAAAACGTTGCTGATTTTAACCAGTTGTTTGAAATTTACATCAATAATCTGTATTATTTTTATTTTTAAGCGAATTGACTGCGTCAGAGTTAACTTCTATACTATGTACTTTCTTCAGGTATTTTTATAATGTATCGATTTTACAAGAGAAAAGAGTTCTTCGATTCTTCGCTATTTTACATTTTCATGCTACTTAATCGGTCTTACTTAATCGTTGTCGATCCTCGGAGTGAAGACGAATAAATTTTAACGACTCGTCGAATTTACAAATAAATTCGCCAGTAAATTCTAGCGAGCTCTTATAGATTTGAAACAGCGAAATTAGTATTTCGAAGGTGTATCGAATCAAACGAAAATTACTTTGATTAAACACATACATAATATTTCGAAGGAACTGCTTGAAATTAAAATTTTACCTCAAAACAGCAAAGTTTTATATGCACCGACTAATAAATCCCTCTTCTCCTGTCCAAACTCTCTTTCCCTAAGCGATATTACACGAACGAAAACGAAACTCTGTAAGAGGCTTAATATCTCCACATGACCGGTTCAGAGGGCACCGATCCAGGAAGAATAATAGGCACTTGGAAAAATCTCCATGCTTTCATCCTGCCTTTGCCTCCTGCACGCTGACCCGACTTCCCATTACCACGCAACCTCAAAAGCACCGATTTCAAATCTTCTCGATAGCCGCAAATCGGCCGCGACTTCTCCGCCTGCAAAAACTATAACCCATTAATCGATTCCGGGGGTTGCTGCGGAGGCGCACATTCAGCTTCCCGACCCACTTTCGTCGGATAATAACGGCGTCGAGTGTGTACGCAAAACTGGTTTTTTCAACGTCACGAACGGAAGCACGTAATTTAGCAAGATGTAGAATGAGAGATGAGCGGGAGTTGGTAGGAGGAGCAGACGGTGGGATCGCGCGGTATCCAGCGGCACAGAAGACGCGTGGTTATCGACCCCCGGGACCGAGGACGATGCTCTGCCGAGGAGGGTAGCCGCTGTGGCGTCTAAAAGACCGCTCGGACCTCACCCTCCGCTCTCGAGAAGGGGATTTGGCGGGGTTGGAAAAAGAGAGGGTGGAGGCTGCCTCGGTTACATCATCTGATACGCCGGGGTAAAGTCGATGATGCTGGGCTGCGTGTTCTTTAAAGGAACTATCGTCGAAGAGACTCTATTATGCCAGACCAGACACGATGTAGTCGACCAAGAAGCATCCGGTCAGTCCTTATGCAAACTCTGAATACACGGAGATGTCTGTTATGCGTTTCTGAGTTTGACAGCGGTGTACTATTTTTATGATACCGATACTTATCGTCAGAATACATCGATATATTCATCGTGAGGGTTTAAGCGTGGCTGATGTTAAGGACGGTGATATTTTTCAGTCCGATAGAGATCCGACGAATCCAACGTTGATGATACATAGAAGAATGGCCGAGTCACTGCATGAAACTCATGCAGTACATGCGTGAGAAGCACAAGAAGCACGTCGCTTTACCCACATGTAAAGCGAAGCTATAGTAGAACTTTGTTTATACGAACTTGTTAGGGGATATAAAATAGTTTATATAATTGGAGTTAATGTAAGAGTTCGCTGCGAATTCTGGTTCATATATTATAATAGGAGTTCACGTTCAGATAGAAGGATTCAACTGGTAGGAGTTCATCTAACGAGACACTAGCTTAAATTTCATCCAACTAAATGGAGTTAATATAAACTACTACTGCTGTATTTGAGTTATTCGAAAGCTATGTATATCGATCAACTTCATAAATGGAAATTTGGGGAAAAATAAAAATTCACAAGGACTATTTTTATACATTTATCCTGCTATTTGCAATTGTTGGAACTGTCATCTTGTAATATATCTGTCGAATATTAATTATGTAATTCGATGATGTCTGTTTTCTCGAATGAGAAGAAATTTGCTGGAAACGTTTCGAACGAAAATGAACGATCGTCTTCTGTGGTTATTAATACGTTCGAGCGGCAGGAGAAACTATTGTTATTGTTACACGCGAGAAAATCTCAAGAGATCATCGATTCGCCGCGCATATTCGTTCGAGAACGTTTATTTCTCCGTTGATGTTTTAGGCTTGTACGTTTAATTGCTCAAAGCGCAGCTGCGATGTTTCGAGGATGTTTGATATCGCTGTGAGAGAAGGTCGATTCGGAAAGAGTGGAAAGAATGGAATCTCCGGCACTCGGTTATTTCCGACTGTTTGGATGTTAAGATTTTAGACTTTTGATCTTTACGATGCGTAATAAAGAGATTCCGTGTTTCTGGTTTCATGTCGTTTAAATATATTTCTAATTTTAACATACTGATTATCATCAGACGAACGTCGATTAATTTAAGGCTACGAAATTCGATAATGTCAAGCTTAAAAGCTGACAGTTTTGCCACTATAACTCTAACCCCCACTGGCAGTTTTAAAACTATTACCTCTAATTGCCGTGGATGCTATGTTTGAGCACAAGTTTGAAAAGTGTACCTCTCGAGGGACGCTTTAAATTACTACAAATCTTCGATGCTTCGGCTTATCTTCCGTTCCAAGTTCAACGACGCACCAACGAAGGAAGTCGTGATTTACAGCTTGATTTAGGTAGGCACTGGATTAAAGCAGCGTCTTTCGAGACACCATTTTGTCAGATTTATTATATTTCTTTGACGAGTCAACGGGGGAAAGGGAGGACCGATCGTCTTTACGACTTCTTGTTTCGACCAAACGCGATACTTTGTGGAATGGAAATTGGATCGAACTTTCGGGGAAAAGATGAAGGAGAAATACTAGGAAACAAGGCCAAAGTCCATGGAATATTGTTCACGAGTTGCTTAAGACATTTTTTAAAGAAAGACGAAATTCCGCAACGAAGTTATTACTTTCTAAATTAGTTCCTGTCGGAATAAAAAGAAAGAAAGGAAGAAAAAAAAAAAAACAAAACAATCAAAATTTAAAACAGCACGAATTATGTATAAATTAAAGTATTTTAAGTTTACAAAGATAAATGATGTCAATTTCATGTGTTTTCATCGTATCGTTATAAATAGAATATTGTAAAACTTGCAACGTAATTTCAAATAAAAGATACACGAAATAAAAAAGCATAAATTTACTTTTATACAAACCGTATTGCAGGAGATCTAGGCGACACTTTCATGAAATCTATGTAAAGAATCTGTATCGTTTAAACAGACATTTCATGTATTACAAACTGATATACTTCTATTCTCTAATTGCATAAAGGAATAGAAACAGAGTTGGATGAAAAATCTCCGACTCATTTGTCACATTATCCATGACAGACGATTAGATTCAAGCATAAACCGAATGAGGACATCGCAGAACCGCAGGAAGAAGTGGAGCATGCCAGATATCGTAAAAATTTGCCGCAGCTAATTTGCCCTGGATGTCTACTTCTTCCGAAGAGAAATTGGCTATGTGGCATGAGCCAACTATGCAGCTGGGACGTGCTCGTTAATAGACTTCCCATCAAAATTTTGCAACTAATTTAAACGCCGATAAACAGTAGAATATCAAACAACGCATGTACACACGGTCGTTCGTGGTTTTTCGCTGAAATTGCCAAAAACAAATCTCTCGCTCCACGAATAATTAGTTTGATTACATCTTCCACTCTTGCAAGCTTTTTTCCGAAATGGATAAACGAAACGACGAAGGAAATTCATTATGCAGGCATGGGGTTTAATATCGGATCAATGTCTCGACTAATTGATGTGTTTTTAAAATTGGTTGCACGACAAAGTTTCAGTGGATGGTGTGATATTTGCGTTTATGTAAAACCAATCGGAAAATCCTTTATTCGTGACAACAAAACTGAAACGAACGAAGTACATATTTAATCTTTATGTATCGTCGATTTTACAGAGGAGTGACGCATGAAAAAATTTCCGATTTTCAGATACCTAGAGAAATTGATTTTTTAAACACAAATAGAATTTATACCAAGTGCTAGCGATTTAACGAAATTCTACCGAATTAATCGAATCGGTTAACGAAATCTTGTTGTAATAGTAACGGATACGCGCAGACAATATTTTATCAGAATGTCTGAAGATCTAAAGAATATTAGCCATATTATGGAAGAAAATATATCTTTGTTGCCGAGTGGGCAAGTAATTAATAAAACAACTTAGACAAATTGACTTTCTGGAAGATGTACTCTGCTTATTTTCTTCTGTATCGAGTCAAGTATCTTTGTAGCAAGTCGAACGACGTACGAGAAACGTAAGTGGATTTCCTCGGATCGTTTATCCGAAGAATTCGCTGGAACATCGTAGAATTCGTGTTTCCATTCCATGCAGGAAATCGTTAAAACATTCGTGATCTATCGGTGATGCTCCGTTTCGAGTTGAACACTTGGCAATCGCTAGAGAGAAAACTTAATCCTGTTTCGTAGTATCGCAAAGCATAGTACACGGACGCTGAAACCAATCGGTTGATCCCTTTTTCCACCGACGATTACATTCTACAAACCCAAGAAAGACAAATGGGCCGGGCGAGGCGAGGGACGCGCGTTCCTGGAAGATTCCATAAATTTCCGGGAAATTGATGAATCCGCTTTAGATTATCGAGGAGCGTGTGTCTGGATGGGAAGACACGCTAAATTCTATTTATACAACGGCCAATAAAGATCACGCGTGCCGGGAGTGGGTTTCGAAAACGGCCAGTGATTAATTGCCGAGTCCTAATGGGCTCGCGACGACAAACCGCCCTTGCGTCATGCACCGCGGAAAGTGTGAATTCGTTGAAAAACGTGATTAATCAATGGCCGCTGTTATTAATTATCCGATGCACGCGAGAATAAACGAGAGTACGCGTGCGTGCCGCCTGAAATCGATTCGCGTGCACTCGCGGCTAACGTGCTATTCGGGTAACAATAACAAGCAAGACGAGAGTGAACCGTGAATGCGAACGTGAATGCGAGCGTGAATGCGAGCGTGAATGGTGAGTTGAAGAATGTAGGCTCTCTCGTTTCGAGCACGGCAACGTCGATACGCTCGTTACGACGTAATGAATCAACTTTTTTAATTATTTCCTTCCTTTTTTCATTTTGTAGGAAAATGATGACAGGATACGTGGCGGTATCGTGCTTATATTCTCGCAACGGCAATCATTTTTTTTTTTTTTTTTTTTTAGTACTTTACTTTACTATTTAGAGTATCTAAAGTGTCATTCGGATTTTGTAAATTGTAAGAAGCTCGATTTTTCTTATGTTCCCTCCTTTCTTTATCCCCTCTTTCGTTTTTTATATTTAGTCTTTCTATTAACCCATTGTTCTTATACTTAGTACACGCTTATGTATCTGCATTGCTGATTCTCACTATTGAAATCTTTTTTCAACCGCGAATTGCTGTCTTTTTTATCATTTTCTAATACCCTCGTGCTTTCACTTCATTTTGACGTTCCTTTGATCTTTCTCTCTATCGCTGCAATTCATTTCTTGGCCTTCTTATCGTCGGAATTCCACTCTTAGCATCGCCCTTGTCTTTTCTGGTCTGAAATTCTTCATTTAGATAAAATTCCTTTCCTTAAATACGAAACACTTTTTAAGATCTAATTTCATTCTGGAAACGACGAAACTGATTCACGAAATTACAACACTAAAGATAATTCTGGAAGATGATATATTCTTCTCCCCTGATCCCGAATTACCATTGTCTACGACGGAAATTAGAACTGGAAGGAAATCCCCAGAAGATTTCACAGTAATTTAATAATTGCCCGGAACGAAGTTTTAGAGAAAGTGATTAGTAATGACTATTAATTAACTGACCACTGAACGAATACCGTCCACGACAGGAAGTGGACCAAGGGTGCTCGGTGCCATAGAGCTGCCTTAGACACCAGCCAGACACTCGCAGGAATTGAAGCTCAGGAATTAATTAGATTGGCCGAGAAAAATACGCGTTCACTACCTATCTCTATCTCTGTGAGCCTCGACGAGCGACGCTTAACCTGGAATAGTATCTGGCAGTCGACAAGCGCTACACGGTAACGTTACACTCGAATCGATTATTCTTTAACAAGGTACGTAAGAACCTCTAGAGTAGAATCCTTGGTAGAATCGTCGTTTGTCCCTTTTATTATTGTCCTAATTTATAAATTCGATCTTTAAGTAACTGAAATGCTACAGAATTATGTAGATAGTCGATAAATTAATAATTATAATGGTAATTATTGTTATTAGAGATTAATACCGAGAAGCAAACTTTAAGAAATCCAATCGGTACAGAAAGTTTCAACTTGGACTGTACGAAACATTATAGTTATGTTATCTTTGCTTCAATTCCATTGAAAGAATGTTAACTGCGGGTAATTTTGGATATCAAATCGTCGATCGTTATCATTTTCTATTGCTTTAATTTCTAATATTCTTAGCATTCTAATTAGATTCGAAAGAGATTTACGAGGTAATCCAGATAAAAGGAATTTCATCAAATAAATCTTAAAATTGAAATCTTTTTGAACGACGTACAGTTTCGTAGCCCGGTCTGAGAATTTTACGAAGATCTTGCTTTAAAATCGGGGATTTGATCAAGTAACTTCTCAACTTAGGGAATATCGTGGCTTTCTTTGCATTGGTTTGGAGCGACTCGGTGTTCCATTGAGCAACTTTTGATCCACCAGAGTACTAGAACTTCGATATCTTTAGCCTTAAATAGAAAATTCAATCAAAAGCTATTCGAACGTAAGGCATAAACTGCGAGTCTTTAAATTGCAAGTATGCCGCGTCACTTTTCGCGAGGAAATGCTTAAGAGTTATCGAAAAAACGTTTAACGTAAACAAAACCTATATGCGCCGGGATGATTCAAACCTGATGATACTAGCTATCGAAAAAACATTCATTTACGACAAGGAGAAAAACAACCGTACACCTGTTTATCCCGTATTTCCGAACCGGTGACGGATCGTCGCCCTTTCAATCGATTTGATTTCGTCGAGCAACCGGATAATGCACGTCGTACGGTCAGATATATACTTTCTCTAGTTCCATCGAAGGGAAGAGAAACGCAAACAGTTCGTCAACAAAGCCAACGTTCACAATGGTCAACCGGAGCTAAGCTCCATCGGCGAGTAAATGAAATTCGCTTCGAGACGCGATAATTGATCGTCGCCTTTGATGTCCATCGCGAATAACGCTGCTTCGATTCACCTAGCGAAACGTTGTTCCCGACGATTAATTATTCGTCCGCCATTCCGGTTAATCTTGATATTGTTTTGCCAAACAAAGAGACCGCGGATCTCCTTCTTTCTTTTCGTTGTTTACTTTTATTTTTCGCTTCGCGACGGTTCGTGAATAATAAAGTTTCGAGTCGGCGAGTAGTTTCAGCGGTGAAAAGCTCGTTTGCTGGCGTGATTAACGTCCACGTTAGAGATGGAAAAATATACATTTCGCAGTGGAAAAATAGAGAATATCCGGTAAACGAGTATACAACTCTTCGAGCTAAAGCGTTACGCGTGTTCCTCTCGCCTTTCTCGAACGTTTTTCCAATTGTACCGGTGAATTTGCCAGATGTAACGATCATGACGGCAAATTGCACGTCACGCAATTATAACATGGCAGGTAACGAAGCAACGAAATCTCCCAATCGGCGACAACGAATAGGTGACGACCACGGTGTTCCATTCGGGTCGCCACCACGATCGCCGAAAGTTTGTTAATTAGCAGTCGTATCAAACCAACTGCCCGGCTCCAGTTTTATGCGTATATTTCTCGAACGAATTGCGTGCAACAATACGTTTTATGATATGCGAGCGCACGTAATTCACGATGGGCAAATGGAAATTCGCCCTGCTGGTATCGCATCCCTTGCATTTTGCATTCGCTGCCGTCTGTTTATGTAACAATGCTGTACGCTTTCCCTAATTCCCACTAAATCGGTTTCGCGTGCATAGTTTTCCTATTTTTTTAATCTCTCGCTGGTGCATCATCAACCTGCTAACGACGGGAAAAAAAATAACGTTGCGACATTGTGACGTCGTGACTCTGACATTTTCAATTTGTCAATCTCCGATGGAAAGTCGAGAGATTCGAATTTTTCTTTTATATTATTTCACGCGAGCAACGTAATTTTAGTAAATTGGGGTTAGGTATTTGTCGTCACAGTATTTTTGTTTGGTAAAGAAGAAAGGATACGAAATAAAATTGTATTATGGAGATAGTATCGTTCAGAGTCTAGTAGTGAACTCGTCGTTAAAACTATTCGGCAGGGACGGAATCTCCTCGCGCAATAATTCATTAATTAACGATACTGGTAAATGGACAAGTTACAAAGTTACAAAGTTATACTTTGTACACGACTCATTTCTAATTTTACCAACTTACGTATACTATATATAAATTTGTAATTTTGTAACCGCTTTTACCAGCAAACTTGATTTTGACCCTGTAAAGGACGAACGTTTATGAGAATCGTGTCTCCCTTACGCGTCTACCAATTAGCAAATGTAGGAAGGCCACTATCCAAATTTTTATATCAATCAGGATTACCAAAACGTTAGTTGTATTCGATCGTCAGATTTCTAAACATTTCTCATATCACGTAGATCGATGTGAGATTAATGGAAATTAAACTATTTGGTAGTGCTCTCGTTAAGTAAGTATTAGGCCTGGAACCAGGATGAAAACGAAGCGTTCGATCCAAACCAACGAATGGCCGGCAACCGTGAATCGATCATGACTAATCGCGAGGCTGTTGCACGCACGGTGATTCACATAATTCTGTCATCGTGCGTCCATCGCCTAATTGATAGATCGCAAGATACGCGGTTACAACAGTGCGTTAAATATTTTCGAACGACGTCACGTAATTACAAGTGGCGCGTGTTGGAGGGTTACCGGTGGAACGCGGACCGCGCCGATGATTACGGCTAATGCCGCGATCGTTCGATCGGATTCCCTTTAGTCACGCTGCCGAATAGAATGGAGAATTATTCTAAAATATGATCGATGTTACGCCGTGCATCTGAGCCTGTTATGCCTGGCGTACAATACCAATGAATTATTGTAATATCGAGGGAAGCACGACGAAACAGCGGAAAATATAATTGGCCGATCGGTGACGAGCGAATTTTATCCAGAAAGCGACACTGACTTCCGACTCTACACACATGTGACATTAATACCCTTTCGCTAAGAATTATTATTATCATTATTCTTGGTGTGTAGTAATTTCGTTGTTACATTCACTAGTGTGGTATTTTCAATCGTCTTTTTCTTACTTTTTGAAGCAGTAAAATTAAAATTTTGAATCAGAATTTCCAAGTTCGAATTTGGAAATTTGGTTTCGAAATGAAAATGTCTACACCTTTTTTTTAAAAGGTTTTAAAGTTTTAGGTATAGAAACGAGATGCGATAACCTCGCTGGAAAAATCACCTTGGTACAACCAATTTTCTGGGAAGCTTCTATTGAAATTCCAATTCACGCACGAGAGTAATCAAACGTTAATTTCCGTGACGTATGCCCATTTCATTAAGGACTCTAATTGGCGGCCGGAAGATCAAGCGAGCACCAAAGGCTTCTCCGAACGCGACACAATTACAAATGTAAGCATACCGATATATTTATCCGCATCTAATTACTATTCAGACTTTCCCTGTTCTCTAATTATGTATTCTTTAATTTTATTTCTTAATTATATTTTTTATATTTTCTAATGAAAATTATTAAGCGTAACTTAGAAATCGAGTATAGTTTTATATAATTTATATATTGTACATAAAAAGATGCACAAAGTTTTCATTGACGTGAAATTATTGCATACTTGTAGTACGATACTGTACGATTCCGACATTCGATGGAGTACGTTTCCACTATGTTTTGTCTCGATGCTTTCTGGATGTCAAGAAACTCGGTAACAAAAGGGCTAGGAGCGTACAAAAAGATCGAGTTAAAAGTTCGCGCAGGGTGCTGTGGACTTTTAATAGAGACTTTCCGCCAGAGGGAATCCCGAAGAATGATATTAGGCAAGTAACCGTGAACATCGGAAAGAAGTTGGCCATGGTGGATCGCCGAAAGCGTACGCTTGATTTTCTTTATTTTTCCTTCCAGGAATTATCGATTCGAGCGAAAGGAATCTTGGTGCGAAATTACGTTACCAAGAAGCTTGCCAGGTTAGCAGATAAAAACCGTTTTAGAGCGTTTAGTAAGCGTTTCGAGAGTGGAAAACGGTGTTTTTAGAAGGTGGAGATCACACGAAGGCGATCGTGCGTTTTGCTTCGCCCCACCGACTTCCTTTCTCTCTCCTTCTTCATCCTCGTGTTTCCCTTTCGCGAGCGCGAGAAGTCACGGCACACTCGTAAAATCGTGTTTGAATTGTTTTAAGCCGAGCGACACGAACGCTTTTATCACCTTCTTTTTCCTCTTTCGGAGTGGACGGGAACAGTGTGTTAAAAGCGCGCGGTAGCACGAGGAAACGACCACCACGAAATTCCTGTAAGCGTTTAATCCCTGTTCTCTCAGATCGACGGTCCGGTCGGTGAATCTGCTTACATCCATTTAACTTTTAGCCCGGACAATAGTTGGATAGGTAGGTCACGCTTAGTACGCTCTGTAAATATCCGATGGAGGCCAACCAAAGTATATTACATCGACTAGATTATCGAGAATGCTTGACACTTCTTAGCAGATTTTATTCAAATAGCATTCACACGATATGATCGTTTATATTTTATACGAAGCTGGCAGCAATCGAATTCTAAATATGTAGTTTTAGTTATCTACAAAGTATCCTTAAAATAATAAAATGCTTCAAACTTTCATACAGGTTAAACGTTACATGTACGTTCTGTGTCAATTGATGAGTGTGGTAAGAGCTGTTTTATCACTGCTTTATGCGTTAAGAAATAAATATCTTGAGAGAGATAAGTACCTACGCTACCGTAAGTAGTTACAACTATGGCGAAGCAAGCCGAACTTTGCATCATAGGGTCAAGACCCTAATCATTGAAAAGGGAAACTTGAAACATCAGGAAACATTCGAACAAAATGGAACTATCGCTGTAACAATAATTACGTCGTATTACGCTATCGTTGTAATTATTTTTACATTTTCCTCTCCTCGATTGAAATACAAGCGAAGCAGATCTCTTTCTGGTTGCAAATTAACAGCTAGTTCGCAAGCGTTAATGGCATGCGTGTATGAATATGTAGATTGGCTTTACACGTGCACACAGATCGATATCGTGAACCGGTGCCGCGTTGCGCGAATGTTAAGCAAGTTTGCGGACACTTCGGGCCGGCCTCCAATGTCCTTCCTCTCGATAAGTTAATTTAATTGCGAGTTTCGCGAGGTAGCAGGACCAACCTGGCAGCCACCCTAAATCATTCGTTTAGCGTGCTTAATACCTCAGCCTTCGCCGACAGCTTTTAAAACTGCTGGTCACATCTCTTTGCCTATTTTCAAGTCAGCCAACCTTCTCGCTAGCACATCCCGCTTCGGAGGTACTTGGCACTTCCGTCACAGCGTTTGTAGGTACTAGCAAAGTCCGATCGTCCCGCGGAATACTAAGCGCCATTTGGCAAGCCCTCCTCCAATCCGTCCAACTTTTCCCTCTTTTCTCTTTTTTTCTCGCTATGTTTCGTTCCCTTTTGCCATCTTTTTCGTTGCTCCACACAACCGGAATATTTTATTTGCGCTAGCAGAAAAGATCGACCGTTCTGATTCCTCGATTATTGATTCGTAAAGTTGGCTGGTGAAATTTTAATGGCTCGTTAGGGCACGTTTTATTCGCTGCTGGGTTCGTCCTCTATGCTCGTCCCTGGACGCTTTACAATCCTTTAGTATGAAATTTAGAGATGAGAAATTACGAATTTAATTGCCAGTCTTTCACGTTATATCTTTATTGGAGTTAGGAAATCCTTTGATAATAGAAAAGCGCCATTGGTTCGAAAATGGCACAAGGAAACGCAGAGTTAAGCTTTAATACGTCTACAGTTCCTCATCCCCAAGGACCCGTCCCAAAGAAATAATCCTTTAAAATTTTCAATAAATAGTAATCCTATCGTTAGCGATCCTCGTTTACAGCAATTCGATCGGAATCCATTTAACAAAAATGATGGATACGTACAGGTGATAGAAAGTAGATAAATACATCGGCACACACGTACGATCTAACCAAGAACGTAAAAACGATCAAGAGTAGATCGGGTCAGGGTGTCGAGGGAGCGATGGAAAGTTGGAGAAGGGGAAGAAGCATTGGAACGTCCCTCGGCAGAGCGATCCATCGCTAGTCGAAGCGGACCGGCTGGCATAGAGGTTAGCGAGCAAGTCCCAGAACGGATCTCTCCGCTTTTAACTACGTCCCGACGCTGATTGCTTGCAAATTGCCTTCCTTTACCGGCGCACCATCTTTCCCGGACGGCGCGATGCGACGGGCCGATCGTGCCGTGACGCCTTACGATCAAAGTCTCGACTCAAAGGTAATTATACGATCCACGGACTTCTGTTGGCGAAGGGAGAAAGATCGAGAATTCCTCGGCCTCGAACGATGTCTGTTCCCCGTGCCGCTTCCACTTTACTCCGCGTATGATTCCACGAAAATTCTATCGATCGTTCGCGATCGAATACGCGAGAAAAGATTAGTTGCTGTTTATATATATGTTAAATCGTAGAAAATTCATTGCAAAACGATACGTGTTACGGGTAGCAATATAGCTGGTGGAAACTATATAGTAACACGAGATTGTGAATTGTGTGACATAATGTCAAGTTGAGTAATCGGTTATAGAAACTACAAGTTTTATGAAAACATCTTGAGTTTTTAATCGCACAAGACATTTCATATTCATTTAAGTATCTAAATTTAAATTCGAAGACTAAAATTTCAATGCGAATTCGGAGATTTGAATTTAGATCTAACAAACTGAATTTGATCTTGAACGCTATAATTTGAATTAATAATTGTACATTCTGAATGTTTGAAAGTGCTATTTCCTCTCGCTGTGCCGATTCCACTCATTACACACGCCGCAGTTTCTGAATTTATTTCAACGTGATTTAAATATAGAATCGTATCTTGCCAAGCGTTATCACAGCAACAGTAAGATACGTAATTATTAGGCAAGTTTTTCAGAGTTTGTCTCGGCGAACGATTTTCAAAATTGTAACTTTTGTCACGTAGCCGCAGTTCAACAGAATATTCTTCGGCAAGTTGTAATTAAACGACGCCAGTCCGCGAACTATCGCGACAATCTGCGAGCGGAAACGTTTTGAATGCAATTAACGTCGGTCTTTAACGAAGTTTCCCTACCGGCCTGCGGAGTCTCGTTCGAAAGAGGCCACGGACAACGCGATTTTCTATCGACTCTTAGCGAATCCGTCGCGACCATTCTAATTCAGAATTTTCACACTGTGGGACTTTTGGCGGTTTATAAAACTGCTAAACAATTAACTATAACACTCAAACGTTTTTCTACCCCTCACTTACAAGATTGGATAATTCCCCTAATTGGTTTTTCGTTCCACGAAAGCAGAAGAAACTGGAGAACTCTCGTTAATCGATAATTCCTACCCTGTCGAACAATGTCTTCCACCCTTGATAAAAAAAAAGAGCAAAAAGACAAAAAGAAAGGAGAAAAGGAAGAAACTAACAGAGAAGAAAATAACAGAGAAGAAAAAAGCGTCTCTTCTTCGTAGATTCCAAGACCACGAAACGAAAGGGCTAATTACTAACCAAATCCGGAGTCAACCGAATCCTCTCCGACCACCTAATCCTGAACCCAACTTTTCCAGACGAGAAGGGTGGGGAAAGGACGCGCCGTCGCGGTGGAAAAACCAAGTTCACCTAAGTGCAACGCTTGCTAATTCCAGACGCATTCGCCAATGAAAACTGTAGTTAATCGTGGCGAAGATACTGGAAGGTGAGTTATCTCGTTGGAAACGGTAAGGGCAGAAGAGGATAGAGAACGGGCAAGTTGGCCTCTTACTTCGTATCGGTTCTCCACAGTTAGCCCTTTCGATGGGAAAGTTCTAGGCTGCTTTGGACTTTCTATCGTTTCTTCGCGCGGGCTGTTTCCGATGCAACGGCGGGAAGGAAAACGGGGTTGCAGGGTATCGAGAGGGTAACGTGCAGAGGAGGCTTGGCGAACCGTTAAAAGAGTTTGGCTCGGTTACAAAATTTGTTTCGTTGGCTTGACTCGCCTCAAACCTTTGTCCCCTGGACCTATCGAATGGTTTTTCCGCGGCTGACTGAGAAACGATTCGACTGAAAATGCGACAATCCCTCGGATCGTTCGATGATGAACGTTCTGAGAGATCTTTCTGTCGAGAGTAAGATTTCTTAAGATATAAAGGCTTCCTCTTACATTTACTTATAGTATTAGAATCAGAGAAAAAGAAAAGAACCATGGAAGGATCGTGCCTTGCATTTTGCGAAAACCCTACGATATTCAATGACTCGACTGAATCGACTGAAATTCCAAAGATACCGAAAAATGCTGAATAATCCTTGCTTGGCCGAATAAAATCTTACAAACGTCGTATACAAGTTAACTTTTGTCACGATTCCAAAAGAAAGAAATCCAAACCGACTCGTATCTCGATTCCATTGAGAGAAGAAGAAACGAACATACGTAATAAGCACGTAAGTGTCTTCTCGAGGTCTGACGGTGTAAATCTTAGTTGTGGGGCGGAACAAAGCCATGAAAGGAAGGCGATAGAGTCCCGACAAAGCCGAAATCCGCACGGAGGTTGCAAAATACGAATCGTTGCCCTGTCGAGGATCATGAAACACTCGAGGAGGTACGTCACGCTTTCAGAGAGAGAGATCAAGGGCCCATTCCAGCTCGTTCGAGCGTTCAGATCGCCCGCTCAATTACCAACGAGGACGAACGTAGCCTTGCTTGTGACTCCACCAAGAGCAAAGACGTTGGATATCTTTTGTCGCCTCCCCTCTTTCGAACAGCCGACCGAAAATTGACAAGAATAAATGCTTGTCCTTTATGTCGTTTGGGAGACGTTACGTGGAAGGGCGAATGGTTGTTCGCGATCCTATAGAAGTTTTCTTTGATTGCTTTTCTGAAAAGGGGCGACTATTTCGGATGAAAGTTTCTAGTTTTTAATAGAAGCGTTTGCTTAGCTACTTTTTGCTAGATTTTTAGCGAACGTAGACGATGTGGAATTGTGAACTTTCTATAAACAGTTTCTTTGATTGTGAAACATTCGTCGAATCGATAGAGCTATGCACGGTCTCTTATTACGTTTTACGCCTAAAAGCGAGCTCGATAGAACAGTGTTTACGGGAGCTCTACTCCATATACGAAAAGCATATGTTTTTATCGACAGGAGTATTCTTTTTCTTATCAAGAATCGTTAAAGATATAGCGATAAGAACTGGTCGAATAAGCGGCCAGAAAAAAAGAGTACGTAAAGGACCATCTTTACGATACACGCCTCCGACATTTTTATTTTACCTTCTTCCATTCTTCTTTTTTTCTTCGTTTCGTAGGAGGCGTTTAAGCAGAAAACCGCCCGAAGGATAATTGCAGGGAGGACCGTGTTATTTGAGAGCTCCGGCAGAGATGTAGAGGACAAAGGTGACGCGGAAGTGGTCAATGAAGAAAAGATGAGCCAAGCAGGGAGGAGAGAACGAAAGAAAGAGGAGTAGAAAAAGGAGCGCCTCTTTATAAAGAGTTCTAGGCCACAGGATGCCCTTATGGATCCATCAACTTGCACACACGGCTGAGTGTCAGGTATAAAATCTTAAAACCCATACGTGCTTCTCTATTATTAATTTTTCGAAATTCAAAAATATGAGAAATATCACAGATTAAATTTTATATGAAATGTTTCAAATATTCGAAGATCATCGATGAATGTACGAAAAGAAATAAAATAGACGTATCATTTTGTTACCAACAAATAAATAACAAACGAGCGTTAAATTATTTACACGGAAGTTTAATTCGTTTCCTCGTTAACTTTAATCATTCAAAAGTCAAAGTCGAAACGCAATTTTATCCCTATAGCGGTGCGCTCGATCTTTTAAGACGGATCAGTGATGAAGTAATCAAAGAATCGGGACGATGGTCGTAGTATCAAAGGAGTGAGAACAAGCCGAACGAGACGACGCGGAAGTTGGCCGGGGAAACTTCTTACATTGAAGATTGAAAAAAGAAGGAGAGAAAGTGGAAGAAAAGAACGGAAAGCAGGCTTCACGGTGAAGAGGCGGCCGACTCAAAGTGTCTCGTTCGCTTTTCAAAAAGTAATCGACACGTTGAAAGAAATTGCGCTAATCTCGGCAGCCGACTTCTCTCCTTTTTAAAACGCCCGGTCCGAGATGCTTCTACGCTTCGAAACGAGACAAATTCGTCGTCGTCGTTCCTGTACACCTTTTTCCTCTTCCATTCGTTTCGATTCCCATTCTGGCTTCTTAAACATCCACATGAGCACATCCAACGCGAGCAGCCGAATTCATCGGTTCGGTACGGTTGACACGAGCTAAACGCTGATGCGTCGAGGTGACGCGTTCCGCTCGCAGCAAGGGCCAGCTCGCAAGCTGCAATTACCTCAGACGTCGTTTAATTTCGTTAACTACGCGCGTTCGTCGCGCGTTTCGCCAAGTTTTAATTGATTTTCCGCCGGTACGGTTAACGTTAGGATTCAATTGAAAACACGGACCCTCCTAAATTGAGTCTGCAAATTCAACGCGAAAAACTATGCTATCGTGCGCAACGCCGCTTGAATTATGCTTATCGATACACAGATAAAACTAAAACCATACGTTTCACCAGTTTTATGCGTTTTAGCGAGTTCGTTCTATGACTGTTATCCTATCTGTGGATCGCACGGTATTAAATACACAAATGTTATTTTTATAATAATCATAGAAGCGAACAGAATGGTGAAAATGGTGATTATTTTCGTCGATAGTATTTTTACAAACAAACACAGAGCATTGTCTTCCGTCCATAGTGATTTGGTCTTGTAGTCGATGTCGGTGGTTCGCCTGGAGCTACCCATCATCTTTTACGCTTAGGATTCTCAAAATATATCCACTTTTCATCGCCAGTCACAATTCGGTAGAGAAATGACTTTCTTCTGTATCTGGCGAGCAGCATTTCGCAAGTGGTTTTTCGGTTTTCCTGCAATCAGTGAGTTGTTGTTGCGTTTGAGCGTCATCCTCATCCAACGATGCTTGCAATTCGCTGTCTTGAAACTTTTTCGGTGGTCTTCCACGTCCTTCGTTCCTCGCGTCAAAATTGCCACTTCTGAATTTTTTAAACCACTCAAAGCACTGTGATTTATCAAGAGCATGCTCACCGTAAGCTTCGACAAGCATTCGATGCGATTCTGCAGCAGTTTTCTTCAAATGGTAACAGAAAATCAATGCTGTCCGTAAATCGTAGTTTCCAGGCACAAAATTCGACATATTCAACGCTATTACAAACTATGCCGTTGTATGAAACTTGTATTGTTGTAAGTCGAAAATGTTTGTGAGATGTCAACAAAGACTTTTGGCATCAATGACGCAGTTTTGTGATAACTACATCATCAGCTAGGGCCATCTATAGGCAAATTCCGGTTTCATACTTACAGACCGGAGCAAATGAAGCAAATGAAGAAAAAGTTGCAGTTTGAGAAAGAACAGGAAAATATTTGGACAAACCATATTAACAAAAATGTACATCATCAACGAAAGCATCTGTTATCAATCGTAAAACAGTTGCGATTATAAAAATACGATTTTCTATAAACAGCTATAGCCCAAGTATTATTATTCTTGGGAAAAACCTGCTAGAAGAGCGCACGTAATTAGAGAAGGCGTAAGAATTTTGACTTTCCGTTTAAGGTGTAACAGTCGGGCTGAAATTCTCAGTTCGTCACGCATCGTAATCTCGGTCTCGTCTCGAATGCGAACATTCGAGGCGGAGGCAAGTTTCTTCCAGTGCAGCGTTGCCAAGACAAATGGAACTTTACCGCGGAAGGGTGGAAAAACAAGGGAGCATTCGCGGATCCTCGCGCTCGACAAGCCTCGTGGCACAGCCTGAATTAAGTCGCGGCGAGCGTACTTCACGGCACGCTAATCCGACCAGGAATAACGTTGGAGAGCGAGTAAATTTACCTGACACTGGGAAAACAGAGGCTACGCGGCGCGTTTCAAAATTCCACTACGTGTCGGAGGGCGATCGTAGGATCTTTTCATCTTAGATGAAACATTAATAGCGATTTAGCGACGCTTCAACACGCGGCCATTCTTCGGTGACGTGGCCTTCTTTGACGGATGAAAGGGGGTGCTTGAGAAACCGTGAATCCCTTTTCCTACGATCATTCTATTCTTTGCCTTAGTTTGTGTAGGCGATCGAGAAAAATGGAGAAGCGATTATTAAAATATGTCTTGTAATTTGGGTATTTCACTCTGTTAATTGGGTCGTCTCTTCGTCAGAGATTATTACGATTATAGAACTAAAAGATCAATAAAGACGAATCGATTTTAGTCTTTGCGAATGTGCACGTGATATAATTTATTTTTAATAAAGTATATTATACCATAAATTAATTTATTTTTCAGAAGTTAAATAGAAGTTGACAGAAAAATAAGTGCTTAAGATACAGAGAATTCGAGCGACCAATTAACTCGATTTTCTGGTTAATAGGTTGATCATAAAGATGTTTATCGATAAGATTCGTTAATGATATTCGTTCGTTCATAATCGTTCACGGAGAAAGTTTGTTTATTAGATTCACCGAACGAACTGACTCGAGACATTTCCATTTTTATTTCTCCTTCTTACTCTTGATTTTACATGATCCACTTACATGAGCCACTTTCTCATATCAAAAAAATTATTCCGTCTTCAAAAACGAGATTAAGTGCAACGAACGTAATCAATTTTTTAATCCTTTTTCTTCCACCAACATTCTACGAAATAAGCAAGACGGAATAAGCATTTTTCCGAACGTCATCTCGCGATATAATCCAACGGTGTAGCACCGTGGTCGTTTCGCGAAACAGTTTTACCAAATGTCGAATCGCTCCACGGGGATGACGAATTCAACCTGCAGGCGGTGTATTTTCGTACGAGATCTATCTTAACTGGATACGCGGTTGGCTAGAAGTCGAAGTTGGAGGGGAACGGAAACGGGGATGAAGTCGTTTAGTCAACGGTGGAAACCGCAGACCCGTGCCAGGCGAATTCATCTGATCGTATAAAAATCCGGGAAACGCCGCGAAAATATCTCCCAGAAATTTAATATGCTGCAGGGCGGTTTGGGGATGATATAGAGAAAGAGAAAGAACCGAGATGGAACATGTAGGTTTCCGGGTCAAAGGGGATCACAGAGAAAGAAAAGCGGATAAGACAAAGTAAGCCTCTCGTTACGATTTCGATCTGGCCGGGGAAAATGGAATCGCGCACCGTCTGTAGTCCGATTTCCAGAGAGATCTTCATCGTACTGTTTTTTATCTGACAGCTTTTCAACTTCTATCCCCCGATCTGCGTCTAGGAAAATATACGCGCGTATGGGTGCTAGGTTAAACCAACGGTTTATCTTTTATCTGCTTTTCTCTATCTATGATGCTTCGTATCGTGTGATATATAATGGCTTAAATTAGCAAAAAATAGCCTAAAGCAATTACCGAAATCTCAAACGAAATCGGATATTGGTTTTTGTAATTGCTATTTTAAGGGACACTGTCTCTGGCGAAATACAAGCGAAGACGTTAAGAGAAACGTGTCCGACCACGAAAAGTCTGTTTCTACTTAGGCACTCGGTTCTTCGTACTTTGTTACTTCTTCGACCGAATTAAAAATAGGAAAATATAAATATATAAATATATATAAAATATAGGAGAATATAATTAAATAAAAATATATAAGAGAAATTTGCAATTTGAGTCATGAATTAACTCGTCTTTTTCGGTTAGAAGATTGCAATTAGGTGTATTAAAGAAATTACCAAGTAGCAATTCGTTCGAAATCCATATCCATTAGGAAGCATAAAGGACGACGTGAACTACGTCAAGTATTTGGTTAAGGTAGCGCGTGAATCACATCCTTTTTAATACTTGGCATGAAAAAAATCAGGTTGATAGAGTGGCTCGTTCTATTTCCTGCTCCACATTGTGCCGGACTTGTAGAAAACTTGGTTCCTCCGCCGCGACTCTGCAATCCACTTCGAGTAGAAATTTATAACAAAAGCGTTACGCGGACGATTTTTAACATCCGAAACAACCCGTTCGTTCGTTGTCCTTGCCACTCGACAATTCCTTCAAAGGAATTAGCGCCGAAAAGAATTGGCGGGTGTCCGCGAAAAAGCGAACGATCGACGAATGCCACCGCAGACGATAAAAATCGATCACGCTTTGCCATAGAAATTCGAACTTTGTTTACATTTCTAGTGAAACGAGGAGACGAAATTATCATCTTAAGTTTTATGCAAACTGTGAAACTTTGATTATACATATAATGTGAACATTTTTGTAGGATTTACAAGAAAATAGAAATTAATTCTTCTCGACGAGGAAAATATCGCTTTTTTCTCGTGTCTGAATATGTTTTCGTTGCCAAATTTTTCCAATTCTACACGGAATGCGGTGAAAAAATGATGAACGCTGAAACTATTTATTTGAGATTTTTTAATTATCGCAAGATCGAAATCCAGTTGTAAGCGGCCCTACACTGTTATTGAACGAAATAAAGGTGTAGCCGATCCCCTATATTTTTCAAATTCATAGCGATCGAGTAATAAATAAACCAACAGAGACGCGCTCATCTAGAAAATGTTCGCTTTTCGCGCTTAAAAATCCTTTATTATTTCATCTTTCAAATTTTTCGAATGACATACATATATTCGATGTGTAAGACGCTGTTTTACCAGCCCTACGGTGGATAAGAAACGTAAAAACAGACGAATCGATAGGAAACAATAAAAGGAAACGAGGACGGAACACCAGAAGTAGACAAACCAGAAGAGGGGAAGAACGATAGTTTGCCTGGCTTAACCTCAGTATGCAACCTTCCATGCAAATCCTTCGAAGGTTACCGAGGAAACGCGCGTCACGGTTTTATTTTAAGATCGGTGTTTGCCATGGATTCCCCTGTTTGCGCGGCTTACCCCTTTGCGGCCAGCTACGGAACCAACAAGGACGAATCGACTCTGAGAGAAGGCATGGTCCTCTCCAACGAGTCAAAGTGGCTTGTACAAGGCGATCACATCCTTCCTACGATAGAAAAAAAAAAAAAAAAAAAAAAAAAAGGAGAAGAAGAAGAGAAAAAGATGGTACGATATGCGTAAATAACTCGAGGCTAGATCATTTGCTCGCGTGAAAAGATATAGGTCGAGACGATAGAAGATGACTCCGAAAGAATAACACCTCTTATTTTTAATCCCTCTGTCCTTCGACTGCATCGATTAACATCTTGCGAATAAGCATTCGGACCGCGATAAATTTTCGCTTTCTAAAATTACCGATCCCTTCTTCTGTACGTATCATGTACGTATATCTTGGTTCATGTAGGACAGACAAACATACAAACAAATGTGTAACAAATTTATTGCTATAAATACTTGATATGACAGAAGCATGCTATGGTAGAAGATCTAGCAGTGAGATAACGTGTAAAAGTTATGGACGTATACGCGACATTATCGATGAACGTGAACGAAATAATTTATATATCATTTTGTCAAACGAAGAATATATAGTAGATTCGCATAAGCTTAACAAGTCAAAGACGGAATGGAAAATTCCCATAATTAAAAAGAATATACGTTGCAACGTATACATATCCCGTTTTGTCCATTTTGTCCAAAAGAAAAACAGAAGAAATTTCCGTTACAACTAGAATGCTAAAAAGTAATATTCAACGACGTTGATTAACCAAAGAGGATTTCAAATGTCGTATTAACGCAACATGGACGCCTAATGAATTAATTCACGATATGCAGTCACGCGAGAAGGGTACAGGGAATAGAAAGCATAACAGTAGTGTAAATCGGCATTGTGCTATCGTCGGTAGAAATGAATCGAGATTAAGAATTTTCAATCGTGACCGACGACAACAAACTCAGGCCGTAAACAATTTTATAAGCGCGTTCGAAAAATATTTTACGAGACGATATCCTGCAACGACGTCTAACGATTCGGCCTCCTTCGAGTCGAATGAAATTGTTGAAATCAAGAGAGGGGCTGTTCACGCTGGAAGCACCCACTTTCCGCGAATACAACTTTGCTGGATTGCATGATTCGTTTAATATCGTGAAACAGCTCGACGCTCGCAATAAACAGCGTGATATCGATTACGAAAGTCTCCTGTGCTTTATTTCAGACATGTTTCTGCTTTCTGTTTTGAAGAAAATCGAAGAATATCGTTTCTGCGCGTGAAATATTGATTAAATTTCTTTGAATTTAACGCCGTTGGTTCTTGATGAATATGAAAGACTCAGGTGATATGCAAGATATTCGACGTTCTACCTCTGCTATTTCAATTTGCTGGAAACGTCTCGTTGTAGAATAAAAGATCTACCTTTACGGATGATTTTACGGACGGAAATATCGATAGATTAAATTGCTGGCGTAGAGGTAAAGAAACGTAGATTCTACGTGTACGTTCGATGTTAATAATTCAATTAATTCTATGGTAATTTATGATCAAGAAGAATTAAGCGGAAAAGTTAAATCTGAGTGAACGATCTTTAAAAAATTGACTAATTTCGTTGTTCCTGTTCCTTCCAGTTAACTCTGGTCAAAACTATACAATTGTTTTTAATCCAACTAAATAAGGATCTGCTCCGTCCTTCTATAATACCTTAATACTATAATAAATTCTTTGCTTCAGATATTTTGTACTAACTCCGTATTACACGTCATATTTATTCCGCATATTTTTCTACATTTAAATTTCCTACGAGTGCACTAAGATCCATAATTTATGCATAACTGGTATATTTTAAGTAGCCATATTTTATACTAATACTCTTACGACTTTTCTTTTCGTTCATTTCCTAATGGCACGAAAAGTTTTCCATCATCAATACGATGACATATTCATATTTTTCTACCGCATTCAAATAGTACTATTATACTAAACCAATACGATCGGTCCATGGCGAGTAATTCGGTATCGCGATCGTTTGTTTAATTATGATATGTACACTCGCGAGAATCGGTCCTGTGTACACATCTGGTCAGCACGCAATCACCGGATCCATCGATCGATTTCGTTCGACGTTAACGCGCGAGCAAACCGCGATCGAGTCGGGTGGACGAGCGCTGATAAATCTTACGGCTGTTTGAACGTCGACCGCCGATTACTGTCACCTCGCCGGCAACGGCCGAAAAAATAACTTGTTGCACGTCTGTCGCGCGTGTGCCACTGGAAATCTCGACGCGTGAAACCGTTTTTATTTGTTGTGGTTCGTTGCGTTCGCACGGGAACCAGAAATTCCTGCGCTATGAATTTCGCGATTTCAACGTGCAACAGGAAATACGATACGCTTTTGAAATGTATTATGATCGAGAGAATGTTAAAAAATCATTTTGTTTTTTAACTTCTATTGGAAATCTAGAATGTTAAGAGTCGATATAGTTACTCTTTGGAAAGACGATTTAGAAGCGAACGGTCAATTGTTGTATTTGTTTAAATTACTTTGTACTCCTTTTAGCTCACGATTTATGGTTACATCGTTTGTCGATATCTGTCATGAATATTAAGATGATTGCTGATTTCATACGGAACGCGATAATCGACTCAGATTCGTAGTGAAACGTTCGACTAGTTCGAATTTTAGATGAATCGGAATATATAGAGGAATCGTATAATCAATTAACATGTTGAACCACTGAATAATACTAATCGAAAATCTAGTAATACAAATTGAAAAAGTTAATTATATCGTTCAATAACAATTAATAAATAATTTACGAGCAAAGAGATTTTTATATAGATTCTTTATATCCCAAGATGACAAATGAAATAATAATCTGAAACATTCTAGTAATTTCCTAATGATTTCTTAGATCGGTGTCTTAGTATGTGCACAAGCGTCTCTTTTGAACGAAGGTGTATATGTACTCGTGCGTCGTCGACCTTTCTCGTGATAAAGTATATCTATTTCGTAATATACTAGCCAACCATCTTGTGTATAGATCCACTCTGAAATGCACGTGAATGCGCAAGATGAAAAGTTTAAAGAGTTAGATACGTTCAAAGATGATGGAGACGCAACATAAGAAGAGTCAAAGTCTTTAACGCAACATATATGTACATCGGTATATCGCGTGTTCTATAATTCGAAATTATAAAATTGCAGACGTCATGTATGTTCGTATACCTTTCATTGTCCCCCTTTCCAAATATTCGTCCATTATACCAGCGTTATACAAATTACACGCTTCAATTTGTCTGAGTACATCGCTAAACGCTGCTGATTATGAGTAATCAGGCTTGCGCTAATGGCAACTGTTCGTTATTAAATAACGAGAGTAGCGAGGGGGCCGGAACGGCACAGCAAGAGAAGTCACAGATCTGCGGGCACCGCCCCTCTAGGAAATATTTGACGATAAATATTTACGTCGAAAATGGAGCTCGACATATTCGGCAGTAATCAGTCGAACCGTGTTAATGGCGTAATGACGCAAATAAGTGCAACGAGGCGCAATCGTCTCGAGAATGAAACGTTTGCTTCCATCCGAAACGTTCTCGTCAACCACTTTCCCAACAACGATAGTTTTCCTTATTAATCCTTTAATCAATTCTTTGAGATATTTTAACATTACAACAATTTTTGGTCTTCCTTGGCCGTATTTTAATAATATTTTCAGAATATTTGACACGTATTTTCGTATTTATTACAATATTTCTGATACTCAACCGTGGAATATTTCGGTCAAAGGATCAATTATCTTCGATTAATCAATTCCATTTAATTCAATTTAATTTAATTAGGACAACTCAAATTTTCCAACATGTATTCGTCATCTACACCTACTATCTAATAATTAATAATTATATTTTTCCCTTCACCTTTTCTACTAGAAGCTTTACGACCTCTTTATTTTCTCAAATATTTAAACTTATTGTCTTCAAATCGGATAGTATAGTGATCGAGAATAAGCACGCGTACGTATTTACTGGCGTTAAAGTCAATGGTCTTGGCGATAAGACTCAGTAGTCTTATCCCAGTGGACGTTGTTCGATAAAAGAAATCCCGTGACACATTTGACTCTGTGACATAATCTAGGTAATTAAAGACAACCTATAGAGTTAAAGTTAAGATTAGTAGAATTAGAAAAGTAAAATTATATTCGTAATTCGATGATCAGGGACTATGGTAGATTTAAAAGGCTTAAAAGAGATTTAAAAGTTAGAGCTTTGAAACAGCTCCGAATCGGGAGAATAACTTAATCTTCGGCATTTGATCGAGTATAAATCTGTGAGCTAGAGCGCGCCTTTCACATAGATATTGACGGTAGGAAATACCAGTGACTGTTGATCCCCTTGTAACACGGTCACAGCTCACACGACTGGCATTAACGTTTCACCAACTGTTCGTGGACTTTGGAATGCTAAATCCGAGTCTGGCTGTAATTGAATGGGCTCGATTAATGACACAAGTGGCAAGGACGTTCGTAAATCGTATGAGAGAGGTGAATGGATGATCCTAAAAAGCTGAGTTTGGCGAATCTCAGGAAAGGAGAGTATGTAGAACTCTCGTAAGATAGTTTGTTGCGATGTAACGATCGAAAGAAATATCCATGGAATCTTGGAATTGCGATTGGAAAGCGTGAGAAATAGACGATAGATTCTATATTTCAAAGTTGCGTGTAATAGTAAACCTTACATATATTACAACCGTACAATTGGGAATCAAGATCTCCGTTTGGGACTAAAATTAACGAGCAAAACGGACGATTCACAGCCAATCGAGAAATACTTTTCCAAATATTCGCATGGTCACCGTTTTATTTTCACGCGTGCATAAATTCAGATAGAAGTTATCTCTCGAGACTGAAGATCGAGCATTTTTAAGGGTTTGAAAATTAACGAAACAACTGCCGATTGTTTGCGAGAAACAGCGAAATAAAAATTAAAACTCGGAAGATAAGAAGAAAATGAAAATAAGAAGGGGTGGGAAAGAAAAGAAAATTAGGTGGCATCAAGAGATTAAGCGTAAATTAACTGCGGTGCGAGGCTGGTGGACTGGTTAGCTCGGTTTCTCCGTAACGTAGCGTTATCGGGCGAGTTCCAAACGAGTGGCGGAAGGGGTGCCTTTGGTGGCACAGCGACAGTTTCCGGCGTTACAACGTATCAGACATTCAAAGTGGTATTAGTGGCATATCGTAAATCTTGAACGAGCTTAACCCTGTTGAAAAAAGCTGGGACAGAGAATCAGTAATATACGAGGCACGACTTCGCCCACCCTTCATCCGATGCACAAAAACGTTTAATAATGCCAGCAGGAGCTTAAAATACAATTAAGCGTCGGTCGACGTGCGATTGTTCAACACAGATTCTAACCTGTCTCGAGGAAATTAAGCATCGCCGTTACTAACAATTAAATCGCGTTGATTTCGTGCTGAAAAGGAATTTTTATCTGTTTCGCTTCTGCTAGATTGTGACATTGCGAGATGCATGTTAAAATGTACAATCCCTTTAATAAGTATTCGCACGCTGTTATACTTGTCACGGCATTTACATACTGATGAATTATATTTAAACGTATTAACTTTTATGTCACTTGGTAGTACTTTTATAATAAGAAACATTCGATACTATAAAAATGAACAACACTCACTCTGTTCTTATATATTTACGATAAAACGAACAAAACGAAAAGAATATATTTATGTATGTTGCGACCTCATCTTTTCTTTCCAACGATACAATGAATAGGCGGATGGTAAATTTGAGCTCACTTTCTGTTATTAATTTATACTCGGGTATTTCGCAACCAAAGCCACGGACGATAGAAAACTTTAAATATACATAAATTTTATAACCTTTTAGCAGTACCAGCGTCGAAAACAAAGAACGAGAAGACTTTATAAAGTGGCAAATGACGATATTTTTGTCAAAGATAATATTGAAAAGGAAAAGTATGTTTATTCATATGGAAAAATGTGTTATTTACGACCTAATAAAGAAGAAGTTTTTATCGAGCAGACTAAATGTTATATTTAATTAAGTGAACAATTTTCAAAGGTATTTGCGTGAAAACGTTGAGGCAATTTTCCGGGATATTATTAATTGTTTGTCCATGTGATGAATATGCCGGGCAACGATTACGTCGAGTAATTTATTCAAGAATGTATCGCTCGAGCCGGGATTTTTGTTAAAATATCTCCAGTTACTACATCGCGGCAAGCTTATTTGTACTGAATTATTACGATACCGCGGAAGGAGGAGCCCAGTGATCTGGCTTGAATAATTGAAGTTATTGACATGAATTCGACCGAGTACGCGGCTAACTTTTAGATGAAGTTTATCCGACGTCGGCGAACACTTCAGAGATTTCAGTCGGCACACGATATCTCAGCGATATTAAACTCAATTTTAAAGGCGCCGGAGTTTTCTTACACTCGGATAACTTCTACCTCACGTCCGTTTAAACTTCAATAATTACGCTCCCATTGGAATTTACAATGCCGATGTTTAAATACAACTGTGCCAGAAACCGGAAGTTGGAAGAATGAAAAAGAGATCTCGCGAAGCATTTATCAAAATTTACGGCACCGATAATAAATATTAGGATCGGGATATCTGTTGATTTCGTACGAAACTCGATATTCGATACAGATAGTCAGAAAAATGATTGATAGATTAGAATTATACGTTCAAAGTAACGAAGCGAAATATATGATGTAAAGGTTGACAGAAAATGTTGATAAAGAATAAGAATAAACAATTATGCGTTGGCTGCATAATATCCTAATCAAAAAGTCATCGAAAGAAGTCGAAATCAATTTACGTAAAGAAATTCTAAAAAATCTAAATTGTGGAATCACATAACGATAAATACAATATGAAAACTAACGATAGGAACATGAATGAAACGAGATTGTAATTTTGAATGTCTTTAATAATGTCGGTCTCGTCTAATTTTTAGTAACTGTCCTAATATTTGTGCACAAGGGCGTGCGTAAAAACGTTCGCATTTGATGAAACTTTAATTACTATCAGCCGAGAGCTAATTACAAAGCTTCACCGACCAAGAGTAAAAAGTTGTTCGCTCGAGTAAACGTCTCATCGTATCCGATGAAATTAACGCGTAAATCTATCCTCTTCGTCTTATCGTCTCTTCCACCTTTCGTTTTTTTTCTTTTTTTTTTTTTTGCAATTTTTGCTAAAGCTCCTAGAGTGTTGTACTTGTGAATGAAATTTACCGAAAGTTTCGAAACTCGTTTCCGAACGATAACAGAAACGGAGACAGTTCTTCCCGTGGAAAAACGGCAAGAGAGAAAGAAATCCCTCCCCCCTCGTACAGACGTCTTGTTTTTTTCGAAAATTGGTTTTAAAAATGCATATGGTGTGCGCTCGCTGGGGCAAGTTTTCTACGCCGTCAAGCTTTTCTTTTTTGCATGTTTGTACATTCCTCCCTACGCAATTCCTGTGCATTCTACTTCAAAGTTTCTTTACGACCTAGTTCTGAAACGATCTTGTTCTTTTAATTCATTTTAAGTACTTTGCTTTAAAACGTTCTACTTAAAAGGAATCTCTGTTGCAATTAATTCCACCGAACATTGCTTCGTATAGTCGATCGCGAAAGTATAATAGAACACATGTAAACATCTTTTATGGATGTATTAGTACGTTTCGCGCAATGCAACATTATGTATGTTGCTCTACTCGCAAGCCTAAATAATCCAGATGAACGGGAAAAAGGAACGAAATATCTACTTATAAGAATATTTACGCAAATCCATATTTTCCATATTTTTGTTAAAGAATGGAACTCGGGTAAAAAATTGTCTCGTACATTAAATACTATCAAGAGTATTATCTCCACTTTGGATATTTCATGCATTTTTGCGTACGATGTGCGTTCTATGCATTTTTACATCTCCGAATCTCCTATAAATCCGCATAAAAATCCGCAGTCTATTTCTAATTAAATCTATCCATCGTCCAGGAGTCTCTCTCCTAATAATTAAAGAGAAATTGGCAAAGTTTATTGATAAGCGCAAGGCATTCGTATCGTCAGCAAGAGAAACAAAAGAAGAAATCGAGGGAAGATGCAGCGAGTCTGGCTGATTCAACTTCCGGCAGCGAGCGTGCTGCAGAGGAGGAATTCCCGCTACCGTCTCTCCGGTAATTTTGAATCTGTATGCAGCCGAAGAGGAATCCACGGGCCAATAACGTCCGCGTATTATTATGCAGATTACACGGTAACCCGTATTAGTTCGTTATCACGCCTACATCTTGAGCAGCTCGCGCCCTCGACGCTCAAGCCCGCGCCGTCGTACAGATTGCGCCGGGTAGAAAAAAACGAAGCGAGATGGAGGTCATGATGAAGACACCGGCGCACTACGCGATCAACATCCCAAGTTCCTTCGTTTTTTGATTGAACGTTTACTGGAACGATTCCTTCGTGGCGCGTCAGGATTTCTGATGGTCATGGGATGGTGTAGACGCGGAGAAGATATAGATATAAGAAAATATTGATGGATTCCAAACCCATAAGAAAATATAAGTGAAAACTACCAATTCGACAAAAAACCATTCCTACCACCGTGTAACCTAGATGTAAGTACTGTAAATATGTAAATACTGTAATCATTGTAAATAATATAATTTAACACCTCCCTCCCCTTTCCTCTCATCCCCCCCCCCCAAAAAATCCCACAACGCATAAAAGTAATACACCGAGGAGTCCTGTTTTGCGGCCAAGTTTCAGGACAAGTTTATTGTGAATCTCAAAAATGTACAAAAAATCAAATATTGGCTAAATAAACTATTTAAAAAAAAAAAAAGTCGTATGTAAATAATAATAATACCTATTCGTAATTTAGTACAAAAAATATTCTTTTGTACATGTTACATATAGAAAGAATACTCCCGAAGATGGAGTTCAAAAATAATAATACTAAAAATAATAAAAATAATAAAAATAATAAAATAATACTAAAAAAAATAAAATCTGCGATTAATGATTACGGATCGCGTTGCAAGCTGATATTGAAATTGTCAAATATTTAGAGCGGTAGAATTATTTTAAATAATTTCGTAGAATTAAATTTTCAGTTATCTTATTCACGTTTAAGAAAATACAAATCTCTTCTGATTCACCGAAAGATCAAATACCTGCGAGGGTGAAAAACAAGTTTATTATACTTAACCCTTAGCTGTTAATCTTACACTTTCAAACGACCCAAAGGCTGATTGATGACATAATGTTATCTGCTCATTTATTAGTAGCAAATATTTATGGATAATGAATAATCATAGTTAACTACAGGTTCTTTACCTCAAAAACTATACAAAACGAAATTTGTAAACGAAATTTAGCTCGTGACAAATATAAATTCTCCTAATCTGTGCACTGTTTTGAAATGTATATAAAACTCTGTTTGCTTAAGGTTACAAATAATAAACAGTAAGGTAATGAGCTGAAGGGATTAACTTGAGAGCGGCAGGGTACTGAGACTTTACAAGGTTTAGTCATACTTACCCCCGAATTTTAATTTTCCCTTTTTAATTTTCTCCTAGTATGTACTTTCACCCCTCTTTGTTTGGTCAACCAATCAGGAAACAGAATATTCGGCATTTCCAGGGTATAAAAAGAAAGCGCGTTTGATTTTTCACACCATTTGAAGCTTCTAAGCTGTAGTGAAGAAGTGTACCTCGTCCGTCTAACATCCACCTCACCTGTTTAAAATTTACCTCGTCCGTCTAACATCCACCTCACTCACCTGTTTAACATTTACCTCATCTGTATAAAATCTACCTGATATTCCTAACATCTACCTCAGATTCAACAAAAATTTGAGACGATAATAGTGGAAATAGTGACATAGTGAGCAAGTGTTATACAGTGACAATCATGGGAATAAGAAATAGAAACAGACGTGAACGAAGAGGCAAATATCAGAGCCGTCGGATCCAAAATGTAAGTACTAGTGTTTGAAAGAAGTAGGAAAGAAAAAAGCCAAATGTATTAGTATCTGTCCGTGCAATATTATTTTCTTGAAGAATTAAGTAGAAGTAATTTCATTGATTAAGATATTTGTTACGTAATGATAAATTCCTTTGATGCTTGAAAAAATACCCATTTTTAACAAGATTATCTCGCGCAAAGTTCGAGCCAAATTCATCAATTGTATTTCATCACATGACTGACTTTTAATATCTATGCACAGTTTAATGATCAACATTTTATAGTTTTGCGCTTACACACGTCAATGTTTGGATACACAACAAATACATATTGCACGCATTATCATAAAACACGTATTTGAAACATTATAGAATTTGCTCAACATAATTAACAAGTAGTTCTAATAAATCATATGAATTTTATTATTTTTACAGAAAAATGTACAACTCGATCAACCAACACAATCTGTGGCCAAAGACAGTGACCACATTGTACAAGAAATATTAAAAGATCCAAAACTAATGGAAAAGACAATGTTCGTGACATTAATGGATTATTTACGTTTGTTAGAAGACACTATAATAACAGATGATACTAAACACAATTTGCATCTTCTGCAATTCTGTACATTTGATAGGATGTCTTCGATGTTTATTGAATGTGATGAAAGTGAGAAGACAGAATGCAACGAAAAGGACGAAGAGAAAGAAATAAGTCAAGAACAGGCAAAAGAAACCAATAGTTCGAAAGATTCTGATTCCAAAAATCAATCAAAACCTATTGATATATCGACTGAGAGTTCCAACAAAAAGCAATTCTCGATAAATAGATTATTTGAACAACAAAAAGAACGCAGCTATTTCTCCGTGAATAGAGGAATTACACGAAACTTTGGACAAAGATTCACTTCTTTCGATAAAATGCATTCATCTTCTTCGTTTCCTAAGTCTTTCGCATCCTACAGATATAAAAAATCCAAACGAACCGATTTATTTTACTATGGAGAAAACAGCGGATATTCTAATAATTTTCCAATTAGACCTTGGTTAAAAAGGAACGTAACAAAAGAAAAGAAGGAATTATCCATCGGATTTGCAGCTACTAATGAAAGCAAAAGTTTTACATTTGATAAAGAGAAGAGCGAAAAGCGCATGAATTGGAGAAGCGAAAAGCACATGGATTGGAGAAGCGAAAAGAAGACGCAAGAACATTACTGGAGAACAGTAGCATATAAAGGATCAAAACAACATAATCTGAAATATAAAGATGAGAGTACGCAAACAGACAGCATCTGTCCGACGAACAATGTTGAAATGGTTTCAGTCGGAACAATGTGGCCTGAACAAGAATGTCCAATTACGGTAAAATTACAATTACTATTTGATTCTCTATTTGATTAATATTTGATCCTTATAATTATTCTATCATATAAACTAAATGTCCTAACATGATATTAATTTTTTCTGTCCAGGATAAGGATATAATCTGGAAACTTAATTATAGTCATGAAGCAGACATTAAAGAATTATTCAAAATGTCATATCAACAACTTTTATCGTACAGTACATCGCCCTCATCGACGGATCGTAGTTTCGATGCACAGGCATTTACAACTCCAGACACCGATGACGCAGCGGCACTATGGCCCACAAACTTATTCAGTGATACAAATAACTTCAAAAAAGCCATTCGTCCTCCTCCTGGTTTTCCTGAAGTACCACAATATTCATCGCTAACGTCGAATATTTTTAATCCTGAAGATGCAATGCTGCCTTCCTTAACAGATAATTATGAGCTGAATTCTCTAATCAATTCAGTGACGGTTATACCCCCAGCGCCTCCACCTATGCGACATCTTTATTACGATTATCCCGAATTTATGGAATCACCTACTTATATTAAATAATCTATAAAATAATTATCTGTGATACTATTTTTTTTTCTAGTTTGTTTTTGCTTTTTTCTCATATTGCATTCATTATTATAAAACACGTATTTGGAACATTATAGAATTTGCTTTACATTTGCTTTACAACATTATAGATTTTGCTTTTTTTTTTCTAGTTTATTTGTTTGTTTTTTTTTTTTTTTAATTTGTCCAGAAGGACATTTTGTAAAGTATTATATATCAGTTATTAAGAAAAAAAAAAAAAAAAAAAAAAAAAAAAAAAAAAAAAAAAAAAAAAAATACCCCCAGCGGGGTAATATCTTCGTGTTTATTAGATTATATATTTATGTAATACTATGGTAACAAGAAAATTTTTATGTATATATACAAATTATACAATACATGTAAGTTGTAACTTGTAGCAAGAAAATTTGTATGTATATATAAAAATTTTACAATAAATGTAAGTTGTAACTTGTAAATATGTCACTTGTAACAAAAAAATTTGTAAATATATATATATAAAAATTGTACAATAAATGTGTTTATTATGCAAGAAGTCGAGTGTGTTTTAATCATACAATATTTATTAAAAATATATACAACATGTAAATTGAAAGTTTAAGTAAACTCGGAGAATTAAAAAATATCTTTCTCTGTATTTTATGGCGTAGGCATAAATGACAAATTCATGGGCGATAACTGACTTCCTGGTGTAGCATCTGCGTCCTCTCCTGCGGACCGTCCTGATTCCCAACCGGACTGCTTGGTGGTCCCCGGGTGCTCCTGGAGAATCCAGCACTTAATTTCAACCCCAATCGGAAGTCGCGGTGGCCCTCGCGCGCCTCGCGTAGGCGCGTCCACGTGTACCGCTGCTACGTGTACGTTTCCTTCCGCAGTTTCCTTCACCCGCTCCGCTGTTTCCTTCCGCAGCTTAAAGAGGAGCATAGTTCGCAGAAGAAGGCTACGGCCTTCCTGCCCCATCCCATTCTTTTTTCTTTTTTTGTCCCATTGTATACTTGTTTCAAAAATAACCCTAATGAGAGTCTCGGTTTGAAAGATGTGTCATAGCAATTGAAAGCCTTAATAGTAAAGAAATATGTTTAATTTTATGACTGTATCGTATTATTGCGACCCGACTACTTACATTTGCGCTAAAGGTAACAGGTTGCAGCAGATACCCGTCTTAACGGAGGGACGAGTCATATTTACATAAACAGTCGTATGTAAAGTAAACAGCCTAATCTTCAGCGGCTTATACCCAAACGTACTATATTACAAAAATACAATGACAACAGGCTACATCCCCCCAGAAGCGTTCCTATACCTAGACGAAAAAAATTACCTCCAAGACCAAAACAATATCCCGATAATTTTCCACATAAAAAGAAAAATAGGGATAAAGACAATACTCTACGAGGAAAACTTAAACGGACTGACTGCAGACACCAGGTGGAGGTACAACATGGCCCTCCCCCAAAAAGACACTAAAGACAAACACAGAAGAAACACAAAAAAATATTGGTGGATTCCAAACCCATAAGAAAATATAAGTGAAAACTACCAATTCGACAAAAAAACCATTCCTACCACCGTGTAACCTAGATGTAAGTACTGTAAATATGTAAATACTATAATCATTGTAAATAATATAATTTAACACCCCCCTGCCCTTCCCACTCATCCCCCCCCCAAAATCCCACAACGCATAAAAGTAATACACCGAGGAGTCCTGTTTTGCGGCCAAGTTTCAGGACAAAATACAACACACACAAGAATACACAAAAATCACGCACCAATGCGACTTAAACCCAAAAAAACAAAAAAATAAACGCAAAAACCGAAAACCCACGACACATATTAGACCATGACTACGTCGTACCGACGCGTATCGGTACTTTTGCCTAATCCACCCTACAACCGAAATTCATTGTTTATTGTGAATAACATACACATGTAATACTCATCTTCTTGGACAATAAACGTTATAAAAAAAAAAAAAAAAAAAAAAACGCGGAGTAGAGGTTCAGATATAAAGAGTTTTTCTCAGCGAAAATTTTTTTATTAGAATAAAATTCGAATGGAAATTTGGGACTCGATACGGTAGGCGTTTTGCGATATATTAGACTGATTTGAAAGTACTGTCTTTCCTTTAGAGAGGAAAGAAATCGATTGTTTTAAATCAAATTTCTTACGATTTTAATGCAATGTCCAATGTTACTCATGCGCCATAATGTTACATTGTCTTACGTCTATTCTACCTTCCGCCTTGAACTAATTCATCCATTTCCTCGTTATTGTTTTCGTTATTAAGATATTCATGCAGTGCCTCTACAAGTTGATTCAAAGTATCGAGTATCGAACATCTCTCTTGTTAGAAAGTTTTATAAGGATCTGAACGAGCTCTTACGCTCTTACGATAGTACGGTATATTGACCAAATTTTCAACAATTAATTTATCTGCGATTTGTGAAAATTCTCAAGTGAACTTTGTAACATTTCGAAAGCTTTCGAAAAGATAGAATATTACATAGATATAACGATAAATTACGTTAATTATCGAAGAAATTTAATAATGGAGAAATTCAACCCTTATTTTTGCAATTAAAAATCGAAGCTTTTAAAACGTTGCTTGAAAAATTGTTTCAAGTATTAAGATAATTCGACGCGCGTAACGTAAAATATGTCTATCGCTGTGAAAAATTATCTCATGTCGAAAATTTCTCGTCGAGCTCTAAACTCGGACTCGATAATTGTATTTCGATTAAAGGAGCGCTCGCCTGGTTTTTCGTCGCGATTAAACTGCCAGAAGCATTCTTCTGGCACCGAGCTGCGTAACGAAGGAAACTTTTAAATTAGTTTGATATTTCTAGTCGAGACTATGCGCTGTAGTATACACAAGGCGAACCGGGTTAATCGAGTTGGCTGCTTCGAAAAAGTCCTTCTCGGCCCAAGTTACTCTATGACGTCACATAGCAAACAAACAGATATCGATGAGTGACACGGATATTCGTTTTTTCAACTATAATTAAAATCAGTGTCTTATATTTTATAATGCGCGTAATTTATATTTCAATTTCATATAGATTCTCGTTATTTACGAATATTTGGCTTTCTTGTTTTGTTGTGTAACCCGAAGAGACCAGTCAAATAAATAGTGAACCAGAGAAGCTTGCCAGAGTTAGACAACTGTAATCCTAGCCAGATAAATGTCCGTTGTAAGTTTATCCAAGAATATAACATCGGGATATAACATCGTAATGGATCGGTAAGTAAATTCGAGTAGAACTTTGTCGATTTAGAATCTCTAATTTCAATCTCTACGTTATAATTATCCAAATTTTTCAAAAGCCTATTTCAAACGAAAAAAGGAAAAAAGAAAAGATGGTCATCTTCAAAAAACGACGTAAGAAAATATGAAAAGGCATCGAGTAGAAAAGTGGTTCGATTTATCGAACCGTGAAACACGCGAATTAATTCTACGAGTCACGTGTTATCGGCATCGTTCCGTTCCGTTCGAGACATTCCGACACGGCGGAAGCTCTGTTCGCGAGCAGGAAGGAACGAGAAGGCCAGAGAGAGAGCCGTAGTTGCCAGACAAAAGCCCGCGCCACGGCATCCGTTCAGGTATTATCGATAATAGAATGTACGCGTTACCGCGACAAAGGGCTCGTTACTCGCTCGTAGATTTACGAGGATCGATCGACTCCGCGTGACGATCCCCGACGTCGACAAGATACGCCATCGTCCCAAATTTTTCAATTGAAAGAGTCCGGTAGGAGAGGTCGAGGTGAAAAATAGTGAGCAAGATCGAAAGTAGTACCAAAAAGAAAATCGAAAGCACTTGTTGTATCCCGAGGAATCCACAATTCATCAAAAATATCATAAAATTTTTTAATCGATAATGTAGAATCGAAAAGGTCGAAGGAAGGGAGCAACGAAATTGAGGAGAAAAGTCAATAATTAAGAAATAATCGAGAACGAATACATTGCTTTCAAATTTTTGAGTTGATAACGTGAAAGCGAAAAAGACGAAAGAAGCAAACCAAAAATCCGAGAGATCGAGAAAATCCTGCCCGTTCTAAGATACGTACAGAACGTCGAAATCACCATGGTGCCGAATTTCCTGATTGGCAACGCTGCATCGAAAAAAGTAAATAGAAAGAATAGAACAGGCGTAAAAAAAATTGAAAAAATGACAAAGATGACACCGTCTCTCGTATTGCGAGGTGACCGCAGAACGCCGGAAACGAAACCACTACTTCCGGTAGCGCAGATATTTCCGCGAGAGCAATCGTTGTTTGTTCTCGTCGTGTGTCTATCACGTTGTTGCGTGTTTTTCGATAATGAAACGGACAGAGCGGGCTGGTATAACGGACGCCGATGATTCCGCATATTTGTACGAGCGGAACGATTCTGTTGTGTAAATCTGCCGTGCGAACGTGTAAATAAATGATCGTCGAATAGCAGTTTAAATAACAGCCGGGTTATACAGGGTGGCACAGTTGGGAATTTCGTGTTGCTACACCCATGGGATTGTACCATTTCAAAGCTTTATTGAACTCGCAATTCACAGCTTTTTTTGATAATTACTGGCAAATTTTTCCAAACTTTTTCCGTATATGTGAATTCATTTTTCATCGTTCTACATTAAAATCTGACGTCAGGATTTTCAAATTAAAAGTTTCGATAAAAAAACACAGCGGATGCAAATTGCAGATGGTACGATAGAAAAACGATCGGTCCTTCTAATAGTTTTGCCAATAAAGTCTCGTCGACGGTATTTCTACTTTTTAAAATAATTCTCCTGTGTGTTTTGTTTTGGCCAATAACTAGAATAGAAATTCGTATAACGATCACAGCGACATTTTTGTATCGAGAAGCGAGGTTCAACGTTGTTCGTATCACGCGCGACGAATCGAAAAACGACGACCCGATAAAACGGAATATAAATTTTCGCCGCGACGAGGCCATTATATTTCAAAGCGGCCGCTTCCAGAGAGAGCATGATTTAGATACTCTCGCTGTATCAGCCGTCGGTCCAATAAAAAATGTAAATTACACTGACGTTGATATCGCTGAAAATGCCCTATCCTATATATATATATATATATATTATCCTATATATATATATATTAAAAAAAGAAAAGAAAATCTATCTTTACAATCCTACTTTTAAATCTAGTCCTCGAATTTTTCAAAAGGAAACTTTCCAGTTAGAAAGCTACCACCGATGGTATTCCGCGAGGCACCGAGGAGTAGAAACTACTTCCTCCTTCATTTTGCAATAACTTCCGATACGGCGGAGCTTCTCGGATCGTGCACAGAGAGATGTTCAGTCATCACCCGTGGGACTCGTACGTTTCGTGATACTTTGTATTCTACATGTACGCGAGAAAACGCTGTTATGATGGTGGCCTTTCCCTCGAGGTTTCTTGTTCGTGAAAGAGACAGTGGAACAGGAGAAAAGAAGCGTGGAGAATCGCTGGAAGGATGAATCGAGAAGATACGGGCTATTCTGGACAGACAGCGAAAGAAAAAGAGGAAGAAACGGAAGAAGTGGGAGAAGAAGATGCGAGAGGGTGGTAGAAACGCGGGGCCCGCGTTTTATTAACGTTCAACGAGTTTAAAAAGCGCGAGAACGAAGGTCGAAGGTGGCGTTTCCGGGTATAATTAAATGTTTCCAGGCGGGCGTAACGCGGTAATTTCAACGCCGCAAGCCTCCGTTTTTCTTGGTGTGTCGCGAAATTTAATTGCGCCCCCACGGAGAGACGTGAAAAGAGATAAGGATAAATTGTAGCCGGTCCGCTAGGAGGAGGAACAAAGCGAGTAACAGTGCGACACTGGGAATCTGACACGATCATAATGCATAGGGTACAATATTTTCATACATACGGGTACCACCATGAAATACAGACTGCGAGAGCTGTTGCTACTTTCGCTCGGGATAGCGAAACTTTGCCTCTAAAATGCATCTGAAAGTTTCTACCGAACAACGATTATTCGAAATTTCCAACAATTTCGTAAACTTCCGGCTGCTGTGGGGCTTCTCGCAATGTAAGACCGGTAAACGTTATTCCCGAGTACAAGATTCAATTGCTGGTAACTGGATAATATATGAAACGAACACACTCTCAGTTTTACTGGTTAATGCGACGACGTTGGTAGGTTCGAAAACCGAAAATTACAACGAATGGATAGACTAATCGAATGGTTCCGCCATCGGCTGCAACCCAAAACCAGGGACGATGGGTCCGACGCGACGTTATATCCGTCGAAACTAACGTCCCATTCCCGTCGTTAACTTTATTAGAAACACGATAACATTTCCATTACGATATTCAATTGCCAAAATTCCTGGCGAATCGATCTCTTAATCGGCAGAGTTTCGCCGCATAACGCCGGAAATGGAGATACCGGTCGATAAGCGTCGCACCCGACCAAACTAACCCCACCACTCTATTGTTAACTTCGCTATAACCACGATCGACGTGTAACGTTTCCATCGGATGCTTCCATGCATTAATCAGTACGAGTTTCTACTATTGCGGGCAACTAATACCTCGTTATTTGGCCAATAAAATTGGCCCAAGCAGCGTATTTCTATTACACGGATAGTCCAATAAAATCTGTTGCACGTTGCATCATGTTGCCATTATAGGAGAAGCAGCTTGGACAAGACCGCGTAATTGAAATTAACGAAATTAAATTAAAATCAACGAAATTCAGTGTATACTATAACAGTCACTAGAAATACCTAATGCCTAGAAATGAAGTATCATTTCAAGATTATTAAGTGGATTTCATTCGGTTGTTACTTTCGTACAATCTAAGACTTTTCTCAAATATTCGTAGAATTCCCGAATCACATTTTCTTTCCGTATTAAAATACTTGTCTATGATTTACAATTGTCCGAAGTCGCGACTTGGTGGTAATTCTCAATTTTCCTGTAGCGCGATTAGCGTTCGATTTATCGATATTACCGCGATTCTCCACGGAGTGTCCGAGAATTCTCGTCGGTGGCCAAGTTTCGCCGCACATTAAGTTGAGGACGCGGCTGGCTCGGTCTGCGGTCTGCGTTACGCTCAGCCGCATGCTGCACCGAGCGGATGTGCAACGCGCGACGGCTGCAGCCGCAATGCAACACGCGCGCGCGTCCAAGGTGAACGTCCGCACCGCTAGGAGGCAGCGTTCATCGGCCACTATGAAGAATCCGCGAAACTTCGTTCGCAGGAGCATTGTCGTCGTAACTCTAGAAACTAGGAAAAGGAACGAAAAGAATTCCTTTGATAATAATTGATTCCATATTTTAAGAGTTGCGTGCTTCCACCTTTTAAATATAGTTAAATATAGTTGATTAATGGACGAAAGTGTAAATAATCGAAATAATATAGAAGTTTCGTCTAATACTATATTTTATCACTAACAAATAGATGCGGTATACGTGACGAATGCCGCTTCATACAAGTGGGCAATTATCGAATAGGAAATAGTTACACACGTGAGGATGAAACAACGCCTTCATTGGCTGATTTCTGACAATTATGAATGTATACATATAGCAAGATCGAGTAGAGTAAAAATAAGAAACGTAAAGTATGAGTGAAATAGGGAAAAAGGATCATCGATCGATTCATTAAACTCGAACAATCTTTTCGTACGTTAACCTTTTCGATCGTTTCGATGTCTGGAATAGACGTCATACGTATAATATATAAAGGTATATATATATATCCAATCGCTTCAATCTTTATTCGTCGCAAGAAATTGTCGCGATTGTAACAACTTGCGCGTATTTTCCTGCATGATCCGATGAGTTACGGAAACATTTTCACAACAAAATTCACTCGTTCATATCGGTCTCGATTCTTCGATCACGTCGTAAAATGCAGAATGAACGGAACAAGAAGACAAAGAGGGATAGCAACGGCGTCAATTTGATATTTTATAGGCGGACGAGCGACGAGCATTTGCCGACTGGAATCTAACGATAGGAGCAGCGAGGAGATTCGTGTAGTATTTTGCGATTCAATGCCGGCAGATTGACTTTAAAATCGAAACTGCTCCATCACCGTTGCAGCTCGCTTCATGCCACGCTTGGTAACTCCTTCGAAACTACGTGATCCAGAGTGTGCGCACCCTGTAACCCGGTATAACGATGATAGTTTAATAAAAGTTTAAGAAATTGCAAAAAAACCTGTTTGCATTCTAAAGCAGTTCTTACTATGGTTGATCGTGTGATGCATATCGGGTGCACCTTGGAATTTACTGTCTCGTTTAAATATATTGATCTTTTCTGTTTTTAGCTCTGTCGATCTTTAACCTACTAATTCGGTCGCCTACAGAAACTTCTATAATTGTAAAGTTCAAAATTAGAAGAAACGAATCATCGTTAATTGAATCGATCTTTGTTCTTGCAAATTATATTTTTATTTTATTTTTTATTTTTATTTTACTTCAATTCCATCGTAAACGCTAAGAATTCCTTGCTACCGTTGACATACATAATTCCTTATCGGCGTAATCAACGTTGCTTTAATATTACATAGTTGGAAATTGTGCATATGTGTGTTAAATTTAAACTACACGAGCGATGGTCATTGATTATTAATGTCTTCGAAATAATTGTAAGCGATAGTAAAACGTGATGTAATTTATCTTCGATAGAAAGGATATTATTCATTATTTTATTATTATTTTACGTTAACTCGCCTTTCCCTGTTAATAGGTTAAATGTAACTCTGCGCGTTCGATATCGAAACTTTCACCATCGTGTTTTCAGTCATGATTCTCCGACCAAACTGAAATCCCGCAAATCCCGCGGGTGCAAAAATCAGTTCGAACGAATCAATTTCCCCGTCCGCTGGCTGTCTCCCTTCGGACAGCGCGCGTTCACCCGCGAAACAGAGGGCAAGTGCATCGACCAGCCATGTCACGAACAGACTTCTCGAATATAGGAGAGGTTCGTGATCGGACTCTGTACACTCGTGATTTCGCGAGATGACGAGGTTCGACCGCCGCGGTCAGCCAAGCAACATGCTCATGGACGACGGACGAGCATTTTTCCGGCTTGTTCTCGTTTCCCTTGGACATCGAATAGTTTCGACATACTGTTGGAACGCGGAATTCCTCCGTCATACAGACTGGCGTACCAGTCACAAAAGCATCGGACCAAGCGGAGACGTCAATTTGCGTTGGCACAATGGCCCAATCAGAACGCAAACACCCAACACGCGGTTTCGTGCTGCATTTTAAATCGTATAGACTCGCGTTTCGCGTCATCGTCCACGTCCTTCTCTCATCGACGATTAGCTTTCACGCTAAAATCGCGTGCGTTCTCCAGGACTCGTTGCTGCAAGGTTTATAAATGCACTGGTTCTCCCGGTCGACTCGAGGATTGTCGACGTTGTTTCTTTTTTTTTTTTTTTTTTTTTTTTTCGTTATGGAATTGGACTGTAGCTAGATTTATGCGTGAGCTTTTACCCCGTCCCTTCGTTCCGCTCTTGCCGAGTCGAGGATTAATTAAGGGGCGTTAATTAAAATTCGCCGGGAAATGTAAATCAGACTGGCTGTCGGCAGCTTGTTGTTGCGCGGCCGGCTGATCGCGATGGGCATCGATTTTATTAATTTCGATACCGGCGTACCTGCTCTCGATCGCGAACAGTTTTCGATGGTTGCCGATGGAAATTTATTTTTCGAGTTGTTTGCGCTGGCTCGAATAGATCTCGTGACCGTTCGCATCGTTTACGTGGAAGCGTTTCTCACATCATCTCGGTAAACGAGAAATATAAATATAAGCACTCTCCGGTTTATCAGGTTTCAATTCTATTTCCCAATCATAGCTAATAATAAACGTGGAATAGGCAGGTATATTTTATCTCGAGCGAGTGCAAAATAGTCGCGATGGAAGCGTACGTATCGCCAACTATCTCCTTCCTCGTCTATCTCGATTCAACGGAACGACGACTGATCAAATTTCTGCACGAATATTATAAACGATAGCCGAATGTTGCGAAGAACGAATCGCCATCTATTCCGTTATCAAGCGTGCATCGATATCGATTCGCTTGTTATACAGATATTAATACCAATTCCAACGAACCTGCCCGTCCTAAGCTATTTTTCCAGAAGCATTCCATCAAATACTTTCCATTTAATATACCTGTCCTCCATGTATATACACATGTATGTATATACACATGTTTGCCGGTTATATTCGTAGGCCTTCCACGGATACCTATAAAACCTTGCGGCAAGAACGTTAATTTTATCGTGGTTCGATCCATGAATTCCTCGGTTCGCCTTGTGTGCGCCGGCTTTGATTCGAGGCCGTCGAACGCCTTCATTTTTCCTTCGACCCGAGGAGCTTCTTGATCGATAATTGATTTACGAGGCAGTGATTGGAAGAAACGAGATCGAATCACCGGGAGGAGTTGATCGAATTAACCGCATAACCACGCCTTGCCAGTCTAACGACGTTATTTGCGGAACAGAGAAGGGAAAAATGGTCAGAGAGAAAGCAAGAAAGCTGTTTTCCACTGATAACGCGATTCGCATGCTACCTTCTAGTCTCTGCTTTGTGTTCGACGCAGCTTTCAGCGTACCGCTTTATTCTCTTAAAGATGTTCTTCGAGCTTTCTCCCACGCAATTACGCTTAAGTAGTCCGAACAATGGCGAAAAAAGAAGAGAAAAGAGAAGTAAAAGTGCTTCGAATTACAATTTGGCCGGTTAAACCTGTTACTTAGTCGCCCTCGATTACCAACACTGCACGAAATCGAACTAGATAATGGGACACAATGTCCCGACTACGGGAATCCGAAGATTTAATTCAAAGCTATTAGAAAGAATTTTCAAAGGAAACGCTGAGTTCAGATTTTTGTATACGAGACTTAATGGCGTCCTGAACGCAGACTCGGAGAGGAGATCGATAAACTGATCAACATGGTGGATCGTTTGCTTCGCGGAAGAAACCGTGTCTCCTTTTAAGAGCAGGCTCGTTGGAATCGAAAAGGAATTGACCTAGATGTTGCCTTAATCGACGACGATCTACCTTTTCAGGGGGAAAGCTCGTTCCAAGGGGGACGGAAATGTATATAAATTTTCGCCCGTTTCCCTTTGCTCGCAATTTCGTTCGTCGGGTTCTCGTTTCGCGAAACAACGATGCAGTCTTGGCTTCGTCGTTTCAACAGCTTTGTCTCGTTTCAGGCTACGCTTTATCGTTGTTCGATTGCATCGACCGCGCGTATAATTTCCATGAATTAATATATTAAACACCGTATCGATGTTGACGATTTTCTGCGTTGCAACGCGATAACCGTCTACAAATACACTCCGATGTAAACTTTAAGTGGACAGACAGACTACTTGCCAGATTGCTGACATATCTCTTGCGAAGAAATATATATATACTACGTTCTGATATAATATAAATACTAGAAACTTTCGCGATGCCAAAATCGATTATATTACTAAATAAATATTCGATTTGGAATAAAACATTCAACGATAATTCCTTCCACAAATTCACCATTTACGAGATCGATGAAATCAAATATAACAACGATGTGATAAACTTTTATAAATAACATTTGCAAACTTTTCGTGGTAGATAAATTGTTGGAAGAAATAATCCAACGAATGAATTTATATGCTAGGAAAATGTTATTTGTACGCGTGTGAGAAGAATTTCAACTTCCGAACGAAAAGTTCACCGTGCCAATTTGAAATATTTTTAACGACGATAGACCTAGATTTGAATAGATCTGGATTCTCGTAAATTCCATGTCATATACGATAGGTAAAATTAGCCCCGTTAAGTCCACAGAACCGAGTGGCATCTCGAAGCAACTCGAATGGGAAATCCAAAGTTCTACCGAATTAGTCCCTCGAGACTGGCAACAAGATCATAGAGATGCAACGAGTTTGACAAAAGTTTGAAAATACGAGGCTTCCCGTTGGCTGGTCTGGGATATGGAATGGCTCGTACGATTCGTGCCACGCAATCGCATTGTAACGAAAAATCGTTCGAGCGGAATCGATCTCATTTGTAGCGGCGGTATGCTCGATGGGAATGCACGAACTATTTCGAGATGCGAATTGACAAACTTTCCCTATGCTCTCATCATCGAACCTTCTGATTGGCTCGTCTTACTTTTCGTTCGACGATTTTGATTTCTTCGTAGAAAAGACGACTCGACGTGGAAGAAGATGGTACACGAACCAAACGCTCGTTTGTCGTTTAATTCCCATCTTACGATCAGAACCATGTTCTAAAATCTAGAAAATGTCGCGAAAGCTGTTTCACAAAGTAGTTTTCGAGTCCAAACTATTTCCGAGAAAGTATGTAATTTATAACGTTAGAGCTACCGATGAATAAAATATAAGATCGTTTCTAATGGAACTAAAGCGAAAGGAGCGTAGAAAAAGATGTAGCAAACATTTGTCTATATACAGTGGCTACAAGAAATATCGCTACATCACTGTATTTCTTATAGAATCTGATATAAACACGCATCATTGAAAAATAAGGGCATGTGTCAGTACCTTTTGTAACCGTTGTACTTTGGAAAAAGTCGTTCAAATTTCAAAAAAGCCATCTAATATACAATGAATATAAAAAATTTCTACGAATAATTACGAATCGTTTATATTGCTCTAACGCTTTTAATACAATACCATGTTCCTTAAAACTTTCACTATCTACAGAAGAAAACGTAATATTAAAGTTATTTGCCTTAAAAACATTATTCCTACAACTCGTAGCATTTCAACGAAAAGAAGGATTCGCATGTCATCGTGTAACAGAAATTTTCACTACGGAGGAAGGTTGTTTTTTCCACTGAACGATATTTACCAAACTGACGCTTTAAATACACAGAGAAGCTCGTGCTTCTTTTTGTTGGAAGGATTTGCCTCGGTTGGTTTGTTCGTCCGATTGGCTAGAATCTTCCCAACCGAAGATCGTAGATTGGTTCAGAGAAGCAAATCGTCGTCGTCCTTTCTCTCTTCCATAGCCGCGTAATCATACTTGGGAAAATCAATAGCGGCCGATTCAATGGTAAGAGGCGGAGGATTCTTAAATTGTCGGAAAAACAGTTAACGGGTGATATTTCTGTCGACGTTGGGTGCCGTAGGAAACGAAAGGAGGAACGATATCTTGTGTCAGGTCGACACGACCGTCCCTTCTGCGAGTGGATAGGGTAACGAAGATAGATTTCCTGATTCGATTCTGATTATTAGCGGCTGGCAGCGAACAGGAGTTTGTTTAACTGGCTTTACTACGCTGTTTCGCAATTACCTCGTCCCTTATTACGTCGATTTGCTCGCGACAAACACCGATAGACACCATCCTCGATGGAAAACTTGTCGAACCTCGAACTGTTCATCGAACCGATCATTTCCTTATCGATATTAACGCCGCGTCGCAAACCTGAAAGCACGGCACTTTCGTATTATTGACCAGAGAGGGAGGGAGGGAGAGAGAGACTCTTTCTGGAAATATTAATTTTTAACGAATGGCACTCGAATTCAATTGTAATCGATATTACCTGAATAATATAATATTCAAGGACTACATGAATATTCGTCTTCTCACTTGAAAGTGTATAATATGAAAATGTTTCGATATTTCAAAAGACACTTTAACTCTTTTGGATCTAAAGGAACCTACATATATATTCTAGCGATAGCTTTTGATCTCCCGTGGGACAGTATGTATCTCATGGGAGCGTTATTTTGTACTCTTTCAGGCTGTCTGACTATATAGTAGCTTATAATCTTATTTTACAATCTTCGCAATCTCATAAATTGCATACGCGCTAAGCAATAATGTATAGACTGGTATTATATTATACGTATACTACATTGAAAATGTTTAACGCTTCCCATCTTTATCAAGACACACATACATATCGCTCATTTCCTGCAACAACGACATAACTCAAAATTTCTAGTTTTTGTGCACGGTTGTTCTTTGTACTTTCTACCGATAGAGTCTTATAAGCGATCTTGGAAAATCTATTGGACTACGCGTCGGCGTTATTTCGTCTATAGTTTTCTCGCGAAACTATAACAATTCAGAATATTGAAAGCAGATTTTTTGATTATGTCATTGTTGCGGCAAATGAGCGATATTTCACAGAAAAAGATAGTTGGACTTTATATACGTCCAGATTGTCAGATCCAGCATGCTATAGAAAAATTATGCAAACAAAAACTAAATAGAAAAACGTCGAGTCGTAAGTTTTAAACGAAACATTCCATTGAAATCAGCCGCGCTCAATTAATGTTTGCCATTCGATTTCTATCGAGACGAAGGAACCTTCGAATCCTTTCCGTTTTTATCGTTACGCGTTCAATCCCGTTCTGCGTACGTGCTGTGCCCGTTTGTCGGATGCCAGCAAACGAAAACGCGTGTCTAACGTTAATTTGGCGCGTTGCTCGTGCGAAAAGACAGCGGGGAACACGAGCACGACAGAAATTATTCCGGCTGTGTAACGACAGTGGCGCGTGTATACTCGCAACGCGAGGCATCTACGTACATTCTGTCGAATGTACCGAACTCGACGCCGCATCGGAACCAAGAACGTGACACGAACAGGTGAGTGCTCCGTCAACATCGATAAATTCTATGCAGTTCAGAATGCAGTCTGCTCCCGATCCTCTGTTTCCGAAAACGCGTATTCCGAATGCGCGTACAACCAGCTGAACCGAGGAAACTTCCATAAGACCGGATCACTTCGTAGAAACTGGAAGATTTCGAGGTGATTTTTCGCGGGATAAAGAGAAACGTCACGAACAGTGACAGAATATTCGAACGAAAGATGTTGAGACAGCTCGAACAACATTTGAAAATGTGGAAATTTTGTACGGATAAATTTTGATTTCGAAAAATCATGTATGGCTTTGTAGATTCGTTTGAAGAAGTTTACGGTTCGGAAGCTTGTTAGCGAATAATACGTCAATGGAATTGTTCGCGTACGCGGTAGCAGCTTTACCGTTTATCCATTCGATGAGCATCGTCGTTGGTTGAACGGAAAGAGACGTTCGATGGTGGAACGTAATTTGTCTCGTGCAAACGAGGTACGCTCAATTGGACGAAGTGGACGCGTCAAAAAGGCATGGAAACTGCAAAGTATAGCGAAGCGTGCGCGTAGAGCGGCAACCAATGGATGTAATAAAATCAAGTGGAACGTTTATTTTACTGTGTGGTTTACTTCGATTATTTTCTTCATCGCCGTGGAAATTCGTGGACCGAGACATCGCGCGATTGGTAGTTCATTTAACGGGTTTTGCCACTTGGTCGAGAAATCAAAACAAAAATGGAGAGAAAAGTGGAGAATTAAAAAAAAATGCGTCACTGACCGTGCGGTGGTGTACTAATACGGAGGTCGTCGTCTCTCCCTTTTTCCTGGTTTTTTCTTTTTGATACGACGAATCGACGAAATCAGTGTGTCGAGAGAGTAAATAAAAAGAGGGCAGTAACGAATGGACGGACGGCTGAATGGCTGGAATTAAAAAGCGTAATGTGGCTTTTGTGTCGAAGCATTCGTCGATGTATACGTGATTCGATTTAGTGGTTTTTCTTAATAACATGCGTTTCAAATTTAAAATCGACAAACCCCTTGCTATAGAAAAGTTCGATGCATTGTTGTTTGCAACGTGGTTTAACATATTTCGAATCTATTTCACTATTTTAACGCATTGATAACTTTTATTTCGTATGAATGAAAAATATTTCTGCTAAAATTACGCCGATAAAAAGTTATGGATGAATCTGAACAAAAATAACAAACGAATAGGATAAGTGCTATCGTGTAATATTGATCAAAGTTATCCTACTCTGTTCTGATACAATTACTCTCAAGGTCAATGAAACGAAGGATAAAACTTAGGAAAAGAAAATACTAGAGAGCAAGTAGAAAAAGGGGCAAAGAAAAACGAAAGATGATAAAGATACAAAGATCGGGTAACAACATCGACAACGAGGGGACGTCGAACGAGTGAAAATCTGGACGTGGTACGCGTATGATAGAAAAAGAAATCCAATTCACTGGGTAAAAAATTGAGCTCGCATCCGTGTCCATCGAGCCTTGTTTTCCAGCCTTTTAAGCAAACCAGGCAAGCGTTCCGCTATTGCCAGCCAGTCGGTCGAGGTCGTCGTTGTCGTTGTGAATTCTGCCTTTCCCATTGAACCGAAGACGCCAGGGAAAAAGAAAATATCGATCCATCGAGATAGATAAATCGTTCGCGGTATCAGCTAGTGTTCAATAGGTATCAATCGCGTTCAGCGTTAGATTCTGCCTCCCAAGAATTAGTTACGATTAAGATCGGTGACTCGATAATTAATCTCTGCTCGTTGATAGGGTCGTTTCTAATCTGATCGTTTATGCATCGACTACACGATAAACGAGATACTTTCGTACGAGGCTTTTCCTAGTCGATGGAGGAATCATCGAAGATTCTTTTCAAGATTACTTCCAGCCCGGATAGTCCTTGGACTCAAAGTATGATTAATCTTCTTCAGAGGAGAATAGACGAGGGTGAAGGTACACTGTTTATCTTTATCAATACCACAGTAAAAGTACGCTGTGATAGTTTCTTTTATCAGTGTAATCTTGTTAACGTGATTTCGTGTATTGTAAATATTCAAGACGAATATCTCTAACACACGTGTTTATTATTTACAAATTCATATATTCCTTGATAATCATGAAAAAACCAAGAATTTCTTTCAAGTAGTTACGATGTTAATAAAATTATGTTGTCAGTAACCATTTGCTATTAATCTTTGTACAAATATAAGACTATAAGCGCATTAACCACAGCTCGTAGCCATCCGGTCCAAAACTGTCTGATCAAGAGTTCAACTTCTTCTTTCTCTAACCGTTCGAGTCCCAAACAGCACGGTCGCTCTGTTTAGATTTTGCATCGAAAAGTCCCAGTACATTTGAACGCTACGGACGACTGACGGTATTTTGTATTTTATCGTTATCTTCTCAATAATTTTTATTGAACAAAACTTCACTTCGCAAACGATTAAGACAAGCGCTATCGCGCTGTTCGGGATTCTTCGACTCTGTTTTTTCAATCACCCCTGCGTCTCAAACGGATAACAACGCCATATATAACTACTAAAGCGACTTTTGTCTAATAGCACTGTATCGATTCAGACATCGTGTTTAAAATTTCGTCAATAAAATGATGTTACACGTCATCCCTTACTGTATTTTCTGCTTTTCAGATATGTTTTCAACGAAATTCTGTGTAAGTGCATTATTGTAAGGTGTTCTTCTAATTTCTTTAATGCTCCGTTAAAGTAATTTTAAAGAGATAATGTGACAGAATATCTGACATCAGAGAAAGTATAATCGCCTGCTAAAAAATTATTGCAGCGGTTTTCGCGACAATTATCGAATTAGGCTGTCCGTCTTGAAATATTTCGAGCGGGGGAAAACAGTATTCGTGGTTGTTCCGGCAGACCAAAAGCTTAGCTGACAGAGGAGTGCGACACCGACGCCTGTCGCGACGGTAAATCTCGCTCCAAAAATTCCTGTCCCCGGTCCAGCAACGGTGTTGGACAAAATTTTCGCGTTCGCCACGGCACGTTTCGCCGCATTTATCTAGATGTATCTTCCAGTTCGGCGCGAGGTAGAAATATGAGAGTGGGAATTAAGTTTGCCTGGAAATCGTCACGATTCGTCTCTCGCGTTCCTTCCCTTTGCATTCAACCCCGTCATCCCTTGCGAGCTTCGACGATAATACTCGCGTAAATGTTGGCTGTCACAACGCGTAACCGGCTTTGTCGATCATCCGTCGCCAAACGTGTTAATTTCGTCGACCAACCATTTCATCATTCCTATATTTCGATGTATCGAAATACGCTTGTCGGATATTAGGGCGGATAGTGGGCGGCAGTGAATGTAAGGGATGAAATATTCGACTTGATTTGGGTGGACTTTGAGAATTAAGTATGGTGCTTGGAAGCAAAAAGGCAATTGAGAAACCGAGACGATAAAACGTGTAAGTGTGGAATACAACGAAAAGAATTACGGATATTTAAATAATTTATTTTAGCACCTAAGGTTATAGTGATTCAAAGAGAATATAATGGTACGTGGTGCAAAGTGCCAATAAATTCAACTTGAGAAAGTATCTATAGCGCGTAAATAAACATATGTAACTAATCGGATGAATTTCCCATCATTTGGCGATGATACCGTTTCTTGCTCTACATTTATAAGGGTCTGAAACGTTGAGAATTCTTAGCGTTCAAGTGATAAATGATGTAAGTACTTAAAAGGATAGAAATACGATTTTTCTTTCCTCTGGATCTCTACATCTGACGCTTCAACTATTCGATCAATCGAAGATATAAAGAGTGTTTTTATATCGATAAATTTGGATGAAAAATATTACAACAGTTGGAAAACTAGGATTAAATTGTTAAAGTTACCATTAATCGAAAAGAGTTTAAATATCGCGTACTAATAATTGCAAGATAACACCTACACGGGGTTTTACAGTTATTTAAACGTACACGGTGTATTTACGAAGAAAAATGTACACTGATTGCGAAAATTGCGAAAGAATAGCGCGGGTCTATTTTTATGCGGTTCACAGGCGGTTCGACAAATACACCGACGAGCATGTTCGAGTTATGCATTGGTATTTCTGTTCGAGTACGTAGAAACGATTTGGAAAAGTTCCACGTCGGGGGTGGACGCGAAAGGGAAATTGTGTTAGAGAGAAATTGCAAATAAAAGATCAAGATAAAAGGAAGATTCGCTGCGCACTTTTGTCTCAACTTTTTATCCGCCAATAAAAAAGAAAGGAGAAAAGAATAAAGAAACAATCGATTGAAACGCAACTGAAATACCGGGCGTACACAATCGCGTGACAAAGATAAATGAGTCGGAACATGATAGAGGGACAAAGAAAGCCGGCAAGAAATTTGAAAAAGAAAGCCCCACTTGGCAGCGTTTGTTCAATTTCACTGATTAAAAAATCATCGATAGCGGAAACGGACGTGGAAAGGAAAACCTCGAGCGGCGCATTCAGTTTACCCGAATTGTTCCAACGCCGGTGTGGAATCCGAATTTGCGGACACCGTCGGTGTATCGGGGGAATGAGGGGCGACCGAAAAAGAGAACAGAGAGAAACGAAACCGGCGGAAAGAGAGGAAGGGCCGCAAACAAGCGAAGGAAACTACGGACAGAGGAAAAGGGAGAGGCCAATTAAACGGAAAAAGGGAAAAGCGACCGGGGGCTAGAAAAAAAAAAAAAAAAGAAAAAAAAGAAAGAAAACGAGAGGCGAAAAAAAGAAAAAAGGAACGTGGAAAATGAAAGGAAAAATCAGAGTAGCCGAGTCTGCAGAAAGCTGTTTTAAACGAAACACGCCGATGCTACGGACAGCGCAGCGAAAATCTAGTCTGGTCATAGTTGAAAGAAGCCGCGCTTTCTTTCTTCTACGAGAGGGAAAAATCCCTTGTTGGAAATTAGCCGTATAATTTTTTACGAAACCAGCCGTCATCCTTCTCTGGAAACGATATTCTTCCGGCTATGGAAAAGCCGATCGTGCTGATTGGAAACAATGTAAGGGACGAACGAGCAGCAAACTGTGAGATCTCTCTGTCTATCCTGCGAACAGCCGTGTCGGAAGAAGTATTGACTCGTCGAGACGACGATGTAACTTCAGTCAATTGAATCGATCAACATTCGCGTTCCATCAAACCGACTGCGCTCCCTCGAATATTTCCGACGAGCGCACAAATGCAGAACAGTTTCTTCGTGCTTGTCGAATTTCTACGGTGTGTAGACGGCCTTTCCCGACGCTAATTCGCCGATATCGAATTCTTGATTTCGGACCCGTTCATTTTCGTGCTTCGATAGACACCATGCTCGTACGTAGTTGCGAACGTCTGCTCACCCGAGCTACCTCGAGAAATCGGTGCGGAAAACTTTCCGTTGATCGAAAGACATCCGTGTACGGCAAAGTAATTCCGATGAAACAAGAAGGGACGGATACTTTAACGGAATACCTGCTTCCATGCCATAAGGGCTTTGTATAATTTCAGTTTTCGTTTGCATCGCGAAATTACAAAATTAATGCCATTTTCCAGTTTGTTTCATCGAGAATCAAAATTGGTGTTGGTCCAAGCAAGAGAAAAGACGTCAAAGTGGCGCAAGGTTCGTCTACGTCTTGGTCGCCATGACGACGCCAATCAATGAATGAAATTGCATTTGCATCTCGACTGGCGTCATCCAGCTTTCCTATCGGACCTCTCCTCCCCTATATAGGCCAAGACAATTTATTGGATGAAGCAATCTGAGATCACGCAGAACGAATAAACAAGACCCGAGGCCGAAGGGATGTTCTTTGAGATATCGACGGCAGTTCTGCTTGATTTCGAGCTTGAAACAAGGTAAACACACCAAGAAACCCGGTGCCGTAACCCGTGAAGGAGGATTTCTTTGCTGGAAGATTGATGGATTTATCCTGTGAGCAATACGGTTTGCATGATGCAGCGAGAAACGGAGTAGCCTACGATCCGGGACACCTACTACTACTTCCTTTGATATTATATCAGAACGAATTCGATGCATAGCTATCGACACTTTAGAGGGAAAGGAAAATGAAATGTATTGTATAGCGGAGCACGTGTCGCGCAACGAAAATTCCCTGTATAGCGATATACGATTGATGCCTGAATATTTTTCAACGTTACCGCGGTGGAGCATTCTTTTCGGCATAGAAAACCATGCCAGCTATAAAAATATGGCTACGCATAAACTTTCGTCGGTAGCTCATCTGAAAGGGCCTAAGTATTGACTAAAGTTACTACGTATAAGGTATAAGAAAAATTATTATAGAGAAAAAAAGGCTATTATAAAATAATTATTAAGACTTAGAAATAGTAAAAGATTCGGTTAAAAGATGGGAAATAATTGTATAGGATGGATACTCTACGATATAATATGTAGAAGGTCAAAGATAAATTATTGAATAAATACATGTCAATATTCTATTGTCTGTTGATTGGTCGATTTTAAATCCATCGAAGATTTGCATGTGTGGGCACTAGAAATCTTTTGTGTACACAACGTCTATTGAAAACATTGAAGTACTACAGTGTTGGACAAGGTTCGCAACTTTGAATGACACCAGCAAGTATTGCAAGAGTAACCAGACATTACAATGGGTATGGTTCTATTTACCGAAATGTTTTTAACAAAATTTTATGAGCCAAGAAAAACTATAAACTAGCGCTATGAAAGGAGTGGCATAACAATGTGCAGATATCTCATAAAACTGGAGATTAGTTGCGATTATGAAATCACCATCGTAGACGCAAGAACTTTGACCTAACAATAAGTCTTTTCCATAATACTACAATACATATATCTGCATATAATAACAATGTTTCTGTTTCGACAAAAGTCAAACATTAATTCTACCAGAAGCACGTGTATGCTTCTATCAACTATAGGAACAAACGATTTAAAGCACGTTATTTCCACAGATTTAGTAATTCGGTATATTAAAAAGAGCCTGATAAAGCCGAGCTGATACACAGCGGCCAGTGAAGAAAACAGTACACGACGAACGTGTTCCTGTACAGATTTTCTTCAATTGGTGTAACTAAAAAATTCATACGAATTCGATCGTCGGGAAGCACGAAAACCTCGACGGGCAGATCGTGTCGCGTGACTGTGGCACACGCGCGTCACAAATAAACGCGAATTAATAATTTCGTGGGCGCGTTTCGCCGCGGAGCGTAACTGGCGCTCGATTCATCGACGATAGAAGATGAACCGGGAGAAGAGACAAGAGAAACGAATGTAGCTGGCAACTTCGTGGCCCGTTTGTAATCCCCTCGCGGCGCGCACGAGACCGTTCGCGCTTATACAGGCTGATCAATAAACGGTTCCCTCTCTGTCTCCCTCTCCGCTTCTCGACTTGCTGCCGACCCCGGCGTTCTGTTCGAGATACCCGAGGCAGAATTTAGAACGGAGCTGTGCGGAACTGTGAACGCATGAACCATGGAATAAGGATATTCGTTGCGCCACCCGAACGCGCGCCGCCTGCACTGCCCACGGAAAACACACAGCCCACGGCTAAATAACGCCGCGACGTTCAACCGCGTTAAACTTCACCCGCGGACCGCTTTCACCGTAAAGGAGACTGCACTTTTTCCGAGACACCTGCCAACCTTTTGGTTCTTTCTTTTAACTTCTTTTCTTGCGACGACGAAGGAAAAAGTGGCGATTACTCGCAGGTAAATTTTCATTATTCGATCGAGATAAACACAAAAAAGCTTGATGTTTAGTGGAAATTAAACTTTAACGCGTTGAGCTGACGAATCGTTTGAATTTTTTTAATTTCAGCGTCGGAGAATGTTATATATTTTTCCCTGGCAGTCGTAATAGGTTGAGGAATATACTATACCGTAATATTTAATTATACCGCACTGTTTTCTAACAATGTTGTCTGTAAGTCATTCGCGTTGTTGAGCCCATGGAATTTCTCTTATTTTAATCTTAATTCTAGAAAATTTAGTAAGGTTTACCGAAAAAGTTTAGCAGGCTATCGACGAGCATAGTAAACGTATTAATTATACGTGTCTTTATCTCGGTTATTGTCAGTGGCATATAATCTTTCCAATTACTCATCATTAGAAATTTAAGTTTAGTCGTTAACTCATTGTGCTGAAAAAGTTAATCTAATATAGTATTTTAATGATGCTTTCCTTGTTATAGTCTTTCGTGATAAAAAGGACTGAAATGTCGCAGCTTAGAAAAGATTTTTATTAAGTTTGTAGTAAGAAAATAAGAATCCAGATATTGACGTATTTAAAAGTTAATTGCTTCAGATGTTTAGCAAATTTGACTATTCGATCGTGTATGGAATGAGGGTGGATTAGAAAGTATAAAGGCAAGCCCATATACGTTAGTGGTTACCGGGAATTAAATTATTTGAGGTGGTTGTTGCTGGAGTGTAACTATGGCGTGAATATTCAGAAAGTAATATTCTAACATTCTATAATTTAGTTAATTAATACGGTAGACGATAAATTGGGGAAGGTAGCAAACAGGATACCTAGAGATAACGCTTAGTGTGATAAAAGATAGTAATCAAAGAACTGCGCCTCTGAAATCGTCTGCAAGCGTGTCGCTATCTTCCTTGTTAATTACGCGTATCCTTGCGTTCCCATATCCCAATTACATTCAAACAATTTCTGAGAAATTTCTTTAAAATTGTTGAAATATTTAAAAAATGTACTATTTCTAAGAAGGACTGCACGTAAAGAGCTTTAAACTCTAGGAATGTCGGAAATAGAACCGAATGCCTGGTTTCAAACAGTCAAACGAGGACGTGATTTACGTCGAGTACGAATTGCTTACGCCACGGAATGTCAGCGCTAAAATCGATGCAACGAGGAAACGCACGTGGAGGCGAAAAACGAACAAGTCCTAGGATGTCTCGTATCTTACAAACCTCATTAAGCGAAGCACCGTTGAGTCAACGAGTTGCATTTTACAGGCTGATGTAAATGTTTCGTTGAAAATTTATGTGAAGAATGACTGAATACGCGGAGAGAGTGACGAGGTCGATGATTACATAGAACAGTGACGCAGACTTTAATCCTATTAAACAGATATAATTTACTTATTACTCGTCGAATACAGTAAAACTTATATCAATTTATATGAATCCATCGAAAGACAATAACTTATACAAACTGAAATTCATTAATTCGTCTTATAATCTTTGTGCATATAATAGAAGTTTAGGACCAGGTAAGTAGACTCGTTACGAGTTCATTTAATCGGGTGCCGAAACGAAAATTTTCTTCCAACAAAGGAAGTATTTCTGAATACCTAGAAAAATTCAGAGACATAAATAATAACGAACACAGTTTTCCTAAACTTTGAGAAAACGGTATCACGGTATAATTCTAGCGCAGAGCGAGAATAAATAGACGAACGAGAAGTCGAACGGACTTTTCTCGTACCGTTCGCGCGAAAACGACGATTCAGGATAGTTCGAACGGAACGTAGAGCCGGATACGTTTCGGTACGCTTGACAAATTGACGCCAACTCGTGCAAAGTTTCTTTTTTTCTTTTTTTTTTTTTTTTTTTATTCCACTTCTTTCTCGTAACCTTAGCTAGCCTCGGTAACGCAAACTTGGCGCGTTACTTTGCACGAGAGTTCTCGACACCGCACACGATCGCTCGCAACCCTTGTCCGGCCATCCTGGTTATTTCTTCGAACATCCAGATTATTTTCGATACCTATCGGATAGAGTAAGAGCGACTCGTAAAACTTGGAATTTCATATTATGAAGAATTGCATAAAAGTACGGACATGTGAGGTCGGTGGAAACTGACGATAAATGCCTGGTCGCCATGATCGATCAAACTTGTTCGTTCAGAAACGTTGTTCGCGGAACCGTGAATCGTTTGCTTCGTTATTGCCGGCGATCGATGAATCGACGTCATTGAAACGCTTCTCGTTAGCAGAAACCGCGCTCCTAATTAGTGAGACAACGGTGGAACCGTTTTATTTTTTTAACGGTTTCATGGGATAGATATTTTCTCTGCCAATACTTCTCTTCGACCTTGTTTCAATAACGCAGTCGACACGACGCAAAGATAAAGCGGTTCAAAGTTATCAGCGTTATTGGACTATAACGTTCCACCCAAATAGTCGCCGATTACACGATAAAGGCTCGAAGATGCACACGTTTAGGATACGTTTAACCCTTTGCACTCCAAGCGTTAATTAGGTTGGCTTTGAGCGCACCAGATTTCCGATTAGCACGGCGACACAACGAGCGGTTACCTTCGTCGTATCTCGGGCTTCGACAACAGTCGCTTTGTTTGCAGCTTCACCAACATTTTAATATACCGAGGTATAGCTTTGAACGATCATGACAAAAATTATTCGGATCCGTGAATTATACAACGCGATACTGGAAAGTGGGACAGGACACCGGTGCTCCTCCCCACGGTGCAGGCAAAAGAAATTGATATTCATCTTTTATGAACTTCCTGACCCTGTTGTTTATGCAGTGTACAGTGTGTGTTATCGTGATAGTCAATTTTGGAATAATCAAATTTTTATTGCGGTAAACTCTCCTATCTTTCCTTTCGAAAAATAATAAAATGGAACACTGAAATACAAAGTATGATCTAATATGCAATCAAATAGAATAATATTTAGAATATTATTTTGATTTTAAGTATATACTGATCGGTAATTCTAACAATTAGCGGTCTCTGAACACAAGAGTTTTCTAACAAGTTAATTATAAATGACGAAAGTAATGGAAATCTTGACATTACCGATAGTCGCAAAACATTATCGATAGTCGCAGTAGAGTCTGCCGCAGCGGCGAGTTACGCCAATGCGAAGTCATTTGCATAAAGGTAATTAAGGTCAAGCAACCGAAGAAGATCGGCTATGAAATTTGATTCGTCTCGGCGCTGCAAAGGGGCGAAACGTAATCGTCGTAACCACTAATGATTCTCAAAGACGAATTATTTTTGACTAATTAGAAGTACCGTGACGAACCTCGTCGCATTCGTCGCATTCGTCGCATTCGTAGCATTCGTCGCATTCATCGCGAAGGACCGAGACACTGTTACATCGAAAATCGATGTTTCCAATCGATCGGAATCGGAGAAGTATGAAAATTTAAAGATCCGAAAAGTTAAACACCCTGATATTGTTCTTTTTAATTTCTTCTCCTACTTCCTCTTACGTCTCTTATTACATCCGAACGAGTTACCAAAATAGTCAAGACTCGATCTTCTCTTCGAAGGAAACGTCATTCGTATCTTTATAGATTCCTCTGATCGATCTCACAGAATCTCAACGTCGAGATAAACTTATCTCTGATCAAAGGGCGAGAGAAACGATGAACGAAAAGATGCTACTCGGCGAGCAACAGACACCGCTAATGGCGAATCCTTTCCGTGTAAAGGTTGGCCGATCGGTTCTGCAATTTCGTCTTTCGAGATTCTCTTTTTCGACTCTCATTCGCGCCGTTAAATCACGCAATCAACGTAATTCCTGGCTCGTCTTCGTTTTTGAAGAAGAAAGGCGAGCCGCTATCGGTAACGATTTTTCATCGCGACTGTACAACGATACACGGCATCGATATCGAAACGATCGTTCGATCGTTCTTCGCCTCTGGTACAACGTGATGCGCGTGTGTGTGTTCGTGACCGTTGGACACGAACGTTTCTCGGAACCCTCGTGTCCGAGTAATTGCTCTGACGACGTTCTTGTGTCGAGAGATCGGCAGAACGAGCGGGAAACTTCCTAATAACCAGGTAAGTAGCCGTTAATGGTGCTCCACGGTTAACCGGTGGAACAACTCAATCGAACAGAGCCTGGATGTTGCGCACTCGATCGATCGATCCTGTTTACGCGCGGATGCGATAATTGTCTTTCGCGGGTTAACGAGCCTGACAAGGAAGAAAGTGCTCTAATAAGACGAAGGACGGTCGTTGTTAACCTTTCCGATTCCACTGTTTTCTTTCGAATAGCCGGGCCTAATTAGACGGCTTCGAGTATTTATCAACTTTATCTGGTTCATTCGTTCTATTCGCCTCGGGGAAGTCACGGGGAAAAAGTTCCACCTGAACGTAACTTTTAAGTTTGACGAAGAGTCCAAGGATCAGATTATGGAACATAAACTCAAGTTAAATGATTTAATTTGATCAGATATATATTGCGTGTTTTATTTTTGAGTTTCTTTTTTATTGATTTATGAAAAAAAATCTCGAAAAAGTAAAGAGCAGTGCTAAAATCCGATACCTTGTCAACCAATCAAATATTATCAAAACTGTCTTTTTATAAATCTTGGATACGGTGTTTTTTTTTTTTTTTTAATGTTTATATTCGCTAGAAAAGTTATATCTTTCGACGGGATAAATTGTTTCTCTGTTGAAGTATATTAAAGTACATTCCTTTAACTATGGAATGATATGAAAATTAAAAGATCGAAAAAATTATACTTTTCATGTAGTTCAGCTATATTCGTTTGAAATTGAGTCAGTGAGAATTAATAACAAAACGTGACTTCACAATTGAACTTCGCAATAGAGAAAAGTGCCATTTCGCTGCCTCAAAAACGCATACTTGGTCTTTACATAAACGAGACGAGATCCATCTAAAGCGTTCCAAAACGTTTCTCGTAGTCTCTTTAATAAACTTCGTGGTCACAGGACAAAGTGGCCGTGTTCGTAGCAGAACACTTCGCACACGCAACCGCCGGCTGCGGTGATACTTCGCATACCGTCAGGGAACTATGGAAAACCACGGAATCTCTCGTTTGCGTGGCCCGTACAGTATAAGCCTCCGCTCCACTCGTTCACCACGGCCGCATAGAAAAGAAAAAGCATTGAAACAAGCTGCCATCCCTTACTTTCAACTCGAATTTTGAATTCTATTAAGTTCAACCTATCTTCTTTCGAAAACGCACAAAGATCCAACGTTGTATGAAGCCTGTTTCGAGGGGGTCGCTTGTTAACAGCGAGGGGAAAAAGATTGCAAATTGTGACGAAAACGTTTCGACGTTTCTCCGGTAAAAAAAAGTGCACGGTCTTCGTTTAAACGAGTAACGTAGATCTCTTCGTTCCCTCCGTCATAGAAATCGGAATATATTTCAAAATCGAACGTATATCGAGCGTATATCGAGTGAACGCGTGGAAACGAGGAAAGGTGGCTCGCGAACCCTTGCTAATGTCGTAAAACGGTCGTTCAATCAGAAATTCTCTATAAAATTTTTATACCGTGTCGTCGTGCTTCGACCTCCTTGTAGACGTTGGTGCTCGTGCTGCGTCATGTAATCGGCTGCTTAAAGCAGCAACGACTGTTGGTCGAGGCTCCGTTACGGGCCATCGAGAAATATCTTCCAGTTGGATCCCTATCGTACGTCGCTCCGGGGGCGGAATTTTTCGCGGATTCATTTGTCATTCGAGCCATCGTTGGACTGGAATTTCCTTTCTCCAAGATGGAAGAAAATAAGGAAGGACGAAAAAAGAAGGAAGAAAAGTCGAAGGAGGTTGGTCGACGAATGGCTGAAGGTAATTAGGAAATAGGCGGAGGACGGTTAGCGACGATTATCGCGATCGAAATACCTCGGCGAGTAATCCCGAGATTCGAATCGAGTCCGAGCATTTACATAATCCCTCAAAAGACAAGGCAAAACTCGGCCTCGTTGAATTATTCTTCCCATAACTAAGACCGCGTAATCCCATGAATTACCCGCTCGAGGGGGGTGGAATTGTCTTGGAGGCAATAAGTCGATTCAGGATGGATTTCTTTTGTTCAAAGGACACGTTACGGCTTGATGGTTTGTTAATAGAATGGAAAGCTTCCGCGGTTATTCAAGATCGGCATAGCAATTCGCATAAATTTGCAATGATAAAATGTGTGTATAATACTGTTACGCGAACAAAGGCTGAGGGAACAAAGAGTAACGTGAAACCAATTAGAAGGATACAGGTACGTATGTATATACGGAATTCTGACTAGCGATCAATCGATATTACGCGATTCGCGTTGATAAAACAGAAAAGAGCATGACATCGACAGAAATGATTTACGATATCGCGTTAATCGTGCTGGCTGCATATTTTTATGAACTTTCATATCTATTTTCGAAGGATAAAATTGACGCACAATCATTCGAGGCTGATTCGTTCGCTTTTATCCTTTTCCTACCTGTCATGATTCGATATTTTACGTTTCATTGTATATCACAATCCGTTTCATATAAATTTCCCCTTAATTAATATAAATAACTGTCGACATCCTATTTGGTAAACACGTCCAATTCTTTTCTTATCGGAAATTAATTCCATCGAATGCTCGTGGAGATTCGAGCAAGTTCGTTGAACGAAGATGATCCATCGAATTAATTCAAAGGACTAGAGGGATAGCAGGTCGGAGAAGGCTTTTTGTCCGCATCACAGAGCAGTTGCGCGATAATAATGAAGCCAGCCGTTGTAATCGTGGACCAAACGCGTTGTGGTTGCTGGATTGTCGACGACGCGAACCGTACACCCGGCAAGCGTTAATAAAGTGCACGTTGAACCTTACAAACGTTGCTCAAACAGCCGTATAAGCACGCGTACAATACGCTTGCGAGAATGCACACGGTTCTACATACGGTACGAATTTGTGAAACCGAGAACTCGCGGTAAAATTCGACGCAAACGCCCACCAACCTGACCGTAATCGCGATATTACTCGTTCCATAGCGTAAATCGTTCTGTTTAACAAGATCTTACGACGTTTCGAAATACAACCACAGGTGAAACGACGAAAGTTGAAAATTAATTTTACAAATCGAATTTTTCCATTAAAGAGGTACTTTTTCTATGTGAAATTACGATATTTAGTGCAATAAATTTCAAATGGAAGGGATATAAACTTTGCTTTACAGCATTGTTTTTCACCGGAAAAATGCCAGCGACATCGACTCCGATAAACTCCGACGATAAACAAAAATAAAAAAAAAAGAAAAAAAAAACAGAGAAAACAGAACATTTAATTTTATAAAAAAACACGTGACACGAAACAAAAGGAAAATTGTTTCGTGGCATCGAGTTGACGCGATGTAAAAAAAGCGGGAAAGGGCCGTGTAATGTTTTCGATTACACGTGCTATTTTATCGTTGATTCGTTACCGAACCTTTACGTTGCGTTTGTCGCTCGATGTTTAAACAGTTTTCCCTTTCTCGTTTCGTACTTTTTCACTGCCATGCGAACGTGACGAGCGACGAAAGAATAGGACAAATTCAACAATGGCACGGATAAGATACGCATCGATCAAACCACGATCGTTTAACGAGAATAACAGAGAAATAAAAGAGAGAGAGAGAGAAGCACGCTGTAAACGGGACCGATTATTTTTCGTTGTCCCATCGATAAAATCGAATCTGTAGTAATTGGAACAGCGTGCGGCCATTACGAAATCAATTTGTTTCGTTTCACGCCCAATCGAGGGCAAAATGGTGGCCCCGACCGATATAAAAATTTTAATTCCTGCAGTTATAAAGGCTCGTAAAAGCCCAGTCCTGCCTTATAACTGCTCGTATGCGTGTAACTCCATTGGTATTTTCGTAAAACGTCCACGTTATTCAAAGCTTTTTCGATACTTTCCTCGGACCTTTATGTTTCTTGCATCGATCCGTATCGGATCGGTTAATCGGATACTCGGTCCGACAATTAGCAACATGTTATTTTTTAAAGAAATATCAAAGTAACTCGTACGCTGTATGGTACAACACCGCGTCAACTTCCAGCTGGAGACAGGAAACGAACAAAATCGAGGAAAATCGTAATATCGGAGAAGCCAACGGAGAATGGCGGAGTAACGACATCGCCGATAGGGTATTCGTGCCTACTTGGCTGCTGCTGTATAACACGCTCGTGAAATCTCGATTTTATAGCGTAATTCTATTCATAGCTTCGAGCCTTTTCCATCGAACCTTCGCCTCTTAATTATGTTGCGCTATGCTTTTCCGGGCAATCATTTGCCTAGTTGGAGTACGCAACGTCAAAATTATCTCTAAACTGGCGGGGTCCAGTTTAGAAATGACTATACGACGGCAAGCAACAGCACGTACGCTTGTAGAGAGTTAAACGGGACGTCGGTATAACGACGAGGGTGCCGTCATTGAATATTCCCGGTTTCGGTAGAACTCTCACGAAATCCCTCTGCCTTAACAACGTAATCTCTTTCCTTGGTTCGCGCCTTTCTCGTTAACCAACTCTTAGTGTTATTACGTGGTAACTGATCAACACTTTGGTATCGAGGAAATTAGTGTTAAGTTGCGGCGGAACGAAGAGAAAAAGATGAAAGCTGAAAGAACGAGGAGAAAGTACGTTTCTTTCGGGTCTCGTCATCAATAATCTTCCTTTGCGGAATCGTGCCTAAGATAATACCTACGTGTCCTCTTTCGATGTCGCGCTGAAGTCCAAGTTTTTATGATTTTCTATACTTTAAATAACCAATCCACTATCCTTCGATCCACAACCACGAGAGAAACGGTATATTACTTGATCGCAAGATACGTTGCAGTGCTGTCTCTTGATCTGTTAATTGGCGAACACAAGTTATCTCGTCACATTTATTTTTTAACGGATTGTTTCATTTTTCCCAAGGATAAAGTATATCATATTTAGTAGAACCGGAATCGCTCTCTTTCAAATTGATTTCTTTTTATTAATTTTTAATTTCGTTGGTCTGGTTAACAGGTCTAATTAACTTTCTTAATTACAAGGAATTCTGGGCATCTCTTTTACCGATATAGGTTACTATGCCTATCTAACGGAACAAGATCGCATCAACGACAAAAGTCATAAAAGGAAACGTATTTATACGAACGCTATAATAATGATGAATTTTGATAATGAGCGTAAGAAGACGACGAATTTGGTGATGAACGTAAGAAGACCATCGCGTCACGAATCACGAAAATTCTCAAAACGCGATTGCCTAAAAAATGGAACTATATAAGAGATGGAACGATTACATTCTACGAAACAATCGAAGCGACGAGTCTGTCGATAGATAGGAAAGACATTCATCCCGGCGATAAAGGGCCTGGATACGAAGAAGAAACTGCGAGACTATGTTCATACGCTCGCGTACCTTGGCGCGGGATCAGGTTGGTAGAAGTCATTTCCTTGAACTTTCACAACGGCAAGGCTGTTCCGGCGTACTTGTGTACACGCGTCTTATCGCTCGTATCGGTCTGCATAACGTGACACCCTCGAGGTATCCTCCTCGCGTGAGATTAGGTCTACTGGTTACGTAGGTAAGCGAGCACTGCTCTACGGCCGCTTTCTCACGACTAGACTTCTCCTTACGTCGCTATCGTGGCACGATCATTTCTTCATCGGAAATTTACTTTGTAATTTACTCCGTCTCGAAATTAAGTCAACCGGATGACCATTTCTTGATAACTTTTATTTTATTCTCGATGAACCGAAGACGCGTAATCGTACGAAGAATCGAAGTAAGGAAGTAGCGGCGCGCGTGAAATCGTACTAAGAAAATTTTTGATCGAATCAAATGGATTGAATTTAACTTTTTCGAGATACAATGCACCCTGATGGAAATTACACGGTAGTAAACGGTCGATAACGGGTTCCGTGTCGACAATAAGGGGGCCAGCGTAACCGTACGGCCAGTATTTCCATTTTAAACCAGTCACTGCTTATCCGTTCTTTAAGGTATCCCGTTGTCATTGAGCGACCATCGGGACCCGAACAAAATATCGTTTCATCCGCAATGCGTGATGATATCGACGTAATCGATATCTAATCTCGTCGTCCTCGTTACCAGCCGTACAAGGAGTAGAAGCACAAATTCCGCTCGGGGATCGATCAACGATAAACATGAGGAGGAAAAGAAGAGATAGAAGAAGGAAACGGTCTATCGAACGCGATTCTTACCTCGAAGAAATCTCGCGTTACGCGCGTGTATGTGTGCACGCGTGCGAATACAACCCCTTAAAGATTTCACGTGTATTTCGCTGCCGGCGAAAGTCTCCGGAGATTCGAAGATTTTTCCTAATCTTCTACCAGTCTCTCGAACTCTTCCACTAGAGGCGAGAGTAAAGGCCGAGTTAAAAGCCGCTCGAATACCACGCACGGGTCCGAGGAAAATTCCATTTTCATAATACGTCCTTCCTCCCCTTTTCTCTGTATTTCTCTTCCGCGGGGCTATCTTTCTCCAGGGGTTTCTCTCCGCGTTTCTCTCCACGGGGCGTGCAAACATTTGTCCATAAACGGAACAGGGAAATACTTCCCTCCGTAAATATACCGTGTATTTTTACAACTCACCATCGATCGTTACGAAAGCTACTGGCATTTAGAAGGCAGAGAGACGCGGCCAATCTGCCGATGGAGAACGGTGAGCGAGTTTGATTTTCCACGAACGAACGAAACAATCGTAATAACGTAGTCGTGTATAAAGCCGGAATAAGACTATCAATCACGGTGGAAGAAGCTGGCAAGGGGTGAATTTCGCTTTGGACGTTGATTCGTTGGCTGGCCCGACGTTTACGCGGGGTAATTGCTTTCCCGACACGTGTGCGCACCGACGACGCGACGAGGCCGGACGATCGTAGAACGCCCGGCAACCGAGTACCGACGCTTAATCGCGCACGATAAATCTACCCATGCATGCAGAAATCGTCTATTGTTACGCAATACTCGACGCCAAGGGGAGTATCATTAGGTCGTCAGAGATTCGAATACGTCCGTCAAGGACTTGCGACTTTATTTCTCTTGTGATTTGGAAACGATTGTGATTTAACACGTGAGTGGATTAATCACTGTCATGGATTTTCAACGTGATTATAGGTACCAAATTCCTGTGAAATATTATTTAACGATAACAGTAGTCTAATTACAGTAATCTAATTTATTTATATTATTTGGTCGTTTGGAAAGTCGAAAGAAAAATTTAAAAAACAGTTAACATTTTCTTACGTGTCTCCTTCAACGACCTTTTGCCGGTTGCCACTTTACGAGTTCTTTTTTGAAAAAACTTTTTATCGTCGTCTTCAATGTACTCTTTCAAGTAGATTTTACTTCGGTTCCTTCAAAACCCTAGAGCATTCAATGCCTCGTAATTAAAAGAGTTTTATAAGAGCCGGACTGATAGTGTGACAATGTTATGGTAAATGGAATTGAACATTTCTATTAAGATTCGACGATACCCAGCGCTATCTCGTCAAAACATGAAACCTTTAGAATTAATTAATTTGAAACGTTTCTCCTTACCTTCCATTAGTGTCTAACAAAAATCAGAATTTAACGTTTCGTCTCGCTGTGTGCTTTCCACTTTCATCAAATATAAAACACCATTATATTCACTATCAAACACATTATGAATTTTTCAGACGATCCGATAATTTTCTTGAAGTTGTCCCAAATAATTATATCGATCGATACGTTCTCCTGCTCGTATAATGAAGTGCGCGTAAGAGTGAGAAATGTATGTAACATTTAAGGGAAACGTCCATCGCATATGGCAGACGCGGAATTATCGACTGGCGAACTGGTCGCAAGGAATCGAGGATACGATATACAGAATATGCCGACGGTACTGGCCCATTATCAGCTCCGAATGATGAAGGGAGCTTAGGTACAAACGCTCTCTGGCTCGCTGGTCGTACTTGGGCCACGTCATCCGAAACGTCTTGTTCATATCGATTGCCGCTAGAGAATCCATAAAACGCGGCAGAGACTATTACCGAGAGAAAGCATTGTGCTTCTTTGGCACGTAAACCGGTCACAAAGTTGGATACATCGATATGCTTCTTTTACTGTCACGCCCATCCACGTCCATTGTGTGCGCGTTCGTGTCTTGATCCGTGAATTCTCCACTATAATCCCTTTGCGTGAAATTACACGCGATTCGATTTCGCAAGGTTCGGGTTGATTCTACAAACAACGAATACCAAAACTCTAAGAAGCTAAAGAGAACATATCTAATCAGCTTTCTGATAGACGTCTCCTTCATAAAGTTCTTACGTAAACCCAAACTTTCGTCGACACGGTCGAACGTTCTCGTATACGAGATGAAAATTCAAGAAGGTGGTCCTTTCAACGACGTGGTTCTTGAAATCACAGTTCGAGGACAAAGTATACAGACGACGGTACCGAATGATTCAACAGCCTACGAGGAAGGGAGAAAGGACGCGTAACGTAGCTAAAACACCGATCGACCGTATCGCATCGTTATCGTCCACGTTGATTCGTAAATCATCCCGTAATCACGGAACCCGACTCAACGTTTTACCGATGTATATGTACAATACTATTGCTGCTGTTCGATTGGCGTAGGAACACTGTAAAGCTCGTGTCGAGAGAAAAAGAGTCAGATAAGCTACCACCGCCGGTTAAACGTCGTCTCTTGCACACGCGTCACGCCGGTAATCCTTTTAGGCAGGCTGCCGTTTGCTTTTTAAAACATTTTCTGTACAACGCCGGGGCTTAACAGCTTACTACTCGAGGGCAATCTGTAAAGTGGCTGCTAGGACCGGCCGAGCCGCTCCTCGACCCATTAACGGCCCACTTACCGCCGAATAAAGACTGATCGAAGGGACGAAACGGTTCGCGCGACGATCGTTCCTCCGCCTCCGCGACTACGGTAACGAGCGTATTTTTTATCGCGAACGCTGCCCCGGGATCCTTTGACGCCTTTAATTTGTATTTGCACAAGGGAAAGAACGAACAGCTCCGATAATATCGAACAGAACAACAAGGTCAGCCCGGTATCGATGTATCGATGCGTTCGATTCCGGCTAACGACACGATCCAGTCGTTCTCTAGTTTCGCGACGATGGCTTCGTTCGTGTACGCGATATCGTCAGATGAAAAACACGCTCCAGAATTTAGGAACGTAGGTATCGGATCTACACGATAATTCTACGGCTCCGTAATGACGGTTGCACCGAGGATGTTTATGCGTTTGAAGATTACAGGGAAAGGCATGACAAGTACAATGTCACTTTATAACTACAAAAGAATATTTCGATATAGAACGGTTAGAGATGGAAGGAAGTTGAGTTCGGTCAAAGGTGTAATTGTTGACAACTATTTAATATCTTCAATATTTTAATATCACAACAACCATTTAAACAATGAAGAGGCAAGATACACGTGTACATTGGAATACAATATATGTACAATATTTGTATTTCATTTTGTATTCCGTTAATCTTTTACTTGGCGAAAAATACGAATTTGCATAAATATTCACAGTATAGTGATAATACACGTATAAATCATTGATCGGTCTTGTCCTACTTTTCCTAAAGAACCTGAGAAATACAAAACCATTACGTTGAACCATTACGAATCCTAAATGGATAGGATCAAAAATCTTTTATCCAGATGATTGATCCGATAGACTCGAAAAATCGAAACTCCAGGAATCTAATTACGATGAATAACGTTCTTCGTTTTCAAATTTTTTCGTTCGCCTCATTGAGAAAGTTTCTCGCTGAGATCGTGAATATTCGACCGTGATAGACAGACGTACTGATTATCGTGGCAATCGTACGAGAAAATTACCTGTGGGTATCGAGAAAATTTAATCAAAGGACTCGATCGACTAGGACACGAGACCGGAATACATTCGGTGTTCTCCACGCAAACGAGATGGAGGAGGGACAGGCCTGGTCCAAGGAGACTTCTCGTAGAAATTCTCGCAGCCATTAGCGATCTCTCGGTGCACAAGTCGCTCGCAGAAACACGTCTATAGAATGTTTCCTTATGCCTCGCGAGCGACTACAGAGGCTGCAGGAGATGCTCGGCGAGATTTCCCATGGGCGACCGTGTAACTAGAAACTGGCGAACAAGTCACTAGGTAGGCCTTTGACGTACGCTCACTTTGCACAGCTGTCGCTTGTATCGTCGATAATCCCGATTTCAATTGTCAGAAACAACTCGTTAATTAGAAACCGCCAATCAGCTTTCCACGAAATATGGTTATTCCTGGCTTGAACGACCAGCACCGTGTAATTTCCCAGATTGTGCTGCAAATGGACGACGACATTCGCCAACTTTCATTTGGTCGTACGTTTTCGTTTTAAATAATTTAATTGGCTATCTAGAATCTTTATCCAGGTACTGTACGGTATATAAAATACGTACTTTGCTTTTGATAACGAAACATTTTATGTTCCGATAAATTTCGAATAAATGGAAAGGATTTGAATCGTTTGAACAATATACGGATCTTAAATTCATCGTGACAAGAGTTGGTACAAGTACAATGTCCATAATTTGATCGATGGAGGTAATAATAGTACAAGTAGAAGTCACAAATCACAAATTACCAGTGTTAATAACTTTGTATAAATTAGGTTGTTGATAAGTCCAACGAAGCCTCGCAAATTACAAATCGCTTTTACTGTGAACAATCGTATTGTTCAAATCATATCTTTTAAATTAGTCAACGTATTAACAGGAATATTTAATGACACGTTGAATATGCTTCGATTATCATCCCTACGTTATCTGCTTAATCTTATTCAAATTACTTGGTCGTTAAAGTACAAATAATGGAAGAATTTGGAGCCGTCGCAAACGAAAAGGAATTCGAATCGTTTGAAAACTTCACGAGTTTCGAGCGAAACAAAGATTGCTGCATAATGGCAGCAGTTGGATCGACGGAAGTGATACTAGCGAGGAACACAAGCACGCTGCGTATCTCGATTCTCCGCCATGAATATCTGATATCGGACGGTAATATCGCCGATGCTCATCGACGAACCTCTAATTACATACCACGTTTCAAATGACATTTCGATAGGTAAGAGACAACAGGTTGCGAATAGAGAAAGAGACAAAGTCCTCGGCCACCAGCTTCGTTCGTTTGTAATTCCGCTCACGGACTCGAACGTTCCAACTCGTTAGAAAACGAACGTGGCCAAATTTGTCGGAGTTCCGGGGACAAAGCGCGAGATCGTCGCTGGCCGACGACGTTCTGCCAAAAGCCGATGTACATCACCTGGCCAACAAGCTGTATTACAGGCCGCGACAAATTGTCTCAAAACTGTCGGAGAAACTGGCACATTCTGTTCGGTCGATGATACCGTTGTTGTGGTTTGTATCGAAGTTTACAAACTCTTTTCGAGATTATGTAATTCGATTGCTATTCGCGGAATTTCATTATCCACATTTTAATAAGGAGTAAAATATTTGTACGAAAGGTAGAAATGACGTATGAACGTAAATATTTAAATAATCCAAGGTAAGAATGTACGGTTACTGTGGTTCGTACCCAGGTTCGCAAACTCTTTTCGAAGCAATTTATATAATTTCGCAATTATTTATCCAGTTTACTTGTCGATTTGAGTGAAAATTGAGTTAAAAATATTTATGTGAATGACGACGATGACGAGTAAATGCAAACGTTTAAGAAAGTTAGTATCTTTGAAACGAATGGACGAATTTAGGATGAATTGTGAGAAAAAGAATTTAAAAAACAAGAGAAATCTACGTAAATATAGTTTGTTCCGCTGGTTCTCATTCCTGAATCACAGCAATACCCCCGATAAACTGAATCAGTATAACCGGTCCGCAAACATCGTTTCCCCGCTACCTCGTGAATCATTTCGGTCTCGTAAATAGCCGCAAGATGGTCACCTCCGCATTCCCAAAGAATAGTCGAATATTTCATGCAATACGAGAATAGCTCCGTTTTCTAGTGGAATATGGGTCAAATAAACGATGCTCTCGTGTAACTTCCATTCCTTTCTGTTTCTTTCTTTCTATCCTCTTATTAATAGTCCTATCAAAGAAACGTCGGTCGTGCACGTATCACGATATTCGCGGCACCATCTACTGTATAATTGTCGTCGATACGCGTGTACGATAGACAAAAATAATTTCGCGTCAAGTATTAATGCGGTATACGAGAAATCGCGAACATTATCGCGAGTGAAAGCGAGCGTAGAGCGGCGTCGTCATTAACACGACAAACACTCGAAACTTTTTTCCATGACGCGTTCGCGTATTCCATAACCTCGATTCGCCCTTCGACTTATCTGCTTTCACGCTTCCATTATCTGCTGTTCATCTCGTTCACGCTCACGAACTTTTATTTACCGGGTGTTTGCGGCCGGTTAGCTCGTGTTGATTTCAAAGCTATTGTCTGTGATGCGATCGTCCGAGCCCTTTCGACCAGGTATACACCAACGAAAGAGAGAGAAAGAGAGAGAGAGAGAAGGAGAGAAGGAGAGAGAGAGAGAGAGAGAGAAATGAAGTAGAAAGAAAGCGAGTCGGAAGAGAATAAACCTCGTAACGTTTCCTTACGACGACCATGTCTACAAGGGTGGGCCACGCAAAATCAGCCAAGCAATAAAGAAGACTTCTGTCAGCCAGTGTAGCCGACTCCTAAGCTTCTTTTAGCAGAAGGTGAGAAAATTCCACGACACGAGCAACAGAGATCTCGTCATTGTGCTTCGAGATTATGGTCTATTACCTTCTGCTCGTTCGACAAGGAAAACTCATGACAGGGTCGAATATTTTTCGAGGCGAGCAGGTACCGTCTTGGCGACACCTTGGTGGAAAGATTGAAGCGTTCGTGAAATATTCATGCAGTTTTAAAACAAGGGACCAGAACGGAAATACGATAAGCCTCGTCACGAGAGTTTACTATGCTCTGTCGTAGAAATGGAAATTGGACCGTGTCGAGTCGCGTCTTCGTGCTGCCGATTTTTGCATCGTTTCCAGCAGGAAAGTCGTTGGACATCCTTACGGGTTAAAGTCAGAAAAAATGTAAATTCCGACGTTCACGTAGTGCATTACATGGAGCGCAATTTACAGAGTAAAGCCGGTAAGAAGAGTAAATGAAGAGAAATCGCCGCGTCAAAATTTCTTTATCTTGTCGCTTGTCTCGCGTCGTTTGCACGCTCGCATTTTCAGAGTTTTTCCTCTCCTGTGTTGCAAACAAGCCCAGCGTCGTACTTGCGCACCATAACCGGCTGCAGGTCTTTGAAATATAATATCGTATAATATCGAACCGACGAAACAACATTTTAGGCAATCAAACGGAATACGAATAAAACGAAATCGATCGTTTCCTTCTTAGATTCCTTTCTAATTACCAGTTCTTTTGAGAACATTTATCGAATAGTAGATAAATCTATCCATTACTTGCAAAAATATTTCCCAAAATATTTTGTATCCAACAGTGTCAAATATTACGTAGATAATTATTTAAATACTTATTACAGTTAACAATCCTGCCACATATATTTGTATTCGCAATTCAAGTCGCATTTCGAACAGACATGATTCGCAAAGATGCGAAATCCATAAAATATCGCGTTAAAAATACGAATCTCTGGGGAAAAATCGATACGTTTGAAAGTTTCGATGGATAAACGCAGGAATTCGAGCGTTCTGTTCCGAAAATCAAAGTCATCGGTGAAACGGGGGTCCAAGGGACGGCCATATGTCAGAATATCTGCACGTTCGCGAATTCTTTTCAAAGAGGCTCCTTTGAAACGGGGTAGGAGTTGCACAAGCTCTAGAACCACTCTCTCCCCTCTTTCACCCGTTCCGTCTTATTGTACGAGCAGAAGCTCCGCTCGTAAGTTCCGACCAAGTTTCTGCAGCAACAAACAGCAATGGCCCGAAATTCGTACAATACGATCCGAAAGGTATATAACTTTCTTCAGAAACTGAGGATGCAGTTACGACTAACTAGAAATCCGTCGATGCGAAATCCAACGCGCTCGTTGCTAACTTCTCGACATTAACGGAGGTATTAATTAGGACACAAGCGGCTTTCCTCGATATCACTGTGACGGTTTGAAAACACGTAATATTTGTTTAACGTGCATACTTTATATCGTAAATTCAATTTACACGAGGTTGCGTGGAATTTAAAAGCAAAATCAATAAAAATTTATGTCGTGCGGAATATAAAAGGTAATAAGGGAAAAAAGGGCTTGATGTTGAGGTTTATTAATTAATAAGATTGATTTAAAGCTAGTTTGATCATCACTTTGTTTCAAACCTTCGGTTATTATTACGATTGTTGTCACGATTCCAAGTACGTATATGTTACCAGCGACCTAAATGTTATCGAACGAGATTGGAAAATTTCGTGTCTACGTGATTTTTAAATTCGTATTTCCCTATAACCTACATTTTGGTCCGAATGGCATTTTCACCGCAAATGTATCGCATACCTTGAAATTTTGCGACATTGAAATAGCATAGGAATATATGAAATTTCACGCATGCTTTCATCAGACTAATTAACGCTCGTTAAACGTTATTAATGTCGATCGGAAGTAGGGTGGTGACATTGCAGCTCTTTGTCGACTCGAATGAATTTTCCAAGTGGCCATTTAAAAGTTGATGAACAGAAGCGAAGAGGCGGATTGACCCGCCAGAGGTCTCAGGTGGCCGACGAAAAACTTGAATTCCATTCGTAAAACTTCCGAATGGAACCCTTAAGCCTCGAAAGGTCTCGAAATGGACATTGTGCGGGTCGCGTGCATCGACTGACCTCGTTCCACCTTGAGTCAAGAGAGTCACGTGGCCACTTCGTTAATTTCGCTCTTCTCGGACCACGGGACGATAGAGAAAGAGAGAAAATAGCGATAGGCAAGGAGGCGAAAGGACCAGCTCGCCCATGGGACAAGACAGCGTTCGAAAAGCGCACGTCTTTTCAAGCAAGAACCATCGGCAGAAGGAGGAGGAGGAGGAAACATGCGCCATTCCGCCATTGGCAGATTAAAGCGACGTCGTTGGTCTTTGATCTTTGGCAAGAAGCAAGAAAAAGGCAAGACGAGCGTGAAACGGTGAGCTTTCGCGTGTTAAAGGGTAACAAACTCTCCGTAGAATGCAGACTCGCTTTCACCGTCAACTCGCGAGTAACGACAATCAAACAAAGAAGAAAGAAGAAGAAGAAGGAGAAGACGAAGAAGACGCATAGAAGAATCAAAAGGACCAGAGGCAAAAGAATCGAGAATAGAGAACACGCTCATGCCCTGAAACACTTCGATCGGACGTCGCTGCATTCGCCCGAATGACAGATAAAAAGAGCGTCTATTCGAAAACTCACGGGGATGAGGTAAGGCCTCTTCATGATCCTTCCGGTCGTCGATCGGCAAGCTTGTTCTTCGTCCGCCCTCTGACTTCTATCGAAGCTATTTCCCGTTTCTACGTGCTGCAAATTCTGCGCGTTCCGCGAGCTATCGTCAAAGATCTTCGACTTGCCACCGCGTAAAGGCTGCGCCCTCCAAGGAAGGGCGCATCGAGGAACCGGTCCAACCCTTCTTCGAGAACAGATCACGCCGCAGTGTCTCACTTTACATTTACATAGGTCACACTTATTTCTCACCCTTCCTCGCGATGCGATTTACACATCGCTACGAAAGACCAAGTGGCTTCGCGATACCACGTGACGGTCGATGCGTTCTTACGTTCTCGTAGCTGCGACCTCTCGTTATTACGATTTTCGCGTTACGACGCGATCGCGAAAACAAATTCGGCCGTGACAAAGAGACGCGAGAACTTTCGCGAATTACGGAAACACGCGACGCTGGTCAGTAAATAAAAAATAAGCACGACCGACGAATCGACGTGCGAACTCGGCGTACTCGTGTGGCGTTGCGAGTGAATCACGTCGATCCCCGACGATCCACGAAGGGGATGCTACCGCACACGCACGTGTCTACGATCCTGGCCGATGTCGTCGGGCCGAAGTGCGCCGCACGAGTGTCGGCCTTAACGTCTCGAAAGCGCTTGACGTTGGCGCCCGTGCGGCTAGGGTGGGGGCCGGAGGGGTTCGCGGAGAAATACACTATGCCCTTCTCCCCTCCACGTCTAACCAACGCCAACTCCAACCCTCGTGCACCCCCACTGCGTTCTCGTCGTTCTCTCTTTCTCCCAGTTCCTCTCGTTCCCTTTCTCGCCCCCTTGCGCGCTCACCAACTCTGCGTCCACCCACATCGCGTTGAGGCCGAGGTTGGAATAAAGTGCTGCCGTAGAGGTGGTTTGGCTAGTCGAGAACCAGAAGGGGTAAGAGTGCAGACAAAGACGATCCGATCGAAACGATGAACGGCTCGAGAGAGACGGGTTAATGTAAACCGCGAGGATCTTGCTGACCGAATGTCGAATTTGTTTCATATCTATGTTCGTCCATGGCATGCGGTCTTCTTCGGGTATTTTTAAACGTATTCGATCGCTACCTAGGGAAAATCAAATATGGTTATCTAACCTATTTAGGTAGTAGATATTTATCTATTTGGGAGATCTTTTCTAAGAAAGGTTCGAGAGCAACGCATATCGAAACATCTGTATCGTAACATGTATGTTTTTAGGTATTTTCAGCGAACAAGTCATTTCTAGAGAGTACTCGATGATATTTGCATCTCGCTGTGGAGAATTGTTACGCTTCTGTACTTAATATCCTAACAATGCAGATGCTAATTATAGGAATGGATATTCTTTAGAAAATTCACAATTAGTTCGTTATTTATGCGAAACGCGGTATTAAAATTACGGGCCAGTAGTTTTTTGCCAACCGTTGTTTACATCCAGGGAAACAGTGAAAACACGAGGTCAAACAAGTTGTCCGGAATGCGGGGCTGGATTCGTATTGACATTACCGACAGGTGGATAAGAAAAAGGGGCTGTAAATACCAGCGGAACGATCCGCGTGCGGTGTACGAACTAAAATTTTATAGCTCAACGAATCTGTTGATTTACCAAAGGAAATATCTTTTGTGAAACGTCTCGGGGAAAGATGGATTCCAGGCGACGGAGATTGAGGTGGGCCCCGATGGAGATTTATCGACATTGAAAATCCACGCTGGCTGGGAGGGGATAAAAGGTAAGAGGGGAAGGGTTGCAGAGCTTGGGTATTATTTGAAAGGTTGTCACAATCACGTCAAAAAATCGGTCAGCACGGAAATGATTACTGTCGTGTACACCGATGCGTTTGCAGCGTTGTTTGACGAACGTTAATCGAAACGTTGACCCCATTCATGTGTACGTACGCGTATATGCACGTTGAATCGAACGTCTATTTGTTCTGCGTGCACGTTGCGTACATGAGAAATGATGCGTGCGACCCGCAGCCACCGGCGCTCCACGGAAATAACCGTGCAAATTGTTAAACGTTTTTTGTTCCCTTTTTTCTCTCGTTTTTTGGAAAATACACGGCGTAATGCGAAATTCGAATTGGAAACGCATCGAGTCATCTTCCCGGCTCGAGGTCGAACGGTTTGCCCTTTTTATATCCAGGTTAAACGTCAACGTATAGATTTAACGAAGCTCATTCCGCGTTTCCGGGAAAATCATCCCTCACTGTGGAATTCATTTGTCAAGGAATAGGTAAAATAGATTGCTCGAAACAATAGAGGAAATAGATGCCTTGAAACGATTTTTATTCGCGTGTGATTGTTCCATATTTAGTTTCGATATGGATCGGGCAAATTGTCCCGTTGATGAATTTATGGACGAGCGAGGATATCGAATATAAATTTCTGATTCCGAGAAAATAAATATTTAGTAAAAACGCGGCTCGATTGGGTTCATAGTGATTTGTCCGTGTGATCCACTTACTGGGACTGTTCGAAGGTATTCGAGTTATTTCGGCAATCTACTAATGCATCAACAGTAAGATGTAAAGTTACGTTTCAAGTTGACTCTCCTCTCTGCAAGACTATAATTCGATTCTTCTAATGAGCAGAAAGCTACGTCATCGTTCAAAATTGCAACTCCATTCCAGATGATCCATCCAGAGATGACAGGTATGTATTCGTTAGATTTAACGGAATTTTTACTGGGTCCCATTCAATTAATCCCTCGATAAAAAACGAAATGAACTCGTTCCCAATTGTTCCCAATTCAAAGACTTTGTTCTCGTTTTTCTATCGCAAAGTACTTACATATTAATTTCCAAAAAAAAAAGAAAAAGAAAAAAAAAGAAAAAATGGGAAATGAAAACTATTTCGATCGTATCGATATTCGGAACTGCGTCGCATCGATAACTATAACGCACGCTAGTTTCCGCAGGACGTGTGCTCGATACAAGACAAGGTCGCGCACGACATACCGGTAGACAAGATCCCGTATACCATTTCGGATAAGCTGTGTTCGGACGATCGCCATTTTAGATAAACGGTATCCGGATAAACTGGATCCCACGACATCTTAAATCGAATGTGCACTCTTCGTGTTTCACGTTCTTTCGTGACTTTCTCTTATTACCCGAGACATCGAGGAAGAAAGGTCACGCAAAAAAGGAAAGAAACGTGGAAAGTCGGTGTTTCTGCTACCGATAGGGAAACATCTTTCTGTATCTCGAAACGTATAGGTATAATCGGAACGATGGTAGAATTTAATCATCGTTTCGATACTTGATCCCTGTGTCGATGTAATCACATTAATTTATGGACAGCCTCGTAATAGCGCGATGATTATTTGATAGTATAACCAAACGATCAATCAATAAATCGTAATTAAATATTAACTTTTGATATATGTAATTAGCTGCATTCAGTTTCTGCACTATTTACGTTCGATCCGCCCCAGCCAATCCAACGTTTATTAATACTCGCGAATTATTCATTGCATTTACATTCAAGATCTGCCGGTGCAATTTATATTTTGGTTTGTAACAATTTATCATATTACTCTTTGGATATCTTTTTCTTTATTATAATGCGGATGGAGCACGAAATATATACAAAAATTGATTGAGAATGTTATTAATTTTTGTATTAAATCGTTGAATCTAACATGATATAACAATTAAAAGAATAAAATATAAATCGAATTTGAAACGTCAGAACTCTCTCGCATATAGTGGATGTAAAATTATAAGATAAAATTATAAGTCATCTATAACTTGTGACTCGTCACTGCATCAATATCGTTAATTAATAATTGATTAACAAGTGATTGTACAACAAAGCTCGATATTTCATTTATTATGCTTCGTTGCTAATATTCATTATTCTTATATAAATCGTAGGGTAGAAAGATGATAGTGTTCGAGTGGTATCGAAGCTTATCGATGAAAAGTATAAACTCTAACTGCCTTAAGGTCTTTGACATCCCCTAAGATACAAAGTCCCGAGCGTTTCCTTTAGGGGTGGATAAACGCTTGGTACGGTGTAAGAGCGTCACCAATCTCGTATAAAATCCTCTTTCTTTCTCCATTGTATTTATTTCGATGAATGACAGCGTGCATCTAGAAAGACGAGGAGGAGGAAGAACGAGAAAGGAAAGAATGAAATATGAATGTGCAACAACGAGAAAGAGAGCATATCGAACGGGGTAAAATTTTCGCGTTAAAACTGCTCCAAGTTTATTATTTCAGGCTAAAAAAGTTTTCTATTAATATCTGAAGTGAGCAAGGAAGAGGGACAGCGGGATGGGAAATCAGAAACTTTCCAAGTAGCTCCAATTACCGAATAAAAATGAAAATCTCATTATACCGGTTCGCCGTTGGAAACGTTTAATATCAAAGTCAACGTTACTGCTTTTCCTTTTCCCAGCGAAAAAATTACCCTGTTCTAAGACCGATCTACGAAAGTACAATTATTGAAGTTTGCGTTGCGCTTTAAATCACACGGATGAAATCGTTCAACGAAAATGAGACAGAACCGCGGACATTAATTGAATAATGATCTTTTTGTCACTGTTCAGTTCAGGTTCGGTCAACTATTAACATTGCAAATTTACGATATTATAACTAAGAACGAACGTTTATAATATTTAAAAAAAATATATGTATTCGTTCTTAGTAAATTTTTAATTTGAAAACTAAACTTGAACAATAAAAGTCGTTATAGTTAAACTGACGATAAACTTAAAGTGACTGCCAACAGCTCCCGGCAAAAGTTTAATTTGATAATATAGTTGAGGCAGAAAGTTTCTGAAAATAAAAGTTCGTGCCGTACAAAAATAATATGTTTCGCATCCTATAAAGTACAATATTGTAAAAGAAGAATGTAAGAAGAATTTTATTAATGTATAAGTTATACCGAGGAAGAACTACACTCTGGACTAGAAACTTGCGGTAGCTGTACATGTACATTGTACGTATATAAGTGTTGATATTTTTTGCTAGTAATGTAATATAATATGATACAGGGTAATACTTTAAAATATGATTATGGAAAATATATCGAAGTACAAACGAAGCTCTCTTCCATTTGCGGTAGCATAAGTGTAACATTTTCATAGCGAAACTTATCAGCTTCTAAGAATTAAAATCCTGGGATTTTGCTTGGCAAACGTTAAGCTACTCGATAACCACTTTTTCTCTTGGAATGAATTCAAAGAATAAATGAAAAATCTCGTGCACGAACAATGTGACGAAATGTGAGGCAAAACGAAATGGAAAAACACACGAGCGTGTCCGACGACGAAACAACGAAAAAATAAGAAAGGGAGATAAAAAGAAAGACTATTTCTCGTGCAAATGATCCGATGCGCGGTTTCGCTCGCGGTGCGCGTAGAACGCAAATAAAAGAGTTCGCGCGCGCTCTAAGCGTGAAATCGATTTCTACGTGAGCCAGAGTTCGAACAAAGCAAATTCCACCTGCTTGACTGCCAACTCACCTGTAACCATGGCTGTTCGTTCTGTCCATTTAGCTCGGTTCTATCTCGTCTCGCGATGGACCAACAGTACACGCAGTCTCCGGTCCGTTTCATTCTCGTCAGGTGTACGAAATTCACCCCAATCTGCTTTTGCTTCCTTTCTACTACGTATTCGGACAAATAGGTTCGCGAGCATACGGTCGCGATGAAACCGTCGCTATTTAGAAACGAGCTTGTGAAAAATATTGCTGTAAAATGAGTGGGGATGGATTCTATACAACATCCATAAAGGAGACAAGAACATTGAAGTTCTAGCAAGGATTTTGGATTTGATAGAGTGAAAAGACAGTTAGATCTTGTATTTCTGTAAGTGTCGCGTGTACCGAACTTATTGTTTCCGACTGTTGAACACTTAACCGACTTTCTGACGAGTCACAATTGCAAATACGCAAGTTTCTAAGCTGCTTCTGTTGCAGCTTTATGAACGTTACATGTGGTCGATCGGTTCTCGAACACTGTATCCCGCCTTTCTGCTATCTCTTTGGGAATCATCTACAGTAGGAAATATACCTACGATGTGTCGCAAAATATCTGGGGAACGTTTACATAGTCGATGCTAGACATCGACGAAAACGATGAAAGAATTTCAAGTACAAAAGTATTCGTGTTTGAGGTTTATTTTTCGAATTATAATCAATGTCAGTTTGCACTCGACTGGATTAGAATAAATCATCTGACGAACTTCTCCCTCTATCTCGCTCATACTTAATATTTTTAAATGAAAGTTCTGTATATAGTATGCATACGTATAAAGATAATTTCTATGTTAAACATCTTCCCGGATGAAGTAATCCATCCCTAGTCGCGCTAAATGCTCGATCAATAAATTAAATGCGTGGAACGAGAGTCGTTCCGCTTGGTTGGAAGTCGATCGAAGAAATTCGACGTAATCTGCAATTCTGGCGTCACGAGCGCGATATTCGCCACCGTTCAAAATGCCATCATCGACCGGCCGATAGACGAGACGAGAAAATTCCCGCTGTGTTACGCTGGAATATAAGGTTTTGCCAGGCATCAATAATAAAAGACGTTGCGCGTCTTCGCCGTCGTATTTCCGTCGTCGCGTGGAAAAATCCATCGACGATTCTTTTTTACCCTTTCCCCTATTTCGTCGTCTGTCGGCGACGAAATCGTCGCAGGCAAGAATTGATTGTCCTCGCCCGGAGGAAATTGATGTTGTCAAGAAAACGGAGAACGCGGAAAGGTTCGCGATTCGCGATTCGCGTACGCGGTTGCCGCCATTCTCGTCATCTCTTCGGTTGACTTCTGCCACGTGGAGATCCAGCGGCACGCGAATTTCCTGACAAATTGCGCCGCCGAATCCGTGATTTTAAAATTCAGCTGTTGGCGCACGTGCACCGCATAAACGCCGGCATTATACGCGAGGACAACACGCTCGCTTTCTGAAACGTTGGTCTTGGACGCCTGTAGGCGCGCGTGTCACGTTTTCGTACGTGAGAGTGGCGGTGTGTGTCGCACCAGGCTGTAGATATAAGGAGATGAGGTCTATTGTTCATTGTGCCTCGCTGGCAGAGCGCTCGAGCTTTCACGCGAACGGCCAGTTTGCTCGCGTAAGTGAATTTCCGCAGGTGATTTCGTTCGTCGCGGCACCACAGCTATAAAGATACGGTCTGCTTCTGGCGAGAACCGGGCATACGCTACGCGTAGTTTTTCATATGATACGAGATAGAGAGATTACGATGGACTGAGGGAGGAAGTCAAACCATCCGTTTAACGTGCTTCTTCGCGATTACGTGCTGCACACGGTGCTAGAGTTTCTTGTTTCGGCGCGATACATTCTGAGATACGCGCTACTCTCTATCGATGCAATTCGATCAGAAAATAGATATTTCTGTTATAACTTGAAAGTTAGGATCGAAGAACGCTTCTTTACCGTTAATTCTCCATCCCTTGCTTTGAAAAAATAAATTAACAGCGAATAACTGGTAACTGTCTGTTTGTATAATTTACCGCAATTCGATTTGGTATTGCTTGAAACTCTGATGAAACAAATAACTTTACCCTATTTTAGCCGTCTTTGGCTAAAAGAGTTGGGATAGATGGATATTTCGATAATCTTCCCAACTGTTATCTTCAAAGAATTCGTATTCCTCGTAGCAAAAAGAGAAAAACACTAGTGAATATTAAACGAAAAGTGGGTAAGAAAGCGGGAATAAAGCGGTTTCCAGAGCACATCGCGGAAACGTCGGTGTTCCGGTTTGGCGCGCGTTTACCTTCCTCGAGGAAAATGGTGAAAACGATGACGCCGGAGTATAAGCGGCTACGCGAACACTAGAATTTTTCCCATCCACGGAAATGTGCTCCGTAACGAGGAAGACTTGAACTTTTTCCTTTTTTTACCTGATAGCAAAATCTTTATTTTATCCGTAGAATCAACCTGAAAATCTTCGTCACGATGGAAGAAGGAAAACGTTTTCTAACTAAAACGTAGAACGCTTGATAACATCGAACAATAAAATGGTTGCGATCTTTTAAATTCAACGTTGGAATGTTTATGCAAATTCATATTTTCACAGACGCTGATAAAGGAACAGCACGTGAATCTTGTAAATGCCGCAATATTTTATCTTAAATATTTTATATATTTCTATATTAGCGTTTTTGCATGATCACATCATAAACACCATATATACATGTTCTAGCGGCTGATAAAATTGTATATCGCAGCATGTAGATTAAATGTCAATAATATTCTTGGACAATTCGATCGCACGCGGGGTCATTGAAAACTTAATTACACGCTGGCTTTATTTCGTCTGTCGTAACTGTGAATTTCAGATGAGATCAACAACGAATTCGTGCTTCTATGCTTTTGCAGGAAACATTGCTACGGGACGACCGATATGCCGATAATCAAAGTCGTACAGTCGGCCACTATGACAGTTATAATCGAAGCTAAAGGCTGGCGTAACGAGTACGGGGTGGATGATAAAAAGCAACGAACCGCTGAATGCTGATACAATCGGCGGTAATTGAATTTCAATAGAAACTTTCCATCCGTTTCGCGATTCAAAGCTGGTTTTAATCGTTTAAGATGTACGTCGGTGTAGAGCCGGTAGAGCGCCGAATAACGAAACAGAAGACAAAGAATTGAAAGAAATTACGAAGGAACAGAGAGAAGGAAGAAGGATAATACAAATACCGAGGCCGATTTACCGATTAATTTTCCGAGGTTAAAGACCTGATTGTTCTCAAAGTTCTCTCTTCGTTAGTAAAGTCGGTAATAAAGGACGTCATTTTTGCATTGAAAGCGTTTACCGTTGCCTCCGCTAGTCTTTCTGAAAGCCTGAGACCCACTTACGTGGCGAGACCCTTGAATTCGCTAATTAACGCGGCTGACTCATGATGTCACTCGTCAGGTATACACTCTTGTAAAGGTCACGTCCAGCAGTGTGAAACACTTGACCGATACTACGATGTGTTCCGGCATTATTCTCGTGGCCTGTGCTTTTTCCCTCGCCCTGTTTCCGCGATATTTTCTCGCGTTTCGAGCAAAGCTCGGTAGCGCACGGCTACAATCGTAAAGTATACAGCGGTGCGCCAAGAAACTCGAGACATCGTCATATTTCTGGTTTCCGCCCGACTCGAGTGCTTAGGCGTTCACTTAATTCGTTCATGCTCTCCGCCTAAGCTCTGATATCCTCTGAAAATCATCCATGCTGCATCTTCGCGTTGCCTCGACAGTGCAACTGCAACGGAACGCTCGGTAAAACGCGTTACGCTAACGAATCACGGGACCAATGCTCTCCGTTTGAAAAACATACCGGTTCTCGTCGTTGAATTGTTCAAAAGAGATTGAATAGTTGCGACGATTCGTTAGCATCTGTTTGAGATTTAAACGTGCAAAAAGTACAGAACGTGTGTAGGTGCAAAAGTCTGTAAAATGTGTAAAGTAGAGTACTTATTATAATATTTAGAATGTGAAACAAATCTTCGTTTAGATCTATTTATTTGACCCTAGTGTGAGCAGTATTTTCTATGTTTCCTTTAACAACTGCTTTTTGCTTTCTAGCGAAAATGTCAATAAACTACTCTGCAAATCTCCATTCTTCAGATATTTTTACGTTGAAATGTACGCGAAAGTTTCGAATATTAAAACTTCACATTTCGGTTGCTCGCATAACAGTTCAATCGTATTCGGAAAAATATGAATTCGCATAAAATAACAATCTACCAATTAATTATGGAAACGAACAGTTCTTGGCTTCCTCTCGCTTCGAATCGTATCTACGGTTTAACGAAACTCCTTCGATTTATGTTTCATCGTTTCCGTTGCAGATTCAAAGCGAAAACGGGACAACGCTGCGCAAACACCCGAAAGAAAGTTGAGGAAGCACGACGACCACAGCACTGGCCAACGCTAATTCGAACTTTTCGCAAAAGTTCACGGTGACAAATTATACCCCAACGAAAATGGAGTGCCGCTTGAGATTCAACGAGGAATTTTATTATGTTACACCCATAAGTGCGGCCCACGCACGCGTTCGAGAATCGCTTGTTCGAAGAGCAGGAGACAGGTGTATATACAACAGGGGAGAATGAAAAATGAAAGCTTTAACAACGACACAGAAACGTCGTAACGTGCAAATGAATTTGCAGCAACGTAACAGCCAATAATGTCACGCGCAAACATCGTTACTTCGCGCTGCATTTGTCGTTACGCGACACTTTATGGAAGAGTGCAAACTGTTACACAAATATTTTCGCTTCGAATGAAAATTAATGTTTCCAGTTAACATTCCATCGTCCATCGAACGCAGAGTTTTCCCCGCCCCATCCGATCGTTTATTTATTTTTTAAAGCGTAGAATTTTTCGGTTATTTGTAAGCATGAATATTGAATTTAACGTAAACGATATATCATGGTATTCCGATCGAAAATTCTTTTTTCAAATGAATTCTTTTGTTTGATCGAATCGTTCGTTCGTTCCCCTTTCGAAGAAGTTTGCAATTGTCCAAGGGCAAACTCGACTCTAACGCAAAATAACGTCCGATAAGCCTGTTACAGGAATTTCATCCGAAACCGGAAGGTAGTTTGGAAGTTAAATTAATTTTAGTATAAATATGCAAATTCCGTGATGTTGTGTGACACAGTTGGTTGGCAAAGTGTCAAGTAATTTGTCAGAAACTTTTGTCAAGTATCACCGGCATTGTTTGTTACGTTAATTATACAGCTTGTAACGTTCAAGCGTACGCGTTTCTTTCCGTTTCCTCGAAGTATGCAGAAAGTCAAGGCAATTTTATTATCAAAGACTTCTCGGTGAAGATATTTAATCTATGGAAAAATGAAGTCAGTTAACCGGTCCCTCTTTCTTTCAACCGTAATCCGCTCCTTCGCAAACTTTACCAATAAAGATTTACCAAGATTTATAAAGATCTCTTTAATTTACGAAGGATAGAAATTCAAGTCGAGAAATTCAAAACAAAAAAAAAAAAAAAAAGAAAGAAAATAATAATCTCCAGACGCGTACATCTTGGAACAAACGCTATTTCGATGAAACGGCGACGGAAGTCAAGACACGAAGCAATCACGGTGCTAGTTGAATCGAGTTTCGAACTGACAGTAACCATCGTCGTGTAATTCGACTTCCGTAAATGAGGTAAGGGTTACGTTATAACGGCAAACTGATAAATCGGCGTCTGATTGAATGCCTGGTTCAGCATCCCCGAATACGCTTCTCGTTTCGAAGCAATCGTATTCGCATCGTTTTTACCGCGGCGTTGCGTCGTTGCGAACTTTTATACAGGCGCAAAGCTCTATACGATGAAAGTAGACATCATTGATCTCTTTACAGAAAATTCGTAGCATAGAGCAGATATAATGAGAAATAAGACTCCAATATTTATATTCTACGTTTAACGAGACGTTGATTACAACTATTAGCGAATAATAATTAAAAGTCTAAGATAGACAACGTAGAACCATACTTTTTGGATAGAAGGGCGTGAACGTAAGGGATTGTCGAAACGGCGATCGCTCGCAATGGCAAAATCACTTGGCCGTTTTGAAACGAAAACTGGCCATGCCGCAGAACAGTTTTCGGGTTAAAGATCTCGTTGGAACCGTGGCAAAAAGTCGTAGTGAGTGGTGGATCGATGCCACAGCAGCGACAGCGTGGCTCCAGCCAGCAGACGTCGTCGTCCTCCCGTACTACCGCATATATACAGCTGTACACACCCCATACCCTCCTATCCACCCCATCGCCATTCCCATTCCAACGATCTCCTCATCTCCATCGCCATCTACGCTCATCCCCCTTTCACGTTCCACTCCTTTACCTCCGGGCTCTGACGGCGTCCTCGTCGCTCTCTCTCTCTCTCTCTCTCTCTCTCTCTCTTTCTCTCCATCCTATCCCATCCCTTTCTTCCTTTTCTAACCCCTTCTTCTCCACTACCCTCTCATCGTTCGCCCGTGGGCGCTCTAATACGGCTACGAAGCATCACGACTGTACTTATGAGAATGTAACCCACATTTCCACCTAACGTTACTTCCGGTTTGCTCAGGAAACGCATTGTGGGTTATACTCAATGCCGTTTCGATATCTGTCACCGTTAATGGCATTAGAAATCGCGTTGGAATAGTCGAGGTAGACTCGAAGGCGAAAAGTGGTAAAATTCAGACAAAAATGCAGGGATAAGAAAGTGAATGAAAATTCACGAACATTATAGACAAATTGTTGTTTGAAAATTTTTGTCGAATGTCAGAGACCGTGACTCGTTACGAGCATTAAAGGTACGTATTCGTCGTCATAGAGTTTCAAAGGAAACGACGCAACGATTCTGCAACGTTGCCCGTAGTTCTGTAATCCGATCTACATTAGCTCGATGTCTACACGGTCGTTGCTTAATTTCGCGACACGTAAACGTGCTCCACCTCAGAGTGATGGCTCCGAATACCATTCGAAATTTCATCCGTCCCTGGCTACTCTATTACGACTATACCGCGAGCAGCTAGACGCATTGGGAATAGTAGCGCAATCCACATTCCGCAATGTTACATCCTTCTCCAACTCGCTCCACTCTTGTAAGGCACGTTCGATATTATCTCGCCACGATTGCTTACGAAATGAATATCGTCAGGCTGATGAAAAGTTAAAAATGTTTACCGGAAACTGAATATCAATCAGGTTTGGTGGTTGTGATTTGTTAAATTGGTGAAAATGAAATATTTTTCCAATGTTTGAAATTCAAAGGCCAGAACCAACCGTTAGCACGTTCACTGCAGATCCGATTATCATTACATCCAATACTGTACGCTAAAAAATAATTTCCATACAATACCTGTCTCTATACCGTAAAGCTTTACATATACTTTTTTATTATGAAATGTTTCCCCGCAATTTGGTACCTTTTACATATCCATACGTGTATAACTTGGAAGTACGTGCCCACTAAAATCTGTATCGCGCATAATGAAAGTTAATTTTATCCTATTTTTTTATTATTGTCGATATATCGTCATCGTATCAAATATATTACAAAGGAGGATACTTGAGTTAAATTTGATACGAGTTAAATTTCGAAAATGTGCGACGAAAATTCCTGGACAACAAGTTACGTGCAGTAGTTAAAATTTCATTCCAAAAAGCGACGTTTCGTACTAATATATAAAAGAAATCTAAGGTTTCAATTAACGTAGCAGCCGAAAAACGCATATGCAATTTTTGTTAAAAATTTGACGAATTTTCAAATGAAATCGAGAGAGTATAATTACGGTATCGATGGAAATGTGGCACGACGCGACCTCTATATCTCGGTACGGCAAATAAGACATCGACAAGATGACTCTCCGGCAATATATCGGCGATCCATTTCTTAAATCTACGTGATTTGTTCCACGAAAGAATACAACCTAATAGCAACGGCATTCATTGAAGAATGCGGCTCGTTCCGAGGATCTTGTCTCTCCGTTTCTACCCGAGTCATTCGCTTTTGTAGCCAGCGTCCGTGTCACCCACCCCTGCGTAATGCGGTCGCAGTACGTGTTAGGAAGTATTCCTCGGAGAAAAATGTAACCCACATTCTGGTGGAACGTTATTTCAAAGAGACGACCGATAGCGAGTGTCAGAGAAAAGTAGGGAATGAGATTCGAACTTAATAGGAAACTTAATAGATCTCGAATTTAATAGGAAACGAATACGCCCGCTGAATACGCGACGAGCGTATAACTAACAATTAAAATCCTTTCGTCGTCGGTGTGGAAATATATTAATTACTTTATTTAATATTGAAATAGTTAGCCTAATGGGCGAATAAATTATACATTCGTAGTAGAACGGGCGCTAATTAGCAGCAATCTCGTATCAACACAGAGATTCCATCCCTTGATCCTGAATCGCCAAGTGTTTCCGTAAAAAAGTATTTAATTAAAGTAAGAACAGCGAGAGAAAAGGAACTGTGGAAAGCTCTTGGAACGAAGAAAAATCCCGAAGCTCGTTTTACGTGCTTCGTTTAAAAGTCCGACGAGCTTTAGGCGACGTTTGCACTGCTGCAACATTTTTTCGGGAATTCTTTCTTAAGAATTAGAACCTCCTTTGAAGTTTAACGAACCCGACAAGAATAAAAGAAGAAATGAAAAATTCGGGATCCTTAAAACCTTCGATCCTTCGTAAGACAACAAATTTCCTGAATAACATAGTCTGATATCGAGTTGTGAATCTATCGAGAATCTGCGTTACCCACCAAGGCCGAATCTTTCGAACTATAGTTAATACTTAGTCATCGTTGTCGGATTATAGAACGAAGTTGTCAGGCCAAAGTTTTCGCGTGACACGTGGTCGCAGCGGTGCAAAAGAGCCTTTAAGATATCACAGATCCAGAGAAACTACTTTAAAAACAATCCAAGATTTCGATGCGCTATTCGGTTTAACAAAAAATTCTTACGTAACGTTAGCTTGCTGTAACAATTGTGGCGGTCGTTAACAGCCATTACCGTTACTCGCGCGATCCTAACACTTTCTCCACACGTACGAAATGTGCACACGTGTGGTGCAATTTGGATCTTTATTCGGCTTTTTGTTATACTCTTGTAATAGCAGAAACCCGGGAAACATTCCGCTGGAGCGTAATACAATGCGTAAGATACGAAAGGAACTATAAAATGCTGTCTTTCCTCCTTAGCTACACGATAAATACACGAACTCCACGACTTTGGTGTGTTCGCGTGGACTTCATCGGCTTACATAAAGAGTCCCGTCAACGTAATAACAATAATCTCTCCTTTCTTTCTCGTCTGTCTTTATACGCGTGTCCTTGTCGTGAGAGGCAACGAAGTTCGTAATTAATTTCCACCATGGTGGCTACGTAATATCAACCTCTCTAGCTACCAGAAGTGTTCTTCGTTAATCTCGCACAACGAGAGAGAAATTTTGCCTTTACGATTATATCACGCTAATGCCTACTTCTAATTCTTATTAATAGGTAATTATTTAGAAAGCCGACGCGTACTCGATTTCAATCATTTTTAGATATGTTGTAGAAATCAATATTTCAAACAACTTCTTCCTGCACGTATTGCTATCGAATTCGATTATCGCGAATGATTGTCCCACAGTGAAAGTGAAGGATGGCAGCCAGAGTTGTATTTACACCGCTTCATTGGTTGGATGAACACTAACACTAGTGCTTTGGCACTAACATTACAAACGTATTCCTGAATAACGAATATGAGATCGTGTAAACGAGAACAGATTTTTATAAAGTTCATTTATTTAAATAATATATTAAAAATTACTGTTACTGTTTCGTTAATATTCCTCGTCAATTTATCTCTTGATTTTCACGTAAATTTGTGTTTATATTGATTATACACTTAAATTCAAAATACGGATAAATCGAAATTTTGATCTTTTAAAATTAATTAAATCATAAGTATAATTATTATTGAAATTGAAATCTACATTAACGCGACCAGCCGAGACCCTGTAGCTCGAATCATCGTGCATCGTTGCAATTTTGATATTGCAAAGTGCTATGACGAAATTATTCCCATGCAAAAATGAATTTAGAATCGATTAGTAGTAATTAAAAGAATTATTAATAAGAAATATTTTTTAATGCCGTGTGACTTCTTTACGACGAGATGTACCTTTCGTAATCACAAGAATATAAGACGACGAGTCAGCTTATGTTTATTTTATTCTTTCCGATATAAATGCTTTATTAACGTAGTTATTTTCAGTGTTATGCTATTTTCACAATATACAAAGTTGGATCTTCCTCTTTCCCTCTCTCTTCATAGTACAAAGGATATTTATATAAACTTTTTATTCAGAATAAGCTTTCGCAAATTCCAAATTAACTTGCAAAGTTTTATTTATCCGTAGGCAAGCAGCGAAAATGTAAGAGATGTCCATTATAATTTATTGATCTTTGTCTGTAAGCGTTTCCCTAAATATGTATAATACCGAGAGAGATTTAAATTTAGGTTTAGGTTTAGGTTTAGGTTTTGGTCTAGGCTTACATTAATTCAATTCGATTAAAAAATCAATTAATTATAATTATTACGTATAATTAATCGTATAATCGTATTTTCTATATTTGCCATTTGTTAGACCATTAGATTACGCGCGCGACTTAAAATAAAAGATGTCAACGCTATAAAAAGTCCATCTAACCTTTTAGCCGGACTCGGGGTGCTTCGGGATAAACCAAACGAGGAAAAGGACAAGGATTTTGTGCGACGAAATACATGTAGCGGCACGTGAGTCATAGGACGATTCGAATCGAGACTGACTCATGTTGTTGTTTTGCCTCGTTACGTTATTGACACCGTTGCGATCTACGAAATTTAAAAGTAAACAAACTTCGAACAAAACAATATCGCCGTTACGCGCAACCGTCAACCGGAGTCGAATTCAAACTTTCCGGTACTCCGCGGATCAGTATAAATAAACAAATACGCTCTCCAAGTATTCGATATTCAGTAGTCAATATTCAATAATCATTACCTAGTATCCGTATATCGAACAGGATTGAGCAATCGACGATTAACTCTGTATTTTGTACTTGGAACGATTTTAAATACATCTGACTATATCAAAAGTATTAACTGGTATAATCGTTTGAAACAGCACGTTCGATATTCACCATATAGAGAAAATCTTTATTCGGTGAGGCCGAAAAATTACCCGTTCGAATTCAAGCGAAAAGCATTGAGAAATGTTTGTACAATGCTGCATTATTCGCCGCGGGTACTATTCGCTTCGAATGAAGGAGATACTACCGCGAAATGTAATCGAACGTGGGACAAAGTATTTCGATGTCGAGAACGCGAATGACTATTTTCTTCAGATAGTTTCTCCGTCTTTTGTAGCAGGCTATTCTACCTGTACGAAGGGTAACGTATACAGGACACAGTATCTTCCCTTAAAGTCAGACCCGGAATGCTGTGTGATTTACTCGTCCTTAACCTTGCATAAGGATCAAGGAACTAGATTTAGCGAACTTCTAACTTTAGGCAGCATATACCGGGCATAGTGCCGCAACCGGTGGAAATTTAACCGGAGTTTCTAATACTATGTATTCTTTATTTGATACAGCGAGATCGATACTGGAGAATAATTTTCAAACACGTGTCTTACAGACATGCGCGCATGTAAATATGAATTATATTATTATATATATTGCTGCTCGATATTTAAAAAGTATTAATAATATTACTTGTGCGGACTAATATTAATTAAATTAAACTAATATTATTCGTTCCTTCCAAGATATCGTGCATCTATTTGCTGTTTTCAAAAAACTTGTGTCTTCAAATATATCAGGTTATTATCTTTCACTACTTTTTCGCCACCAGATGATAAACGTCAAAAGATTGAAAAAAAATGTTAAAATAGCAAGAGCAATAAAAATTACTTATTATAGTTCTGCCGTCTAGCCTTCAGTTTTGATGAGAAGATAAAACAAACATTTTATTCGCCACTCTGTTAGCAAATAATTAACTCGAGTTTACCATTTATAAATCATTCTATCGAGAACGAAATATTAGGAAAATTATTCGGCGAGCGAAATGAATTGACATTTGCTTTTAATTATCGTTCGTTTTTAATTTATTGAGAAAAGAGTAGAGGGAATTGAATGGAACGCAACCGTAGAAAATGGATTCTTTTATCGGCATGTTCCCTTAAAATAATGAATGGAAGCGAGATTTAAAGAAGACGTAGGAGGTAAGAGGACGAGCAGCAAATAGAAATCCCACGGTAATCTTAGCATGTTCTAGCTCAGTGACGTTATCTAACAGGATCGCTATTTCGCGCCTCGCTCTCGAATAATTTATTATTGCAGCACCTGTATAGCACGTGTTATCGATCGACGGTGCTGCATTTAACGTATGGTCGAAGGGTACGATCCTGTTTTCTCAATTCGATATCGTCGATCCCATCGAAAACCCTGCTGACGCTCGATCTGTCGCATTTCCTTCCAATATTCCTTCTCCCGTCGTCCCTTTTTATTCTCTAATTTCCCTACGAATTCACGTATTTTTATCGAAGAGAAAGAAAATTTGTAAAAGTTTGTAAAAAAAAAAAAAAAACGAAAATTCCACACGACGTATGCGAAAAGGGCGAAAAGGGCGAAATGTGTGTAAGAAGACGCGAGAGAGAATAATAGAGAAATGGAATTGTGCTTATCAGTCTTGTACATTGTCGAGTAGTACATTGCGGTTATTCATGCAATTTCACATATTTATTCCTTTTTATGTAATTAAAGAAATGCAATCTAAGCAAAGAATTGTTTCGGGTCCCAAATAACGTAACGAGCACTCAAATTTCAACGTTTTATATATTTTTGCACGTTATACGCATTTTCTACGTTTTCGCTCTTTCAGTTTCCTTTAAACGCATAGACATTGGCAGTCCATTTATGAGGAATAAATTATAGAAAATCCGTGAATAGGAATGCTCTGATCATCTCTTGGAATATGTTATATGTTTAATATGTTTAATATAGCTAATTATTTTTATATAATAGAAAAACTAAGAATTATTTTTATACGATTGCTACTTCAATTTCATTATTTCACCACTTTTATGGAACAATTCGTACTCGACTTATTCCAAACCAATTGTGCCTTTTTCATTACCATCAACGAATTACTTTTGCTTTCCGCTTCTCCCTTTCTTTCCTCTATTCTTCGAGCATTTCCTCTTTTATCTTTATATCGTTACTCCATAACGTACGCAGAAGCATTAAATTGTTCCGTCGTTCTATTTCATCGCAATCACAGTCACAAATGCTGACGGTTCCTTTATACGAATATTTTAACGAATGCGGCTCGTCTGATGTACAGGCCCGTGTACTGCTCTTTCCACAATGCTCTCTCTTTCTGATCCTTCTTCCACTTCGTCTCGTATCACGCTTATTTTTGCATTTTTCGAGAAAGAAAGGAGCAAACGTGCATAGGAATAAAGAAAGATGATTTCGAACGAGAAACAGAGACAAAAAGAGCAGAACCAGCGACGATTCTTTTAGCCCCACGACTGAAAGATTAAAAAGCATAAAACCGAAACTCGATAGGCGTGCAGATACCTGTGTGAACATCTGTCACAGATACGTACCGAGCGACGAACGAGATTAAAGAATCTCGTTGCATCGTGAATCGCTTTCTTTTTCCTCTGTCGTATACTTTTCTTTTTTCTACGTTTCCAGCGCTTTTCCTTTTTTCGCTATATCTTTCGTTCTCTTTTTTACTTTTTTTTTTATTTTCTTTTCTTTTTTTTTTTTTTTATTTTGCCTTCTCCTCTTTTTAGATTTCATCTGACTGTGAAAAATCAAGCAAGCGATTCGAGGACCATGGAATATTCGCCGTCTCGATCCCGAAGCGATAATAGCGAAGGCTTGCCAAGGTTTGTCGCAGTTCGATCGCGCGGATTTATGAAATGTGGAGAAGAATGGTCGTCGTCGCTTGTCGTAAGAGCAACACCGCGAAATCGAGTAATCCGCTTCGTTTGATGACAGAAATCTTTTACTCCGCGAGATCTTGCTCCGTTAAAGAATTTCCACTGAACGATACATGCTTGGCATATCGACGATCCATCGTTGATGCGAATCAAAATTTGTTAGAACGAACAAAAATCTCGGCACGGAATCGAACCGAAATCTGAATCGACTTAAAGATGCAATACATTAATAACGACCGCTGATGAGAATTTCTCGTATTTACTTGATTTAATAGTAATATATGATGCAGTAATATATAATATTTAATAACAGAGAAATGCAGAAATTTGCAGTGTTTTACTTAAGGATTTTCGGGATCGCAAGCTAGAGTGCTTCCTATAGAACTCTCTTCCGGTCTTGTGGAATTATTTGTAAGCTGAATTTATAGAATTAGTGGAAGCAGAGACCTAACCGTTAGCAAACGAACAAAAATCGAAGCAATACTCCGAGAAGAAGATAAAGGATTTTACCAAGCGATTGTCAATTTTTTCTCTACGACTACCTCGAAGAGGCCTGGAATCGTTGGACGTTAAGTACGATTCGCTTCAGACACCACCACACCACCCATGTTCGCTTTCGTTTATTTTCGTTGGGCAATTGTGCTCGAACAACAATACAGAAATCACTGTCGTCTGCAGTGTAAGACGAGAAGAACGCGAAGGGTAGGACGTGTCGATTAGAAGAAAATCGAATACGCAACCCTTCCAGTCGTGCGAAAGGATAAGCACCATTGTTAAGGGTTGATGGCCCTCGGTTGAGGCCGGATATAACGACAGAAGTGTCAAAATTCGAGGCTCTAGTGCGACGAGTATAATGGCACAATGGTGGAAAGTGAGCGTTCTTTTATACCAAATAAATAACTGGAAACCATCAATTTTTAGCGTACGAGCGGAGGAATTTATTGAATTCCTTAGAAGATTATTATATTTGAACATTGTATATAAAAGAATGATATAAGTGAAAAATTGTTCGCGGATATTGCTGCCATAATACTAAAATAATACCTATCTTCATAATTCTACTTTTTACTCTCACAAAATTATCAACTCCCTTTAAAAGCGCTTTACATATTCGAGCCTAACAGGTCGTTTTCACTGTCAATTATGTTATATTTAAATCCTTCTGGTCTAGTTATAGAGCGACATTAAAATCAGAAAATGCTTCTCTCCTATCCTCTCCATACTTATGTCGACTTCGTTGCAAAAACAGTCGAGAAATTTATAACAAAAGCATCATGTATCGAATTTGTAGACTTGCTCGATAATAACAGCGTTGATAATAATCATAAGCTGGATTCACGACGATCGCGATAATGGAATCGATATTATAAAAAAATGATCTATATCGTGGCTTATTGTCAAATGAAAATTAGTCGGTTTTGTCATGAAATTCGATTGTCATGTACGATTTAATTACACATAATTCCTCTGTGAGAATGTAAGAATTATGGAATATGATAAGTGTTTTGTTTAAAAGAATTAAAATGTACTCGACTGATATTAAATTATTAGATACTTGCTAGAGAGAGACAAACACGAACAAGAGTAATTATTGTCATAAACGTTTCAGTTGTTGAAAAAAAGAAACACAATCGATGGAGATAATATCAACTATATTGGTTGGCCGTTGTAGTAACGTTGTAGTAATGATTCCGAAATTCAGAATAAGCAACAAATGAAAAGCGAAAGAAACACTCTGTATATATTTCTAGCGTTTTATGTTCGTTGAAGAATTCTGACAACGCGATATATGATTCCGAGGAAGAGCCCATTTGAAGAATATTGTTATCTGATTACCCGAGCGAGTAGTTCATTCGTCAGCTTGCCCTGGAGATCCATTAGACAGTCGCAATGATTCACAGTTTCAGACAATAAAACTTGGCAACCCCTTTTGACTGTGAGATGTTAAGAATGGAACGTTTCATCGAAATAGCTCCAAACAGGTGCGTAATATGTCTACGTCTAACGTGACAATGTAATACCAACGATAAAAAGAAAAAAGAAAAAAGAAAGAAAAAAGAAAAAAACAACCTTTGACTCAAATGCTTGGCGTCGGAACGATACGGAAAGGATCAACTAAGAAATATCAACGATACATTATAGCAGTGTAGAAAGAGAAAACGTCCCGAGAGACGTGTACTTGGTTAAAAAGATTTTCATCTGGATACAGAAGGGGTGATAATTGTTCGAAAAAGTAAAATACAAACTAATCGCCTCTTGGTTTACATTAACCGCCTGTGGTTCTTAACAAGATGGTAAGATCGTTTGCAGCAATGGTTCGCGCGATAGGCAAGTTTCATTTATCAAAACAGCAGGTATATATGTCATTTGTTGAATGTAAGTTTTAAGATAACATTTAATTTGACAGATTGAATTTGTTTCACCTAACAATTAAAAATCCTAAATTAACAATGGAATAGAAATTGCATCTCATCATCAGTGTAGAATATATACAGTTAAACGTCAGAATAATTCAAATTCACTATTCCCGGAATTGGATTATAAACATTATCTTACCGCTCCTCCTTTATTTTACTTGCAACAGTTAGTTGACCTAATTAGTTAAAATTTAGAATTTTAAACACTTTTGGTTCAAAATTTCTAACAAACTCGAACGAGGTGTAGCCAATTTACGGTTAGGACTTTTGATAAAGTTGTGGTAAAATGGATTTAGAGTGAAGTATTGGAATGATGGAATATAAAAGTCTGGAATGAGTAGAAACTAAAATTAAAAACTATTTCTGCAGGTTTCGTTTCCATTTTCTGCTTTATCTTTGCCTTACGTTCACTTTCTCGCTTCTCTTTTTTTCTTTTCGACTTTCCATATTTCCTTCTTTCTCCTTCTTTTTTATTCCCTATCCTCCCTTTTATCCCTTTTATGAAAGATATGAATTTAAATTTATTCGACGTTCCGACAAGGGTGGCAATGGAACAACTAATGCCTTACAGCGGAGGATAACCAAAATAAAGAGCAAAGAAGCAAAATGTAGATACAGTTGAAGAGGAACGTTACCGACATAGGTACAATAGGTGAAGTCCTGTCGTTGATCAATGAATTAAGTTAAAGAAAATCGTTTTGAGAATGTTTTCAACAATATGTATTTGTATATGCAGTGAAAAACACCATAGATGCTTTGTAAAAGTGTTGTTATTGTTTTTCAAAGGACTGTAAATTGTAAGAGATCGGAATATTAACAGAAATAATTAAAAAGTAAAGATTGAGATGTTTAATACCTTTATTCAAATTTTATTCTTTTAAAGAAAATACGTTAGCATATTTCATAATAATATATTTTTTCAGTTTTATTTATAATTAACAAACTTATGCTTGTACTAAATTGAACTGTATGTATCCGAAAACTTGTATTAATTCAGAGAAAAAATTTTTTTTGATCTAAAGCAGATTGTATACACGTGGGCCATACATTCAGGTTAATTTCCATTTAATTATTTAAAATTAAAATGTATGCCACAACCGACGATAATTCAATTTTATTCTTATAACACTTCGCAAAATTTCCAATTTATGAACAATCACGTGTTTCAAAAGATTCGTAATTCTGTTTCAATTCAATTTTATCAATTGCTTTGGTAAAAAGTTTATTGATAGTTAAAGTGTAAAAATAATTAGCAATTTATTTATATTTTGCAATTCATATTGTTATACATACATACATACATACGTACATGCATACATATAAATAAATTATCTTATGATTAATTATATTAATTATAATATAATTAATTATATTATATATAAAATATATATAAATTATCAATGCTTTAATTGACTGGCGTAATATAAAAATATTTAAATTAGTTTCAATCCTCTTCATCTATATTATTTCTTGCTTCTCTTATCGATATTCGTTATATGTGTCTATAATTTCAAATGTAAAAATAAAAATTATAATATCGAGTCTTTTTTCAATCATTTATCAATTATTCAATTATTGTTTACGCATTGAAAATAACAGATACGTTAATAGGTACCGCCAATTTTCGTAGAAAATAATCAATACACTGAAACGGAAGTAAAGTTTCAAAAAATATATTTCACGAATATGAGTTGTCCTAGTTTTTCAGGTGCATTTTATATGCATGTTAGTATGCTGTTATGACTAAAAAAAGTATGTTCGTATGTATTTCTAATGGAAATAATATAAAAATATCGTATAAATTAACAAATATCCCTTATAGATGCGTAACCGTTTATTACATGTATTCCGACGAGTTGCCACCAGATGGCTATTTGTGTTCCCTGTTGCATACGTGAGTAACCATACGCGTGGCGTCGTGTGAAAAAGTTTTATAAATTTCACACAATTCGTATCTCTGTTTAATTATCAATTTCTTACGATTGTATTGTGTAACGTGATCAACATTTAGACGTATAATACATAGCAATTTTAATAAAATATATTTAGAATACGGGAATCTAATGATCGCGTCGTTCAAGAATGGTGCATTTACAATATGATATTGCCTGTTGCATTTCAGTTTTATTTATTTTAAGTCTTGCCAAAGCGAATGTTCATGATCATTCGAACCCTCAGGTAAATAAAACGGATGAAAGTGAAATTAAAGATTTGATTGATGTGAGGTTTAAAAAGTGCAGTGCTATGGAATAACAAAGTTCAAAATTATTTATTGCATTAATATAGAATTATATATGTAGTAATTTAAATTCTAATAAAATTCATTACTTTTTAATTGTATTGATACTTTAAAGAAGTTCAGCGCCTTTAGAACAAAGACACAGTACATTCTATTCCGTTTAATAAACGGATATATACTTTTATGTTCTATAATTAATTTCATTAATTTAATGTTACAGCGTAGAACAAATCATTTGCCTGGCAACAATGAGTATTCAGAGTTCTCTGATAATGACGAAAGGGATAAAGGATCGTCATACTGGAATCAGATGCAGCGAAATGTACCAAAACCTCCAATAAATATAGATAAGGAACAACAAGTTTCCCATACACTTGCTAAAAGTTAATAAAATATTTATCAAAGTAAGATTTAAAATATCATATATATTATATGTATTAAGTTTCTTTATATATTCAGATATTGAATGGGATTCTGAATGGGCCAAGAATATCAAATTTGGCCAGGTATCAGCAGTCTCTATAGATCCAAATGGAAACATTGCGATATTTCATAGAGGATCCAGAGTATGGGGCTCGAGTACATTTAATATTCACAATGTATTTAATAAAGAAGAAGGCCCGATTCCGGAAGACACAATAATTTTGTTACGTAAAAGCGGGAAGATGATAGCAGAATGGGGTTCGAACAAATTTTACTTGCCACATGGTTTGACAATAGACATGTATGGAAATTATTGGATTACCGATGTAGCTCTACATCAGGTATTTAAATTTAATGCCGGACATGTAAGAATGATGAATGGTGGAACAAAAGCTACAAGAGATCATTACATGAAAATGTACGAAAGGGAGTTAAGACCTACGTTGACTCTTGGAGAAGCTTTTGTGCCTGGTAATGATGACAAACGGTTTTGCAAACCAACAGCAGTTGCTGTAGATATTAATGGTGACTTTTTTGTTAGCGATGGTTACTGTAATTCTAGAATAGTGAAATTCAATGCTGATGGAGAAAGAATTCTACATTGGGGCCGCGGTAGGTATATGCATTTTATATGAAAATTAACTATTTAGATTAAGTTATAATATAGTCAATATACTTTATAGGAAGCACATATGGATATACTCCTTTACGAAATACATTTAACGTACCTCATGCTTTAGCACTTGCCAGTAAACTGGATTTACTTTTTGTTGCTGATAGAGAAAATGGTAGAATTCTATCTTTCTATGCAGCTAATGGAACTTTCCACAAAGAGTACAAGAATCTTAACATAATTGGTCCATTCATATATAGCGTAGCATATGCCGAAGAAAAACTTTATTTCATTAATGGTCGTGCTGATTCACGTTACAATATACATGTTCGAGGATTTGTTCTGGATGTAAATTCAGGAGATATATTATCTCAATTTGGTCCAGGACAAGATATGGATAGTCCACATGATATAGCTGTATCTCCATGTGGTTCAGAAATATATGTTGTGGAATTAAATAAAAATATTACTTATAAATTTTCACAGAGTAAGATTTCAAATCATTGAAGTATAAGAATAAAACCTATTTACTTCGTATTTCTTCAACAAAACATGTATAACTTTTTTTTTTTTGCAGAGATAAATATGGCACACGCAGATGCTGACTATGAACTAGAACCTTTAACGGATCCTCAGTTAATTCATCATAATAAAACATTTATAATCGTAGCCATTTTTGTAATAATAGTTTTCGTTGGTACCTTCTATGTTATAAGTCATAGAGCTACAACACTAGCTCCAGACGGTACACCGATTCCGTATCATCTAGTTGATCTTAAATTCTCAAAAATATACGATTAAGAATAATGATTTGACTGATTTTGGGTTATTAAATAATTGTTGTGCACGCATTTTAATTAGTTTGCAGAGATCAAGTGTTTAATAGTGTTCTGTCAAAACTAGTTAACTTTGTTACAGTATTAAAAGAAATCAGAAAAGGAACGTTGAAGGTTAATATCTACAAACAATTGCAACATTTGAACTTTAACATTTTGGCTGCAGTAAGTTTTAACAAGCTTTTGTACTGGCTGTACATACATTGTGTTATTTCATTTAAAATAGCATATTTATGGAAAACGAAGTTACTACGTATCAGATGTATGCACTATAGAGATATTAATGCATTATATTGTGCTTTGGAAATTATGCCAGTACAAGAAGGCTGTATATAAATGCATAATTTAGTGGTTAGATGAACAAACACTATTTTAATTCTTGTTTTTACCCTAATAACATTCGATTTTTACAAATGTATTATCATGTTGCAATATTAATATTTATCCCATCTATTCTGTAAAGAAGCAGTTCCATTTTTCATATTTTTCATATTTTTCTATAAGAAATGATTAACATCTGTCATAAATTATAATCAATTACTTAAAGTTCATTTACTTAGCATCCCACTTCGTTTGACTTCCATTTACACTATAGAATGTTTAGTAAACTAATGTGTATAATATTGATTAACATTTTCTATGATCGCACAAATGTACAAATATTGTTTATTTATAGTCTTATTATTGAATCTTGTATTATATTAATTGAAAGTGTAATGCATTTACGTACCAAATCTGAGCTTTTTTTTATGTCTTTTACACGCGTATTCGATTTTGAAAAGTTGCATTTTTTCTGTTCTACCTCTTGTATGTGATCGTTCCTTTATTTTAAATATCCATATTTTGTAAGAGAAAATATACATGTTTTCATTTCAACAATGTTTTCCGTTATTCTCCTACGCATTATCCTACTTAATTTGAATAACTTTCAACAGATTGTGTAAGTATTGAACAGTATATAGTGCACGATGCTTAAAAATATATAAAGTGGTTAGATTTCGACGTTATTTCGCTCCATTTATATAATGCATTTCTGGTTGAAATTATAAATCAAGTTAGACCCGGAAATAACGGTAAACGATTGTGACGCCGTTACTATCAAGTACGAGTAAAACGAAATAATCGATTATTTTCCAGAAATGTCCTAATTGCCGTTTATTTTTATAAACAGGACATTTGTTAATGTGCAAACGAATGTGCTGCGAGGCCGAGAGGCGTGAAAACTATAAACTTCCAAATCTCTTGGAAATCAGAAGAGGCAAGAGTTTCAAGACAACGGAGAAACGACCAAATCCGCGAGATTTTAATAAATTGAACACGGAACCAGAAACCTCGGAGGATGAACATCCGGATAATAGTTTTACGAAAATCAATTAATAGCGTTTAAAATTTTTAACGTATCAAGCATATGATTTTAACGACGTACCTCTATTTTTAAAAAAACGTGCAGTCTTACCTTCCAATTCAAGCTTTTTACATGTAGATTTGAATCTGGATCTCCATGATGCTAATTTTACGAACTATGATGTTCAAGTTGCGAGATGTTCCAATTAATGCCTCACGATTGTTGCCTTTTCATATAAGGTCACTTATTATCACTCACGGAGTTGAGTATACGTAATTGTTTTATTATATCGTTTAAGAAACTATCGAATTCGTTACTTAGGACTTTGTCGTTGACCGGTACCGACTCCCGCCGGTACGCACTAACTAAATTCAACTGAAATTATGACAGTCAAAAGTTGACAACCGCGCGATTATTTGAATCTGCTATATTCCTAGTATAGGGATAATCGTGTATTACAGTCTATTCGATTCAATGTTATAGAGATTTTATTGTTCCTGCGTGTTTTAGATAATAATTACACTTGAAGAATTATTAAAATGTTTCTCTCATATTTGAGAAGCGAGATGTATTGAAATACGATGTGCGTGCGTGCGTGCGTGCGTGCGTGTATGTGTTATCAATATTCGAACCGAACCGCGCTTATACTTTATCGAATATTAAATTTGATAGATATCTATATTGTCTTTCACTACTGTGCAATTCGTGTTTCCAAAGAACTGCCGATATTTTAGATTTTGTACTTCTTTTTAAGAGATTTGTTCGATTTAGTTTAATATTTACACTAGCTTTTACATTAATTTATAATAATAAATTTTGTAAATGGTAAAAATAAGAGTTCAAATTTTCCTATAAGGATATGTAAGAGATGAGGTACCATTTGAAGTTTTAAAGATTAAAGATTTTCTTATTAATTTGAACACATTTGATATTATGTCAAACTATTTTTTATAATGTTAGAATTAACAGCCAATACATAAAAAATGCAAAATATCCTATTTATGAAAAATAGGTTAAAAAGATCTATATATATATATATATATATATATATATATATATATAGATTATATATTATATAGATAATATATATATATATATTGTATATATATAATGTATGTTCACAATTTATAGAAATAATTAACTTAAAAAATATTTATCGCGACATTATACCATACCTGATAATAATGGCCTTACAAATAACACTTAAAAAATGGCCAAACTTAAGTTGTATGTATTAAATGTTAATATCTATATATATTTATAAATTATATTATTATTATGTAACTATATATTACAAATTATTGACATATCTCTTTAAAAGTACGAAAAACAGTATACATATATAATTATTTTAATTTATAATTACTATTATATTTATGTCGGAAAATTTTCTATGTAATCAATATCAACAAATTATCATTTATTCAAATGTGTTGGACAAAGACAGTATTATTCTAGTACCTGAGACTGTGTATTCTAGTACTTTTAAATGTACTAATACTTACAATGTTTATATATAACTTACTTTATATTTCTTCTTTTCTACTTTCTCTAATCTCTATATTTTTCTTATATCCTGTGAACATTTTTATATACTATTGCCACAAACGTAATGTATGTATCCTTGAATATATGAAAATGTATATTTTCAAATAAAAACGGCGTTCGTACTATTAAGTTAAGTATTCTGGTAAACATTTGTCAGATTATTGCTTAGGGTTCGATCAGTGAAGTTATTAATGATATATAAGAAATCTGATTTTTTGATAATGATTTATTTTACACACTTAGTTGTCTTCTATACACAACTATACAACGATAAAAATTAAAATTCTTCTATTTATCACTAATTAAGATCATTGACGATAATGATTTGTGTTAAAGATGCATAAAGTCAGTCCATTCTTTTGCGACACGTTCTATCAAATATATTTCATTGCTTGTAAACTGTACGGGCCAAGAAAAAAGGAGAACGTTCACGCGGAATACGCAATCAATCATATCGTTGTAAAATATTCATGCAATTTAATTCAATTTGCCAGCAAGCACGATACTTTGACAGACTCGATCTCCGTAAAATCGCTTTATCCACGCACGCAGCCGATAAATAAATATTATATCTTTCGTACTATTCAACGAGAGACATAACGCAATTTCGCGAGACACTTTGTAAATGTCTTGTATACGCAGGTGTTTAATTTTATTTAAATATGTATAAAAACGTCCAAGTCGGTAGGTGTGTAGAAAATATTCCGAGGAAAAAAACAAACGAGCGACAAGAGAAGAGGAATAGAAGAGAACAAAAGAATCGCTAAGATCAGTTCGGGTATAGGTTATCTCATCCCGAACACAAATCGTATCAGCAGGATGAAATTCCGAAAAGACGTCGTCTCGCAGCTATACCGTTATTTTTTTTCCTTTTTTTTTTTTTTTTTTTTTGTACATTAAAAATCGTATACGTTTCGTAGTAATACACTGACAACTGCATATCGTTCATTTCATATTTATCACTAAGTTTTACCTATGACTACCATAAATTCGTAACTAGAATAATCGACGTTCGTCGTCACTCGCGATCACTAATGTGGTACCGCTTATTCTTCTTGCAATATCATGTACACGGCTCGTCGCTGTCGAAAAAAAAAAAAAAAAAAAAAAAAAAAAAGGAAAAATGCAACAGCGAGCCTAAAATATCACAATGTCCAAGTATACTTGCGTACGTTCGTTCGTAAATATTATATCGTGTTCGCTTACAATATTCAATTATTATTAATCGTTAGACGTATACTCTATTTACAAAACTTACGTTCCGGTGTACAACAACAGAAACAATCTATAGCTTGCAGCGTTCTAGGATAGTATTCGGGAAATGCAATACGCGGAAGTGTTAACTTGCATTTTAGTTTACTCAATTGTATTGTTCTTCTCGTGCAAGAGTCAACGTTACACACACACACGTGCGCGCGCGCACACACACGCACACACACACACACACACACTCTGTATTTTTGGAGCAAGTGAAATTCCTTGTTTAATACACGTTGCCTTTTCTCCACCATTTACTTACATTTCGACGTGCTTCAAGAACGAAACCTGTTTGCGTTCAAAGCATAAAAAGAGAACAGAGAAAGATTAGCTTCTTGCCATTTTGCATATTCAACTTATACAAATTATTGGTTTTAATCGATAATGTTTAAAGCGATCGTTGCACAGGCCCCTTCCTTTTTATTTCGCTAGAAATAAAATCAAGTTCTGGATGAAGCGGGTTTGCAGAAAATTATAAGAAAGTGCTGTTGCTTTGGTTTTTAAAAGTAGGTTTGTAAAGGGAACCGTAAGCCAACGGAACTAGATTTCTCCAGAAAGTTATCAGTGATATTACTAAATTTAATAGTAATAATTATAATCAATCATAGTTGTTACGTCAATCTTTTTACTATATTTACAATGCCATACGTAATACTATAATAACTTGTCGTATACTTTTTCATTACACCGTGCCACGGCGCGAGAATTTATTATTTATGATTCGCAAGATTTCTTCGAAATGGGATGTAAGGTGATATTTCGTAATGTTGAAATAAACTCTCGTTCGTACAATTGATTTAAATTTCCATCGGATTTACCTATCGGTCGATTTACCTATAAGTAATTCGTGAGGAAGTAGACGAAGTAAACGTTACATACAGTTGTAAAATATTGATAAAATCAAACACATCCGTTTCAACTATAACACATAATGATGGAATTATTGGTATAGAAACTTTAAATTTGGAATTAGCCACGTTATAAATGCATGAAACGTAGCAAACCGTCCGATGAGTATCCGTGATAAAGTTAATATATGTATGCTATATGAAGTGATCACTGCATTTTCTCAGCGTTGCACAGCTTCGGCATGACACGAATTCTCTCGAAGAAGTCACTAGTACGTTACATCTTTAATTAACGAAGCCTTTTTCTCTTAGTTACTCACGCGTTTGACATTCATCTTTCGAGGACCTTCGCGATATTTATTCATACTTGTTCGGTCCAACGACTCACTTTTCTCAAATATCACGATCACACGTATGGTTGTCAGAAGAAACAGACATCAGCATCACCGCTGAAATTTTACAGTCGCTTGAATCCTATTCATGATTGCAAATTGACCCAGCCAAGCAAGAATGAAACAAATATTAAGAGTACGTGTCTTCTATAACCATCATAGAGACAACTAAAATTCGTTGTTGCTGACTTAGTTTCTAACAGTGACAAACTTTCTATACATGTCCATTGTGTAACTAGAATTTTGTCATTTTGTCACGGTCAGTCCACTAACGTAACATCGAAATCCTTCGCCAAACTTCTTCTTTTCCTCCTCCTCTTCCTTTCTCGTTTTCTTCCCCTTCTTCTTTAGTCATACATAACTGGAGGATAAAAATAACATAACAACGAATACTTATTATCATCATCGGGACCACCCCCAACGGACAGAATCCGGTGCTACGACGCTGTCCATCGTTGAAATCGCTAATAATCGAAATCGTACACCTGTCGTGGCGAACAGAGATACATGCTTTTCGAGTGGAGCAACAATAACGAGGAGCAGAGAGAAACATCCTGGCACAATGTGTCCTTCCCTCTTGTTACTACGCGTTACTTCGACCCTCTACCCTGCACGTTGACCGTTCGGAACCATCCACGAAGGGAATCCTTGAAACATTTCCCCGATAGGATTTATCGTCGAGTTAATGGTGAAACTGGCAGGGCCTCAGTAAACGGAATTGTACTCCATGTCCTGGGCATATTGAGGAGGTCCTGCGGGTGGTGGCGGTGGCTGTGGACTGTATTGCTGCGACGCATCCGAGGCACGACGCCTAAGCGCTGCGATGCTGTGGGCGCCTCTCCAATCCGACGCCTCGGTTGCGTTCACGTCGGCGGCCACGCAGGAAACACCACCGCCTCCGCCTCCACTGCCGGAAGTCGTTCCAGGCGAGCCCTGGCCGCAGTTCAAGGCCGATCCCAACCCGCCACCCTGACCACCGCCCACGCTGGATCCTCCTGGCGGCGAGCCCCGGGACGCTGACACGTGAACACCCCCTGAAAGTTGCAATATCATATTTCCAAGTGTCTGTTTTCATCTGTGTTTCTTTCATTTACGAATAAGACCCGATGCAGACGCACACTGTAGGACTGTAAGAACGTGATACATGCACGAGTCATATCCTTTTCTTATAAGAATAATCTAAGAATAACGGTAAGACATATTTATTTGCATATTTAGAATAAAATTCTTTTATTATTTTATATTTGCTACGGTATAAGAGGAAACAAAAATGTGGCTTAGGTATGAATCATGTTCTTCCTCTGCAGTCCTCTTCATACGATATATTCTATATATGTACCTGCATATTTTGTCACATATCTGGCGGTGAACGTTATTGTGTCGCTACGTGTGCATTATTCGTTGCTCCGTAAGGCTATCTGTGATTACGATAAATGCGTGTTCTGACGTACTATCCTTCTGACGAATGAAATACCTAGAGAACGATGTAGCTACTGTCATAAGAAATTTGATTCTTCGGAAAATGCATCCTCTGTATAACTATAACCTAGCGATGCAACAACACGCGAGAAAAAGGCTGCCTGTCTGCGGCTTATTGGACCTAGGCTTATAATAGAAAATAAATATCATCGGCGCTTCACTTTATAAACCTCGTTTTAAGGTTATCTGGTCGTTTGTCTATAATAGTCAGTCTAGAATGCCTTAGCCGGGCCAGGTAGCGATATGGCAATTTACAGGTGCGATACCGCAGGTGCACGAGAGAACGTTTCCTTTCTTCGCAGGAGATATTAATACAGTAGGCTTACAAAGTGCGTGGGGTGTGCTACCGGGTGTCGTAAAGTCGTTTCCGCCTTTTCTTGCGCCACGTTGGTGGGCTCGCCGAGAGACAACGGGGAAAAGGGATCTTTTTATGGCGGTATTGCGGCGTGAGTACAAGTTTGCGGAGGACTATTCGTGCCCGCCCCTTTTAGCGATGAAGAATGGAATAGCTAATAGCATCGACGCACGTGATATTATATAGTCTTTCTTTGTCTATTTCTGCGACAATTCGAACCAGCGGGGTTGTGAAATATATTTTTTAGAATTTCGTGAAACGCCGAGACGAGTTATTCGATCTGTATCGAGTTATTCCGTGAATCCTTCTTATTGCTAAGAATAGTATTCCATTGTTCGTAGTTTCGAATGAAAGAATGATCGATTTAATAAGCAAATGCCATTCGTGGAAATAGGTCGTTGTTATAGGAACTTGGAAAGAATCGAGGAGATCGTGCGTAACTCGAAAATCGGGCATTTTCGGCCACGTTAATTCACACCTTATAGACGTTCTCTCGTCCACTGCTGCTAGACGAGAATAAACAAAATAGAGCTTCGTAATCGACTTGAAAACCGGCAAACCTCGGCCACGCTACCGTTCGATGCTAATCATCATCGAAAACCGAAAAAATAAGACGTTTCACTAAAAGGTGTTTGCCCTAGGCATTACCAACGAGTAAAAGCGGATAACTGACTGCGGTCAGGCTCATGCTCGCAAGTATTGGCGTCCACCTTAAACCGAGATCACACGAATCACACGGACGGTGAATTACGTGTCTGTGGAACGGCATTTTTTTCTCTCCTTTTGGTTGACGCTACCTGCCCCGCGGCGATAATACGTGATAATTGACACCTTGTACGTGTTACGTATGTACACAGGTACGTGTTCGCGTTTCAGACACGCTCACATTGTTGCGTACATTGTGAAATTGTGCTACACACAAAGCCAGTTTCACTACACGGTTTAACCCTTTCTAGTAGAATCTCGCCGATTCGATAAAATGTTGCCTCATTGGAATACTACGATATCGGGAGATACACGGTAAACCTAATTATTAGACAGGGAATGATACTAATATAATACGAAAGGGGATACACGGAGATCGTTTGAGAACTTTATGAAGTCGTATCCGATTGTGAATCTTCTTTTAATGACTTTTTGCAACGCATTTATAACGTTGCTTCCCCTTATTACAAATTACAAATATTCCTTTTCAATTATCGTTTGGTCGCTGAAGAAGTAATTATGTATGTACGAGCTCTCCGAAACCAGAACTGATATCCGACGAATAGCAGGATTCTCTAAAAAAAATGTATGTATATTGCAGAAAGTGATCTTAAGTGTTGTTGACCTCGGCAGAGGACGGTGTAGGTATATCTGTCGGGATTAATCCATTTATACGTGTCAATATGCATTTAGTGATTTCTAGATTTGATATAACATCATAAATTATTGAACAAACTATAAAAGCGGATAATCGAAAAAGATACTAGACGGTGGAATTTTTCTAACGTATAGCGATCGTCTTCTACATTTCGTTGTGACAATTTTTGGAATTTTTAGGACAGCCGTTTAATAAGATCTAGTCAGAAAAAAAGTAACCCTTATTTCGTTATGTACATTTTCTAAATCTTCCTTTTTCCTTTTTAATGACCACACGTCAAAGTAACTACGAAACAAACAGAAAACTGGTCGATAGTTGAACTTGTCTTCCCATTTCTTCAGTTTCTTCGCGCCTATGTTCTCTTAAAACGTTTCGGCCGTATCACCGGTATATTTGAGAGAAAGAGAAAGATAAAGATGGAAGAGAAAGAGAAAGAGAAAGAGAGACCGAACTCGTACGATGGGTAGAATTTTGTGAGACAAAGAATTTCACACACGTCTCGTCTTCCGAAGCAACTTCGAAGGTACAAGGTCCCTGGATAAGCCGAAGCGTAACTCCAAGACAGGTTGCATCGGGATGTTATGGTAAACATACAGCGAAAGATCTCGCACCTAGGTGCGAGACCAGGCTCGAAGTTTGCCTGCGTAAACAGACGAGAGGACGGAGTTTATGTTTCTGTCTCAAATTCCTTACATGCAGGCGCATAACCCCTTCGAGCGATAATGCACCGTAACGTTTAACGACTTCGTCAAAGAGGTACCGGGTTCCTCGATACTGTTTGCACATCGTCTTTTTTAGAGGGCCACGGTCCAAAAGTTTGGCAAGACGATTATCGAACCGCCTATAAGCGTTTGCGTTTGCGTTTGCGTTTGTCCGGCACGTTAATATTCGTCTTTTTTCGAGATAGACAAAATATTCCTCTCTTAAAAGATCCGTTTGTGATCGAGCCAAGTCTAAATCACCGTTTTAAAGACTAACACATAAAACTTTATTATCCCTGGAATACCGTTTCCAACGACCTCATAGAATCACGCGTTGTAAAACGTTGAGTTGTCATTTAAAATTGCATAAATATGATCGGCCTTCTATTCGTTCCGACTCGCGGTTTAACATTGTACAAAGAGTACTCGCTTTTACTCGACAATTAATTTCCATTTCTATTAAAGCCATTATCACCGGTAATACGAATTACCTAGTTTCCTAAACAAGAGAAAATTATACGACAAACTTACTTATAATAAACGAACTTGATTACATCTAAAGAATCCTCTTTGGGTTGTAGGTTAGGTGAATATAATCTATGTATAAGGTTGACTTACCAAGGGAATTTAGACCATAACTGGCTTGATAGACGGCCTGCGACGGACTGCTGATCGGTAGTCCAGAATTACCAAGACCTAAGCTCGAACCGAGGCTCCCTGTACTTTGCTGACCAAGTTGTCCTAAACTTTGGCCGAAACCACCCATTCCCATGCCTCCTTGTCCCAATTGTCCAAGACCTGTAAAACAAGCGGCTTTAATCAAACAGCCGCATGACTCGTTTCAAAAAGGGCAACAACGAGGGGTGGGGATTTGTCGATCAAGGAAATGAACGATGAACGGCACATACGAATCGTCGGACAGCTGTAAAACCAACGGTACGTACGGATAATTTAACCCGTCCAGCACGATGGACACACGGAATTAAATTAGAAGCGGAATACTGTCGAGACTTTGTCTACTGTCGCCAATTTTTAAGACAACGTGTCTCCCTCGTAACCGCGTGCGAAACGCCTGATAATGAGATGACACGACGAATTGAATATAATTAATGTAAAACCGGGCAATTTGTTGCCAGTAGATTTAATAATCTACTCGCCATCGCTTTTCCATCTTTCGTTTCCGACGATTTTAACAGGGATACGAATTTAACAAGATACTCTAAACCTTGATCGATCTTAATTGTAAAAACAGATGTGTCGTATCGATATATTCTATGGGAAATAATTAATTCACTGAAATAACCGTCACTCAACTAACCTGTTCCCATTGTCCATCTTTCAGGAGGTCCACTAAACATTCCAGCACCGCAAAGGTCGGAACTCATCGGTCCAAAAGGAGGCAAGCCATGCGATGGCAGCAATGGACCTGGCGGGGAACGAAAAACTGGGCCGCACTTCTTCCGTTTTTTCCACTTTGCTCGACGATTTTGAAACCACACCTGGAAAACGCACAAACGCCATCAAACTTTATCCTGTCGTGGATGAAGATTCGAATTGTTCTGTCCGATAGGACATTGATCCTGACAGTCGTAACAGGTAAGTGAAAGATCTTCTAATACCCGTAACATTAATCTTACTATGGATATAACCTTTTAGTGAATCTGAAACCAGAATTAGAAATCAAAACCTACGATAGTTTCTGTATCTCGTCTATAATTATAAATTCACTTACGTCTACTATGCTACCTACAATGCGCGATACGATTAAACTAATAGTGGTCCTTAGTATTGTGTATATTCTCTTGGTGGACGATTCTTTCACGGCCAAGTGAAGGTAAGCCTCACAGTCGCAAGCCTTGATAGTCGTAACAAGAAACGTGAAATTTTTTAACACCCGTAACATTGATCTTATCGTATAATTGAAATTAATCCAAAACTAGAACTAGAAATTAGGAACTATTTATAGTTACTTGTTTTTCGTCGTCCATCGATATAAATTCATAATTCTACATATAAATTTATACGTATAAATTTGCCATCTCGTGGTACAATTAAAGTGGTGTTCGGAATAGTATGTTCTTTTGGTGGGCCATTCTTTTACGATCGCGCGAAAGCAAATTCGAGGCAAGACGTTAAGATGTCCCTGGGCGTTACGACAATATCTTCGACCCCACGGCGAGTAGCTATTAGCCGACGTTATGAGCTGTTGATTCTGGCCACGTAGTGGCCCCCTAAGCTGCCAGGGTCCCGGGGACTTGATTTATTGATATCGCATGCAAAGCCCACCCCTGTGCTCTCCGATATACCCTCGTCCTACATCCCCACCCACTACCCTGTTCCACGGACTACAGTCCCTTTCCTGGCACGGTAAAGCGCGCTATAGCCATCTCATATGTGCCCATAAATTAGTACTTTAGCATTAGAGTACGATGCGCGCTTGCGCCTCCGACGCACACGTAGCAACGCGTTACCTGTGGGAGCAACCGTGGCTGCTTCCGGGGGCAACAGAGAACGAAACAGCCAGCCAGTCCGAGGGGTGGAGACACCCTCTGCTAACATGTAGGGATTATACGAATCTAATTGGATATATGGGATTTACACGCTCCAGTGTACTCCAGGTATTGCCAGAAAGCGATCGCCGGATTTCTCCAACGAAGACGGTTTATTACGAGCCGCTAAGTTTCACGATAGAATGAAAACCGCCATCGTATCGCGTTACTACTATGCTAAATTTGTGCGCGAATTTTGTGTCACGTTGATCTTACTCAGATGACGCTAGAACGGTAAGATGTACTTATGCATAGCGTGAAGTAAGTAGGATTACGATGTTAAAAGTTTGAATTATCTAAAAGATTCGAGATGACACTCGATGATCGTAGATTTTAGATTTGGCAACATTTTTAATAGAGCATGATTTGTTTTATGTTTTCTTGGGATACGCTACTTTTCGATGTTTGGGATATTATGTCGGGATATCTTGCTTCATTTGGCGGAGCTTAGGAACATCTGGCACGTCTGTTGCAACTCAAGGATGAATGCTCGTGACGAGAGAATAGCATTAGAGCCGGATGGGTGTTAAGTGCATTGGGATCGAATCGGTGTCTATAGACCATTGGCGCAGCGTTTCACGATAATACTATCCATCGAGATCTCACACATGACGATCGTCGGTAAAATCCTACCGATCCTTGTTTCGAATTGGGAAGACTTCGTTTCGCTCCCCTCTTGACCGAAGGAATCATCGCGAAAATTATGCAAAATCTGTTTCCCCCTTTGTTCGGTCTCCTTCGTCTTGTCGGTATTTCTTGCGGCATTCGTGGGTGTGGTTACGCCGATTTCACGGTACAACTACGCTAGAACTACAGCTAAAAGCCCGTGGATAATTTGCTGTTACACGGCACGTGAGCATTCACGATACAAACTAAAAGAGGGAAAAAGCACAAGGGACTGTCGATGTATATATGCCGCATTATCAAGGCCCCCCTCCGCCTCCCGCCCCCTCTTTGCCACCCCTTACGCATGGCTGATGCATCCTGCATATACGTGCGCCAGAACTTCCGTTAATTAACGCAGGTGAATGCTAATGACTCCTGTTACGAAATAACTGCACACAAAACGAGAGCTTTCGTCGACGATATTGGATGCTGAGCGCCGGACAATCACCAAACTAGTTGTTTGTGTCACCTAAATCGATTCAACTCTTTTGTTGTTCTCTGTCGTCAGAATTGCAACATTTTGTTCAATAATTTTCTTTTAAAGTGTCACGAATAGACATGGACATTTATGCAAATTCACGTTTTACGTATGAAATTAAAGAAATGAAACGTAAATAAAAATTTGCTTCACTCTCAAGACATTTAGCGAGTATTTCACATTCGACGCTTTGTATATTTTCGAATATCACGTGTACTCTATATGTTTCTGTATATCTGAATTTCGTATAAATGCATAAACGTTCGTAGCTTAGTTACAAATAATAATCGTAATCCTTTCGCATGAAAATGGCTAGAAACGGTTTAGTTTCCTCTTCGGATTTATATTGAGATGTCGTAGTTATAATACTTCGTTCTATAATATATCTTCCATTTAATTAACTTTGGAATATAGAGTAAATGTTAGCTTTTATTTCAGTTTTATTCAATCATGATAAAACACTATCGTACCATTGTTAATAATCGTCATCGTCGAATCGTTCTACGTTTATGTAAAGCATACCCATTTCGATGATCACGAATATCTATGAAATTGTGTTAATTACACATATATCACGATACTGGCCGCACTATGACAGGAATGAAACTATCGTTCTCTATGATGACACGCGGACAAAGGTGGTTAGCGAGAATGTTCCCGTACTAATTGCATACCTAGTATGATAGATCAGCGATCATTAAATTCATGTATCTTAAAAATCATGCACTATCGCCATTAAACGACGTCAAACAGATGATATTATAGTTCTACTCAATGTACTACACAATCCATAATATAATCACGGAATGGTTGTTGCTCGACTATCTGGAAATCTCGGGCCATAAACTTGGAATGTCGGTAAAAAGAAATATTAGATCGTTGCATATGAAATGTTATTTCAATCGCTCGCAGTTTCTTTTAAACATCATCATGTATATAACCAAAGAGATTACTTCTGTTTGGTCCGCTATACCGTTTCAAGAACTAAATGATTGTATTATTCCAAATTTAAAAGAATTCACAATTGTCGGATTCAACAATTTTTAGAATGAGATTACTACAAATTCTCATTTACCGTTTCCTTTGAAATAATTCATACGTTAAAAGATTGTCCAGACGGAATTTAGAAGATATATTTAATCCCCCATAAATGTTATATTTTTGTTTGCCACAACTGTTCGATAACTGAAACTATTCCTGAAAATCTAAATTTATGTAGGAAAATCACATAAATATTCTGGATATGCATGGCGACTAGAGTGTATGAGAATTTGATACTTTTATTATAAATCTGAGCAAATTACTTCTCCTTCAGCACCTTGGCTGAAAGCTCAGCCTTTCGATCTTTCGATCTTTCAATCTTAGATGAAATTCTTTCGACGCGCAAACTGCAAGACTTTACCTTCGATAGCTTAAAAACTATTTCCCTTCTATAAAAATTCTCAAAAAATTATTCTCCTTCGTGTACATATAAAGATATTAACGAAGATTAAAGTATATAAAAAGACATTGAACGAAGGAGTTTAAGCGGCCGACTGTTAGCACCGTCAGAAGTGTTCGGAATAGGTAAAGGGTCTCGGAAAGGCAACTGGATTGATCGAATCATAGAACACACCTTTCGATGACTAAGGTTGCTCGACGGATGCCTTTCGTGGCCATAATACCTGAGCCCGAGACGGGCCGGCGGGTCAATTAGGAACATTGCTTTTTAAAAATTGATCAATCACCGCATCGCCGTTGCTGAGGCGCGTGCGCCGCGGCAGCTGTTCCCAGGAAGCACCTGGAATCACGGCGAGGGTGGAAACGAACACAAACGCTTTCGAATAATCAGCATCGGTCGCAACGATGAGTGCCAGCCGACGTTCAAGTAAAATGCATAATCGAAAACGCTTACTGAAAACTCAATCACGTTTTCACAGACACTAAGAAAATTTTTATCATTTTTCATTCCTATGCTGTCCATCGTTTCGGAATTCAAAGTCCTCGATACACGATAGATTATGTTCCATGAATATGGAGATTCATTAGGACACTGCTATATGTAGAGTTAATTATGCGTTTTATCAAACGACATTTGCTTTTTCCCTATCGATGCCGGCTGAATTTACCCGACAATCCAGCCACCTACCCAGTTGACAATGAATTTGCATAAACGATTATCCCTGTTTGGGATTCGTCGTATGCGCGTGAACTGGCGGATGAAGCGATAAGTTGAAAGAAAGATCGACTCTCGTAAATTTAGTCTTTAATAATACCAATATCAAGTTGTCAATCGATAAAGATGATTATTTAGTATATTGTGTACAGGCGCTATATAAGTAGTCGGTGTATATATTGGAGCAGGATTTTCTATTTCAACGCGTGGATTTCTCCGGCGCAATCGCGAATAGCTTAGTTTAACCCGAGAAAAGAGTTCTCGAGCTCTCAGGGGGTTCTATGGCAAGGTGGCAAGAAGCAAGGTTTGGCGAGTTCAGGGGTGGCTTGAGGTTAGGGTGAGGTTTAGGAGGTGGAAGAGGCGGCGAGACCTCGTAAAGGGGGTTTCAGCGGACGCTGATATAAATTGAGCTTGCCATCAAGGCAAGCGGCGGGATCTGCCCAAGACCCTAAGATATATAGAAGTAGCTTTCAGCACGCCATTGAAGAATAGTTCGAGTCGCTTCGCGGAAAAATGGCTGGAATCGCCGCAAAACCGAGATAACGTTTCTCTTACGAGACTTCTCCGGATCCTGCAAGGGCTGAAGCGTTTCTGCGATGAAAACTTAATTTATCACCCGCCATTCTCTAGTCCCTCGACGATGAATCTTTTCCACTCGATCGTAATAAGACGAATATCGTGAAATTTCGGGCTCTGTCGCGCGCGCCAAGTAGAAACGGACAATCACTGATCAGACAGTCTTCGATACGTCAAATTTCGAATGACGTTGCTATTTTCGAAACTGGATCGATGCCTTACTGTCGATAGTTTAGACACGACGAAATTAATCAAAGCATTGGAAGTCAAACCGGCAATTACAAAATGACAATGAATAACCGAAAATTTGCTATATATATATATATATGGTATTCATTCCAGAGTTGGTCGGGACATTTGAATACTCGATCGATGTTCTTGTTTTTTCGTTCTCGAAATCTATTAAAAATCGTAAAACAGTTACATGCGGTTAATATTGAATTTGAATTTCAATCAATGTCCGACCAATATTTTCCAACGGTTCGTGAATACGATTTGTTCGTTCGATCGTTGACAGCTACGATCTCGTTGTTAATTTACTTAATTTAAGAAGAAAATTCTATATATTATATATGTAAGAAAGAAAGAAAGAGGGAAAAAGATAGGATCCAGCCTGATGGTGGAAGCGACTAATATTTAATGAAAATAAATACTACATAAGTTGGTACGATGCGAGCCTGATTGATGACGGTGGTCGGGCTCCTGTCCGAGGGTGGCAAGACGCATTACCCAGACCGCCTACTGTTTCATGTTGCGTTACGTCGTCAGGAGGGACATTTTCGTTGCGCCATTAGTGGATCGTCGTGATCTAACGTCACGACGGAATTAAAATTCGAGAACCACCCCCAAACTCGAGCAACGTCAATTCTAAATACTTCTCCCTATACTTTTTTCGGTAAAGTTAACTTACTATGAATAACAAAATTCTGTTATATCGTTGTATTTATTTATTTATTTTCGCACGCACTTCTCGCAGTCAGTTTCGAGATACCGGTACTAAGGTTAAAGTAAAGAGATGCACGTTCTTGCTCGTAGTGCGGGTAACCTCATAAACGTTGCGCAACTACCGATAAAACGCATACTCGCAGCTCTCGCAGACACGGTGAACCGTAAACTTGATCCATTTATACTTTATTATTATTTCACGGATGCAATATAGTTACCTTAGGATGCCTGTCATGAAATTAGCCCGAATTGCTCGTGGAATTGGATTTATCCTTTGAAGTAAGTGTGCTCGCAAGAATCTGTATGCCGTTATACTTCCACCGGTGAACGATCTATCAATTGCGCCGTATAGAATCGCAGTGTTTCAATCCCATCCTCTATTTACTAGTACAGACGTGTTGCAAAGCTATTTGTCAATATACTGTTCGTTAAATTTCAATTCTCTGAACAAAATATTCATCGTGTTACATAATTACAAAGTGCATATTCATAATTATATTACAAAAGGGTTATATATAGGCTACTGTATAATAAAGTTGTGAATCTAACGACGAAAGTTTAGATAGAACCGGTTAACTTTAATTCGACGATAAGTCCAGATGTATAAATCATTTTCTATAATATCAATCCGACGATGCTGCGAGCTTACCTTCTGTCCACTAGTATTCATCATTATCTGAATTGTTGAAAAGTTTCACAACCTACTCGTCGATCGACCTAATTAAAATTGATTTGATCTTAATTAAGAGATAATAATCGAATTAAGAAGCTAAAGAACTTAAGATTGCACGAGAAACTCTTACTAAAATCACATCGATGGTTCGCTAGTTTTGAACCGGTGTATCTTGTATGGCTGAAAGTTACGCGCGAAGATGAGGAGGGGTGACGATCGGTTTCACCCTAGCAGGCCGTGTATTTTCGCGGGTGTGAAATTATTCAGGACCGGTAGACGTCATAACAAAATGGGCGTTAGATGATGCTCCCTAGGGTCATTGCTGCGACATAGTTTATCCATTGAGAACCCCAATTCTCCTCCATACCTAGCCGTCGCATATGTACACGGGGATGCTTTTCTCTCCGCGTGTTCGTACGAGTTGATTCGCTTGTGTGCGCGTTTACAGCCGTGTGCGTTCAGTACCCAGCGTGATATTTTTCGGCCGACGACACGTAAGAGCTAATATCGCGGTCTATGCATATTTATACGGCATTAAAAATCACCCCTCCCTTAAAATGCATAGGCTGCTGCATAGCAGACGCGTTGAATCTTCGTCGAGTCGCGTAGGCTGAAGCGTTTGTCACGTTGGGGGGTTGCTACTAGACGGCATCTCGTGCTCTTTGAACTTTTACTATTTCCACGAATGTTGCTCACGGTTGTGCTTTCTGTTTTGTTGCGTTCGCGGTGACATAGCGGTAGCCATGCTAATATTATAGCAGAGCTCGTGCGTAGATTGAAGTTGTAATTGTTAATGTTGGACAATTAATTAATGTTGTACAAGATTTTCATACGAATCGTAAACTTAAACAGAGGACTATATCTTCTTATTTACCTAAAAAGAAACTTACCACGGTCTATATTTTAACCATACTTTTGTCACAGGGGGATACGTCTATGCCATTATTTAGCAATATATTTAAAGATGTTTCGAAACGCGAACATTTTTCATGTTTAATATTAGACTAATGTTAGACTAATGTCTGTTGTCCCAGTGTATTCTTATTCGAGCAGGACGTTGATTTATTTTCCGGACACGTCTCGCCGCCGGGGCGTATTCGATATTCGTTCGATGACGTTCATACGTTACAGACGGGCCAGAAACAATGTGGCAGTGATTTAACACGGGACAGAACCGTGATCGAGAGTGATTCGCGATGCGGCGAAACTTGACGCGCGCATGTTTGATGCGCCATCGTAAAACACTCGATTGCCGCGTACACGTGTCTGGTTATACGCTGGACGCATCCAGGTAAATGATCAGTGATAGTTTACGGGCGGAAATTTTGCAGATGGAAATTGCATATCGATCATACCTGGCTTTCGATACTCGATTCAATGCCCGCCAATGCGAGGCCATAATTCCATATTGCCCTTTTGCGTATTTTTTTCTTTTTTGAATAATCCTTTTCCCTCAACACGTGTCACGTGATATTAATCGAACGATGACGATTGAAAATTTTTATTCGTTGAAGTAGGTTTATCGTTTAAATTCGAATCGCTAGCGAGAATCGTAAATTTCGTTGGTATAAATCGAAGAAAGTTCAGTCTCAAGCGTCGCAAGCTTTCCGCTGCTGCGAGTGTACATTGAAACCATTTCCCATTTCTCAGGACAAGACAATAACGAACTACATTTACCCTCGGTGCAGTCACTTGTTTGTCCCAAAGGATGGTCGAATGACATCGCCATTCGTCCACCTCCCGTGGGATACTTTGAAAGCAATACCCCAACATCCGCCACCATGCACCGTCTCTCACAACGGCATATGTGACTTTTAGCCGACGTAGACACAGATTCAAACTTCGATCATTTCCCGAAATTAATTAGGGCACCCAAGTTCATAACCAAATTCATTATCTGTTATTTGAATTTATTTTTCGTGTAATCGAAGAACCAAGTGAGTTGAAATATAATATTCAAACATGATCTGCAGTTAGATCATATCAATGAAAATACATCTGCACAGACGTTCACGTCATAACTTTCAAATTCTATTTATTACTATGTACAATAATACAAGAGATAACTGTTTAAATTTTAAGTATTCAAGTATAATCTACAATTGGAAAATATTAAGAAAAGTACATCTGTAGAAACGTTTACGTCATGATTTAGCATTGTTGAATATTGTCCGAATCGATAAAAAAAGCGGTATCGCGGCAGATAATTTTTATCAAAGGAATGCATCAGAAAAAAGAGACAAACCTCCGAGAACAAAGTCGTAAGTTCAGGTCCATAAATCTGAACGTTTCCTTTGGAAGTTGTATTCGTTCGTAGCATTAATCCACGATTAAGACGTTTAAATACTTTTTCGGGAGATACGGACAGGTAAACGGACAACGAAAGGGCGGAAAACGAGCGATCGGCATAATGGGATAGTTCAGCGACAACAATTCGCTCTCAGAGCCCCGTTTCCTTCTTTTCTTCTTTTTTTTTTTTGTTTTTTTCTTTTCTTTTTTTCTGTTCTTCCTACTTTTTGTCGCTCGCGAAGCTTTCGTACATAGCTTGTGGCTATCGACGGAAGATCGTGTCCCATAAAATTTCCGAGCAGTAGTAATCGAAAGGACCCTTCAGCCTAGAAACGGGCAGTTACCTGAGGCAGTTAAGTTAAATGCCTGTTAGCAGACGTTAACTGCTCGCCGCTATGGGTTCTATTCCGTGGACGATTGCAATTTTAATCGCCTCTTCATTATGATTAAATTTAAATCGGCTGTGTGCAGGTCTAATAAAGCTCGTTCCGCGGTTGCCGCTCTGGAAACAGAAAATGTCTCCTGGGCGGATTAAAATACGCGTAATTAAAACCGTAAAGCGCCAATACGTGTCCCCGAAAATAGACTGTCGGCTTCGCGATAAATGTCTGGCTGAAAAAAGCTTTTTGTCTGAACGTGGGCACACGTGTGCGCGCGCGTATACGATCACGTACGGGTTGGCGGACATGTTCATCGCTGCACCGCCGGAATGATTGAGCTTTATTTGAAGCATCGAGATCGGTTAATTAATATTCTAGAGATGATTGACGGTAAGGAACGGTGCGTTTGTGTATACGTTTCTAAAATCATGTAACGAAACGCGAGAGCTGAAACGATACGAGCGTGTAAGCGAACGAGCGCGCGCGCACACAAAAAGAGCCATTGACCCCTGGTCACGAACAGAGGGTTTCGAGAAGGGATGAAAAAAAGCCCTTGGACGTTCCCCGCAGATGGCATTTTTCGCGCATCCACGAGAGCTGTGAAATTATTTATAGCCGTCGAATCGCCGTTTTGCAACGAATAATTTTCGAATATCGTCGAACTTTTGCTCGACGATGCGGCATTTTTCCCTGGATACCCGCGTAATGCGTATGTCGCGCGCCAACGCACTCCACGATTTTATTATTTCCAATATAATATTCGTAGGATCGGAGGGTTGGTAGATCGACCGCGACAGACAATGGTTCGCGAGAAACGAAAATCGTAGGACGAATCAAGAGAGAGAGAGACAGAGTGAAAGAGTATCGAGTATCTGCTTCCTCCGCTTCTATGTTCGTTTCTTTCTATCCCGTTGCGTTTCGTTTTTTCATATGGGAATATAGAAAATGTCATTGGTAGGGTGTAGAGGATCAATCGCAAACGAACAGAGGAAATAAATAAGCGAGAACGGGAAATAAGCAAAGTGAATGAAAGAAAGGACAAATAAAGGGTGTATTTATATTTTATTTGAAATAATAAAAGTCGGTCTAATGTATAATTCATTATATCCATTACTACTAATTAAACCAAGTGAAAGGACAGTAGAGGGGTGAGTGAATTTTTTAACGATAAAGTTAGCGGCTTTTGATTATTTTATTGTTGCTGATTGAGACGGATTTTCATACGAACTGGCCTCGCTTTCATTAAATTTCTGATTATCACGTTAAAAATTGCATCGCCGATGTTTATCTCAGACAGAGACCGGTCGCTTGACCGTGGTCACGCTAAACGAGTGCCACAATTGAAAACGTTATTATATTAACGACTAATTGAATGCATCGCATAATTCTGGGTATTGGCTACGTGATGCCGCATCGAAGTAATTGTTGATTGTAAAGCAGTTCCGACGAATGCGTTATCGTGCAAGCAATGTAATAGTTGTTAATTAACAGCAATTAGAGACGAAACGGCAATTACATCTCTTTTCAAGTAGTAATAAATTACAACAGATCGATAAATCGTAATATTTCATTACACTATTTCAAGTATTTTGTTGGTAATTAGAAAACTCTTCCTCGCTCGCGCTCTTCCTCCGCCAACGCTATCATCGCATTAAAACCGGTCGTTGGTTAATTTTTAGCTGCATCCGACGCCGTTCCCCTGATCCATTCCGTAGTCTCGCAACTACCTTCATGTTCCGACTCTGTTTCGCTCGATTAAAAAGTCCCGATTGTTCGCGCAGGAAATTCTGCAAACTTCATAAGCGAAGTATTCTTTCGGCGATTCTTCGTATCGCCAATTACCTGGTTAAGAACATAATTTAATAGCGGCTCGCGTTCCACGATTCTCGCGCCAATTGTTTGATTCGCTATCGTTCTTTTCCCTCTCCTTTTTTCTTTTTTTTCTTTCTTTCTTTTTACGGCGAATGCAACGTTCCTTCGTTATACGAAACGAGTACGTGTATTTTGTGAAATTTTTGATAGTTTTACTTGTAAAGCATTTCTCCCTCTTCCAAATTGATTAGGAGTAATCTTATCCGGTTAGAAAGTAAAGACTGGCCCCTTTTCCTGGGTATTATCGCGATATTGAATATGCACGTTTTTCCGCTTACTTTATTCATAAACTGCTATGTTTTCTGACGATATCTGATGAGATCTGTACACGACTAAAGTAGAAACAAAGCCACCGAGGTTAATCGTTTGATTTTCGAACAAGTACACGGTAATTACGTGTTTCTATATTAAAATATGAAAAAATTCTGACAATGGAGTTGATCGGCTCGATTCTCAAGTAGTTTATATCGCTACACGTAAAAGCTATTACGGCTCTGAAAGTGTCGGCTTTAAAATTGGAGAAACGATTACAACAATCGTTCTGTCGAATTCTATTGTAGCCAAGAAATGTTCGAGGCAACTGTTAACGCAAATAAATAGTAACAATTCTGCTAAAAGTATTCGGATTTGGAATTGAAAAGAGTCAATATTGTAAAGAGGAAAGCAAATATTTACGGTTCTCTCGCAAAACAGACATAGAATCACAATTAATCGAAAACCATCTCCGTTTAAAGGAATAAAATGCGAAAACGCCAATAGGTAATGAATCGTAGCGAGTGCGTCGCACCTCGCGATGCACAGGGTGCAAAAGAGCCACGTGTGCACGCGACACACTCCGACACATCCACGGGGGTGTCCCAGCCCTCGTAAAAATGTTGAACGGCGGTCCGCCATGGCGAGTCAAGAAATCTTTGATAGCGACGCTCGATAGTATAGCGACGCTGGGCGCCGGCGCCTTTCCCTAGCAGCCCCATTGGTGCCTGAGGCCCTCTCCACACGAGAGCCCGCCGCCGGGTTTCCTTGGAAACGCTTCGTTCGCTCTGATGTCTACCCTCGCCCATGGAAAACCTCTTTCAATTAGGCAGCCAGCAACCCCGAGCACCGACCGTCGGATCACCCTCTCTCTTTTTCCCTCTTTTTCCCTCTTTTTCCCTCTTTTTCCCTCCTTTCCCCTCTTCTCACCGGCTTGTCCGCGGTACTTCTCCAACGCGTATCTACCTGCGTCTCGAGGTATAGCTTTGCGACGAGTTCTCGTTCGCATCGACGACTCTCCCCCCTCCAGTTCCCCACGATTCGTCGTCCGTTTAGTGATTTCCTTCGTTCTTTAATAATTATACTGGATGTTCGAGACTCGGAGACTCGACAATAGGAAGTTACGTTACGCTCGAAAGCATCGTGACGTTTCTCGAGTGGAGGGATGACGAAGAATATAGAGAGAAGACGTTCGAGCAAGAACGAAAGAAATTCTAGGGGATATATTACGCGATCGGTTGATCCGATGGGCGGGGTGGGGCGGGGGGAGGGTGAACGTTTGACCGAGGAACGAAGAAAATTAGTAGACGAAAATAATCTGTGGATTTAAACGATCCGAACTGTCGTCGTGTATATTTGGAGCACGTCGATCGTGATGTCATGGAACCGCGAGATTAACGTTCGTAATAACGAATTTCCTGATAACCATCGTATGAAAAATATCAAGACTCCGGTAGGAGCGTCGCACACATGCCGTTTTCCACATGCATGTGGACACGGGAAAAAGAAGACGAGCAAAAACTGTTTGATATGCAGCACGACGCCCGGCTTGACTGACGCTTCCGAGTTGCGAATAAAATTTTCATGAATTTCTATTAGCTTCGTTTTTCTAGACGTGCCCCGGAGACTTAAAAAAGCTCCAGCCAGTTGTTGGCTGAGAGGGAAGAGCGTGAACCATATCTCGTTGGTCAAGACTCGAGTATCGGTTTTATCAATTTCCGCTTTAAAGCTTCGGTCCACGCTTCCACGTTTTTAAATATCTCATTAGTGCAACAGATACTATGCTTATATATGTACAAGGGATTAATTATTTGCCCACAATAGAGTATAATATTCAGATGCTCTAGTTACATGATCTAGATCCTTTTTGAATATTCTTCTGGATAAGTTAAATAAATACGAATAAATTTGGATGGTATTTGAAAAATGATTGAAATTTCGGTAGCGTCATCTCTTGTGCAATTTCTCCTAGTTATTCCAATGATCTTTGAATTTAGCGTACGCACAGAGTCAGGGAAAGTTTCGAGAAAGTTTTGCGGTTACCTCACAGCAAGTCAAAGTCCACCAAAATTCGAGACCCCGTAGGGTGAAGGCTTAACGCTACTCCAAGTTTCAGTTTAATCCGAAAAGCCGCGGTAGGCCAGCGAAATTGATTTTGAGACACTCGCGGTACCACCTAGTTATGCCTATTAAACGTGTCTCTTGTTGTTCAAACAACGACGTAGAATCAAGCAACCGGCATTCCTGCTTGAAATATTATAGGAAATTGTTGGGTAAGAATTTCATCGTGTTTAATTCGTTACCCTCGGCTGTTTTCTCAGAATTATTCGAGCATTTGATCAAAAGTGAAAATATTGTCTGAAGCATTTTTTTCGTCAAAAATTTATATCGTCAAACTGTAGGGATGGTTTGCAAAACTTACTTGTACTCGACTTTCCGTGAGGCCAATTTTCACAGCTATCTCCTCCCTGAGAAAGATGTCCGGATAGTGCGTTCGATTGAAACACCTTTCCAGTTCGTTCAGTTGGGCCGGTGTAAATCTCGTTCGGTGCCGTTTCTGCTTGGCAGGTTTGTCATCGCCTTGTCCAATCGCAGCCGCGTTTCCTATCGTAGGAAATAAATTTTTCAATCTGTTCAATTCGATCAAACCTATCTGCCTTCGTTTAATTATGAATAATTCGACTAAATTAAAGTGTGCTAATCAGGAATCCGTGAAATTGAGAGAGTTAGGAGAACTGACGCTAAACGTAGTACAGCGAACATAATGATCAGTTTGTAATTTTACGCTTTCGTTGCATTTTGGGGAATCTGAATGATCATTTGTAAAATATATGAATAAAATCTTCTTGCGTTATACGCTTTCCCGTTTTGATTTTTTTGCAGCAGTAGCACTTCGTTTTTAAATACGGACTGCGTTTATTTAAACGAAATGTTGGCCAGTGTCTGATTAAATAAACTTCCACCATCTAATCTACTTTATGTGAACGAGAACTTCTATCATATGATCTTTTAATAAAATCGCTAAAGTCTTGTTACGTGAATTCTAATTATATAAATTTGTCCCTTGAGAAGTTCGAAGAAATGGAATTCTACCGTACAAGTTTCATGCTTTAGTCGTCCACTGTTAATAAGAATTATTTAAAATGTTCAATTCATCGTCAGCATGATCCTATTCCTGCGGACTTGTTGTTTCAAATTCTTCACCCCGACACTGGATTCGCCGATTTCGATACAATCTTCCATTACTTTCGCGCGCCAAGTGTACCGTCAACAGCTTGCACGCGAGGAAGCGAAATTTAGAATTTATTCTACAAGGAAACGGTATCAGGGCTTGGCCGTCGACGAATAATAAAAAGAACGAAAGAGAAAAAAAAGAAACGGGTATACACATTCGAACACGGTAAAACGCTTACCCGTGCCAGGCATCGTCATGATTAATTCCTGATGAAGCGTGAGGCCACTGCCGGCAGACAATCCGGTGCCCAAATTCACTCCCAGCACGCCGTCCAACTTCTCGTGCCTCTTCAGGTCCTGCGCATGAAGATCCTTCGCTCCTGCGAACGCGAAACGCGAAAAAAACGAGCCATTACAGTTTTCTGTTACTCCGCGGCCGCCACCGGCCCCTCGTCGTGCTCACTCCCTTTTCTGCTCTATGTAGTTTAAATTTGTATAGGAGCAGAAGCTGAGTGGCCGGTGGGGAGGGGAGCACGAACCACTTAGCACGAAGGTGCGAGAATCGTCACCGGCCTCTGGCTTCTAGGCGAGCAAACACATACATCGAGATCTGCCATCGTACACGGACACGTGTTCGCGCGCGCCGACACTCACAGCTACGTGGTCGTAGGAAATTTCTAGAATGCGTGGGTGGAGAACGACTGAAACACCCGCACAGGGGACACGGTGATTGCGCGGCCATCGCGCGTCGTTGTGCTTTGTCAAACCTGATTACGTAATCAACTAAACTAGTTCCTAACCTCCAAGAGGCTGATCTAGGGATGTTTTTCACAGTATCAATAAAAACAATGGCGCGAGTGATCAGCTCGAGGAACAATGGAGAGCAAGTGGAAAAATCGTGTTCGGTACAGCGAACAGCTGTAACTAAGTTGAAATTTAGACGGCACATAAGGGGTGAGTGTGACGAGAGTGGCGTACTTAAAAATTTGTCAGCTTTCAGATTACCCATCTGCAAAATTAATCCTAGAAGCGAAGTACTTTTCTTTGTTGGAAGTGTGATCCTTTTGTTCAAATACAGCATTATATTATATTATGCATATATATATATATATTATCTCAAAAAAGATCGTTTTAATTATTTTTCAATAGTAAACAAATATATCATCGTATATATTTAATACGACTAGATTTGATATTATGACATCATTAGTAGTCAGATTCTACGAAAAGGTTGTTCTCGTTATTAGCTGTTTGAATAGTTTGTCATTTTCTACTTTAACGTTTGCTACCCTGCTTCTTTTAGTTATCTTCCAGCAAACCAACGATATTAAATAGGCAATGGAACGTTAAATTTTAAAGATTCATCAAGTCTAAGAACGCTATGGGTAACAACGAAAGAATTATTAAAACCACATTCTCTCCGTTGGAAAGTAGATTTATATAAATCAAAAATTTATTTCGTGGAATATTACGCTTGCGATATAACACATTATATATAAAATTGATTATAAAATTTTCCTGAATATTCTGTTATTTCTCAAATCACTGGATGGTAAGTCGCCTGCATTAGGATCATCGTCGCGGTTAGTACATTCCTCTCGATATCACAGATGCTGTTAATTAAGCGTCGGATCGTACATCAAACGTTATGAAGTCACACGCGTTACACCGGAACGATAATATAGTAACCAAGGAATTTTATTGGTTTCATAAACACGCTGACCGGCCCGGCAGTTTTGCATCGATATTTTATAATCCGGTCAGCTAATAGTGATTCATACGGCGCGTTTGGGCCGGCGTGTATTCAAAATGCTTAATGCGACTGTACACGCATAATAACGTTAAATAGTCTGGAATTTGAACTGGTGTTGGAAACATCGCGGCAATAGTTAGAAAATTTCGATCGAACCGCATATTTTCGCGAGAGATCGAACAATCATCTCGCTTTTTACCAAGTTATGCAAATCTCAGGCGCACAATCCAATCGTTTTTATCGGACCGATATCTCACGCATCGTGTACGCGTATTAATGTAATTTGTATATCTGATGAATATTGACTGCAAAACGTTTCACCGACCATAACTGTGAATCGTCCGCCGTGACTTTGCAAATTTCTTGCGTTCCATCGTGCACATTATTCGCGATAGAATTATCTCCAAAGTTTTATTTTGTTTCTATTTTTCACTTCGTTTTTCGTTCAATTACAAGTCATATAGACGACAAATCACTTTAACATAGAAAGGAAAGAAGAAGAAGAGAAAGAGGGAAGTAATGAAAAATCCGATATGATTCGAAAATTAAATTCATGAAAATACACCATGCTCGACGCGTATGAATTATAAATGATGGAAAATGTTGGAGCAGCGGACGAATCGAAAGGATCATAAAACAGCGGAAGACGTCTCGAAGTGTCGAGGAGCATGGTTCGGAGAAAGGGCACGATCCTCGGCGACCACCAGCGTGCAGCAACCGTTTACTCAATGGGAACTCCGTATGAATGAACTTTATGACTGTTCTTTATTTTCGTTTTATTTTTATGGATCTTGATGATTTTATTTCGATTTTACTGGTCGAGACCCGGTATTTATGAGCATCGTCGCTCTCGCCCATCCAAAATTCGGTAGGTTTCTTTGATCTCTTCATCGTGGATTTTTGTTTCAGCGAAAAGAGCGGTGAAGAGAGATAAAGAGAGGGAGGGAGGGAAGAAGGGAGAGAGACGACGACGACAGATGAAAAAAGCGGGAGAAAGAGAGAACGCCGATACTGGATTCTTCCATGAATTTTCCAACAATTTTGTGCCGCAGCTGCGAAGCTTGCACTAAAAAAGAGCACGTTGAATTGAATTGTCACTATGTGATCCGCGCCATGACCCGTGTAATTTAATTCGTCTCGATCAAGATCAATTTGAATCGGCGACAAAAAAAAGCGTATTTTATATAAAGAATGAAACAGTATGTGTCGCAAAAGTTGCGAACCGTTCGTTCTTTGCTACGCAATATCATAAACGAGAGTTTCGATTCTTTGAAATTTAAAAGGTATTTAAAACGAAAAATAAAGAGGGGCAAATAAATATTAAATCTATACGGGTGTTAGCAAATTCAATTCGCTTAATTGGTCGAGGCGAGTTTTGATAAAAATTGGCAAACAAGATATGATTAGTGCGAAAGTGCCGTTTCGCGAGGATTAGTGCTGCAACCTTTTGTTTGCTTCGCAACCGTTCGCCTCTCATTAACGCTAAGAATCATTGTTTAATCCTATTCTATCTGTTCGGATTATCGGATTATTTAATCGAATTAAAAGGATGGCACCCTAAGACAACGAATCCACTTGCGTATGGTTATTTTCCATTTATGTCAGGTTGTCCGAAAAGCTCCTGTCGTTCTATAAGGAAATAACATTACATAAGTTCATTGAATTATGCAGGAACATAATAATAGGAGTACGACGAAATAGATCATACCTAATTCGAAAAGAGAAATTGTTGTTCATCTATTATCATCTTATGAAACAAAAGAAACTTTTCCGACAACCTAATATACATATATTTTGCTTTTTCTTTTAAGCACTGTATCTCTTAATTTACTTTCTTATTGATACAAGTCAGGAAAAGGACAAAATGAGTCTCGATACTGCAACACGTCGTAAGAATGATATTTTACAAGCACTAATGATAGTTTTAAAAGTTGACGATTGACAGTACAATCCTCTTCAACGTTCGATTAATAAATTTATAAATCGATCCACTAATATTCATTTAGACATGAAAAATCACGAACAGTATATACTTTTAATGCATCGATGTAATATTTAAATGAGATTAACGCTTTCAACGAAGTTGTTTCATCGTCGTCGCGTTTCTGTGAAAAAAAATGTCACGATTTAAAAAAAAAACCTAGGTAGGAAAAATATTTTGCAAGTCGTGTTAAAAATATTGGATATCTTTAGTGGAAAAAATTTGTATGTGTGGATAAATGAATCTAAGACGAAGGAGGTTGTACGTGGCGACAAAAATCGACAGTTAATTGTTCTTTAACTGAACCGACACGTCGTGCTTTTGCTCGGTTTCTACCACTAGTCCCAACTCTAAATCGTTCCTTAACTTCCCGCCTAATGTAATCAGCGTTGAAGTAATTAAGGTCATCAAACTCGAGAAGCGGTTTCCTTGGGCGGGAGAGAAGCGAACAGGCGTCCGCCACGTGTTATCGAATCAAAGTTTTCCTTTTTATCGTTCGACCAACTTTTCCCTTCTGTTTCGCGTGTGTACCGCGATTTTCGACAGGGAAAACCGAGATTGACTATGGCGTTTGACGCACGCGACGTATAATTTCTGCATGATCGTTGATGGGGATGAATGGGGATGAATGGGGATGGCGATTGTATTTCGCCCATCTTTCGGATTTTCTGGAAATTTTTTTACAAAATCTGAGAGCTTTATATAAAAATACAAACATTGACCGATGTTCGAACCATTAGAAATGGAATAGAATATGTTGAAATTTTTCATCCCGATTCCAGATTTTTTATATCATACTATGTATCTGGCAGGATCGAAAAGATTTGATAACATATTCGAATGGCGCCGTGCGAAATATTTTGCATAATTTGCATCTATTTTGTTATTAATTATTACTACAATTAGCAAAATAAATTAATTTCAGTAGGAAATATTTCTTGGAAGGAGGAACGTTGACTAATTATTAACGAAGATTATTGCTAAAATATTCAGATTGTATCTTCTTAATTGACATTGGATATTTTGCATATACGTAGTTAGAAAGGAACGCGCGCCGTCGGACAGAGCTTTCTCAGAGCGTAGCTCGACGTTCCACAATAAAAATAAATAATCGAATGAATATATTATTGTTCATGAAGCTTATAAATATTTTATACTATAACGCGGATAGTTAAGGTAACGAATAAAATATAATTCGCAAGTATAATTGCTTAAATGTGTCAGCGATTGTACGTTTCAGGACGCTCGGTATCAGAAGCGTGGAATTGCTTATTTTTTAACAGATTTTTAGTGGTTAGTATTATATGAATCGTTCTTTCATAATTAACAACCCTTTAAACGTAAATGGCAGTATTATTTTTGACGTTTCCATGTTTTCGGCTAATGTTACTTTTTAAACGTTAATGAAAGGAGATTTTCATGCAAGAAAAATAATCGAGAGTTATAAAGTCTTAATTTCAATCTTTTAAGTTCAATTATGTTTTATGCAAAAGAATAATGTTTATTACTTAAAATATCATTTTTAACCTACTCAGATATTAACATTTTTCCCCATTTTTGATAACTGGAATTCGGTTGAGCAATTCTTTTCCACGAATAAGTTATCGAATATAATGAAACTTATACAATTAAGAATCAAAGTTTCCGGAGCCGTTCGTTGCTCGCCGCCGTTACTTTCAAAACCACTCGACGTTTCGATGCAATAAAAATATTCTGCTGCCACACTTTTAAAGTACACGTTTAAAGAACAGAGAAAAAAAGTAATTTTTTCACCTGTCACCACAGATCATCGTTCTCGCAAATAGAATATTTAATAACCGAAAAGGACTTGTACGTAAAACGATGAAAAATCTTTGATCCTCCACATTTCAACTGGCAAGGACTACGACGAAATACCATCCTAAGCTCAATTACCATAAACACGTAAGTCAGGCAATGTCATACGCTTTCTTAGGAATAAAAAAAGCGAAAGATGGCCAAAGCAATCTCAACCCTTGCACAGCACAAAGGACTTTATTCCCCACTTTTCACAATCAAACCACGAAACAACGAAACAACGAAACGAGAAAATAATTTCAGCAGACCCTCAAACATCTCTATTTAGCATTATCCTCCGACTAAGCATCCTGGAAAATTGTGCAACTTCACAGAATCGATTTCGAAAGCTATTGTACGTGCGATCACGCGATGGAAAGTTCGCCACGTAAATTTCCTTGAGAAATATTCCAAAAGCACACGGGATTCGTCGAGGAGTTAAAAACTTTTTGGTCGCACCTCTCTGTCATTACTTACCGGGAATACCGTGTACCGAACCGCCGGCGGAGATGTTGTTGAGCATGCCGCTCCCAGGGAGTGCAACTCCCGACACAGATAGGACGGGGTTACAGAAAATCCGCGTGTCACCGCGAGCCACCCTCGAAAGTTCCGTGCTACGAAACAGTATATACAACGAAAGGATATTGCGAATATTTCTCGTGGATAGAACGCGACAAGATGCGGTATACACGACGAGACGTGTTCATGAAACGGCCCGTGCCCCAGCAAGGCAAACAGCGGACTGCCTAGCTGCCATATCCGAGCTCCCCCACCGCCGAGGATAGCCGTGGATGTCCCTCTCTCTGTCGCGCGAAACACCCTTTTGCGGGCCTCTTCTTCTCGCCCGTTGCACGCGCCAGATCGTTCTCACTCCTGTACCTGGCTTGTGGGCGTGATATTAAATCGCTGCCGTGCTTCAGACTCACCGATGCCGCCAGGAACGTACTTAGTCGAAAGGGGAACCTGCAAACGATACGTATACCTGAATGAAACAGCGTTTCCAACTTAGCAAATGTTTGGGGATGATCCGAGAAGTTTGGCGATTTAAAGTAATTAAGAATGCCTCGTTCTCGGAAGTAAAACTGGCTTTTGGCAGGAAAGATGGCTCGCTGGAGGAAAACAACTGACGATTGGTCGTGCGAATGGGTAGCACTTGGCGCTTATGATCAAGATTCGAAGGTACTTCCAATAGTTTCGGTCTATCGGACGTTTAATCTGTAACATTGTGAGCAAGTTGGAGAGGCTAGAAGTTGTGAAAATAGGGGTCTACGTTGATAGAGACGGGCGAAGGTCCAATGAGATCGGCGTACTTCCGGTAACGCTTTATGGGAAATGTTACGCGACTGGAGAACCGATAGAGAGACAGATTGGCAGGACAAAAAGCGGGAAGAAGAATATATAAGAAAAGATATAGCGATATCAAACGACGAAGAAGAAGATGACGAAGGAAAAGAGAAGAGTGTATACGCGAACCAAGTCTCGCGAATGAAGAGGGGGATGAAGGAAAAGAGTAAAAATGGAGAAAAAGAAAAAAAAAAAGGATGGAAGGAAATCGAGAAGCGGTAGTGGCAGAGTTTTGCTCACGGACTACGGTGGTTGGCGGGGCTGTCCATATCCGAGGTAAACTCTATCCAGGTTACTGTAGTCTAGCTGTCTCTGTTTTGCGGTAGGCGGTAACCGCCACGGACGCAGCTCCAATGAGCGAGTAGCCCGCCCTCTGGATGCCCCACTAGCTTACCCTCTGCTGGAGATTTATTGAAATTTTATTTTTATGGCCGGTAAGCACGGCGTCCGGTGGATGCAGGGGGTTGCAGGGTGCGCGTCGGGGCCAGACGGAACGAAGGAGAGAGGAGGATTCCTTCTCGTTTCCTCCAACTTTTTTTCCACGTTTCCTCTATCCTCGTTTCGCCACCAACGACAGCCACCCTGTATTTTATCCCTTTCCCTCTTTCGCGTTTTTTCTCTCTTTGGCCTGGCTGTACGCTGCCGCGTAGCCCGGCCACTTTATTCACTACGTCCTTTTAATTCAATAGCTACCCTTTTTATAAGGTAGCGGCCGCCGAGCGAAGACGGAAGTCGGCCGCGTCGCTTCCAACGTCAACCACGGCACCATATGCCAACGATCGCCTCTACGCTAACCTATCGACGCAACCTTGTTCTCCAACTTTTCTTAGCCTTAAATATGCCAGTAGTCGACCAAACTTTGCAATTGTCTATCGCATCCGTTTATCGCGATTCAAGGCACATGTTTACCGTGTAATGCTTCGAAGCATTGAATCGAACACTTGAAATCGTGCTGACTTTAGAAAGATTTGATATTATCGAGAGGGGTTGTTACGTGCAACGGCGCAGACAGAAATGGTTATAAGCGCGTTAAAAGGAAGTAGATCGAGACTCTGGTACGTTCATGCCAGACTATTGTAGTCTGGCGTTACAACGTCGTCCTGTGTTTAACTTATCGATTAGCATCCTCACGCATCTTCCTGGTATGACGTGACACGATGCTACATGATCTACATACGTATTCTTCTGCATGAATTACCATTATTATCTCTGGGATTACAATAGTAAGTAAGTTTTCTGTCCGGCAGATCTTTTTTTTTTCGTGCTACGATACTTTGATGCAACTATGCTTCTTGGATTTTACACGATAGTATAGAAATAGTATAGAAATTAATTCATAATTATCATGACAAATATTCGGGATAAATTACGTTAGGTGCAACTACTGATAGGCAAGCTGAAATAAAAAAAATTTGCAGATGCAAATTAAAATTATTTTATTCCTCGCTACGAACGCTTCGTCTCTTTATCTTATAAATGTTATTACAAATATTCAATTGCACCGTTTGCGCAGCATGAAAAATGGTAGAGGAAAAAGAAACATTGAAACGCTTTATTTCCCGAACGTCGATGCGAAAATTCATACTTGTCCAGCGGCGTGCGTCACCGGGAACGGTTATTTCAGTGTAGAAATAAGTTCGTAATAAACGTTGAAATACTACGCGCCGACAAATAACCGAAATTCGTTTTTGTCAGAATAACGATGCAGTTAATCGTCGTTGCTTTGTCGACGATCGCACGCGCAACTTACCATCGATGCGCGCTGGAATTTAAAAAAAAAAAAAAAAAAAAAGAAAGACGGTTACTGCGGGAAAACAATTAAACACGATAAAAAATTTCGAAGAGAAATTACGATCTCTCGAAGAAGAAGCAAATTTTGCAGAAATGCCACGCGCAGATACCAAGAAGCCATATTGCTTCCAGAAGGGGCGGATGTCAAAGAAATTTAATAAACACGGCAGAAACGCTTCATCGTTCGACTATTCGGCATTCTTGCATTAATATGAAGATAATTTACAGCGTAGAGTTAATATCCGAGACGTACTGCTTTCGAAGTGGCTCATCGACGACAGGCCGAACCACACAGGCAGAAATTAGATTCGTCTGATTTTCTAAATTCGCGAAGTAACGCGCGAGCGCCAACCTTAATTCCGCGAGATCATTGAAAAGAAAAGCAAACATTCGTGTTAACACATGGGAGTACATGGATAATGGTATTAAAGATAATTAACGTCGGTGGTCCATAGTATTCGATCACTAGTCGAGCGAAAACGGCGAGAAATGTTGGAGCGCCGCGCGGCGATGTGCGTGGTCGAACAAACGCTGACTGTCCATGGAAAATGGTGTAACCAGTGGTACGCTTGGTTCCTACGCTTCCAAAAATACGCTGGAATTCTCCGGTTTAATGAAACAGACATAACCAGAGAATGCACGGCGGGATTCGTGCGCGCACCACAGGAATTCTTCGGCTACAACGCAATTGTATATTTCAAATATCCGCCGTTTGCAGTTTTTATTCTCGGTCAGCAGCTACATTAACTTTCCGCGACTAGTTGATTACCGGTTAATTATTGTTACAATCGTGTTCTGGCAGCTCGATTACCTAGGTTCGATGCACCTTTGGAGGGAAAATTCGAAATATAAATTGCCAAAAGAAGAACGTTATAATAGTCGAACGATCGTTTAATCAAGGTTGTCGTCCTTCCAGAGAATTCGTCGAACGAATTTCCAACGACTGGAAAGAATAAAAAATTTCGAGTAGCTCGGATCGATCGGATCACACGTATTTTTAACTTGGTGACTAACGTTCAAATCGGAGTATCTATATTTCTTTTTAATTTTCTCCTTGTCTTCTCCTCCCTCGTTTTGTTCCTTTAAACGATAGAAGAGACGAGAATTGCAACAATGGCAACACACGAAACACTTGGGCGGCGGAAACACGCAGAGGCATATGTGCCTGTAGGCGATCGATTTTAAACAGGCGAGACGAGCTGCGGCAAATTGACAATGTGTCGAATGCAGACTACCGATGCCTCTGGCTAAAACTACCCTTCCGTGCTGCGAGATCGAGGTTCGTTTTAGGTGTAACACGTCACGCGTTTTCCGAAAAAGACTCCGCGTCATGAATTCTTTATCTTTTTTCCAAAGTAGGATTTTTTTAACGTTACTTCGACCCAACGACGGAAATTTTCCGCCCTGAATTATTACGTGCTCTATTCGCTAATTTCGTAACCAATTTCTTAGACCACTCACATTTATTCCAAAGCATTTTCTCAAGTATCGAATCCAGATTGCCTATCAAGGAAACAGACGTTCGAATAAGCGAACCAGAATACTCGATAAATTCCATAGAAATCATTTCCGCGATTCTCTGAAGTCGAAACCACCACTGACAACGAACCGGTGTATGAAATCAAAATTGAAGGAAAAAGGGGACAGTACCGTTCTGCGGACAGATTCGTTTGGACAAACGAAATCTCTGTCCTCTGTCTAGTTAATTTTTCCGTCGTAGAACTCGTGCAGTTTCATCCTCGAAATATTCGACGAAGCAGAAGGCGAATGCTCAGGCTCACCCACCTGGGCCCACACGCCTGTGGAAGTAATACCACTTTCGCGACGCACCGTGCGCCCCGCCTGTTCCAATTGGAACAACGTGCACGGGCAACAGGCGACACACAGGTAGACAGGAATTTCTGATATTACATACCAGAAGCCGGTATGCCCCCATAACAATCCCGAGGGAGTGTACGAGGTTCTCCACATACGCCAGACATATTCCACGTCTAGCACGCCTCCCCGACTCTCGTCACTGTCTGTCTCCTGCTCGCTACAAATAGGCAACTGTTCCGCATCTATCTCTCTCTCTCTCTCTGAGACTCGTTCTTGTCATCCTCGTGTTTCCCTTCTACCCTGTTCGATTTCAATCCTCCATAATCGCTTGGCGAACTCGTCACGTCTTTAACGACGGAGAAGCCACTCCAATAAAAGACCTCTTTTCGACCTTTCGAGGGGAGGAGAAAGTTCCTATCGAAGTCAGAAGGGGCATTACACTTACCCGAAAGATCTCTAAACCGAACGTAAGTTGGATTTGGTAGACGATCAACGATGGACGATCAACTCGCTTACGAGTCGTTTTAAAATATTAGCATCGCGCCCGTTATGGGAGTTCTGTATAACCAGCAATGTCTACAACGTCGAACGCTTTAAACGCGATTACCGTAACCGGTTGCTCGATGAACAGGGTATAATTAGTTTAAGTAATTCTGTTTTATTAAAAGAAGTATGGTCGAACGGTACATAGAAATGTAAAACGAATATGCATATCGGTCGCCGATCGTGTCTTCGCTCAATTCGTTAACCGAAGCGTTTCTAAATTAGAAATTTTAACAAATCAGTTTCAGTTGGATTATAGTTTTGGTCTTCGTGAATGTAAATACGACGCGCTCCATCTTGAAAGCAAATAAATATCTCGAATTCTTAAATAAAGAAATTATTACGTTGAAAAAAATTGGCATTCCAGTTACTTCATCTCCTGTAATTAACGAGTTAATATTTAAACGCGTTGAATTGAACATTTCGGTAAATAGTATACGTGTATAGAACGCAACACGGTGCAGTTTTAATTATATGAAAACGCGAGCCCCGTGTGACTGGCCAGAAACGTTAAAAATTAGACTTGAAATCCAAACACCTGAGAACAGCTTCTTTGGAAGTTTGAGAGATGGTCGGAGCCTAATCGTGATTTGTCAATGGAGTGTTTTAAACGCACGACATCTGCTCACTTATCACGAAAATGGGCTGCATGTTGAGATAGGTCGTTCCACAAGGATTTAGTGCCTTCGTTAAGCCGTAAGCTTCATTCAATTTTCTCCAATTTGTGGCAATTTGTGCTTACAGCACCCACATGCTCTCGTGCCCCCACTCTTTAACACCGAGCCTCGGACGAGAGTGTGAACGTGCGCGCGCGTGTGCATACACACATACACACACTGGCTCGCGAACACATGCAAACACGGATGTACACGTACACAGTTGCAGAGAAACGGTCCTCCAGCGAAATTCATTCTATGCGTGCACTTCTCCAGTTGGAACTCTTGAAAACTCTTTCCAATGCCGGTTTTCCGAAATGCCTGGCCGCCTATACACGATTACAGTTGATCGCTGAAAGCTTTCGTCCGATAGATTTTCATGAAACCGATGCCCGATTATATTACCACCACGTGCAACTTGAAAGACTACTTGTTACGCGCTTCTCTTCGTGCTCTCTTTCTCTCCCGACCGGATATTCGTTGAATTTTCCTGCGTTTCGATACGATATCTCCCTCTCATTATTATTTGCAATAACTGCGATCTTTCGTTCATCCTATTTCTGTATTGAATTTTCCGTTTTTTTCTTTTTTTTTCCTTTTTTTTTTTTTTTTTTTTTTTTTTTTGATCGGAGAATATGGACGAATCGTACTGCAGCGATATCGTCCATTCAGGATTATAACTGGCATCATAAAATATCGAAAAACACATTCTGGGTCAGTCAAAGTCGATATGTCAATTTACCACCTACCTACTGCCTTCTTGATAGTTTCCAGCGGTGCAAATTAATTCGTACCTTTCTTCGAAAGAAAAACGTATAGGCTCACCTACTATCATAAAATCATGAAAGAAGAGCGCATAAAGTTTCGTTAATGAACGGAGTCATGGAATTACGTAACATTGCTAGACACCGAGCGATCGTGACCAAATCCACGCCACTCGTATTTTTCAACTGTATGCACGTCTCGATTATAAAATTAATAATTATAAAGCGCCATACTACAACTTGAAGCACGATTTTCCGTAAAACCTATAAAAAACGTCTATGTACGTATCTTCTTCTAGTTGCCTCCAATTTCAATCGAATTCAAGCGATTTCAATAGCACCGAGCGAATGAAATTACGCAACTGAAATGTAGGCAACACTGGAGAAGCACTGCGGAGATGTACGCAATTACCGCGGAGCGAAACACGTGGAAGTGCAAATTTTGATTTTGCTGGCTGGTTTTCGCTCTTTCGATTCGAAACTCGAGCCACCCCGCTAACGAAATCAACGCGTAGCGGAACGCGGCCCAGTCCGAGCACGGTTTATCGAATGAACTTTTTAATAAATCGTCTATCTGGCGTCCGTGTCGACTTTGCAGGGTCGTGCCAGGCCGCGAGGCGGATTCTGGCGGACGACGAGAGCGCGCGATTCCGAATAGCTACACGCGTGCTTAAACCTTTGTTGCAGAGAGAAGTACGGACTCTCTCTCAAGTACCATTCCGAAATTATTACATTCTAGTGGGGTAGATATTAGCTCCGCGCGTATGCTTTCATTAGACGTTACCTTCGAGCGTTTCAATTTAACGCGGAAACCACCCCTCAGTCTCGTTCACAGGTCTATAATATCCGACCAGGCACTTGCCGACTCTCTAGCGTGCTTCATTTGGACGTCGATCGAGTTCCAGCCATATCTCACATTCCAGTTACGGCTACCAACGAGTTTCCGAACGGCGATGCCACGTTTCTGCAAATATTTTGCCACTCGACGCGGCCGGCTTTTGCTTAATTGCCGAATCTGCCGGTGTACGCCGTTTACGCGAGGTCGCTTTTCACCGCGATCCACGGTTCACGGTTGCTTTCCACCGTCAAGCGTCTTCTCGATCCTCGCCAGCCGGTCCACGGAATCGGCTTTCGATTCTCCGATTCACCGTGATTCGTTTGAGTTTACACGTTTGATCTCGAATCGCGCCGGATTTGTGAATTTTGCATAGATTTAATTGAGTGGTCGGATCTCGTTGATCCAGTGGATTGTTGTTTTAAGGGAAAAATGATGAATTGACCGAATAAACGATTTTGTTTATACACGCGCGTATCACACCGTAGCAAAGTTGTCGAATATTATAGATTTTCATTAAGAAGATTTTTGCTGCATTTTTGCCAGACCGGTTTACAACGTTCATCCTCTGATACGCGTGAAACTTTCGAGTATCATAAATTTACGTTTGGAAAGTTTTTATTCGGAAGAGGATTTAAGGTTGATTACGGTCTGGTATATAAATTGATTCGATTAGCGGAAGTATTTTATGATGCACGCATTTGTTAAAAATCTATATGCTTGCTGGTATTTTATTCGGTGAAAATGAAGGAAGAACGTATAAAAGATTTTAATCGAGGCTTTCAACATTAATTGTTCCAAGTTTCAAAACTTTCTATCGTCCTTTTTTTTTTTCCTCTGATATTAATTGGCGGCTAAGAATGTTATTGAAAACGTGCCAGGAGCTTGATTATTTCAACCTCGTAATTGTATTCGCTGGTGGCCTTCAGCTGCGAGCATTTTTGCGAACGAGAACTCCGCCTGCTTAATCCACCCCTGAGAATCGTTCGACGGAAACTTGTGGTCGGGCCTCTTCTTGTGTATGTCCAAAGTTTAATTAGTTTTTAGAATGTATTGAGCGACGGAGGGACAGGTTAAGTTCGGTGCAAGTTCTAGTGGCGGGACAATTTTACCGGGAAGTTTTTCAATTTTCTCAACTCACCGACTATTCCCGGAAAGGATCGGGGACGTCTCGACGCTTCTCTCGTTATCCCAGATTTGTTTATTGTTATCTGAAAGAATCCGAGCAGATCGCTGAAACTTTCGAAGAAATGTTTTATTTTCCGATCGACATCGATATTCGTTGATCTTTCGATTAATTAAATTTGACGTGTAATATACTTGATATGTTTTATGATAATGTTTATAATTATCGAGTAACGATTTGTTTTAACTCTGTTGCAATGGTGATTGAGGTCTGAAAATGATATGCAAAATCCTTAATATTTCCAAAACTCTCTGCAATTTCTATATTCTGGAGAAAAAAAAAAAAATGAGGGACGAAAGGGAAAGAGTAGCGGATAAATCAGGCACGGAATATACAGAAAGAGAATGTTTTGTTTATTAATTGGAAAGTTGAGAATCGGTAGAGATGATAGGGCAATTGTCTACTAAAGAATTTTCTAAGACAAGAGATAATCGTTTCTTCATTGAGACATAAAATAATAATTCTAAGGAGTTTTGGATAGTTTTTTCCAAGGATGGAGAATAGTTCTAACCTGATAATTTTCATTGGTTCAGATAAAAATACGCGAAACTCGATTACGACACAGCCTCTTTAGATTTGTCTCCCGTCTCTCGGTTTTTCTTTATCTCCATTTCATCTTCCGTTTGCCTCGTCCTCGCCCTCAGTTGCTTCCATCTTTCTTTCTCTCTCTCTTTGTCTAACTGAGCCAAGACTTCGTTAATGGAAATTGATTACCGCAAGAAGACGATATCTAAATCACGTTGCTCTCTCTTCTAGTACGTCCAAACTTTATCCCCCTCCATCTACGGGTAGCAATTCTTTACCCGACAATTTTCTTTCGCGATAATCACGTCGACGTATACCAGACGGATTTTCTCCAACTGGTATTTTTCCACTTTCGAATTCTCTATTTGAAATTGAAATAATTGTTTAATTGGTTAATCCCGGCACGATTGAAAAACAATTTATTACATTCTAAATGACGTGATTATTGATCTAGTTGTGGTATGCAGTATCGGTTCGAAATGCGATATTAATGTAAATTTAACAATGTGAATTATCCTGTTTTATTCGACTGTGATTTACTGCGAAACTCGTTCCGGCTATTTGTTATAAAATATAATCAGTGAATTTTAGCCATAATAACCAGAATTTTCGAACCACGTGAACGCATAATCGTAGAGAGAACGCACGTGTAGAGAACTATGTAAAATTTATCCGAATCTCAAAATTTCCTTCTCCCAGGGTACTTCTTTTTTCTTCTTTTATCAAATTTGATACTACGATAACCGGTCTTTGATTCATTCCTAAATATGCCATATTCGACATAAATAACTGCAGTTAAAATTGTACACGATGATACTTTCGATCGTAATAAGAGTGAACATTGATTTTGTCAAAAGAATCTACATGTTCTTAGTAATTTGCAAGGGAAGGGCTATTTTGATGGGCTTCTAACGATAGTTGGTAATTTAATCGATTGAAAAATCTGTAGATTAGCGTAAAAAGCTGTGATCAAAAATTCTTTCAAAGAAGATACTATTCTTGAGAGGTTTTGACTAACGAGCTGCGTTCGCAGTTCTATAGAAGCACGGATTGCGTGCTTCTGTAGCGGATTAAGGGCGAGACACATCAGTATGGGCGATGGAGTCGATTTTAAACTCGTCACAAGTGGATTTAGCACCTTCCCTGGACTATGCAGCCGCCGACGCGGCGTCGCCGAGACCATGCAAGCTGTTATCCAGCAAGTCGGTATTCTTGATCCCGTTCCGCAGTGAGCTCTGGACTTACTGCTAAAACGTGGGAAGATTTACTTGGAAACTTAAGTCCTGGCTAAAGATTTATTACCGGCCTCTCATATCTTCGAATTCTTGACTACTGCTGCGCACACCGATGCAATGTTCTGCATTTTGATGTCCTTTTGCAACTACCACGATACAGAACAAAGCAAGCATCCCCGTCTTCACAAGTCGACGCGTTTCTGTCGCCTCGAAGTTGACAATAATCTTAATTATAGCGTTGTAATAATTTTAATTTGAATGTTGAGGTAAATATGAAACAAAACAAATGAAACTATATTTAAGAGTAAGATAGACATGAGATGATAATAACGTAACTTGAAAATGACCCTCGTTAAACAGATCTGCTTTCTACGAATTTTCTTTCTGAATTTATAAAGCTACGGCTATTTTACGATTTACATCGAATTCTCTCGTTAATCCTCGAATCATTCCTTACAGAAGCATTCACTCGTCCACTTTTACTGTCACGTAATGAATAAATTGTTTTTAATCTTATTTATTCAATCTATTTGTCTCAACTACAGCGAGTTAAAATTTAATTATCGGAGAATCTAGCTGACCGAATCAAAATCTAATTGCACTTCATATTTTCTTTATTTCTTGAATCGTATTTGAAGGAAGATAATAAATTAGGAAACAGACGTAGACGATTTATCATAGAACAATCGACCACGTACAAAGTATAATCCTCTCTGTGCAATGGTAAATCGCGATACCATGCTTTTCCCATGACTGTTCGAACGTCGATGATCCTATAGACCGTTTTCCTAGGGACAGTCGCTTCCTCCGACTTGACTTTGTGAACATTTCACGTCCGAAGCCCCAATTAAGTAGAATGACTGACCCATCCTAGATGTCGAGAATCTACTGACTCGCGGTCGCTTCCAGAAATCGTTCGGCGAACGTGGACATAACTTTATCGGTTGACGCGTGTTTACGGGGCGCACCCTGACCGGGGTTGGCCCATTGTTTGCCCTGTGAAGCGCACGCAACGCGGAATCATCCCTTGACGCGTGACTTACGTGCCTGTAAAGCCAAACACAATCGGACGGGTCGCGTATGAATACGTATACTTGGCGGAAGATTCACGCGATGAGTGGTCAAGTTGCACGATCGAAGGGAACTTGGGCTTCCTGGAATGAGAGAGCATGTTGTTAAAAGTGAAACCGAAAGTGTTTAATCAAAGAACGATTATGGCATAAAAGAAAGTTTTATTATTAGAAGTGGTAAAGCGGTCAAAGTGACTAACTCGTAATTTTCCATGGCAATTTCATAAATTTATTGATTCGAGCGATTTTCGCTCAAGTACACGTATGAGTTTATCCGAGCGAAGACCGCAGGGAAGAAATAGGATAGTCACATTTTCCATATTTAATAAGGTAGCAGTTTTAAAATTTAGTACATTGTCAATTACTCTTAAGGCAAAATATATATTTTCCTGTCGTCTTTATAATTCAAAGATATTACTCGTTATAAGATTAAAATAGCGAAAGATATTCAAATATCGAAGATATTGAAATTTTGCTTGTTTTAATAGTTACATCTTTGAGTACATTAACGGTACATTTAACGTAACTTATTTTCATTTTTATATCCTTTTCGAATGATAAAGTAACATTAAAACAAAAAAAAAAAAAAAAAGAAAAGAAAAGAAAAAAAGGAAAGAAACAACAAAAATGTACTTTTATATAGTATATGTCTAATCTACGATATCTACGATATCTGCTAGTATTTATGTAAGTATTTATCTACAATTATTTGTAAGTATTTATCTTTGATAGAAGTGATAGGTAACAGATAAATATTGCAGATATAAATTGTCTTATTTTAGCGATCGTTTGGGGGTAATCTTAGGACTTGCGGTTCCTCGATACGCGCGCAAGGTTGAACTTCGATTCGGCTCGAATTCGCTATGTGCGTCCCCGTATTATAGGACGACCAGCTACCCCATTGGATTAGGAGACCCCATAGAGGGAAAAATGTAATATAAAAGGCTTACCGGCTAAGCTGTTAATATGTTGTAGGACGATGTGTCCGAGCGGGAACTATGTATATATTACACTACTCAAACATATGTCTTTTCTGATCGTGTTTGCGTAGAGAATACAGAGGTTGCGGAGACGCTATGGATCATTCGATTTCGACTACAATCAAGAAACGACTCTTTGATTCTACAGGATGAACGGCATTCCGATAGCAACACCGCGATTAATAGACAAATTTTAAATATGTATCTCATACACGCTATTCGCTACGAGTTTGGAATCATTTTTTGAATCTGCTGTTAATATCGAAATTAATTCAGGAAGTGATGAATGAAAATTTTATTTTCATCGACTGACTTTTCAACGATGAAATTTTCAGCTAAATCTATTTTAAATTCTTGGATTCGGTAGAATACGTAATGGTCCCGAACTAACGAACTCTACAGATCAGGAATGGAAATTTTATTTACATACTTTCGTGGATCTTTGGGTAGCATAATTCCGTATTTACTTCCTCGATACTACTGAAACATATTGGTAATTCCATACTTGTGACCATGTACGCTCGATGTACAAGTTGTATTTTCAAACGATCTTCCATAATACAAAGGTATTATCAGATTTTTAACGGATCGTTATTACGAGCCTTAAATTAATGAAACGAAACGATATGATCGTGTCCTCGCGATCTATAATCATCCTGTCGCTTAGAATCGCGATCAGTCGCAGCGAAAGATGCTTATCGAGCTAAACGAAACGGACACGCTAAACAGAGGCTCGGTGTAGACAACACTTAATATATTTGCGTTTGAATTACGCCCTTACCGATGGCGGCGAAGAAGCAAAAGGGGAAAACGGGACGAGCTGCGAGACCAACGTGCCGCCACGTGCCGCCACGTGGCCGAAAAACTAATTGAGACATGAAATTTATTTGCCACTGTGATGTCAGATTCAATATTCTCGATGAAAACTTTGCATCGTATGTGAGCATTCCGAAATGGCTGTTTATTTGCCTATTTATTAATTTTTCGAATACTGTTTTTAAGAAAACGCAATCAGATTGATCGCAAGTCAGATATATTTATTTATACTTTAGCTTTTCGACGAATAACGCAGAATTTTAACAACGATATTTATTAACAACGGAGCTACTATTTATTTCGACAAGATGCATAAAAGTGTAAAGAATAATGGTGCGCGTGAACTTTGATCGGACGGATGAACTCTAATCGGAATATTCCTGGCAACGGGTTTACATCCTCTTCTGGCTGGAAACCGCCATCGAGCAACGATAAATAACAATATGAAGCTCGTTGTACTGCTCATAAAACTCTCACGAAGCCGCCCCCGTGCGTCGGTCCTTCGACGCCTCGCCGACCAAAGGCCTGGAAAAAGCCGACAAATTCCCCTCTTCGGTCGAACGATCAAAAATTCACGGTGTGATTAAAAGGAGTCCCGACAGTGCGGTCCTTTCCATCGACAACTCTGTTCCTCTCCTTTTAACTCGACCGCCTTCCATCGACAAGACAGCCATCGCATCGTAGCCATCGAAACGATCACGCGTCGCTGCGTGTAACGCTTCTCTTGCGAAGAAGAGAGAAAGATGAAAAGACGGAAGAAGCGAGCGATATCGTTCGCTATTTTGGCGCGCAAAATTAATCGTCGCCGCTCTGTCATTTCGATTTTGATCTTAACGGGCGAGAGCAGCGAGCCGTTATACGAGGCCGCTCGATATAGGTAGCAATCCGGCAGTCTGCAGTTAATTTAGAGGCCATTTCCTCTGTAAATAGCCAATAAAAGCACGGTGCGCGTTCGCGCTCCAACTCGCTGGCGCCCGCGTTCACCCGCTCGGCTACGAAGGGGTAGGTAGGTGAAACGACGACGAGAGGGGTCGATGTCGAGGAGGGACGGGAGCGAGACGGGACGCAATATTATAAAATTTAATGTCTTGGTTTACGGGCCGCGGAGCCGGCTATAACCTCGCCCCGATATTTACTGGGCAATCGCGAGGCTATATTGTACGCCGATCCAAACCAACCCGCCCTCTTACACCCTCTCGTCCGACTTTCGCCGTTGTTTCACGTTATTTCGCGCTCGACCTTTCCCGATCGGCTTTTCGATTAGGTCTTCCAACCATCGAAGGTCGTTTCGCGGACAGATTTTTCCCAGAGTAGAATCGCGCTATGCGATCCACGTTCTAACGGAGTTCGCTACAGGTTTCCATTGGTTCGTTTGGAAACTTGGAACCGGCAAAATTTGGATCGGCAAATTGCGGTTCGAACAGGATCCAACCATAATGAGGAAGAGCCGTGGCAAGTCGGACTTGAGTCGCGATGACGAAGTTGAGGATCGCTTTTGTTCTGGATAGCTGTTTTCTAAATCGTGAAGTTGAAATGGTAAAGGTAAATGGAACGTATATACCGTGTGCGTATAACGAGTTGCAAAAGTATTCGGATGCTTGCTGATTGACAACAGAGCAACAATACGTAACAACCTATGCTTTGCTTAGACGTCACAGAGAGAAGGGAGAGTAAGAGCGAAGAAACAAAAAGCGTGTACACGCTGGACGAATAAAGAGACTTTGGCAACCCCTAGCAGTATTTTGCGTCGACGCGACGTTAAGAAAACCAACAACGGAGCTGGATAAGAGATATCGTTTCCGACGAAGAACGGATAAAAACTAGTCTTTCTCTCTCTCTCTTTTCAAATGTAAACGCTTTTACTTTTCTCTGAAAAACGCTCGAGTTTAAGCCAACAAGTACGCGTTACATAGATTTTCACTCCTCCGACATCGAGATTAATGCTAAAAGCAATTAACGAAAAAACATCGATAACGATAATATTGTTAGCGCCTGAAACGATATTTACCGGCCGAAGCAAACGTTCTCTAAACATTCGCAACTTCTCCCTGGATTTGCCTGTACGTCGGTGGTTGCGAGGCTACTCCGTCAATCAATCGTAGCGGAGCAAACTTTCTTCCACGTGCAGTGTCCACGAGCAGAACCAACGGATTCATTATCGGTCATTTAGTTGGTCAGCTGGCCGAGGCGAGGAAGCGTACAGAGGGAAAAGTTGGCCGATGCCGGGTCCCTTAATTTTTTATTATCCCGGTATAATGTGGTTTCGGGAGGCTGAGACGTTTACCGTGATATAATGGCTGGTGCAAAGGGTTTTTCCGTGCGACGCGGCCTCGAAAAGCAACTGTTTATCCGTGTGGCTGTTCCTCCATGTACGTACAGAGGTGTGTTGTATTCGTAGGCGAAACGATATACGTAGGTAGGGCGCACGGAAGGATCTATCTCTGGCGGATAGTCCGGGTGGCTGCTCTTTCTCCGTATCAGCACGGGCTGCTAGGTAGCTGGGTGTAGGCCCCGCACATAGAAACGGCAAAACACAAGACACGGCGGAGGAGAAGCCAGGAGGAAGAGGCAGAGCAGTAGTTGGAGGGAAAGGGCAGCCGAGGTAGCGACGTCACCACGGAAATCAAGAGTAATGCCAACACGAAACTGCACTACCCCTCGCACACCCTTGCCAACCTCACTCCTTTCTCGCACCATTCGTTCTATATCTTTCTCATTTCACCGTTGTCTCTCTTGCACAGAACTCCTTCCTCTCTGTCTTTTGTTTCGCCTTCTCCTCTCCTATGTTTCCTCCTTTCCTTCTCTTTCTCCTTCGTGCTTCCTCGTTTCGCTCTTTACCACGATGCTACTCTTCCCTAGTCTCCGGCCACCCTCCTACCGCCTTCGCATTTCACCTCCCGATCTCACCTATCCCTGGGGAATAACCCCCTTACAGTTCGTGCTATATGGAGCGGCACCGGCGAATAGAAGAGCGACAGAAAGCACGCCGGCTATATAGGAAGCCGAGCCCGCGACTACGGATACGCTCGAATCCAAGAATTTCGTTCCTTTTCGCCTTTCCTCTCCTTTTTCCCCCTTTCCCGCCTGCTGTTCGCGAAAGCAACGCTGTTCGGCCCGTGTATCGCGCGAGGTAATGCGCGCATCCTTGAAAGCCCGTTCGCCGTGTCTAGCTTCGTCGGCTTCGTTCGGCTTGCCACGAGATTTGTAAAAATAATGCTTCGCGTTGACTAAGAACCGTGACAGGTCGAGAAAGATCGTGGGAATAGTCGCGACATAAGAAATCTTTGATGGATTTTAACTCTCGATCTTAACTTCTCTCCTTCTTGCCAAGCCAAGCTGTTTATCCGTTGCTTACCTATCGCTAATTTCACTTACGTTACGTCGGATAGAGCTTATACTTTGATAAATTATAAAATGAGTCAAGAATTTCAAATTCGATAGTTTCCTTTCAGAATTTCCTTCCACTTTCTCCATATCATTTCACAGGATTACTCGAAAACGTGCATGGTTTTTCGGTGTTCGGTTCAGGACTAATCGATGATCGTAAAGTTGCAGAACTGACCTCGATGATCTGAGGTCGGAAAACGAAAGTGAACTGGTTTCTCACGAAAATCCCACTCGTGAAAATGTGGCCATTCGTATGATCGGCCGTATCTGTGCATCCCCTATAACGGCCCCTAGAAACGTCTTTTAATATACACTATATCTTCGAAGGGCCCGGGGATTTCCCTTCGTTTACCCGACCGAGAAAATACACAAGTTGCTTGTCTTAAATCCGTCATTACACGCGTATTAACCTCGTTCGCCATTCCCTTTCTTTCATCGCTTTTTCCTCCGTAATCACTTGCACTTTTTCTTTCTTTCTTTTTATTGCAAGATAAATTCTCATTTGTATTCAATCTATTTTTGTTCTTTGATGTTTTATTCTAGTTTTAGTTTTGTTCTTGTTGTCTCGTTTCACGAAGAATTATTTCAGCCAATCGCGCTGTTCAAATATGAGATTGGAAAACTAAAGTTAGTCTGTCGTTGACATTTTTTTTTTTTTTTCATTTCGACGATATTCCTTATAGGAAATCGATATTAGTGGTAATAAACGTTCAGGAATAGACGTGCCACAAATACTCGAAAGAAGATGACAAAGAACGTGGATTAACCGTCCGTCAAGTTTTTTCTCCAGAATCGTCGTTTACTTTTGGTGCTTGCGCTACTTAATTTAATGCGGACAAAGAGAAATATATGTCACGACATCGTGGAAGTACGAGCAGTCGTATCTGCGAGAGCGAACAGCAACGGTTCGACATCGAGGAAACGTGCAGGCCGCAAGATGGATCCTTCTCAGCTTATATCGCAATTAAATTAATTTCGTTCAATTAATCGGTAGTTAAGATGTTTAGTAGCAAGTGAAAGAGTTTAGTCGCTGTCTTCCACCCTTACTCCTAATCCTATAGCTGTTACGCTGTCTTTCGCTCCAACTTTACGTGTTTATCTTTCCCTTCCGTGTCAAGCTAACTTCCAAACAACCGATGAATTCCTAGGAACGTGCGTAAGTTGACTTTGAAAACTTATAACGAAGAAAGAACGGGTGATAGGGGAAGTAGGAAAAACGCAGCAACTCGATTGACTCAGTTTTATTCGCATAACATTAATACATAGCGTAACAATACTTTTATACGAGATATTTTAAACTTACACGATACTTTGCCGATTCGCGATAAATACACGTACAAACGATACGAATTCTTACGGTAATTAAGTACACACGATATTTACACTTTATTTATAATTGTTACTTATGTTAAAAAATGTTACCGATGGTTTTTGACAGCGATGAAATGGAAGATGATCAAATTGAATAAGACGATTTCAAAAAATTGCATAAAAATTAATATACGATTATATATATTATAGCGCGAAAAAATTTGATCCTGCGGCCCTCTAGCAAATAAGATAAGAAATATCTTTGAGGAAGTTTCGCAGGATAGATTAGGTAGATTTCTGCATGTCGCTATACGTCGATAAGATCTTTTTCTACGATACGACGATTTCTACCATATCAACGTACGATATTCTAGCAGACATTACTTTATCGATACAAGTTTCGTCGTATATGAATAAATTTTCGTTCGAAAACCTTCGTCGTTGATTCTTTACCGAACGAAAAGACCCATATGCGTTAGTTTATGAACGTATTTTCATTTATAATCGAGTAATTATTTCGCAACTCGGATCTGATTAGATCTGCTAACCTTTCCATTGCCTGAAAAAAAAAGTCACTACATATATCGAATAACGGTAACTTTCGTGATTCGGTCGATATTAAGTAATTTGGACCGGTTTAATTGTAAGTTTGAATTTATTACATTGTTGGAACTTACCAAGTTCATTTCTTCGTAAGAAGCTTTGGAAAAACTTGCTCTAATAGCGTTGCATGGTTTGCTAGGATCCTTCATAAAGGCTGCACCGGGCGCCATTATGACACCCTCCGTGACTCCTCGCTGCATAATCATCTTCCATGTATCCTTAATGTCTCGAACTTTGATCCAGAGGAAGAAACCTCCCCTTGGTATCGTGAAATCTACTAAACCTGCAAAGTAGGCGATACATATTAATATGCCACCACTAATAAGGATAGCGTTACTAATCGTAGGAATATTGAAATAATTTCCGTAGATTTAAGAGAAAAATAGTATTCAAATGCGCGGCACGTGTTTAAAGTAAAACGAAACATCAACAATCGTAAACATAATTAAACAAATAAGTTAATCACAACTATGATAACTAATTGATTAATAAATTAATTGTTTTTCAAAATTACACTCAAAATGAATAATTTAGCAAACGACATATATATTTAATTTAAATATTTAAATATTTAAATATTTAAATAAAATAATTTAGCAATATTAAATTTAATTTAAATTTATAAAATTTCTTTAAATTTATTAAATTTTTAAAATATTAAATTTAAATTAAATATTTAAATATTTAAATTAAGAAGAAGAACTGTCGAGAAAATAAGCATGTTCCATAGTAACGATTATCCGCTATTTGTAAATTATACGAACCGCTCAAATGCTTTTCAGCGAGTCTGGCAATAATATCCCTTCGTTGTTTATAGAACCGCCTTATCCCCATGAAATGTTTCATCATTCCGTCGTATCCCCATAATTTCATCAGCTTGTACAGTATCACCTAGAAACAACGGTTAGTCGTGAAGAAATCGTCCCTTCTTCGCAACCGCGTATGATAAAAACCGTTCTGTGTTTACATTTACGATAACAACCGACACGCGCCACCGTTGATACGGGATGGGCATACGTCCAACGATAATTACGCGAAGCGTGCGAAGCGCTGTCGATATTTTTCACGCGATTTATCTTCATACCGAAGAAATAATATTTACGTCTACAAAATGATACATAATAACCATCGACCGTATCTTTGCGAAGCGTGCAGTGACATATGTTTTATTGACGAATGCGTCGGAAATCGTATCGATGCGTACTTTATACGTACGTATGTATTTACGCGTACACGCGGACTTTGAAAAATTGCGACGATCGAAATTCGCGCATCTTGGAACTTTTTTTATTACAACGTTACTAACCTCTGGTTATAGCAAGATCGTAAACCGATAACTCAGAGAGAGAGAGAGAGAGGGTCGCTATTAATCTATCTGTAGGTACATCATTTCCAAGCAAGTACTAGAAATTTGTATAATCATCGTAATTATGATTATCGTGAGGATTATAATCGAAGCTTTCCATCGTGTTTTATCGTATTGGGATAAAATCACGATTAGAGACGAAGCTCGGTGAGTTTTACCGACGGTGGAGAATTTATGGGGTAGAAAAGCAACCCTACCAACCTGGGATAATGTAGGGGCATGGAGGTGACTGCTCTGCAAGTGGAGTTCTATACTCGCTAACAGTGGAGCCGCTGCTGTGATGAATCCCAATCTCAGACCACTGCTGATCACTTTTGAGAACGAGTCCAATCTGATCACTCTGCCTTCCGTGTCCAACGATAAGAACGATTTTGGTTCCACCTGCGCATAACCCATTTCGCATGCTATCAAAAATTGTCCGCTATGGACAGTGACAATTATTCAAACTGTTATTTCAGGCAGTCGAACGTGGAATAACATTTAGTATGATTAATACAGAAACTAAATGATATTCTGGGTAATTGGTCGGAACGATAATTGATATTCATTCGACGATTTTATGGTTTTAACTATTTTGTCATGTGTTTCCAGAGAGATTGAAATGCTCTACGAATTTATACCGGCCAAAGGAATTAGAAAATTGCATAAACATCGCCATATAATATAATTCTTTTCGCGAAATTATATTCGACTTTTTACAAATTTCTCAACGTTTCGGATCTAGCGAATAGCAAGAATTTGAGATCTACGAGCGCGAGTAATTGTAATTTTTCATTATTAGTGTTATCGATAGCGTTAACTTCATTTTTCGTGCCACGCTACTTAACGTCAATAGCAAATTAATTTCTATCGATATGACAAATTTGTCATCTTTTCGCTTGGTAATTTTTATTTTGTTCGAACATTTTGATTATCGTATCTTTGGTCGAACGATCCTGCAGTTGCCTCTAATATCGTACTACGTGATATCCACGAGTTATCACCAAAAAGAACAAATATTTTCAAGAGTCGAGCGATAAGAAAGAAAAATCAACGAAATAAAAAGAGGAAACAAAATGTAACTATTTAGGAAATAAATGCGCGAGAAGAATAAAAATATCACTCACCTCGTTGAAGTGCATGAAATGATAGGGATCGTCGTCCAGGATCAGGAAGTTGTATTCGCACGCTATCCTGTAAATCTCCTTCCGCCTTTCCAACGGGATAATGACGCCTGTGGGATTCGATCCGGTGGCGTTTATGTACATTATTTTTGGCATTTTCTTGCCAGACAGCTGCCTGTTCCTCAACGTTTCCCTGAGAATCTCTGGAACCACACCATGCTCGTCCTGAGGGATCGGGATCAGTTCCACCTTATGCGGCGAGACCTGTAATCGAAAAGCCATTTTCTTCGAATCTACGCTATCGATCGCTGCATGGTAAAAATGTCCTGAATTCGTTGTAACGATTACCCGTTACTCCTTATTTGTCAATTGCCCGCTTAAAAATTCTCATCACTTGCCATATGCGTACATAATAACGAAGACCGCTTATCACAGAGATTATGTATCTAGCGAAGAGGGGAAGGCGTCTATCTATTGAAACGTACGACTTGATTTTTATGACTAGCCGTATAACGACGAGGAAAGATATTTATCCCTGGAAAGCTCACGTATTGATAAATCGGGATATAAGAAATGTAATTATCTTGAAACCACGAACGATTCGAGTTAATATTTTATACTTACAAAGAAATTCTTTTTCGGGTCATCGTAAATATTTCATCAGCACGATAATTCGGATTTTTCCGGATTTCTGATTTCTTTTATCTCATGCATAAGAATTTCAATGTTGCTTCGTATCTCTTACAGTTAACGCCCCGTTTACGATTAAATATCCTTTGAATTCCAATTTCTCTGTCGTTAATTTCAGAAAAAATAAAACAGCGAGAGAGAGATCGTTAATTCTTTCTATATAGTAAGAACGATATATCCCGAGAAGGGGTTAGGATTCTTTATCCTAAATAAAAGAGAAAGAAACTTTGTTTCGATCTTCTAAACGATTTAATCGCCGAATATCAAGAGAAACGCGATCGAGTAAAAAATAGTCGAGAACTACTCACCACAACTTCCACGCCCGGATAAAAAGGATCGTGCACCAGGAGAGGATCGCCGGGGTCGAGTATGGCCTCGAGAGTTTTGCTTAATCCGTCCTGAGATCCAGAGACGATCACGATGTCACGGCTCTCCCACAAGGGTGGTGCGTGCGTCCTTCTCTGGAACTCCCTCAGGCTCTGAAACCAATTTAGTATTCAATGTCGTTAAACATATTGAAGGCAATTGCGTTATCTCAAAGCGAGAGGAAAAAAGTGAGAAAGAAGCGGTTTAACTACAAACGTACGGTTACTCGCGCGTTTTTGATAAATGTAATCGTTATTCCAGTATAAATACCATTCGAGATCTTTATCGAGTGACAGGGATGATGTGACGTTTCATAATCATTCGGATATCTTTATCTTCGATTTTGATTGTATAATCCACGAAACAGCCGTGTTAACTCGCCTCTTCGTAATTACGGTCTATTTAATATAGATTTAGAAAGAATTTTAATCTTACTCTTCGTAGCTACGGACTATTTAGAGTAGAGTCTAAAAAATGTTAATCTTTTATCTGTATCGTTAAAGAAGATAGTACGTATATCGGATGGAAGAGCATAATGTAATGATCTAGTAAGTCGAGGTACCAAATAACGTGGCAAACTACGCGTCTCTGGTAACAGCAAAGATAGGAGCAACTATCATTATATATCGAAGAATAGCGCAAAATTGAAGAATCGCGTGTTTCTTTAGAGCCAAAATTCTTGCAACTGAGATTAAAAACGCAGCAACGTCAACATCCCCGCTTCTACGTTATTTTATCGTGTACGAAGCTTGTATATGGCATGGTTGTAGAGAATAGCAGAAACATAGAAATCATTGGACAAGGTATAATCAAAATTGTGCGGCGTGCCAATAACTGGCAATTGGAATCCATAAAACAAATTGCTCCGAGTGAAATCCAATTTTCAGTTACCTGAAGAAGCGGCGGGTAGCCCTGAGTAGGAATATACTGCAAAGCTGAACCCAATTCTCGTTCGTCAAGGGTGAAAGACGATCCATCTTTGAGTTTGATGGAGATCTCTGCGAAAGGGAAGGTTTCTTCGTTTGGCATACCCTCCGCTAACGAGACCACGTTCTTCGGCGCTGAATACGCTATTTTGGCTGAAAGACGCGCGAAAACACATCGTTAGAAAACTGTCCCTCCCCTCCGACTTTTTTATCCACCAATAACAATGAATAAGGTTTTCGACAAAAATCCTTATTTTATCTTCTTACTCAATTCCCTGGTAGTGGCCGATCTTCTACGTTTAGAGACTTCCGTCTTGAACGACGAATAATCCATCTCGAATTTTTCTCTCGTCTTGTGCATTTTCGTTCACTTTCCCTCGATGCACCTTGAAGGCCGATCGGCGCAGGTTCTAATATCAAACGGATCGAAAGCGAAACGAACGGTAAATAGCAAGTAAAACTATGGAAAAAATATGACTCTTTTTACGACAAATCCCGATATGCTAGTAACAAAGGAAACTTCTTGCCGGCGAACAGGAAACACGAACGAATGGAAAAGAACAGAAAATAAAAATGGATCGTTTAATAACACATTCTTTTTCATGAAACACCAACGCTATTACTATCAACACTGACAGCGCGGCTCGTTTACCCAGCTTTTATATTTAGCGATAGCTTTGGTTGCGTCAGATAGCATTAACATATTCGAAAAGGAATACACGGGAATACATAGTAATGCTTCGACTATTTACTATCATTACTATCAGCATTACCATTACTATCAACATTCGTGTCACTGTTCAAATACAAGTATCTTTTAGGATGATGAAAATGCTTCGACGATGGAGAAATTTTTTCAAGGAATTCGTTCTAGGATGTTACAAACAATAGTCATCGATGCGAGATTATGACTAGCTGTAAACAATGGTGTTGTAACGAGTTCTGATATGCAAATAAGAATAAATCTTGTACGGGTGGATGATTTTCTGAGTAAACGTCGATACTTTTGAAATGAAACGAATAAAGGAAACATTTAATATATCGAGCGTCTTATTTTTACCGTTGCGAGAAATGTTAGTCGATTAGAGTTATTGAAATAAAAAAAGAAAAGAAAAAAGAAAATAAGAAAATTGGACTTTGTTTCGTGAGTTAGCTCTAGACTCGTGGCGGGGATTTTTACATTTTTATAAATTTCGTATCGTGGATTTCAAGAAGTGGGAGATTTGGGATTTTCGATCATGCGTCGGATTTATCATAAACGTCTGACGAACGATTCTCAACACGTACGTCTGTCATGATGTAATAAAAGATCAGCGTTTCGTCTGGCTGAACGAATGACAGTAAAACTGATAGTAAAAATGACCCGGTTTCCGTCAACAGTGCCACCGTTAATGATCTCCGGGGCAATTACTCGACCGATACCAACGATACCAAAAACTGCAATTATCCTTCTCGTAACACCACGATTGCAATCGAACTGTTGCAAAAAAAAAAAAAAATGGGGGGGGGGAGAAAAATATCGAACTGAAACTATATTACTGTAGGACAAAAAAGAGACTAATCAAATCGAACTAGCCATTTGTTACTAAAACTCCAATATCGGGATAAAATCCAATATCGCCGTAAGTAAAATCGAACAAAACACTGAACTTTCGTACAAAGGTTTTTCTATGTCTAACGATTACGTCGTCCAAGCACGACGTGACGAGATTAATTGCTTCATTACGAAATTACTCTTCGTCTAAGCCTTTATCTTTCTTCTGTTTAAGGCAAAAACGCACTCCGTTTCGATCGTTTCTAGGAAAGTTGGTGAACGAACATACGTCAGGATACGGCTTGTCAACGACTCTATCTTTTTCGACTCTTCTTTCTTCTTTCATTTCGAGCGGGGCCAATTCGAAAAACATTCTTTTACATTCGCGATACATTCGTGGGAAGTTGTTAAGAGATAGATAAAGCGACGAATCAATGTCGATTCCTCGTCCGTTCGAGGATGATTCGTTGGCGTATCATCAACGAACCGCGACATTCGATCGTCAACGCGCGAGAAGTGGAAGTTTTTAATTAGAAAAGAATTAATCGGTCCTGATAAATTCTTTTCTTTTCCGTAATCGGTCGTTCCCTTTGAAGTATGTTTTTATACTTACAGGTTCACGAAAGTATTCAAACGTACGTCTACAAGTTGCAGACACTTTTTGTAAAATTGTATCTTATAATATGTTGTACGAAAGATTTTGAAATTTCACTAGCACTATAGCGAGACGTATATTTCACAGAGATCACAAAAATATCTCAACAGTCAACTACCAGTTATACTTAAACTGGCTGTTCATGCTGTATATTAATTTTTTACTAAATATACGTTTGCAATAAATATCTTGTAATTTTTACATAAATCTTCGAATTAGCTTCGTTTTACTTTCAATTTGAAAAAAATGTTTATGTGACAAGCGCGACATGCACGTAAAAGTTTTCTTTGATAAGTGTTCAAATATTTTCGTTGGCCAGTGGACACGTATTTTGCTTATCAAAGTGTATATTGTAGATCCTTCGGTGGGACGATCCAACTCCCACCAGAAAATCGCTGGAGCACGCCAGCTTTATTATTCTTTTTCCGCTGCTAATCTTATACAAGGTATTTCGTAAGCGTCGCGCGTCGCGCTGATGCAAGAAACGTCGAGGTTTGCTATGTAGACTGCGTTTCTTTCTCGTGCAACAACTCGTTTAATCACGTAGACTGTAGACGAAGGTCACGGCGAAAGGTGAGAAGTTTGCTCGAAGGGTAACTGCACGGTAAACCTTCTGGGTTTTGTATACCATTCACCAGATAAAAGTTGAGCGATACTTATTTGATTAACTAAACTACTAAATTCTTCTCAGCGAAATTCGACGAACCTCTGTTGTATCAAGTATTTGTGATACTTGCTTTAAGTTTATTTAGGAGTGATCGAGGGAATAGGCCCGATCATATCGAAGCAAGTGATATTTTTCACAGGTTCGAAGTTAATCATATGCAACTGATATGTAAATACTTACGAATATATATGCTAGGGCAGACTATTACGATTACATTATATACTACGTTATATAAAACTGTTTGAAACCTGATTAACGCTATCGTAATACACGATTATTATATTTTTTAAAATTGAAATCTGTAGGAACACGCGCATGGAAATTAGAAGGTATTTGCTGTGTAAAAGATGAAACACAGTATCGAAGATAGTATTATAGTATTATATGTTATCAAGGCCTATCATCAACCGTTACCACATAAGAAAATTTTTCAAGTAAATGCTTTTATACGTTCTATGCGTTTTCAGGTTTATTCGAAAATTTATTGAAAAAATGTATGTTAAAAAATGATTCAAAATTTTAAATGTTTTATCACGACACATGATATAACATATCTGTACAAAGTTTCTGTACATGTTCAAATTCTTTCAAGGACCACTATATGTGTGAGTGTGAAAATATATGTATATAACACAACATAGGAAATGGCACATTCTCAAACACGTGACCGAACTACATCGCACCATTTGATTATGCAAAATCCGAGATGGCATCGCTTTATCCTTGTAGTCATAGATATACCATATTTGAGCCAATTACGTAATGCACGGAAATAGAAAGATATCCGTGCGGTTTTATAAAAAAAAGTAGGCTATAATCGTATCACGATTAAAACGATTAGACGAATTGTAAGAAACTCGGAGAAGAAGAATTCGTCTCCTATAAATTTGGTATCTGCTTATGTGAAATCGAGAATTATTTTTGACACCGATTTCAGTTCGCTCATACTCGAATTTTCAAAGTTCAACGGCACCGAATGAATCGTGTTTCGAAGGAATTCAAACGAAAGCAACATTCACACAGTGGTTTCGCGTAAACCGGTTGGATAACGTCACACTGTTGCGATTTCATTTGCCACTTTTCTCGGCTAATGAATTTAAGCAACCGCCAGACTGACATTCAATCACATCTATTACCAATAAAATCAATATATTGTCTTGTTGTCATATTCGCGTCATCGTATAGTTATCATATAATAAACATACTTATCAAGTTTTATAGAGAGATTAAAATGTTTGTGGAATAAGTACGATACAATTTGTTAATAGACAGTATCAGATAGGCATTGTTAATATTCATGGTTGTTAGGTATATTCGATATATTTATTTGACTAATGAGTAAACATTCTAATATCAAACTTTTGATAGCGTAATAAAATAACGAAAAATTAAGAATGAATAAGATTTCAAAAATAATTATTTCTTGTGTTTCCGTATCAAGTATAAAAACTAAGTACTTTGATGGGACGATAATCTTTCTTTAAAAAAAAAAGAAAGCATTGATAATTCTATACATCGTTATATATTTAATGATTTGAAATTTACTATATATATACTATTATATGTTTAATGGTTTGAAAAAATATCTTCTTCGTAATCTCAAAGTAATTTCTACGGAAAGCTTGCTAAGTTTTCATACGATTCTTTTAATTCGCTGATACGATAGTTTAATAAGGTGCAAGATTGCATTTGAAAGTTCAACGTGATATTAATCAACGAAATCCATTTGTTTTGGATCGATGTTAGTTCAATCGCTAATTAATCGTCCAGAGGTTGTCATTAACGAATTTTTCAGAATAGGTAATAATACGAATGACAGTAACAGACATCTATAATGCTAATTGTAATTATAACGGCAATATAATGATAATTTGAGATTGTTACGATAATTAGATATTGTTACAGATACCGAAAAGATCAATGTTAAATAACACAAATATTTGCAAAAATTACACGAACGATTCTTATCGATTATCATTGTATTATTTGCCTGTTTACGTTAACATGTTTTTCCACGTATGCACATGATGCAACAATCGTCATTGCTTAACGTCGCTGCGATAAAGAGAAATCGAGCGTGCTCACCATTTTACGACTAGAAAATTGCAATATATCATTGATGGATAGACTCCTCGGATTCTTTATTCGATTTTATTTGGAATCTTTATTCGATAATCTTGTTTGTTCTTGAAATCTATTAATATTCCAATTTTCAACCAACATGTTTTCGAATGATTTCGAACGACGATTATCGAAAAAGAAAAGATGGTCATGGTCGTTCTCCTTAAGAAGCGATCTCGATTCCTGATTTTTAAACGATATTAAGTTTTCCTGGTAGCGACATCTTACGCTTATTTGGCAAACTATAATAAATATTTAAGCGTTTGTTGCTTCCACAGATTCTGGAAACAAAAGCAAACATTGTTAGAATTTATAATTATTTGAAAGGTCAAACGATCGGCTACAGAAAGAGGCGCGCTAGTAAATAAAGAGGAACGTGACTATACAATATTAGGACAATCCGCGGATGAAAAGACGGTCGTTGTCTTCAATGGGTGGCAATCCGTGCGTACATTCGCGTGTTGCAAAAGTTGAAAATTCGGCGGAGGAGATCTCATTGAGAATATCGAGGCGTAGCTTCTGAAAATTCGCAAATATATACTCTGAGACGCGTGATGACCGTTGGCGAGGTAGAAATAAAGAAGATCCGATCAGGTGCTCGAGGGAGAAGAAACTGGTCCGCGGATTGGCAGGCGACGGAGATGGAGAAACGTACTTAACGAACGGAGAAGTTCATTAAAAGCGAAACGACATTAGCCGACCTAAAATCAACTCTCCGACGATTCCGCTTACGCTTGCTTCCCACCTGAACGGCTCTCCCCACCTTGCCAGTCGGTGTCAGCTCCACAGGTGAGACAGAAAGAGCTGGCCTCTCGATGGAGGAGACGCGGCGGATAGTCGAGCGAGGTTGGACGAAGCCGAAGAGGAACAACGACGACGGTAACGAAGGTACGAAGATGACGAAAGAAAGAGGGAGAAAGGAGGAGGATGGTCGAACCGGCAGAGGCTAGAAAAGGAGGCGGAGCAGGAACCAGGAGGAGAAATCGTGTCGCAGTTCTCGAAAGCAAAGAGGTGAAAAAGAAAGAGACGATAGGTCCGCCGATAGGAAATAGATCCTCACGATTGGCGGTAGAACGAGACGAGGATCAGAAGGCTGAGGCTGAGGCGCGCGAAAGCGGGGGATGAAAAAAAAGGCCCATCTCCTCACGGGAGATTGTCTTCCTTCGAGTGCTCCGTAGCCCCTTCGGTGCCGGCTGTCGTTAGCCTTAATAGAAACCACTCAGCGACTATGAATTGCCTACCGATTATGCTGCAAATTTCATTATTTTCCCGCTGGAAACGGTGTCGCCTCGCCCCGTATTGGTCGATCGTCGACGATTCATCGAGAAGAGGCGCCAGTTCCTCGAGGCTGGCTACCAACTGCCGGGAAATTTCCTTCGACGGGCGCGAGATTATTGGAAAGAATCGTGTCACCCGGTGAACTTTGACTGATTCACGGCGGTACGTGCTTATGAGATAAAAGTGTTTCTTAATCGGTTCGGCGATAGGTTGTTCCTCGTTTTGTAACCGGTCGCAGAATTCGCCGCCAATTATGGTCAACATTGACGCCCGCAGCTGGCCGAAAGTGATATGCGCACACCTGTGCCTGGATAAATTGCCACGTCCGGTACATACTTTTATTCTTTTCTTATTTGTATTATAAGTATGTTATATTTCATTCACGTTGTACGTATCTAACGAACGCTTTCTTTACTGCTTTTTACGTTCTGCGTTTTCCGATACACACACACATATATATGTATGTATGTATGTAATGAGCAAAAAGGTGTAACGTAAGTAATGTAAGAAAATCTCAAAGATTGTAAAGAATACAGTTGCAACGTTAAAAATGATATAAAATACCAAATTTCGTTACGATCGTCGCAATATTACTGTATAAAAAAGGTTGAACGCTTGTAAGAAATCCTGCTGAAACTACTACAAACCCGAGTACCAAGGTTATTGTTTAATGCCGTACGTTGTCCTCGTTGGTGGAGTGTCTCTAAACGTTCTGCCGCTAAGAAAAATCCTAAACGATTTGGTGAATAGGGCGGAAAGTTTCCGTGCATTCAGTTGGTTGAACGCTTACGAGATAGTTTTGTATTTTATTCCGGACGCAAACTATGCTCTTCACGCCCAACGTTACCTAATTGGGTGCACCCCGTGGTCGAACCATTATACGGGGTGTCAAAATACCTCTCTCTACCTTTCGTAATCCTCCATGTACCTATACATCTCCTCCAACCTCTTCCCCCTCTAACCTGACCTTCCGTGGTTCGTTGGGACAAAGAAGTATGCGTGCTTGTATCTCAAAGCGACCGACCGAATGGAATGCACAATAGAATTGTCGCCACACGTCGTTTCGAGGAGTAAGAGACGTTTTCTTCACCTTGTCTGCCACGCTATAAGCCGTCTCAGAAAGAGACCCTCTAACAGAAGTGCTTTCCCAAGTGTAACAACATGTGTTTACGTATGTTTTCATCCCCACCCCCTTGCGCCCCTTTCACCTCTTCCGCCCTGTACCACCCTTTAACTTTCTGTTTTCGTTCCACCACATCCTTTGTCGTACGTTGCACAACATTTTCACGTTTCCTTCGCTTATCTTTTCACACGATTTTTCTCTTTCTACGATTTTTCCTTTCCCTTTGTCGATCCGTAGCTTCTTCCCTTGTTTTCTCTTTCTTTCTCTTCGCTCGTAGCTCGTACGTATATACGTTTCAAGTATACATGGCAATCGTGGCCCGAGTCGGGTTCTACGAACATGGAATTGGAAAGCAGAAAAAAGGGCAATTTTATTGTGCTCGAGGATGGTGGAATCAACGGATCTAGGTTTCCTTTACAAACGTATCGGTTACAATTCGGGCATGAACGGAGCTCGTTGCCACAGAAGGGGTGGAGAATATTTCGTGTCCCCCTTTATAGACTTCCCGTCGATGGTTCCGCTTCGTTCCTTTTTCCACTCGTCTCCCTTCGTCATTTCCTTCCACGATTCTTTCTGATTTTTCATACCACGATTGAGATTTTTCCTTGCCACTTTGATACATGGATAGAAGGAAATTCGCTGGAAAACGCGAATCTACGTTCGATCGGTTGCTTTCTTCGCGTATTGTTCGCATAATAGCAAGATCGAGGAGGCGCGAGACGAGGAAAATTCTGATTTAATCGAGAGGATTCTGCTACGGTCTCGAGGCTGAAATCCGATTTGACCTTTCGATAGAGCTAGCTTTTAGTTGGCGCCTTTTCCAACTTCAACGGTGGCTAACGGAATTACACCGAAGGACCGATAATTGCTGATAATTCGGTGGAACTTCGTTAAGACGCTCATCTGGGTCGGGACGAAATGCTTTCATTTGATTATTACTCGATTTCGATAATGCGATTATCACGTTTAAGCCGAGCGAATAGATTACGTTTTCGTCTCGTTTCGAGCATAGATCGAGTGAGCAGTTGAAACGGTATGTTAAATGATTATGTTAATGAGCCGTGGACGAAGAAACACGGAATACGGCTGGTGTTTTCAATCGTTACGAGAAACGGGGGTTGGCCGTGTGTTGTAGATTTCGATTAATTAGAAACGATATTGCATTTGTAAATGGATTGTTTCGTTTAGAAGCAAAACGAACGTACCTTTAATTCCACGCGACATTCGATTCTTCTGTCAATTTGCCGCGAATTTTCTTCCCATGAAGAGCGAAGGATGAATTATGCAACGGTAGAAATTACTTTCGTATCGAACCAGCATTAACCCGATTACGTTCGAATAATGAACCAATCGAATTAAGATTAAATCGCTTTTGAAAATACGTCTGAACGCACCACTAGTTTTAAATCTTATTTCAGCTATTAACGAAATCGGTGCGCTCTGTGTGTCCTCTATAATTTGTAATTAGCTCGCGGAACGTTGTGTTTCGACTTCCTTGGTTCCACTCCGGATCAAATTGAAATTAAAGAAAAATTAACGATAAAAGAAATTGTTAAAATAAGCTAGAAAAAGAAAGGAGAGTTCTTTTTAAGCATTTCTCATTTTAAATACTCTGACTTAGGAAATTATTAGGAAATTTCTATGGATATATTGCTAATGTTTCAAACGAATCCGAATATGTAAATACATTTTAACTGTTTCTCCGTACAAGAAGAAGAAGAAGAAGAATATACATAAATAGTACTATAAATTTCATATTTTAAATATTGTCATACATGACAACGTTATAAAAGTACCATATTAGCCACGAATAGTCGAAGATATACAATATTTTCTACCTAATGTACTTAATGTCAGTAGAATATACGAAATACGAATTCCCTCGTTTTAGGACACTGTCGAAAGGTTTATATGTAATCGATAATTGTCTGTTCGATTACTTCTATCGGCTTTGTGAAGCGTACATTTCTAATAAATGTTACGTATTCTTTCCATAATAGTACGTACAGTTTATTCACGAAAGATTGTTGCGTGACAAGCATTCGAACATTTTCGTCAATTGCTATATACCTGAAACAACATGAGAAGATTGCCTTACAGTCGTCAACGAGTAGTACGAGCCAACCCTCGTGAAACGTCTCCGATTACATTCTTTATCCTAATTAGGTTTGCGAGGTTCTACGCCTCGACCAGCCACCAATTATTGGTAATTGCGTAAAGATGTCACTTGGTAAGCGGATTGTTGGCGGTTTTACAGCATTGTACTCTTCTAAGCCACACCACGAGGCTGACAAAGAGGAAGGGGACCATTGGTTCCCGTTTCTCCCTCGTGCGACGCCGACAATGAGGCAACACGCTTCCAAGTTTCTCTCTTGTCGTTCCGTTCCATTCCTGTTCGATCTCATTTTTCCATTGACCGAAAGGACAAGAAACTGTTTTCCTTTCATCCATAAAAAGGGCACGATCGAACAGATCATCGTGTAATAGTATCGATTCCTAGATTCGGGTAGTCCATTCGAGAAGCTCTGATTCTTGTATCGAAACTCGATTTTCTTCTTTCCTTTTCTTCTTTGTTACTGCAGCAATTCAAATTTATACGGGCAGATATATTTTATATATTATTAGACATACCACAATCGTAAATGTAACAATTAATTAAAGATAATTGCAATAACAATAGCATCGTTTATGTCATCATTTTATACAATTAAGTTAGGAAAATGTTTAAGAACCGGATTATTGAGATGTTGTTTCAAGAGATTTGGAATTTATAACACTAATCATTTTTGTTACTTGAGAGAATCTTTTATTTTGTTTAATTTAACGTTAATCTCACAAGGCGCGTGAAAATGTGAAAAGGCGCGTCGTTTTATCATTGAAATTCGCACATTTAGCGATAAATTACCAAACAGCTTTCAATTCACCTCTTACAGCACAGTGACGTTAATTAAGGATCACCCTGTACATTGTACATAATGATCCGACGAAAAAGTTTGATAGAGTTCTAACTGTATACACGAACACCATGAAAGATGTTTGTAAGCAGGTTGCTGCTACAGTGTCGCTTTAATTAAACTCCGGGCTATTACGACTGCTGAATATTTAATAGCTCGTTAGAAAAATAAAGCGAGAAACAGGCTGTAACGAATTCAGTAACTGCTCGCAGTCTCTCTGGATTGCATCAAGCAGCAGGTAATTAGAGGCGACATCTTACACGAGGCGAATGTACACGGTCGAAAGTATCTTCTAATCCGAGTATATAAACTCGATAGTTAGAGACATAATTGCACGTAGGGCGCGCTTTCATCATAGCGAACGACGCATCGTCCACAGCACAGGTATCAACGGATAACCGGTTCTTTGCACCGCATCGGTCCCGCGTAGAAATTAAATTAGCTTCTCACGGTGAAATTGAAAAATCCCTTAAACCGAGGCAACGTGAGCAAAAGTGGCTGGATGGAGATATAGAAGAAGGGATAAGCAGGAGTGGCAAAAGAAAGGGCAAGAAAGAGAAAGAGAGAGAAATAAGGAGGAGACAGGGGGAACGGCCGGGTAAAAACTCAGCGCACCGCGAAAACTCGTTTAAAGATGAAAGGCCGGCTAACGACTTATTTTCGATAAGGAAAAGTTAAGGTACTTGCCCCTCGCCACCATCGCATCCAACTCCGGTCGAGCCCTCTGCGGCTCGCTCGAAAACGGAGGGGTGAAAACTTGAAGCGTTCCTCGCGGGGGGTAGTTTTCCAGCGACGATGAACGACGTCGATGTGCCTCTTCTTCCTTCGTTTCTTCTCCTCTTCTCGTTCCCTTTCTTCCCCTTTCCCGCCCCCTTCGCCAACGATGCTCTCGCATTCCTCTCGCTCCTGAACACGCAGCAAAAACACAACAGTTGCGCGGAACTCAACTCAATTGCTATGTCAAAACGATGTGAAATGGGATTGATGTAATTTGGTTAGGCGCGCGACCCCCTTCTGCCACGCTGTCTCTGTCTTCGTTGCACCCTCGTGCGGCTCGCAACCCCCGCGGTGGTATACCGTTTATACCGTTGTCGCCGCCACTGTCCTCGTCGTCAGTTCCGTTCTCGCGTGTACCGGGTGTTTTCGCGACAAACGACTCGATTCAAGGCTGATTCTAATGACTTATGAAGTCAAGCCAAATGACCGGGGCTCGCCCTCTTACACGGCCGGCCCTTCGTCACCCCTCACGGGACTTTCGATAACTTTCGAGTTTCACGGCGGGCAAATCGAATAATTTTGTCCCCGGGAACGGGACGACGAGTTCCCGTTTAGCCGGTCTGCCTGTCGTGTATAACTTGTATTATTGTTCGTTTCGTCGTGACAAAGAGGGGAGCGGAAAGATGTAAGAGAAAGGGAGAGAAAGAAAGGGAAACGTTGTCGAGCGAAGAAATCGAGAGACAGCACGATTTGATTGTTGCTCGTTACGGAAGCCGGTTCCATTATCTTCCTTTATTATATTTGCAGCGACTAGTCCACCACCCTTGCGCGTACGCGCAGAAACGTTTTCTCGTCGGAGGAATGGTCTCTCTGTTATGACAATGTTGTTAGAAGTGCGACCAAGTGCAGCTTTAAAGAGCACTCTGTGATTATTAACCGTTAAGATTAAAAAGAATATATAATATTACTTCCATTATCATCGTTTTAATCGTCTCGATTATTTGAAAAGAAATTGAAACGAAAAAATAAAAAAGAAGGAAAATGTCATATAGAAAAGAAAAATTTTCTCCTGGGAAAAGATCAAACTAGTATCAATTTTAACATTTTAAATCGACGTGCAGCCTCGTAAACGAGGGTATTCGCGAAATCGCCCGGTTCGCCGCGGTAAACCTCATTAAATTTCTATTCCGGCTAGCCGGTTCTTGCCTCAATGGCCGATAATAGGTTGCCCCATGGAAAAATGGCGGCGGCTAATTAGCCGCGCGTTGGAACACCGCCGACGAAGAAGCGAAAACCGACAAAAAACGCAAAAAGAGCGTAAAAAAAAAAAAAGAAAAAGGGGGAAAACTAAAGGACGCGTGGAAGAAGAAGGGTAATGAAAAGAATAGCGCCATTTAAAATCCAGTATCGCGAACAATTGTCTTCTTAATCGTGCGGCACGAATGAAATTAATTCCGACGGTGTCGAACGCGCGTCGACTAATTAGATTCTGCCGGTAAGTATCGAGGCCGAAGCAAACTCGTGGAATAGAGAAACTAATAAGAACGGATTCCAAAGTGTTTCGCAAGTCATGTTCGAGGATAGTTTGATCGGTACAGTTCGAAAGCCGCCTGAAGTGGCGCGTTTAACCGAGTTACGTTATTTCGCATGGCAATCTCGCTGTTCCTGCCACGGGATTCGCTGAAAGTCGCCTAATTAACTCCGTCGAACGATACAACGTGTGCAAAGCGCGTTTCCATTCGCTTGAATATCTCCGACTATCTATCTAAAACTTGAAAAATTCGCGAATTCACGCTATTGGCGCGTAAATGGCTCTACACGAGAACCTTAGAAATTTTCGCGCAAGGAAAATTTTCATCGCGAATGTTACTAGCAATTGACCGCGATCCAAGCAACAAGTTATAGTTTCTCTGTAACAGCATCTTCGGTTTGTACAAAATTATAGAATTCGTTATTGTTATCTTCCAGATAAACCATTTGCCTCGACATGGAGCAACGTCCCCGCTAGGGAATGACCTAACGATGTTTCCCGAGCGTCCTCCATAATGTTCAGAAAGCAAACGTAAAGATGGAAAACGATCGGTGGCGAATCGGTAGATCCGTTGCTGCGGATTCTCCCGCTGAAAGTCGAGAGAGCGTCGTGGCAACGACGACGTCGACGACGGCGGCACTTTGATCGGTAACCTCGTTTATGGTGACGCTGGACACAGAATGTAGGAAACACCGATAACACCGGTGACGGAAATATCGACTTTTGAGAGCTGCCACGAGCATCCCCTCCCCTTACCGGGGAGGCACATCAGCCCCTGGCGAATCACCCCATCACAGAGCGTTCCTCTCGTACTCTGGCTCGTGACGAGGACAGCCGGATGAGAAGCTACGGTAGGGAGAAAGAGGAACGGATAGACAGGAATGGAAAGAGCGAGAAGCACGAGGAGAATTGAAAGGAGAGAAGCTTTAGGATGAAAAAGGAGAGGGACAGAAAGATAAAGTGAGAAGAGAGGACGAGGAGGGACGTACACACAGAGAGAGGATCGACGAGTTCGGGTAAGCGTGGAACGCCGTCGGTTCTGAAACGACGAAGCCTGTGGGAGGGAGAGGGAAGAACCGACCGCCCTGGTGGCGGTTGAAAGAACCAATTTTGTCCTAATAGAAAAATCCCCAGCGCCGAACCCAATTTATAAACCCGCAAACATGGCTGGCGGAGGGCGCTCGTCTCGCCTCGTCTTGCCTCGCCTCGCCACCGCTGAATCCCGACACACAACGCCAACGAACATCGGATTTATAAAGCCGAGTCAGCCGTGCACCATGTGCCGCAGACGCGTAAATTCCGTTCGCATAAACGACCGAGCCCACCAGCGGTGAGCACACACGTCAGAGCTTTGCGAAGAAGACGACGAGAACGACGACAAAGATGAGGACGAGGACGAAAGCGACGACGAAGCGAGGAGAAAGGAGGAAAGCGAGGAAAATTGTCTAGTACCCAGCGTCATACGTATCCGTGGATCTTGATCCCAGCAAAAGCAAGCTGGAAGCTGGTGTGCCTGATAAACGAGCCGGATGAACTCCGTTAGCGTGATCTCGTTACTCGGTCTTCGCTCGACTTTCGCGAATTCTGGCTGTCGCTTCACTTCCGGTTTCGTTCGCCAGAATCTTCTATCCGACGCTCCATTACCGTAACGTAATTTTACGTATTCCTGCTGGCTAATTCCCGGCCAACTTCGCTCGATTGATACGGAGATTGTTACGTCTAATGGATTCTCTGCTCGCGGAAAATATTACTTGCTCTTAATATTCGTCCTCCGATGAATCGTCAAGATGCTTAAAAAATAGTAAACAATCCATTACCTAAATTTATAATTTTGAACACGACTAGTTCGTAAAAGTTTATTTCGTTTTTTTACATTAAATACATCCTTCGCATCTTGAAATTTACCACATAAAAATGATAAATCTTCTGTCTTTCCTACAGAGCAATTCTAAAGTTCAATACGTCGTCAGACAATTTCATATTCCTAACGCGTCCTTTTATCTGGTTCAGGAAGTAAATATATGTTTTGCACGAATGTTTCAAAAAATTTATTATAACCTAGTCTCGTTACAAAACATCATGGACGCGTTATTATGTTATTATATATTCCAAACAAGAAACGCAACAAGTAGAACAAAAATTCTATGCATTTTTGAAACTTTAAATTTCCTATAAATGCATAAACATCTACGATCTACGCATCGAGTATCCTGTCGCTCCACCAATGACGAATCCACTTGTACTCTACGGGTAGAAGGTTAAATTCTGCTGAAGCATAGTTACCCTGTTTGACGACCCAGTAACGATACTCGTTGACAAAAATCCCATTGCAATTATTGCAAGCATGGGATCACGGGTTGGTAACGAGTAATAATGGTCAGAGGAAGAAGGCTAGCGATGGAAATGAGCGACGGAGAGTAAGAGAAGGCGGGATAGCGAAGAGAGACTTAGTAAACGGAACACATGGCCCGAAAGGGTACTCTTGTACCAGCTACAAAAGTATCCAACAGAGATAAATACGTCGCAACTTCCATCGTACGCCTCGCGCGTTTCTGCCGTGTATCTTGGCACATATGTACGCAGCAGGAAGCACGCTTGGTCCATCTGCAGCGATCCGATTTTGCGACAAAGCCCGTGTAATCGATTTCAAATTTGATAACGCCTAAAACATCCTACGAGTATGTGTGAGAACGCGGTACCCCTTATCTCGTACGGTTTATCGTTCCTCCTCGATTCATCCGTCCTTGATAAAATTATTACCCTCGTGGCGCTGCCTGGATCGTTCGAGCTCGAAGAAATCGAAAAGTAATGAAAAGGCATAGCGATGTAATTTTGGAGATAAAACGGGTGAGTGATTTGCCCTGTTTGTAATAGATTTTATAGATTTGTATCTTTAAAATAATCAGTAGTATAGATATTACGATCTCTTTTTCTTTTATTAAACATTCTCCGCGTTATGTACAGCTTTTTACAAAATAGACAAAGATAAAAGGATTGTCGATTACAATATAACTCGTCTGTCTATTTTCTCATTCTCAAACTCAACTAAGAATAACCGATCTTTCACTTTCAACTTCGATAAAGTTTCTCTTCTAAGTATCAAATTCGTAATTTATAGGTCCTTGCTTATACTTTCAATTTAAATGCAACACAAACTTATGGGAAATATAATTCTACCAGGAATCTAAAATTAGATTAGATCAATAAACTTTTAATGATCCCAAGTACTCCAGTTTCTTCTCTCTGCGTCGCTTTATATTCAACTGAAATAAGAATTCTATTCCAAGCTAAAATTGACGATAGTAGCTTTTAATCAAATTTGAAACTAATCCGTATGAAGGAGCTATATTAGAAATCTCTCGATTATTAACTTATATCAGACCGAAAGATCTAGTCCGATACCACGTGTTTCGAACGTCACTTGCAAATATCGCGAACGCTATCATCGATTTGTCATTAGTTGCCTGCCAGTTTGACACGAGAAACATCTAAGTGATGCACGAAGCGTTCCTCCAAGTGGTCCCCGGTCACGGTTACGCTTTTAATCGCGCGTACAACTGTCTGACCCCGGTTCTCGTCCCTGTAGTTTATTTAACAGCGCCCTGGGCATCGGTAAACACGGGTTAGCGAATTGGCCCCAGGGCGAGACCGAATGATAGTTAACGTACCGCTAAACGCCATTGGAGAGGACCTCGCGTCCCTTCCCAGCCAGAATATACCAAGGTTCGTATATTGCGTGCGCGAGGGGACCGAAATTTAATTTTGTGCTTTTTGTACACGCCAAATCGTTGTCTCTCCCACTTCTCTCCCGGCCTCCGCTTCCCTTTCGCGCGCGCTTACTATCGTCCTGTCTCGCGCTCTCTCTCTACACGTATTTCGCCTTCATCGTGATGAAACGGGTGCGATAACGCAGGCGTCGAAGAGATTTCGTCGCGAATTTACTCGCTTTCCGCGATACCGTTTTTTTTTCTTTTTTTTTTCTTTTTTTTTTTCGAAAGAGAGAGATCGACCGTATCACATTGGTAGAGGAATGATCTTTTGGTGAATGAACGTTTCTTAAAATGATAATTCCCTCCGCGACGCGATATGTATGTAGATTTAGGAGTAAGTACACGCGAGGTCGGACAAGCGATGCGACGTCGTTGCGATTTCGCGGTATGTATTAAAACAACACTTTGCAATTAAAAAATATGTTCTAAATTATGCGATGCATGCGCATAGGTATAATTTTGGTCGCTAGAAATTTGAAAGTGCCGAATTACAGTTTTGTTTTTATTATTTTCCAAAGTTGTCATGTTTATAAACCGACCGTCTACATCTACGGATCAGCGGACGAAGAAAAAGTGTATCTGTTTCGTTTGTGCCACTTTGCTAGTCATCTTTACAAACTGCCCGTAGTACATACATATATATATGTATTAGAGAATAGATATTACGAAGTTAATACTAAACGTTGGAATATTAATTCTGTCACATCATTAACGAAGGTACAACGAAAGATCAATCGGAAGACAACGATTCGAACGTTGGCTAAAACTGCAACTCGTCTGAGACCTGATCTCAAATCCGAAAACAATTTCGTTTTATTTTACGTGTGCGCATCCGCCGAGTCTACGAAATTCTCGCCGTGAAACGCAACGGTATCGTCGCCGACCAGGTGGTTAATTAATTCGCGACGTCTCGACGAGAACGCGTCGACGTCGAGGACGCTAAATCGACGAGTAGAGTCGCGGGTACGACGAGCCGCTAGCTAAAGCGAGAACGAACGAGCAAGCGAAAGGAAAACAGCGGCCGGCGAGAACGGGACGCAGCTCAGAGATGGTTGACTTGATGAAATCATGCCGCGAGAATTAAACCGGGGGATACCCGTGGCGTGTGTCGTCGTCGTCGCCGGCGTGTGGAGCAGGAGAACTCGGCTCGAGCTCCAATTGGCGGGAGCAAGACAACGGTAGGAGTTGACTGCAGTGTATACACAGTTAATTAAGCCGGAGTACCACGGAGGACGGTGGAGCGCGGGTGCAGAGAGACGGGAGAGGGAGAGATCGCTGAAACGGCAGACAGAGAGGTGTGTCGGTGAAGCGAGAGAGAGTGAGCAGGGAAATGGAGAAAGAGGAAGAATGACTGAACGAGGTGAAACGGGGCGAACGTACTCCCGCTAATGTGAGCGAGACAGTGACGAACGATTTTGTCCTGTGGGCTGCAAAGGTAATTTGCTCTCTGGATATGCAGTCTCAGTGGTTCTCAAACCGTACGGCGAATTCACGCGAGATTCCAGGCCGCGCCTCGTCGATCGTTTCTCACTTGGTGATTTCGAAATTTCGTTTGCCCCAACTGCAAGGAGAGTTCCATGGGCTAGAGACGCTCTTTGCCGATCGACCAGCTTTTCACCGCGATGCTACACGTCCCTGAGGTAGTTTGCTCTTTACTAGCCGATATTACGAGCGTAAATAAACTGGGACTGTTTCGACCGACGATGGCTTTTTCCACCGGCCGGAACGTGACTGCTGAAACGTCGATGGCGTTTTTTTCCCACAGCAGCGATTATTGCGCGATTGTCGCGCATTGTCGAAAGAAATTGCGAATGAAATTGCGTTTTCTACCACGGTGAAATTCTTGCAGACGACGGATCGCCGGCTATCGGCGCGGGACGCGAATTAAAAATCAATGTACGAACACTTCTTGGAATTGTTCAAAATGCACATTGTAGTATATGCGGTGCGCGCATAGCACGTACATGCCCGTAATCTTTTCTAACTCGATTTCTATCCAAGTTCTCCGAGCTCCGCCCCTCGCCGTCCCTAAAAATGTCGCTCTTTTAATCTCGCGTAGTTCGCGTTAGTCGCGGACTACGCCACTGGGAGCTGGTCGAACGAGCGAATTGAAACCGCCGAAAAAGTCAAAAATGAAACCTAAATTCGTGGCGTTCGCCGCAACGCGACGATTTTCCTTGCCTCGACGATCAATCTGGAAAATAACCGAACAGTGTCCATCGAGTTTTTCCTAGCAAACTCTATCTTCCATGAAAAAAAAGAAAAAAATAGATTATCATATGTTTCGCAAGGTCATCAATCTCTCCTAAATTATTAAAATAAATTATTAGAATAGAAGAAATTATTAAAACTCCTCATAAAATTGCACGTTCGACACTCTTTTTCTTTGCACTGCCGAATTTTCCAGATTACTCCAAAACTCACAGTGGCGCACGACGGATTAAGCATTCGAAACCTAAAGATCTTTCTTTCGTTGCTTCGACTACCCGCTGAGAGTTTTCCCCAAACCTGTCGCAAAATCCGTCTAACATTCAGAAAACCTCTCGAGCGTCGCCACCCGTGGCTACTGTAAACCAAACAAGCTATTCTTTCCCCGATTCACGCACAGAAAACATGTTTCTGCAACGAGCCGCTACGATCGCTTCTGGATTCCTTTCATCTCGCCTCTTTGCTTCTCTATTTCGCACCTCGTGATCGTCGTTGCAACAAGCGAGTTACTGAAGCCCTAGAAAATCCGTCCGTGGAAAATTGGAGCGGATCCCAGCGTCGTGCAAACGGTCTCAATGGCCGGCACAACGAAATTAGACTTATCTCGGTCATCGAGGACCACCACGCAGCTGCTTGGCTATAGGATTCACATCCCCGTGAATAGACCGGCTTAGTTTTTCTTTATTATACTTGAGTTTCGAAGGCTCGCGTCCCGATTTGCAAACAGTCCTGCTTGGTCTATCTAATACACGGTTGCTCTTTTCGGCGACGGTGGTCACGCGCCATTGTCAACCGCCGATCGATCCTGATCAACAATCTTTAAGATGCTCTACAATGAAGAGTTTCATTCAGCAAGGTTTTTCATGCACGGGATTTCTAGCCAATTTCGTAGAGATTCGATTTTGTTCCCTTTATTGGAGACTCAATGGGACACTTTGTACAGCATTTTGGATAGCGTACGAAATTCTTTTGCTTGAAAGAAGAGTGAAAATAGTAAGACATTGTGGAAGATTGCAGTTGAGAGCTTGAGTAATGTGGTGAATTATTTGCGGTGTTTTTATTTGTATTTTTCAAGCGAGCAATTCGTAGCTTCAAAATTTCTGCTGTGAAAACTTTACGATGTGTAATTCTAATATAGTGGTAATTCAATTATTAAAACAAATTTTAATCGGAGCTTGACCAATCACTTGGGCGCCATATTCAACCAATTTCAAAACTGAAAAGCGATGATGTTTTTTTTTCTAATTTTCCTTAAAATCTGCTATTATTTATAGCATTCCTTTATAGTAACTAGAACTTACAAATTCCGGTTATATGATCTTCAAATATACGAACCGTTTGTTCACACATTTGAGAGGAAAATCATTTTCATCTTTGCATTAATCTTGTTGTATATAAAGAATCAAACTTACTATTTGCTAAAACAATCGAAAAAAAAGTTTCCACAAAAGCAGGTGTATATTTTTTCTTCCTTGGTAAAATGCCTAAAAATTAGCCGAGTTAGAGAGGGTTCTCGCTTATCTACCAAAGTTGGGATCGGTATCAGCTGCTGCCAATACGTCAAACAGGTTAAAACGTTTAACCATCACGGAGGCTACCTGAGTTTTTCCGAACAACGAGAGTAATCTTTTGGAGGAACGGCGTTTCGGATCCCTTGAGCGTTCTGCTCGAGGATCAACGTTCAGGAAATTAGCTAAAACTGGAGCTAAGTGCTGCAGCTCGAACCGGGCCAGCCACGAAATAAACGCGTCGATCTCGTAACGTAGCCCGGCTCCCTCGGGCAGATATTTATCGCGGTAAGTGGGATCCGGTTAAATGCAACTTGTGATCTGATTTCTACAGAACCTAAAAGCACTTTCCTCTTCCTCGTGCCGGGGTTAGCTAGATTCGTGACCGAGATTGCCGGCGTGGAAAACGGCGTCGCTTGTTAATGCGCGTAAACGCCATACACGACGACACACGGGCACGTGGGAACCACGCACAAAAGATCTCGAGAGGATCGATATAGATTTACGTATGTATCCATTGCATATGTCGATTATTCGTGTACGTTATTAAATATCTATTTCGCTACGTCACGATGTTTTTGTACAAAAGAGCGATGAACGGAGTTGAACGAAATTTTTTAATAAATTTTAATGATTTATAGAATTCTATTTCATAATTGTGTTATTTTATTGTTGTTATATCGTATCTATATATTATTCTATGTATTGATATAACTATGTATATATCTATATATTAAGCTGTTAATCGGATCATCTCTTGACTACGGAGTTCTGTAATAACATAATTGGAAATCAATAAAGGAAGATTAATTTCAGTTAGATTAATTTTAATCTTTATACATGTAAATATCATCTTATTCCGTTGTAAACGAAACAGCAACGGAAGAATAAAAGAGATCGATAAAGAAGCTATTATATCTAATAAATACGTCTTTCCTTGCGATAGATTAATTTTTGTGGAACATTGAAAATCCGTTTATTATTATTTTTCTAATTATCAATTCATAAATCATATCTCTTCGTATTCTCTCGCGCGATTGAATATCACAATGCACACCAATAGTGAACGAAAAAGCAAATCAATTTAATAACTTCTTGTTTTATGAATTTCATTTTGTCGATAAATTGGTATGAAATTTGTATCATGTGTGAACCCAACTATGAATTTCGAGCGCACGTATCATTAACCATCCGCATGTACATATCTTTCATCAGAAATCATAGAAACCGCACGTAAATTTCACGTTTCACCCCAAAATTAGAGTCGTAAACGATACTGGCCGCGTATCGATTCATTTCGAAGTCCAATTATTTGTAACATAGAACGTTTAGATGTCCATGATGTGAAACGTTGACGCATTATTTCGCAGGACAATTATAATCGGGACGCGTGGACCAGAGGGTTGGAGGGGAGGGATTTTCTATAACGGAAGGGCCGTGAATCGACGTGAAACGTATAATTTGCCTCGATTTTCGACGGATCGATTTTGAGCAGCTACTGTTTCGCTACAGGCGGATATCTTTTGTGCCGCGGTTTTGTGGGCGTACACTTCCCCCTGGGCTAAAACGCCAAATGGTAACGACGATACGCGGAATCGAATGCGGAATGGGAAACGGGGATTTGTTTTGTGCGCGCCGGTTTTCGGTGCGCGAACGATGAAAAAGAGAAACAATCTACGCGTTGTCCTAAACGACCGAAAATAATCGTCCACGAAACCTTGTCCCTTTGTCACGAAGCTAATTCCAAAAATTTGATGAAAAGAAATCTTCTCTTCTAAGGAAATCTCCCCTTTTTCTTTTAAATTTTCTCCTGTTTCGTACAAAAACCAATGAAGTCTGACTTATTTTACGTTTTGAAGGATCGAAGAAGACTGACATACATAAACCTTCTCATATGTACGATATTACACTGGCTGTACAATTATTGTCCAGCCTTGCAACAACCGTGAAGTAGAAATGGTACAAAAATTATAATGGTGGTACAATTTTCGTAAAAGGCGGTGCATGAAATGTTACTCGAAAAATCTTTAATCCCTGTTTATCGTAGTGGCTGTAACTAAAAGACAAGGAACGAGAGAATTGTACAGAATCAATTTTTGCTGGAGAAGGATTCTCTGTCGATGAAGAAGCTCTGTAACTCTGTGGCGAAATAACAACGATATTATCGAACAACGGGTGCAGAATAGGATCGAAACGAAGTAATTACCGCGTTGAAGCGTCATCATCCCTTTACTGGTCGCGGTCCTTTGGTCGGTGAGGTAGAGAAGAGTTAAACGGTTTAACCGGGCGTCTTTGGAAAAATCGCGGCGTCTGGTGCACGCGTAATGCGCGCGTAACACGGTCAGGTAGGGCGCGCGCCAAGTCGGCCCGAACGCTTCAAGCATCCAGAAGCGTAGGAGGTTTGGCGTAAGCGGTAAGCTTTACCTCATTTCTGGCAATTACAGGGGATGCCAGAATCCGCCGCAAGAATCAAGCCACACCGGTTTCGCGTGTGCACACGTACGTGTGCACGTGAACGTGTGCGCGTTGCGTCCGTTTACGCGAGCCACCCCACTGTGTCGCGCGTGTGCACGCTCAACCGCTCCGTGTATCCATCCCTCGAGTCGGCACACACTCGAACAAGCCGTGTACACGTACAAGACGGTTGAATCGGTGGATGTACGGTGTCACAGAAGCCCGATTCGAGTCCACCTCTTCTACCCCTGCGAATTATCCCCACCTAGACACCGTAAGGGAGAGGGTGAAACGGTTTGCAGTGGCGTTTGAGCACCACTGTCTCGCCATGTTCTCGGATCCAAGGCTCGATTGGCTCGAAATCCCGCGAACAGAGAAGCGGATTCGCCGAGCCAAGCCACGCCTCGAACGCCAACTCCTGGACCACCTCTTTCCAGCGAGCGTCTTGGTGCGAGTAGTTGTGTGCAGCTACAACAAAGGCCACCCCGCTGTTCGACCAACCGACTAGTCCTCGTTGGCACGACGCACGCTCAACAACTTCGACTTTAGCCGGGGCGACAATTTTATTTCACCTTTAGCCCGCCGCCGCTGCCTCCACGAGTCATCCGACACGCTGCATGGACGTTGCTGGAATCTCTCGTTTCGCCAGCTTCGAATTTTACTCGATGATCCGGAAAGTTGATAGGATGGGAAGAATTTCGAGCGGTTAGATTGGATTTTATTGGACCGAGGTTGTCGAAGATATACAGGAGAAAGAAAGAATCTATCGATGTCACGAGACATCATTATCCTTAGAGGTACATTGCGTAAATAATGTTCATGGGAGTTCTATTACTGAGATAGTTGGACTCGATCGTCCGATAGAATAAGAAGACAAATATTGCTCATCGTAGAGTGACAAAGAAACTGGGAAGTAGATATCACGTAAAACTTAAGTTAGTGTTGTGGTGCGGCAAGGATCGATCATGAGATGTGTCCCCAATCAATGGTACTGTTGTCAGAATTATGTGTATCTCCGCGTAGATATTATAATCCACTGAATAAGTAGACAAACTTTATTCGTCCAGCTTTGTGTATAAGAACAGTTACGGTGATGTTCCAATAGCAAGTTAGGAATCCAAGTGTATCCAAGGACATCTTGCAATAAGAAGAAACAACACAATCGCGTGATGGAGTAACCTTTCACAAGATGTATTTCGAAATTGAATTCACGTGTTCTGGAGAATCATTTCGTGTCTCGATTAAGCAGTAGTGTGTTTACAAAGGTTCACCATCGAGATTCTTTCCTCCGAAACGACAAGCAAATCAAACGCTAGTCTGATCCAGGATCGTACTTTGGATTTTCCACGATGGACTCGCAGCAGCTCGTTGATACTGCATCTCAGAACAGCCAGGACATCGTCCTACCGAAACCAGCAAGCAGTACACCTAGGCACAGCATCGATGCGATCCTTGGACTGGCGAACAACAAAAGGACTCATCAGGAAATGGAGGATAACGCTCGCGACGCACAAGAAAACACAGGTAACGTTCGTTGTTACGTTTCGTCTTCATGCCTAATTTATTTCAGTTAAGAGGAACAACGAAGAAATTCATCGTAGCAACGGAGAACCGTGGTTCGTTTAACACCTGTCGTTTGGTTACGCTTCGATGCGCCGTTGTCGGAATATTTTGCAATGAATTTTGGAAAATCTCACGAAACAGAAAAAATGGGAGAATTTAATCAAGGGATGTAATCAGCCTGCATTTAACTGGAGTGATTTTGAATTTTTAATTTTTGACTCGAATGCAATTTAAATTTAAATCTCGAAATTTTTGGTATCGTTCTTAAAACTATAATCTAAGTTTTAAAACTACCTTAATTAAAACTATACTACGCTATAACGAAAGATCCATTGTCGATGTATCTCTAACTAAGAAAACAACTTGTTCAAACGAACACCGAAATATATGCGTACCAAAACTTTCGATACATCGGATACGACGTTAACGTATTGCGTATTAAAATTATTGTAAGTTAACTGTTTGACGAGATATAATTAATACAAACGTGGCACGTTCCATCCGTCGGATTGGTATACTCGCGAACCACCGGGTCTCGAGCGTTTCTCTCGTTGCCTCAATATCTCGGATCTAGTACGCTGGATCCCAAATCCCAAAACGGCTCAAGTTACCCTTGGAGACTTATTAATAAAGCAGCTTCGATCAATCATTTCATCCAATTACTGGTTTCACGGTTAGCCTGCACTCGATTCGAGAATTTGATTTAATCGTACGTCAACGAGCAAGCATCTAGCGAAGTATCTCCGTTTTTAGTAATATTTTAGTAATATTTTCTGCCGGTATAGGATTTCGAAATAAATTGATCAAATAATACGACGATAATTGGAAAACTATTAAATGGAAATTAAGGCTAATTATGTTATTATATATTATGATTATCTTTTTAATTTCTTTAAGAGAAATTTATTTAATGCAATTAAGGTACGATACACTGGTTGCTTCGATACGTCTGTCATGATTAGCGTAACAAATAAATTGCCGTTCCGCGTGCGTGACAATATTCTTCTGATCAGCCTAGTTAATGATACTGCTTAGTTAGGCAAATTACGACGACGCTCGCTATAATTTTCTCTTGAAAAACCTTAATGCGCTTTACCTTCCTCGTAACATTAATGATTGTAATGCGTTAATGGGATCAACTAGTTTCATTGACGTTAGGAAACGGGAAATATAATTGTTTTAGATCGAGATTGTTTATTACATCTAATTACCTCTTACATCTTGTTACGTCCAATCAGCCTATATAATTACATTTTCGAACAAGATTTCTTTGGAATTATGAGATCGTTCGATCGTCTAACATCTGCGCGATTTTACATCCGAATCCGATAATATTATTGAGAACTTATCAAACAGAATACCTACTCTAACGCACTACGTCAGCTTCGGTCAAAATATATTCAACAAATTTAATTCACCATTTGACACAAATCCTATCGCGTTAATCTTGTTCGGGATTCTCAATGCTTTTGCGTAGAAGCAAGAAGAAGTTAATCGTTTACATAAATCTTTTCTTCTTTTCTAAAATACAAGTATTAATCTCACCAGCTATGCTACAATTATTCACTGATCGAAACGTATTCTGTAGATTTTATTTAACGCATTACAGTAGTTATATTATAGAGAACTAAGAATGTTCGATTATTTTATATTTTTGAAAGAAGAATTCTATGAAGATGATAGAAAAATATTAAAATAATCGACGATGATAAAAGTATCAAGGCAGAATGCGATAGGCCTATCTCGTAAAATTACGGAGTCTTCGAAAATAACAAAAAATTTAATTTTTGTTCCATTAACATAAACAAATAAACGCTTCTAAACATATAAAAAATATAATTGTCATTTTATGTCTTTTAATAAATTAACATTTGATAAAAATGTTATTATCATACTTTTTTATAACGCATCAATATAATTACATACTCTAGTTTGTCGAATTTTATTGGCTTCATTCCCTTTCACAGTTACAATTCTACTATATTCAACCACTGATGCACAATAACCTCTCGAATTAGCGTCGTACGGATCATCCTTCTCGATTCTTTCGCGAATTCGGAAGTGAACGAGGCTCGCGGTGGATGGAACGGGCAATGTTAGCTTATAATTGAAAAATCGTTAGTATCGCTAGGATCTGGTTGCTGGTGGTAGCGGTATGCTACTGGTGCACGCGGCTAATTACGTCCGGGTCGGCTGTATCGGCCAGTCGGAACGTATATCCGATAATTCCAATTTCGAGAACGAACGGTCGTCCTTCTTGATCGTCGTCGATTGTCGTCGCGAAAACGCTCCAGCCACCGACTGTCCTTTATAATGTCACTCTGTATCGGCTGCACGCGGTTCGAAAGCTATCGACGCAACACTCTCGCCTGGAAGGGTCAAAATCGACAAAACAATTTCGTACAGGCACTGGTGTGTTCCTTTTTTACCCCCATTGCGTCATCGAAAGCCACCGTTAACGAAAAAATTACCGACTCAAAGAGGAAGAGAGAGAAAGAGTATCGATCGATGATACACGGTACGGCACGAAAATCCAGGGGAATTAAACCTGCGATCCTCGAATATTTACATTTTAATTTTGGTCTCATTTTAGAGAAGAAAGAATATTTTTAATACTTTAATATAAAATTGCAACGAGAAATCACATGCATACTAATAACGATGTTTTCGTATTTTGCTTAAACTTGGGATATCTTTTAACGTTAGAAAAATAGGATTAGAACGGTAACGATCGACAGAACGCAATAACAGGCTTGAGCATGGTTTTATTCGACTTCCGGTTTGCGATTCGATATTCAGTTTGTTGCGTCGCTGAGCTTTGTGTAATCTCATTGGTCGCGAATGGATTACCGTAATCGATAACCGAAACGCTTTTACATAATGTACTTGTCGTTTGTCACCGACACAGCGTAGATCGGTTCGTTGTAACAGGCTCTCCCTGTAGGTGATCGGACAGATCGATCCTCGAAGGACCACGGGAAGAAAGAAAGTCATCGTGGAATGACTCTCTGATTTATTTGGCTCGCGTTTTTGGCCCCCTGCCCGTAGTCCCTTTTTGCACCGATTAATGCGCCCCGATAGCGAGATCGCTTCGAGTTGTCCGTCAGTCGCTGGCGTTTGGTAGCAACTAAGTAGCACTCGATTTATCTTTATTTGATCGTATGTTAAGTTCGATCGGCGCGAGGAGAGACTGGCAAAGGATGGAACGTCGTCGAATTCGAAATTGAAGTTGAATTGAAGAGTATCGAATTCGAGATTGGAAGACATCTTTATGGAGGATAATCGATTGAACGTTCGAATGGTGGATGTATGTATTAATGACAGTATGAAAGAAACGTGGAGAAAGTCTAATAAATAAGAATGGAACTTTATTTTCACGTAATAACATTATCCTATTTTGGTGAAAATCTAGTCACTCTGTGAATATGTATGAAATACCGCGAAGAATTCCTTATGCAAAACCATAAAAGTTGGAGAAGAACGTGTACAACAGTAGGTAATTTCTTCCACAAAGGTTAATAATAATCGAGTGATATTCGTTTTCACGCTGCTGAACGATTCGGGAAAACGATTCTCATGACGAGAAGATTGAAAGGAGAAGAAATATGAGGAAAGCGTGGGAGGACGATAGGAAGAATTAAAAACAAAAGAAGGAAAAAGAAGACAAACGGAGGCTGCTTAGCCAGAGTCTTGTTCCGCTAATCGAATTATCATTAATTATGATACTGTATGCGAGAAAGAAAAAAAGAGGTAAAAGACAAGATCAGCCTCCGCTAATAAGTACGACAGAGGGATGGAAGCGGAACGAGGATAGAGAATGACCGAAAAAAAGAGATAGATGGAAGCGGCTTTAAGTCAGTCGCTTCTTAAGAGCTGAATTGACGTGTCTACTAATGGATCGCGCCTGCCCCATCTACTTTCTTCTTCAGCCTCTTTTTCGTCATTCTTCTTCCTTCTACCTCATCTGCTTCTTCTTCTTCTTCTTCTTCTCTTTCTTCATCGACTTCGTTTTCTTCTTTCTCTTCTTCGTGTACCGCTACTATTACCGGCACGGCTACTTTCACAGCTTTAAAACAGATCTGTTATATCCTCGTCGAGAGGGTTTCTACGCGCGTACACTCGTTCAGCGGATTCGAAATGTTCTTGAAAATGGAAAATGCTTCGTTTTCAAGTGACGCATTCCAATTTTAGTAGACATTTTCATAAGGAATCTGTGATTTACCAAGATATGTTTCACTGGTGAATGATATACTAGTAGAACTTAATAATTTACTTCAATTTATTAGGTGTAAACGATCCATAGAGTAAGAGATATTACAGATTTTTAAAAGTTAAAAATTATTGCTTGAATTTTCAATGAAAACTTGTTCATCGTTAAATATAGTTTGGTTATGTATAAATAATTTTCTACTTCTAATTTTTCTATTTTCCGATTAATTTCCTTTTTTTAGTTGTGTCATCTAAATCTATCTAGTCAACCGGCGATGTAAAAGGAGTTTGCTAATTGTCCGTTCTAGTAATTGCATGCATAGTAATCCATGTTCGCTAGCTTAGGTAGGTAAATTCAGTCGACAGGAGTTCATTTAATCAGACGCTGCCTAAAATGTCGTCCTAATAAATGGATAAATGGAGTGCCACTATCAGACGTATTTTAGTAATATTTACCTTAATTTCAAATTGTATTCTTTCACGATGCTGAGAATACATGTTATAATTTGTCCATCTTTTTCCTCGGCCAGTATCGCGATTATCTTTTGCACAAACCTGCTGTATGATACAATCATTCGCGACAAAAAAAAGCACAGTGGAAGGACATTAAGCGAGCTTCGTTTTTGCTCGCATTTTCATATAACGCGACATTTTGCGTCGCCTGTCGCCCGTTTTAATTTCCTCCCGGTCGTGCGTTTAATGAAACGAATCTCTGGTGCGACGAGCGAGATCAATCCTCCGGACGCGTACGAAACGATCGTTAATATTTTCAGTTAGAGACCAGAGATTAATCATTCCGTGTCGCTTTCGTTCCTACCTTCTCTTTTTCATCGAGATCATCGAATATACACTTTTGCTCTGGCGGTGTTAATGAATACGAGAACACACTGTTCCGTTAATATACAAAATTACAGTCTAGTTAGGCTTGTTCGATAAGTTTTTCTCGTAAGGATATAATTCGAAGTGACACGTTGTCGAGATAAAGCGGTTTGATAGGTGAATTAAAGTGTAGGGGAGAGAAGAAGGGTAAGAGAAGGAATAAAAATGGACAAGGGGCAGAGAGAGAGAGAGAGAGAGAAAAAAAAGAAAACGGACGCGGGAGAAGCGTTAAGTGTGCCGCAATCAATCTTACCTTGTACGCGCGGCAGAAGATTAATGCACTTTCAAATTTCATTAATTCTTCGCTGCATAATGAGCCGCGGGGCGAACGAATAACTTTCCTTAACGCCACGATAATGCCGCCGAGAACCTCCGCACTGTAATTGCATCAATTCGTTGGTAATTCGCACAATTATCCTTTCTGATTTTCCGGCCAGCACCGAGCTAACTGCTCGAGAGCACGCTTCCAATTAATCACGCGCGGCCTCCACGAATCTCTCCGCGTAATTAAAGTATGTCGTTGCTACGAATCAGGACAATTAATCGGATGTCTTTGTGGGAGATCCCGGCGTGCGAGACACGACCCAAAACGATCGACTGTAGCCTCGACTCTGTTACTTGCTTCAAGATTGATCTCCGAGATACCCTTGATAATTTTCTTGCAACTTTGAACTTAATGCATAACTCGTTGACTTCGAGGTCATTATCAAACGCGATGGGATATGTGGGAAAAGTAGATTTCGTGAATGAACGATTCACTAGAAGAAGGAATATAGATTTTATTAATCGATACGATAAGAAGATCACATGTTTCGTGACATGATCTTAAAAATATAGCATATGCATGTCCTTTATTGCAAAAGTAATGGAGAATCGTAACGAATGGATTGTTTGCTGTAGAAATTAAAATGGTAACTTTGATAAGAAAAAAGCAAATAAGAACAATATATAATTATTGACAATGATTTCATTGACAATCATCTCCCAAGAGATCTGCTTTGGAGGCAAACGCTTTGATTCTTAAAAGTGTGATCAAAAAATGTTCCTATAAATACGGTTTCATTACTTTAGAAGGAGATTACATACTATCTGAATTTGCGAATCATAGAAGGAATAGAGTACGCTTCTCCGTATTCCCACGTTAGCCAATTTTCGACCCACGATTAATGGATAGTTGTGACTTAAACACGTCTAAAAGATTATTCGTTGAGCACAGGATACTTCAATTTGAATTACACGCCTGTAACGCGCGATCAATTAAGAACCAATCATGGTGTTTTGCTTACTCGAAGATTGCATTTATCCCTGCAGTGACAGTCGGCGTTCTTCAAAGGCACAGCAAAATCGAAGGTGAACCCCGGACTTTCACTGCGAGATCTTTTGATAAGCAGCTGCACGAACTCAATCCGAAGCATCGGTACTTCAAAATGGTACAACACCATTGAAGCTGGTAGAAAGATGCACTCGACGATTCTGAAGAGGACTATCGAGACTCTGTTTGATATAGGTCATTGACATTTCTTTTTTTTAACAGAAATTATAAACCGTGAATACGTATATTCTACTAGCAGCAAAATAAAATCGAATAACTGACAAAAAAAAGAAAACTGTTCCTGTCAAATATTGTATTTGATTCTTCTGGTCACGAAAAAGAGAATCAAAAGTCCTTTAAAATTATCGAACGCAACAGTAAAAGATGTTTCTGTTGATTAAAAATACGTTATGAACGATTGTCTAGTTTCGAACGGAATTTCACGTGAAAAATTAATAAAATATGATGGAGATTGTATTTGACGAAGAATTCAATAACTTGGAATATTTGGAGAGTAAAACGGGTAGAAGCAATGAATAAGTAAACAGCGATTGTTTTCACAAATTTTTATTAACAAAGCTGCAAATATGAAATTTTCGTGGAGATTTGCTTAGTCTCTTAAATGTCACGAGTATCATACTATGGATATTTTTGCATATTACGTGCATCCTTGTGCCACTGAATTTCCCATAAGTACAAACAGTAACAGTATAAATCGATACATAAATATACGCGTATTACGCACTAACATAGTAAATAACACTCGTATGACGTTAGCGTAGCATCATCGATAGTCATAGTACGTATATTATTCAGAAGAGTAAGAATATGTCTTTTTTGACTGGCGCTACGAGATAATAGAATGTGCGTACGTAATCGGGAGGCAAATATAAATAACGAGTGGAGGACGAACTATTAATAGGGAGAAAATGTTCGCATTGAAAGGAACGGTGGAATTAAAGCGGTCTCCAGATAGAGGTAACAGCGTCGCGGCGTTCTGGAACGCCGCAGGTAAAAGTGCTTTGTTAGGGGGAGTAATTTCGATCGCGTGACAACGGCAATATAGAGCTGGTGGAAGGAGGCACGGGCAATTACGTGTAATTTCATACCCATTTATTGCCGGGAGAGCTCGTTTTTCGACTGTTTCTCGAGTCTCACCAGCGGCGATCGGCTCGGATCGGCGCGCGGAGAGAACTCGAAACGAGCTGGCTACGTCAGATTAATCGATTTTACCTTGTCGAATAAAACGGTGTCGCGTGTTCGTGATATTAACCCGCTCGTTAAATAGCGCAGAACAAAATAGCGCCAAGTTCCAGTGACTAATGATCTCGGTAATATTGATTTTTAACACGATAGAGATCGGGGAGGACCTGAAAACTTTGAAGGTACCATTTACCGTTAAGTGTAATTTGTTTCATGGCCTCAAACTTTCCTACTAATTCTTTCCTGAAATAAAATTCCAAGCTTTCAATTTCAATTTTTACCAAGTAACGGCATTATTGCAGCATCTGATGCAATTTTATCAAATGGTTCATACCTTTGTTATATTTTCAAAGTTATAGTAAACGAATTTCTCTTTACTGTTAATTCCTTGTTTCTCACCATAACTGAAATCAAATACTGTTCCGAAATATAGAATATACTTGCAATGAATAGCTGATTCTTCGTAATATTCGTCACTTACCTCTAAATATTCACATATTTCATTTTTATTCGTCTCCAGTTATTATTATTTCCACTAATATCTACTGTATAGTTCCAATAACATAAAAGTACCCAAATAGGCACATATAAACCGTAATGTATATTCATCCCTGGGAAATCTACGCTTCTAACCCCAAAAAGACTTTAACAAAAGACAATCTCGCTAATCGATTTTACCTGAAAGCTTCTCGTAGAGTCGCACAGTGAACTTCCTTTTGCCCCTTTTCACCCCCCCTTCAACCCCCTTTCAATTTTATGATTGCTTCGATTTCTCTAGCATCGCCATAGAAAGTCACAGAGTCGCGTCTCCATCCGATTTTCGTGAAATTGTCTTCTTTTTCCGGGCGTTCGTCGATCTTGTTCAAGCCGGTCGAAGACAGGGACGAGGTGATCTCGCGGGAACGAGCGAGCGAGAGAGGCGCCGATTTAACCGAATTACCGTTGGATCAAAGCTTGCGAGTGGTAATTGGTGCACAGGTGTCGTCGATCAATCGTACACCGACCGTCGGGGAAGCTATTTCGCTCGGATACCGAAACGTTTCGTGATCGATAGGACGAACAGACGCGATGCCTAGACGAATCCAATGAGACACATCATCGAGCGACGATACAGAGAGACAGAACGAGTTGATAGAGGGGGCGAACCGACAACCTGGCGGAAACAAAGGAAGCGGAGACGCTCGACGCAGGATATACCTGTGATTTGCGCGCTGATTAGCGATTAGAAGCGATTAATCTCGAACATTCGTGTGTAGGGTGAGAAACGATTGGGGTGACGTTGTTGAGATTTAATCGCGATTATAATTGAAAATCCTGATTATAATGGAGATAGTGGTGCTTGACTCGAGTATGAAGATCTTCGCAAGGCGATTCGAGTAATTTATGTCAGAATTACCGACTAGACGTATAGTTAAAATTTATAATACGCTGATTTTGTGAAATAGTTCCTTAAGAAATATGGTTTATCAGTGCACTGCTATGGATTCTCCGCGTGGCTTTCTTGTATCTGAATTTAATGATTTGGATGATTCTTATTTTGTGCTAAACGCTTTGAATTGTCGTATGTTTCAAATTAAATTATTTCAAATTTCCTAATTAACAGACAAGAAACACGGAGAACGTTGGAATTCTGAAGATGCGTGCGTCGTCTGTTTCGAACATGTCAAATGTTCAAGCTTTCCAATCAACGAAGATATCTCTTTCTTAACGCACTGCTCCGCTACCGTAAAGCAACGGGGACCGTCCCGGTCAGGTCGATTCGTTTAGAAACTCGCATATGTATGTGAGAATTCGTATTCGTGCCTGCTCGACGTCGATGGAGAGATTGTAATAAGGCTCGCATGCTGGAGAACAATTAAATTATTAGTAGGTACATTGTGCACGGCGGGGTGTTTTATTGCATGACGCATTCTGGGTTCCGTCCGTTCATTCAATCGTTTCCCTACATTTTCAGCCAGATAGAAAATTTACATTTAAGGCTTTCAATTTCCAAATTGCAAAAGGTACGATTATTAATTGAAGAGATTGCAGTAAACAGGCAACTTTAATATTTATATCGCATTTATTTGGAAAGAAAGAATATGACCTTTATATCTAACGATGCAGGGGCTTATTATTAGTTCCCGATGAATTTATAGCACGTTTGAAAAAGTGATTTGGTTTTGACCGATGTCGTGCTAGTTTTTGCTGGTTTGCTCAAGTTGCTGGAAAATGAAGGTGTGTCTTTATTGCAACAGTCCCTTCAATTTATGAAATAAGATAATATTCGGAACAAAGAGCAAGGAAAAGCTTAATATTCCACGGTTTAATTGCAACATCTTTGCGGTTTCTTTGAGATCGTATTTGTAAAATACAAGACTAAAATTCACGAACGAACGCACACAACGATGATCGAGCGTCATACGATGCAGCCAGAGATATCCCAATAATAGCTGCACGCCAGCGAACAATTAAATTATTAAGTAGTAACGATAACGAGAGCCGCGTTGAATAGTATTATAATAAAGGCACAGCGAATCGCGGTACTTTTGCAGGGGAAGCAAATATCCTGCTACTTGATCTCGTCGCGTTTCTTGCGCTGCATTTACAAAATCTTAGATGTAGAAACGAGTTATGGTAACGAGAACACGGAACGTGGGCAGTCTTGTAATGTTAATTCCTTTTTTGTGGATCGACACTGATGTTGCCTTTGAAATACTACTAGGAAAACATTTATTCTCATACAAAAAACGTTATCAATGATTTATGTAGCCAAACTTGTTATATTACCATGTTTCATTATCGAACGATCGTCGATTACTGTTGCAATTAAATTCATTTATGTACACGCAGGGAATTCGTTAATGCGTATTGCGGAGAAAACTATGTAACCGAAAACTTTCTTACGATTTTACTTAGTAAAAGTACTGGAAATAGCTATTATGACACTCTGTTTCATTAGCGCTGTGACAAGATACATCACTTATCTCACGTTTCTATTGGTAAAGTTTGAAACTAATCTGGAAATATATATAGAAGTTTTCTATGATAGGTGTTTAAATACTTTCGCTAAATATATAATTCACTCCTGTAGATATCTGAAAAAGCAAGTAAATTAAGACCAGTTTCCATTTCCGCTTGCGAGATTTCAACGAGATTTGGCGGCATGATGGCGTTCAATTAGGCTCACACGAGACCCCCAGTCAATTAAACAATTTCTAACTCCGGTATCGTTTCAATTAACGCACTTCGAGATGATTACCAGTTCGTTGACCCGTTTAGATGGAAATTTTATCCCCATTGCAAGAACTTGATGACAGCTTAAGAGCCTTTCGCCGGGCGTTCTTAAGACACGCTTCGTGCACGTTCTCTCGCTCCTTGCGTTCTCGCTCTCCTCTCCTCCCTTCCTCCACTTTCTCGTCGTTCGCGTTCTCGCTGCCGCTTTGACAATTTAATAATTCGATACCGGTACGCGAATAATCGACGAACCTGATACTCTTCTCTTGCCAATCGAGAGGATCGAGAGATCATGTTCTCCATGTTTCTGCTCTCTTTTTCTCCCTTCCGACATCTGCGACGCTTTCTTCGTCCCTTACACGCTATAAAATTCATCCCGCGCGACTGCTAAAACCGTCAACCAAGTCCACAGAAAAATGATTATCCGATCAGGCTGACTTTTACTCGAGTAACAGCTCTCGCCTTGGAACCAGGTTCTGCAAAGCGCTGCGTAAATTAATGATTCTGGTTCGACAGTAGCCGCGTCTGAGGTTTAGTCATTGGAAAATGCAACTTCTCGTTTGAAGAGTGTATCTAATCTGTTTATTAACTGTAACAATCGCCTGCTTTGATCGCATAGAATGTCGATTTAGAAGTTTTACCCGGATATCCCATTCGTTCCAATTACGATTATTTCATTGCTGACGTGCCAAAAATACTCGCGTGTCGCGTGGAAAAACAGGATAACTTTATAGAACGGGCGACTTTCGTGGGCCGATACGTGCGTCAGATTAAGCTACGCGACAGTTGACAGTGGCTTTTACGAAGAAATTTCCGTCGAAACTTTGTGCCGCGTAAAGTGGCCATTGCGTTTCGTTCCGGAGATAAAAACCGTGGCGCGGAGCCCGGCAGGAGCGAACAGAAGAAACCCACGGAGACAGGAGAAAATAAAGATCAGAGAAGATGAGCGAAAGAGAGCGAGAGAAAGTATATGAGAAAGTGAGAGAAAGAGAGAGAGAGAGATAGGAAGAGAGTGAGAAAGAGAGGAGAGCAGGGCACCAGTGACGATCCACGAGAAGACAAATTCTGTAATCCTCTTTGGTCGGCGAGCTAAGCCCTCTGTGTGACGGCATACCATCTTCTTTCTCTTATTTCCTCGTCTCGTTTTGCTTTTCCTTGTCTTACCCCTGTCCTCCCACGCCGATCAAGGAAATTAGATTTCGAATCGACAGCCGTGCTTAAGTATAAACGACGAGGAGACATCGCTGAACGAGGAGGAAACAGGAATTCACAGCAGACAAACCGAGGCAGCAAGATATCGACTTTTTTCTCGAAAAAAAGAATCGTTGTCCTATAGTAGCAAGATCGATGACCATACCGATCGTTGTTCGATTTTACTTCATTTGATTGGTCGGAAAATTAGCAGTCGGGTAACCAGCGTTAAGTGATATTTAATTAGCCGACAAGAGATACACGAGTGAAATGGTACACAGAAAGAGAGAGAGAGAGAGAGAGAGAGAGATGGAGTATGTCTAGCTGGATATTTGAATTTCGCGGAACGAGAGAGCTGTCTCGTCCCAGTTCTTGCGCGAACCGAAATCTCTTCTCAAACTGTCAAACTGTCACGACGGATTCATTAATCCGCTGTCAATCGTTTATCAAACGCGACCACGATTTCAAGGGAATGAAATTCGTTTCGTGGGTTGAAAAGCTATACGAGATAACGATTATTAATGCGCTTGATGAAATCCAAACTTTCGCGCCACAAATAAAGACTGATGGCTTAATATTTATCGAAATAGTCGGTTTACTCTCGCAATCGTAACTGAGATTATTTCGTCACATTGAAATTTTTATCCTGGAAACCAAATAAAATCTTGCTTCTCGCGATTAATCGTTTAATCTAAACGATTGCAAACGATCTCAGGGTAAAAAGAAGAAAGAAAATAACGAAGGTATTCGCGTTGGTATTCCAAATTCGGGGGAGAAACAAGATTGTATCATGTCGGTGTAAAGCGGTTCTAGTCCATTCCAGCTACTTAAGAGATTGACACGAGAAGATAGTATAATGGACGAAGCGGTCGAGGAATTGTAGCCTCCTCCTGAATCGAGCACCGGCTCTAATGGGCCAACACTGATGGTTGATAAATTTCGAAACGCCACGGGCCACCATTCGATTCTTCTGCCGGGACCTGCACCTATACAATCGATTAAACGGGATAATAAAATCACGTGAATACATTTGTCCACATTGTTATATCTATACGAACGCTGACATAAACATATTCTTCATAAATATCATTTTTTAACCCGGTTAAGATCGTACACATGCGTCATGCAACGTCTACCCAATCTGACCGATAACGTGCTGTTTGCGTCACGTGAAGCAATTTGTGTTATCGTTATCGGTTAATATTAAAATAGCAGCTAAAAAAATAATATTATGTACAAATAATGTTATTGGTTTGTAAGATAAAGAAGACAAAGAGTAAATGAGCGATCCACAGTCAGAACTAAACCAGAAACGAATGAATTGAATGAATTTCCGAGGACTCCTCTGTAGAAATTAATTTCGATTAGTTTAAATATCTGGCAAAAGTATAAAAATCAAAGATAAGCGATATCGATTCCAAAGTAGGTAGGAAATCAATGATTAAAAGTGAAATTTGCTCGAAATAACGGTATCAATTATGATGCTGAAATTAGACAGGGAAAACTTCCGGTTCGCGACACGGTGTCGCCTTTAATCGAGGAAAATTCGAGCCACTTGGTGGGATATATACCGGGTGCTCTCGATATAACGGCGTAACACGCGGTAACAGCGACGGCGCGGCGACGCTCTGCACCTGCACCTCGCAGAATTTAATCACGATGGTTACTCTGTCCGACCGAAACCAATTATTGCGCAGACGTACTCACACACGCGCTTACACTGCCTGTGATGCGGACATTCTCTACGCACCTATATAAATCTCCGTATCCCCGAATGGATATAATGTACCGCATTAATTTCCCTCTGAACGCATGCGATTCCGTGTTTGTCGCCCACCAAAATGTCCGACCACCGGCTATGTTACTCTATTACTGGCAGACATCACTACTAATTCGTTCAACGTTTAGAAACTTTGTGATTTTCACCGAATGATGAAACTGGAAATTGCAAATAATTTTAAACACAACATTTTCCGGGGGTGTATTATCGCAAAACTACAGCATATGGTATTTTATTATATGGATCTTTGTTTTTCTGGATCCATCGTTGAGACCAGAAAATACTTTATATTGTTTCGGGAAAAGTGGTACATTTAAAAAAATTATCAATTTTAAGACACCTGCAAAAATTAAATTCAAGCGTGATATATTTCCTGGAATAAGAGTGTCATTAGCTTGCTTAATAAAATTATACTGTTTAACGAAAAGAAGATGCCGGGACATAAAATCTGTTTTATAAACTATGCCCATATTTTATTAAAAAAAAACTCCGAAGGTTAAATTATAAAGGAAAACATTTTTTTCCTTGTTAAATGGCTCGACTACCAATTTTCTATTGCAAACTTCATATTTTAAACGGATTCCCCAAAAAATCACTTTTCCCACTCGAACGACGGATTACTCTTCCAGCAAATCAATCGTATAAAGGGAGCTTACAAATTTACCAAAAGTATCGTAGTATGAACGATCAGCAAACGCAATTTATATTTGTATGTCATGTAAATACAAAACACTATTATTTATCGTCCATAGAGTACAAAGATTTTACCTCTTATTAATTACGAAAACAAAGAAAGCTTTCATTCCTGATCCATTCGAAATAAAAATGCAAAGTTCAAACCTCTGCGCTTAAAAACTTCGTGATTACCCATCCAGCCTGTGAATTCAACCTTCAGAAGCTTTCACCTCTTCCATAGCACGACGTCATCGTTTAACCTCTATCTGCAGCATTCTCAGTTCCCTTTCATCGCTGTGCTGTGTGCGGCGATGGAGCAGGTCGCATCCTAAAACAGAAGTTGCTCGCCGTAGCTTAGACAGTTCAGGAGTAGAGAGCCTGGAGGAAGAAGGGTGCGCAGTTCTGTCTGGTAGCATGGACGGAGGAAAAGGGAGGTGGGCGAAGGTGGGCCCCGGGCGAAGGAGAACGATGGTGTTGGCACTCTCGGGGGCCATTATTGATTGTTGTTGATAATTAGCCGGTACAGGCGCGTCAATCACGAGGCAAGGCGAGGTTATTAGGCTGTTGGTTAGCACCGGCCCGATGGCACACGTACACACACGAATGCACACACGCCGTCACGCACAGGATACGTTCTACACGACGTGCACAGGTGTCCGTTCCTCTGTGTGTAGGCGTATGCACGATGCCGTGTGTTTGTGCGTGGCTACGTTACGTGTATGCATCTGTGTGCGCGCCGCCATTGAGCCACCCGATTACCCCCCACAATTCGATCTAATGCGCTACGCTGCGATGCGAGAGAAGGTTAATTATGCAGTTAATGAGAGGCTGAATATATATACCCTACGGGGTGTCGGGATGGTCCCGGCGAAAAGAGGATCATTTGGATCCCGTTCCAGCTCGATTGTTGAATTTGGTTATGGTCGAAGAACGCCGGAAAACGGTGCTCCATTCCCTTCCCGTTTTAAATTAATCGCGTTACAACGTTCGAGGTCGGTGTTTAAACGCCTGGCACAGTCGGCGAAAACTCGGTGCTTTTTGATTGCCTCGAAATTGATATGGAACCCGCGTTCGCGTTTTATGTTTGCGTACAAAAGCGATAGGTATAAATATGCATATGAAACGACGAGACCGGGGGTGACTCGGCTGCCAGTGAATTTCGGTGCAGTGGTAGCAACGTAGAACGGTGGGTATAGAGTGTAGAGTTTGGTTGACGAAAATGTCTATTCGCCACCAGTGGCCGCGAGTACACTCGTTCGAACGAGGCGTGTGCTTCCGCGCAATCAATTTCTTCCTCGATAACGGCGCTCGTGTTCCTCGATACTATAATAAGGACGGATAATGCGGGAGATGGCGGTAATTTGTAGCGAAAAGGAGCATGTAATAGTTTGTCGGAAGTGCAGGTTACGCGGTTACGTGTTATAACTTGTTTAACGACGACGAAATGTCGTCGAGCGAGACGCGAGCTACTTGAGTAACGGTAGAGATTTTATGGGTTATCAAATTGAAAAAGACCGAGGTGAAACTTTGCTGAAAATTAACCTCTTGGAAAAGACCTGTTAATTGGCTATTTTTTCTTTCTTCCACCTTAATTCGAGGTGGACGTTGGACAATCGTCAAAGAACTGACGCGCTGCGCGAAACAACGAAAATCCTGGTTTTCCCTTTTTGCAGGTGACCTCTTAATTTCCGTTGCACTGCGTTGAACATCGCGCCGAGCAAATTGCGTTGAAGCGTTGATTTCTACGGATAAATTGCCGTATTGTGCGTCACGGAATTTACCGACACGTGTATCCTCGTGTCTCGATGTCGAACGCCGCTTTCGATTGCCCAATATGTCCCGATAACGAGCCCCATTATCGTCAATTAATTATATTCTCGCGTAAAACTTATCGGTTTCCCTAAATACTCTAATCTGAGATAAGTCTGGTGTTTTTTTTTTTTTTAATTCGTATCTATTAAAAATATTGTCTGTGACAAATAAAATTGTTGCGATAAGTACGATATCGTAACTCATAAATTTCCCTTTTTCTAGTTGCTCCTTTCACGATACCGCGTTACAGCGGAATATACTAAGCTTGTCGTAAAATAACTGTACTCGCTGGTAAAACGACAGATAAGCTACGTTTCATTTAATACAGCAGCCTGCAAATGCAATCTGGCTTGCGATCTTTAGCCTGCCACCCGGTATATAAACGCGCGCGTCGATCCACCTTGGCGTACAACATTTGCCAAAGCGACAAGCTTTTATGAACGGTGTGATTCTTGCGGAAATCTTGTCTCGCCCACTGAACTTTCTAATGCTGGTTCTATAGAAAGAACAAGGACACGCGAGAGCGACTTATTATAACGTCATTTTGATACGATCCATTAACGTTCGATTAGCGGAACTTTTGATTTCGGACAGATTCGAAATTGCTCGTTTAGTAAACTCATTACGATCTCGTAAATATTGAAACGGATAATTAATTGTTCGCGTAAGATTCAGGGAAATACAGTTGCAATTTGTCGCACGTTCGCGTTCAATCCATTAGAGATATTGTAATAATTACGAATTCGTGTAAATCAATAAGCGTGGATAATCAGGTAATCGAAAATTTTAGTAAAATGAAATAATTCCGCGGCAAAAGAGCAATTGCCAAGCCTATTTCCCGATTTGTCTTACACGACTTTTGCTTATATTACTGTGAAAACGTGACATCATTAAGTCGATACGATCGTCGATACGAATAACCTCCGTTACAAGAAATCGTAGGTGATTAAAGTCAAGGCCCACGGCCTACTTTATGCCCTTGATGAAGTTGAATTGCAACGAGCCATCTTCAAAATCCAAATAAACTGGATCGTTACAAAGTTCGTTTTCTTTATCGCTCCTTAATATTTGGAAAACAGGCAGGAATACAAGATAACAAGCGATAGAAGATGAATATTGAAATAGTGCTAGAAGTAATTTAATAAATAAAACTATCAAATGTTTCAAGAGATTACATATGGTTCCATCACAGTAATGATAAGAATGTAGACATCCGCAGTTATGACCTTATTATCGTAAAATAATCAATAATTTAAATTCAAAATTAAGAAAACAAATTAATATCAAAGTAATATGAATAATAAAAAATATTCAACGACCTAAATATCTCTCGAGTTTCAAACAAAAATATTTATTTCTCTTTCGTGTATTGTAACTTAGTTGAAGAGATATTTAGATCTTTTAAAACTAAAAACCATACTGTGTTCTGACCAACCGAGGATTTAAGCTGACTAATTTGATACCGTTTATCGCAAATCTAATTTTTATATTTGCAATAATATGAAATAGATGTTTAAACTTACGGTAGATATAAATAATTATTATTTGCAACTCTTGTCTAACCTAGAGTTAGAGTTTGAAGTGCGAGAAATTGCTACGGAAATCTCAAAGTCGAAACGTGCACGCGAACGCGAAAAATCGAGCACGATCCAACTCGGAGTGATGAGCGTTACAACACTTGTAATAGCTAGCATTATACGCGCATAATAGAGGTAATAGCCGAGACTGGGATAAATCGATCACCATTACCGTACCTATTAACCGTAACGACCGTTTCCGAGGAGACCTGACCACTCCCGTGGGTTCCAGGTGAGAACAGCTGCAATTCCACCGGCGGTGGCAGCGACGAGGAACTCGGAGCAGGCTGCGGGGACGATTTGAACGGGAACGGCGGCAAGAAGAAGCATCGTCGAAACAGGACGACCTTCACCACTTACCAGCTGCACGAGCTCGAGAGAGCCTTCGAGAAGTCTCATTATCCGGACGTGTACTCCAGGGAGGAGCTCGCTATGAAAGTCAATCTTCCGGAAGTGCGCGTCCAGGTGAGTTAAAACGCGAGTTAATTCGTGTGCACGAGGATACCCAGTACTTATCTCCAGAACTACCGATTATACATTAAAGTATAACATTTACACCAAAGAAATCAGAACGAAAGAACGTATATACAGCGTATATAGTGGCAAGAAAAAATCAAGTCTTTGTTAATACAAATACTCTGCTTAAAATCAGACAATAAATTCATACAAATGTATTGTTGTTATTATATAACAATTTTTTAAGAGAAATTATAATTTGCTCGTTTTGATGATCAATTAGTCATTTTAAACTTGGAAGCTTAGAAACATTAGAAACTTAGAGAGTTGCTTAGAGAGTTGGAAGTTTAGAAAGTGGAATGTGTATATTGAGATTTTGGATGGAACGATAGGACGTAGGATGTTCTTACTGACTGTGATCGCAGATCTAAAATTTATCCTGCAATTTGCAATCTGTTTTGAACAATTTTCATTCCTCTTTTATCTTATAAAAATAATCCTGTTATTAAATAGTGTGCATAGACGTAACTTTACGAAGTTTCGAGAATTAACTGCGCAAATGCGAAGGCGGGTTCGTTTGTAATCGGAGATCCTGTCGGTGGATCAGCGATTAGGAAGAATAATTGTCTGAAATCGCGTTGTTAATCGGCATACAGCGAGAGATCGTTTTCTCGCGGGTAAAACGAATATTCATACATTTTTAAATAATCACCCGACCGCGGAGTCACGCGACTAACGAGGTATTAACTCGTTAACCCTCACGACACCGGCGCGCGATCCTGTTACCTTAACGATTTCACGAAAAAAGAAGGGAGGGAATAAACGAACGGTCAGAAAGGCATCGTACTGTGCCATAACTTCCAACGATGTTTATTAAACAACCACCGTCTCTGTTACCTCGCTCTTTTATCGAAAACCAAAGCCAAAAAAACAAAATGAAAAAAACAACGATCTCTGATCCAATGTTTTTCTTTACCTTTACAGCCTGGAAAAAACGTCACTCGAAAAAGAAAACGAGATAAAAATAACTTCTCTTCGACAGGGATTATCGTATGAAAACATAACGAACAATTTTCCAATTCGTTCGATCTGAACTGTTTTACACGATAATTTATTAATTAATAATACCAGTGAGTTGGCAAATTATAGGTTAATATTTAGTAAGTGAAATAATCTCTTCTTAAGTTTTATTCTTTCAGTCATGCTGATGAAAATTTGCATGAATATTTGCGGTCGACTTACAATCTTCTCTTTCACAATCTTATATCAAATACGCTAATAATAATACAATAATTAGAGGCTTTATGATTTATAGATCTGTAAAATTTCGTTTAGATTATTACTCAATGTATTTTTTATTGGTAACTCGTAACTTGTGATTCGTAAAATTTCATTAATAATATAACTTCAATAATGCTAGAGAACCTAAAACTAGCATTTTCTCGTCTGAAAGATGATGCGTTAGATTCATAGACACTAAGACTGGAGTACGAATCAAGCGATTTAATATTTTCCTTCGTCGGTCTTGGTCTTTCTCTGTTCCATTGAAATCAAGCGGACACGAGTGCCGTGCGCGCGACCAGCAAGCGGGCCGAGTTTAATGGCAGCGTTTCCGTGCAAACAATCGGAACAGCAATCGCCGGCTGACGCTGGCCCCGACGTATTAAACTAAATTAAATTAATTATGTGCGTGACAGCGATAAAAGCACGCAGTCGCATGCGACGACGCATCGATTAGGCTCCCGGGGGCACGCTTTCCGACCGTGCCACCTAACAAAAGTATATACGAGCGACGTAGTCTGCCAGATAACAACCAGCCAGTACGCCAACTTTTCAAGTGCACCTGCGTTCTTTACAAATCGAAGCAGTTAAATTGATTTTTCATCCTATTTTTCTTTTTTTTTTTTTTAAATCGTTTAATAACTTTACTATTTCATTATCCCTGATAAACGATATGATAACAATCATCGCGATTTTATCAACGATCCTTGGGATTAAAGTCATTTTAAAAGGAATTTAAACGGAGAAAGTAGAAAGTCTTACGTTGAATTAATTGCCGGATTACTTGTTCTTTTTCTGTCGGACTATTCGCCTAAGACGATTTTACTATTTCCATCAGATCATTCGATAATAAATCGTGTAATTTTATCGACTTAATTTAATTCCTTTAAGTGATAAAAACACAAGATGCATTTATTCTTTACCCGATTTTTACCGAGACGATTTTACTATGTCCAACAAACGATAATTACAAGATTGTCGACGATTCTTATAACCCGGCTACCCAAAAACGAATATAAGCGAAGAAGATGCAAAATTTTTCATAGAGCTTCATAGCTTTAAAAGGAAAAGTAACATCTCCATTTCAATCAGCAGCAGCCAAACAACCCTAGTCATCAGGAGGCAAAGCAATTAATAACAACCACGGAAAGAAAAGAGGGAGTAGGCCATAGAGGAACCGTGGCAGAAGGATGATAGATAACGCCACGGCGCCACTGTCTCTAGAAGAGAGTTGCAATTAAAAATTTAAATTGCATTTAAAACCTGCCGGTGCTGTCGCCGTGCACACCACCACCGTCGTCGTTTTACTTTTTTCAATTTTTTGTAGAGGAGTTTGCCGACCTTTCTCCATCCTTCCTTTCTCTCTGTCGCTTACAATGCTGCCCCTTTCGCTACTTCTCTCAACTTGAAGAGAGAAAAATTGGAAAGCGAGGAGCTGGAACATCGAAGAAGGGAACGCCAGCGCGCCCCTAAGGTACACCTAATCGCTTAAGCTTATTACGCGAACAGACAAGGCGAAGGAATCAGCCGCGAAGCTACGAGTAAAGAGAGTGGGAGAAAGGATGGAGAAAGGAGGGTGGAAGAGGGAAAGAGAAAGATGATAGGCGCAACGAAGAGGCGGACGCACGTTCGGTTTCATCATTTTTAATTGATAGCGCACGCCAATCCTATCTGTCGGATTTATTAGGCCGCTCGACGAGATGGTTTTGCGGAGGGCTGGAAGGGGGTGATAGCGAAGGGAAACGGAGCTTTTATTGGACAAACCGGGTTGTTTCGGTGGTAGGGGGCTCGGTCGGTGGTCACCATAGCCTCGATTGTGTGACCCGGGAAAACGCGTTTTCCAGATTTTCCATGCATCCTCTCTGCCTCTTGAGTATATATACTATACACACAAAGTTATGTATATATGTGTATATGTGTGTGTATATATATATATTTGTATATATATATATATATATATTTTTTTTTTATATGTATATATACGCACAGACATATATATATGGGTATGTGCGTGTGTGTGTATATACGTACTGGCAGATTGATTGCGGGGATTAACAATGTTTTCCCGCGATAATTATCGTTCACGGAGTGCGGAGATTTTATTGGATACACAGCTACGCTCCGCCTCGGCCGATATCGAAACGTCGAATTGCTTGTTAAGCTTGTTATTGTAATTCAGGTTTACGCATCGTTTTCAATGCAACGTTCGTAATCGGTTCGTGAAAGGAAAAGATTCGTTGACAACCTCGCAGTTAAAATGGTTTCTTGAATAAATACTCGTTATAGAAGGTTACATGGCTTGTAATTGCCAATATTCTTCGAATTTACGGTTCTGGTTAACCCATTACATTTTCTTGTTCTTGATATTTCATTAATTTTCATGAGTGACGTGACGACGTTTGGAAATTGAACTACTCATGAATAAGGTGGGCAAACTATAGCCGGATGAAGCTAGAAAAGAATGGAAAAGAAAAGGTACGAGGTTTTTTAGAAGATAAAGATAATTGGCAGTACAAGTTGTCTTCAATAATTATTGCACAAGTTCAATTCTGTATTTAGCAGTTTCCATTCGTTACTGTGTTACGGTAACAGGATCGTTGAGCTTAACGTTAGAACTTTCTATGGCTGAAAGATATTTAATTTTCACTGCGAGATAATTTATCACCTACGTACTTAATCAGAGAATAACAAAATTTTACTGCTGCATATTATACGATTAGGCGCATCGTCGACGCGCGTTTCGCTTCGCCGTCACGCGATCGTGAGTTCGGTTGTTAAAAAACATGCCTTAGGCCAGCGATTTGGTAGAATTGGAATCGATATAAGGGCGAACTTCGCTGGAAACACTCATCGAAATTGGCTCTATCATGAAACACCTGCTGATTAGGGTGATCGTCGTTCAATAAGGTATATAATACAAAGCGAAAATCGTGCCAAATATATAGACATTATATTTAATATTAAGTTAACTGAAAATCCAGACCGATCAACTTCGTGTTCCGTAAATTCTGCAATTTTACTGTATAAATACACAATTAACGTTGAATTATTAAGAAACAAACAAGTTACTTCCATTGGTATATTAATTGAAAACGATAGCACAAAAGAAATAAATTCCAAGGCCGTGTTAAAAAATAATATTTATAACATCAACTGTTGCGTCTAGTTCTCATTTTATAGAATTGATCTGAAATAATAAATTAAATATTCAATTCTCTCGATTCGATTCAAGTTATTAGGAGAATTATTCGTAAATGTAATTGGCAAATAAAGAACGAGAGCAGATTGCCGGATCTATATGCTGAAATTCATTACCTAAGAAAACGCGTCACACGGAAATCGCGACGAGTCTATGAGATTTCGCCATGGGGAATTCGAATCGATGGCCGGCGTATTTTCCCGAAGCGAACGAAAAAGAGAAAATGGAATCGACAATCGTCGTGGAAAAGGCACGGAGAGATGGGCGGAAAAAAGCGGGCAGATTGATTTTTCGCGGTAGGCCAACTAATTTGAAGAGAGAAAGAGAGAGAAAGGGAAAGAGAAAAAGAATCCGCCGTGGCCGGATGGTCGATCGTTCGACGCGCTCGACCGCTCGACGATAGCCAATTGGAAAAATACTCCAATTCGATTACAATTTTTTTCGTCCGCTCGCACACCGAGTCGCGGAAGAATTTCAAACCGCTCTCGCCTACGACGAGAAATACATTCGTCGAGCGTGATAGATGGGCGTGGGTAGCAAGGGGATGGAGGCACCACGGGGGTGGGACGTGAAACTAATATCGAAGCTGCAATCGTTTCTGAAAGCTTTTGAGAGCGCAATTTAAAAGCGATCTTCCTTGTTTTCGTTCCATTTACAAAGAAAATCGGAACCGCCGTACGCGTTTACGCCGTTGAAAAATGTTTTCGACGATCATGCGAAAGTAATTTGCATGCGTATGTACGAGGAAAACCTCGAAATACCTGTGTATGTGCGACCCCTGTACGAGCAGCTTGACTCAACAAGAAGAACAGGAAGGGTGAAAACGGGTTAGTTTCTAGGAAGAAAATCATCTTTACCAGGAAGCAAGAACGTATGTACGAAATAAAAGGGGCTTCTACGGTGCTTGACGTTATTTACCGTCACGTCGGCATGGAAACCCCGTTCAAAGGCAAGAGACACGCGTCGTTCTACAACTATTTTCTTGCATACGAACTGCATTAATAATATTCTACCTCTACTACTCCCTAAACAATTAACCCTCGTTCCAAACAATAATTCCACGTCTATTTTACTCGGGAAACGCATCGTTTGATCTTTAACGTACTACACACCGTTCGTTTATGGGATAAAAGTACAATTGCTTTAACCTGTGACGTAAGAATGTTTATTACATTATCTCTAGAGGAATAGAATAATAGAAGGGTTTATGTCGATACTGAAATAAGATTACATAATAACGATAAAGATTAAATAATAATGGAAGATGGATTCCTCTATTTTATAATTTCTTTCATTCACTTTTGGACAAATTACAGAAATATTTTCAAAACACGTTCAATTACGCTTATCCCTACAGCCTCGGATAGTCGTGCATTTTCCTTTTACATACGTATACGAATACGTACATATATGCGTGTATGAAATGATTCATCAGAAAATATGCGTGTAACAGTTTATTAAAAAGGGTTATATTTACAATTATTTAGAGCGAATAAGTTGAATCGAAGCGAGTCGGTGGCGGCGCTTGTCGGCCCGTTTAATTCGGTTTTATTAAGGGGCCAAATCGTGATCGTTAGCACCGACACGAGGCCGGCACGAATCGCAGGTGACTGTCTGGGTTAGGCGCACCTATATCTACGGGGTGTCAAATTAGTCACGCACGCCGCCTCCGCCTAGCGGGCTGGCGATCAACGCCCGTAACCATGGCTACTGCCGCGAATATCTCTGCACGACGGCTCCGCGCCGCTTCCCGACGCAATTGCGCACGCAATGCGGAAAAAGCGTAGAGAAAATTAACGAACGCGTTAGCCGTGGCTCATGCGCCAGCGGCCTGCTTTTTTTATTGAAAAGTATATTTATTGACAATCATTGTCTGTGTTGCATTCGGATCTTTTAACATTTCAGCTCTTCAATTATTATGCGCGTTCGGTGATCTCCATTTGTTTAATTAACGAATGTCACGATAATTGCGTTCCCTTTTCTTCCAAAAGGATTTTGATCGAGGATGTTGAATTAAAATGAATTTTATGGCTTCGCTTTTCTTTTTGTAGTTACTGTTGTTTTATGGATTTAATTATGTACCGTATTGTGTACCGTAGTTTCGCAGCGTAGAACGGATATAGTTGTTCCCCTGGTTGCAACCGACTTGCTCGTACCCCTCGTGGTCAGTAGACCGAGAACCATAAGCTTCGCGTCCTGATATTAATACCCATGCGTGGCACCATAAAGCTGTTTAGCAGAGGGCAGTGAGAATTCTTGCACCAGGTTGCGCCGGGATAAAGATATTCGTATAGGTTGCTCGATTGCGAACATACATAAATCAAAATAATGTCTTGATGAAGTGGCGCCTTACTTCCTCTACTTGTACTAGTACTATTTGTACGCCTTTTATAACGTATCGTAATATACGGTATATCCCGTGAGAAGAAAGACATATGATTGTGCAACCGTAATTCTTTGCTGCCGTAACTACGATAATAACCAGGAAGGAAGATATCGATATCTTAATCTACTTAAGTAGATTTGTCCCATAATAAGGGCTGTTCCAATAGATTCAAACCGTTCACTCGAGACGAACAAGACTACTAGGTAATAATTATAGATATTCTTTAAATGAGCATCATTGTACACTTTTGTAAATGAAAATAAGCGACTTTGAAATCCAATGGGACGACTTCGATGACTTTTAATGACCTTAAAATAACCTCAATGGTCCTCCATGACTCTCAAATTTTTTCGATTGCCAGTAAAACGATTCGGATGATTCGTCATAGTTTTTAAATAATCCTGAGTTCGAACATGATTTTAGCTCCTTTGATCTTGAAAAATACCTCTTTCCACCTTTCGCATCGTTCCTGTCCCTCTTTTCGTTTTGCCATTAGCAAGCGGCTTAAAATCATCGCTCAGCAACGTTAATAACGATTCGAACTATCCAAGCAATCATGGTAGGCTGATGGCCTCGAATATCTCGAACTGTGCTCGATATCGTCGGGAAGAAAGAAAGACGCCCGCAGATACAAATGTTATTACACGCAAGCACCTCTGATCTTCCGCGTGAACAGCCAATGGGCTTTCTCTGTCGGCCTTCTTCCCCCTATCAGATCGTTTTTCTTGTGGGTGCGATGTTTCCAGGCGGAAAATAAGATAATGGCCTCGTGCTAGGCGCGAGAGCAGTCTCCCGGCGTCCGGAGAAGAGAGAAAATGGGGTGGCGGGAAATAGCGAAGATCGTGAGAGCGGGACACCTGCTGTGCGACGGAGGCCGTCACGAAGGAACGAAAAAGAATATAATGCGACGGAACGCGTCGGAAAGACTCCTCTGGTCCCCTGGTCCACTGAGAAAGCAGAAAGCAGAAAAACGTCGAGCACTACTGTCCACTTGCGCCAGCTCGATCGAGTGTCAAGTGGTAACGGACGTAATAAGTCAGACGAATTCGCTCAACTCGGGGTTCGAGCATGAAACGTGTAATTTGAAAATTCGAAGAATTTCTCTAAGTATAGAAAGTTTTTTGATAGGTAGAAAATACGTTTGAGTCGTTTGTAAAAGTATATGGATATTGTATGTGCACAATGGATTCTCTTTAATGCTTAACGTTAATGGTTAAAATTATCGGTTAGATATTTTCAAGATGTTTCAGGAAATGTACTTCCGATAACTCTGAAAATATACTACGTAAGACTAAGATTCATCACTTCTCATCCATGTTTCTCATCGACTAGAAATTTCGAGAACCTTTTTTTACATAGTACTGTGCGCAAAAGTGTTACGAAAAAATATTCAGTGATCAAGCACTTCGACTTGCACGTTCATCTTTTTACATCGACAATCTATTAATCTGTTTGCAAGAAACATTCAACTTTCTTATCGCGTTTTGTTATGCTTTTCGTAACACCTGCCGGTACTTACCCCGATATAATTTCCTTGGATTCGCCCCTTCCGCAAGTTCTTCGTTTAAAAATAAGTAGAAGTCCGTCGTCAGTTGCGTGAACGAGCCCTTCGTAGATTTCTCGGAAAGATCAACCCCCTTTTTTAATCGAAGTTACACGAAACTCGCGGGTTACCGCTGTTTCATTAAGCAACCTTCCATCAGGAGGATAATAAACTTCCCGTTTTAAACTCGTGAAACAATTGCAGATAAAGGTTGTCGTGTTTTATTCCTAAGAAAACAATTCCCGGGGAATAAAACATAGGTTTAACCCTTTAAGCGATTAACGCTTTCGAATTAATCGACGAGGCATCTTTTTCTTCGTCTCTAATTTCAATGTTTTAAGGGAGAATGGATCTGGCAACGTGGTTCGTTTTCACGGTAACAGACTGTCAAGACCCTTAAGTCAGCGCAGAAACACATCCTTCGATCCTGCGGCTCGCGAGAGCATGCGAAGTGGGTAAACTCTTGCAGCGCCGTCTAACGAGTATTATAATTACTGTCGCGTAACTCAATATTGCCCCCTCGATATGCTAAACTCCCGCGGAATATAGTGTTAATAGGCGTGGAATGGCACGGGACAACACCCCGCTCCTATTAATTGCACTTCACCCTAAATGCAAATTGTTCGAAATTGAGCGAGGGCTCCCCGAATATTTGGAAACTCCATTACGGGCCAGTGTTCGTCCTTTCGTTCGTGCGCGCGCGCGTTCAGACGGGGATGCGCGCCAGCATTCATCGTTTCCTCGTCGACCCTGAGGACGGTATCAATCCGAGTGAAATATAAAGAAACTTTAGGGTTTCGTGAAACTAACAACACATATATATGTATCTTTAATCCGCAATTGGTATTATTGAGCTACGGATGACCTGCGAATTTGAAATAGACTTGAGTTGGATTAGTTTAATTTTAGGATAATTTTAATTTATATTTCTGTATTCGACAAATGTGAAATGTAAATTAGAATAAAATATTTTAACACTAAGGAGTATAATTCAAACTTCTTATTATCTAAAAGAATTATGGGCGAGATTCTATTGAACTTTTAATTATGGCTGTTGCTAACTTCTTTAATAGAAAATTTATCCAAGTATAGATATCGTTAGTAGGACACTTTATGATAATTATTTTCTTTGAAATAAATCAAAGTCTTAATATATATTACCTTTAAAATTACAACTCAACGATACCAGGCGAAAGTTGAAATTTCTTTACTACTTTTCCATAATCAGGTTACATCTTCGCAGAATTACAATTTCTTATTTCTTTCTGTACTTTTCTCGACTTGCCGTTATTATTATTCGATAAACCGATAAAAGTTAATTACGCTGTTAAAAACATACCCTCGTGATTTACAAATAAAAATATTGCTGTAAAATGCTATAGCCAACAGTAAGGACAAAAAAACTGAGTTACGGTCGAAGGACGAAAGAAACGTGGCATGCGAGCAACAAGAAAGAGGAAAGGTCCATCGTTTTCTGTAAATACGTTCGGAAGATTAGCTGTCCGAGGTTCTGAGGTCTGTGGCTCAATTAAGCACTCCGTTTAGCGCTTGACTAAAAAGGGTTGGCGGACCCTTGCTCTGCCCCCTCGAGCATCAATCATGTCAGAGCAACCCTTTTCCCGAGGGCGGTTTTGCTCCTCTATTGAGACGAAGTGTTGTGCTCAAACACAAAAACACTTCATTTGGCAGATTAGCCGTTAAACACCAAGGGTACGAAATGCGCGAGCGGGTTTAAGCGGGATGAGCCTCGAGGAGAGCGAATGTGTGTATGTGTGTGAGAGAGAGAGAGAGAGACAGAGTTGGCTGGAAAAAGGCTGCACTCGTCAGCAAGCGTCGTTCGACGCAAATTACAGATGTAATTACGAGGATAATTAATTGCGGCGGAGTCGGTCCTTGAGAGTTGGTTAACGAGTTCAGAAAAGAGGACTACGCGTTTGGAGTTCGATGGAAGGAAGACGATAAGAGCGACGTTGCATGCATATAAGTTGAGACTTCTAACGATATGCCGCATGACACGCGAGCATGATTAAATCTTGCTAATTGCGGACAAGAAGAAAGTTATCGTATCACTGCGTTCTTTTGTTTCCCCAAAGACTATCGCGCCCTTATCCCTCCCCTCTCTGCCGACATAATATCGTCGATGGATTACGGAAAGTCTTCGTTTCCAACCTATTACTACGGGGTCCTCGAAATGTATGTGTTTGGAAGAATTATTCCAATACAAATAATAAATTTTGCAAGATTAAAATCAGTAGTAGGAGACATGATGTAAAAGGAACAACAGTTCTCTATAAAATTGTATGTATATCTAGAGGAATTATTATTAGTCACGTACTAAATTTGATAAAATCAGGATTGTCAATAGGAAGGATGGATGGAAAGAAGCCGAAGTTTGTACACATTAACAAGCGAAAGAAGAAAGAAAGGAGAGAAGGCTTTTCCCACGAAGGAATTGGATCCTGGAACCAGTGGCGGTGGTTTTGCCTAACCACGTTACGAGGCCAGCAAAGGGCCTTCATGTAGGGCACACGCATAGAAAATCCACGCATGTGCCTGCTCGTTTTAATATTCCATATAATGTTATGAAACCTTTGTCGGCATATGGTCCTGAGGCCAGCAATTAACAATTAGCTGGCGGTCCTTGTAATCGAATTACGAAGCCCATTGTCGGGCTCAGGTACAAACGTATTCAATTCCACTGGTTGCTGCTGCCCCTCCCCCTCTTTACCCCCTTCTCCCTCCTCCTCCTCCTCCTCTTTCTCTATCCCCCTCCTTTCCTCGCCTTCATTGGCTCGTCTCCTTTTTTTCCGGAGTGGTTTAAGATCGAATTTCTTGCCGCTGCATGCGCGGCTCTCCACGGATCTCCGGGACACCGGCGCATAGATGCAAAATGCAACCGTGAGGGGATCCCTTACAAAGGCAGAACCGAGCCACTCTCTCCGGCGGGGATGAATGTCACTTCGTGAAAATATATCCGTTTCAAGAGTTCGAGATTTCTGGCCGTGAACGTCCCGGTGGATCGCCAGGTAGGCAGCCGAGACTCGAGCAGAACGATGAATGCGCAACCTGGAAATCGCGCCCCTCAGGGATTAGTAACACTAAACTGTCCTGCGATCCGCCTCGTATCCGTCGATTTCCTTGAATCGTTTCAACGATCGGCTACAGATAAACGATCCGAGTAGCCTTCGTTTTCTTAAACGAAGAAAACTTTGTTCTCTGAAGAGAGATAATAGAGCGATGTTTGCACAACGAAGGCAATTTAGAACAATGCTTTTGGGTAAAAATTAATCTCCCTCGAATATTCTTAACACTGTAGATTTCTATAGATGTTCGTATTTGTATGAACGTAATTGAAAGAATAAAACCTAGTTAGCGAGCTAGTTCTCTCCTTCAAATATCGCAATGAGTGCTGATAAATTTAAAACGTTATAAAAAAAAGCTGACGGAAAGAATTTAAATCTGATTAGTTATTTCTCGTAGATTCATTACAATTACGAAAATAAGCACGCGCATTGGTCAAAAGTTTCGTGTCTATAAGTAAAATCGTATAGCATCGTACGATAGTAAGGGAATATTCTCTGAGCGAGCAGAATATTCTTCTTACCTCTGTGCCTTCTCGAATCTTCACAATCTTATTTACATATTATACACACACACACACACACACATATATCACCAGGATATGACCATAGTCTGATTTAAATTCCTATACGTAGTGTATACGTACGTGTATACATACTCGTTTACCGAAAACAGTCGAGTAAGAACTGCTGGTCAGTGCAAAGGGCACCGTAAATTATCAATTCTGCGATCCCGTTCAATTAACCCCATTCGAGGGCCGCAAGAGGTTCGTTTGATCGAGATATCGCGCGGCCCTTTAACGAGTAACCGATGTCAAACGCAGCCAGAGACAAGGAGGAAGGAAAGGGAAGCTGGTGGGTCACTCGCCGGGGAATACACCGAATTCGAGATATATCCAGTAGAACTAACTATTAATTTGGTTCCCAGGCGGTAGTAGGAGGGCTGACTGGCTCTTCAAGGGTGAAACAGAGAGATGAAGGGGAGCGAGTGAGATGGGAATCTCTGTGGAAGGAGGAAGGAGAAGAGAAGGGTAGAAAGCAGGACTAGAAAAGCCTACGGGGCAACAGATTACTGTGTAGGGCCTACGGATCCTCTCCCCTTTCACCTTTTCCCTCCGTTACTCATCTCCTGGTCGACGTGGCTGGCCCGTGAAGTTAATAATCATCAAAAGTCACAGTGTTTGTCGAGGGCGGCCGCCCTTTGTGCGCCCACGCGTGCTCCTGACGCTAATATGACTCCAGCCGGGCTTTATTACGAGTTATTAGAGTTATTACATCGGCGACGGATTTTCACGTGCAGCCACGCTGCACCCGGCTGCACAAGAGTTCCTTTATTCAGCCCGTTCTCGCGGTTTTTCCACTTTTTTCCTCCGTTCTCCGCTTCCAATTATCGTAATCGGGGGTGGTTCACCGGTTGGTAACCGTTAATTTCCTTTGTAGTCGCGTTGACAGCGATATTTTTCGCAAACTCCTGCGTCGATGAACGGTAGGTGCGATTTTTGAAAACTCGTCCGCCATTAACCTGGAAAATTGATATTTTCTACTCTACATTTCATATATTTTGTATAGAAATGTTTTAAAAAATTACAACGATCCAGCGTCCTGTTACTCATTTGTGCCATATATGAACGATCGTATGCCTTTCTTTATGCAATTTTCCATCCAGAAATAAGGCAAAAAAGGAATAAAAATGATAGACGACCACGAAAGTCGATCGTGCGATTGTGGTCGTCGGTTCTCCGTAATGGCGGCGAAACGGTCGAACGTGCGCGTGCAGCCATCGAGAAAATTCCAAGTCTTTGGGTGTATCCAGTAAAAAAGGGAGAAGTCGGTCTCGTGTCGGGGTTACGAGCATATTGCTTGGTAAATAGGTTCGCGGACAAAGGGTGCATTCAGTTGAATCCGATTCCGCGGCTGGCAAGCGAGAAAGGGAGTCCACGGCGGGACAATGAACGCGCGGTGTCAAAATACGAGGGCCATAAGGCTAATTTGCCGAATTTCTGCGGGGCTCATTCACGCGATACACCCTCGTGATTAGGTCGGAGTCTGGCGGGGCCCGTTGTCTCGGCCACCTCGCATTGTGACCGACTTTTTAAAACGAGACCACGAGGCTGATGACAGCCGGAGCTCCGCCGTCGGATAAAGGATCCTTGGCTTTGATTTCGCCGCGATTCGACTGCGGTTCAAACGGCCCGGATAACTCGGAGGATGGTTAATTAACGAGAACGTTGATAGCTGTACTCGTGCCGGATGTTCGGTGATTTTTGTAAACTCGAACGGAAGAAGTGTCGATCGTGAATGCAAGTATTACGTTCGTGGTGATTTGATTAGACGGGAAGAACTTGATACAAGCGGTGGTATTTAGATAGCAAGTATGGTAAAGAGCAAAATGTACAATTCGAATTTTACAATTTGGCTCCAGATCTTGGAGAAATTTCCTGCAATCCATTTAATCCTTACCAAATTTTTTAATAGGATATAAATCAATTTATGAAATTCGATACATATTTATTAATCTATTATGCTTCTATTACAACTCTTGTAAATAGTTCCAACAAACTTTTGCTAAGTGTATTAAGTCTTTCGAAACAAGTACAAAATCCTGATCAATGAATATTCTCTCGAGGGAGTATTGGGGTTCGATATCGCGTTTCCTACGAAACCAGTTTTAATATTTATAACCGTCGGAATATCATTATTTATGAACATCTTAAGAAAATGAATAATACGAACGAGAATATTATGTATCTATTTTATCTACTAATGTAGAACATATAGTGTAATTACTAAAGCGTAATTCTATTTTGTGGTATGTAAATGTAATGATTAAAAGATTACCCGTATCGATCGAAATAACGTCTATACAGATGCTTAATACGCTATTGCCAGAATCGATTGGTATTTTCTTAAGCGGAAAAGCTGTAGAATTTTCACAAGTTCTTTGAACTATTTTTGCCTCGGTAACGGCCAGCCCCTGTATTCTGCGTTCGATTTAAACCCCTCTTTCTTTCGACGTCGACAGGGTCTTAATAAGAAGGATCGAATTTCAGGGCATGATTCGTGTTCTTGACACTTCCGTGTTTCTCCGATCATTGAGAAAGTCGATCGTTCATAATCCTTGAGCGAAAAAATGAAGGAAAGGAATGCGTACGAAGGAAAGAAAGGAAAAGGAAACGTTCAGCAAGCCCCTTGCACGTAATTGCCAGTATATTATTCTCATTGGCTCGCACGGTTTCCTCTTCCTTTAGAATTATACCAGCATTTGCCTTCACTTTCCGTCCTTCTATATTTAGATTAACTGCAATCTAATAATCCTTTGTTATCTGAAAAGACCGCGTCCTCTCGGGGCGTATTAATAACATTTATTCTCGGTACTTGACTCGCCATTAAAAAGATAGAAGAACCAACTGTACAAATGGCGCGGAACGGGTCGCAAATAGAATAGGAAAGCAAAGTAGGACAATTTTAAGCGCATCGATTAAGCGACTGTTTAACCGCGATTAATATCCTTTTGGTACTTTACATAATTGCGTCTCCTCTTTTCTCTCTCTTTACAGTTAATCAAACAAGCGGAATATTCGTTTATTTATTTTTGAGCTTGTTTCGATAAATACCAGCGAACAGTGTAAGTAAACACGACTCTCCAGCATCGTTAAAAATGTCTTGTTTCAAGTATCTAATAAATTTATTGTGAAACTTTTTCCTACTGTCTATCGTTCGATCAGATACTATGCTTTCATCAACTTTATGATAGATTAACAAAATTGTAGTTTAAAATCCATAGGTTATATCCTCTTGATTCAAATACCGTTGAAAAATTTGAGACGAATGAGATATAGGGAATTCCAAGAAATCTCTGAAATCGAATATTCCTATGTTTCTCTCTATATTTTTATAATATCACGTGCTAAATTTCTATTTTTTATATATATATTTTCACGTCGAGACTCGTGCAAAAATTTCAAACCTTTTTATGCGTTTGTTGGATAGCTGCAGCATTTTGATCGCATACGTTAAATATCGAATTCTCATTGTATTTCTTACCATGAAATCAAGAAATATATCCATATACTTTCTACCGTTTCATCATCGATTGACTTCCTGACAAAAACGATCGTCGATGATCTGCCTTGAAAAGAAACGCACAACAAGGCTCATTGTTCGGCAACGGGTGTGTACAAGGATCCTCTCGACAACGAGCGAACGGATCCGATGCCTTCGTATCCGTCGTTGTCGTACATGGAACCGTTTAGCCTCATTGTAGAAGTGAAATCGCCTCGTGTTTGGGATGTTATTTGTAGCACATTAGTATTGTATCGCAGTACGCTGGGGTTAGACCGGGGCGTTGGAGTGTTTAAGGGTGATTACACGCAACGACAGGGGTGGCTTTATTGGAGGAGTTTCCCAGTGACGCTCATCCTTTATCCTAACACGTTTACCTTCAAATTCCAAACCCTCTCTACTTAAACAAATTCTCTACTTAAACAAAAATCTCTGTCCTATTTACATCTAAATAAATTCTGATCTGTCAGGGATCAAATTGATTAACTCCATTGATTAATTTTATCAATTGCTTAGTTTCGTTACATAAGTGCACGATTAACGTTCGATTCTCAAGAAACGAATGACTTATTTGCGTCGCATGAATATGATATAAAATTTAGAATAGATAAATTTCCAAATAAATTAGAGAAAATGGTGTTTATATTTCTCAATTTCTAGAGTTGAGCGATATGGCTTCTGAACAGCTCGTATGTAAAACGTATATATTCAGCTTAAAACAGAAAATCTACGAACTAGAAATCGATCGGAGGCAAAAAGTATTCGCGTTGGATAACGAGAAAGAAATATAGGCGATGATCGGGATGGCCGTGGGAATAGGCGGAAAATCACGTGGAAAATCAAAACGTTTAGGAAAGTCGGACCGATCAGCGAACCAGCTCGTTCCGTTTAACTAGAAACTGACCACCCTCCACCCGGTGGAATTGATTTAACTCGCACGCTGCACGAGTCACGCCGCATCGTCAATTATCCTCGAACGTATCCGCAGTGCGGGTGCATAGACGACCAGGCTGTGCGCTGGCCCTTTCTGCTCAGCACGCTTCTGCCGCGGCCTTCGACTCGAATCGAAATGAGAACGACTGTATAGAATTGAATTTGCACGACAGTTTGACAGGGCCTCGAAGGAGAAGGGGGAAATAGTATAGGACTAGAGGGTAGAGAAGGAGAGTGGTATTCTGGGGGGGGGGTATAAAAAGCACGCTGAATAATAGACTCCAACCCTCTCCAAACATCTCCCTTCTCTATGCATACCACGGTCACGGTGCCTTGGACCGGAATCTAGCCTTATATTCGAAACGTGTCCGCCTCCCGTCTATCCCTTTCCTGTGTCGCGCTACGTCCACGATAGAGCTTTCATGAACTTGTAATATACTCGAAGGAGAAATAAATGATATCCAACGTACCTTTCTTGCATTTGGAAACACCGGTCCGTTCTACAGTAGCTGTGGTAGGGAGAATGCAATGTTTGTGTGAATCTTTCCCGAATCTCTATGCGCTTGATGAGCTATAACTCTATCGCAAAATAGAGCTTTGTCTTTAGTTATAATTTTTCTTTGGGATATATAATTTATATATTCACGTACAAGATCTAGATTATTGTTGCGATAATCGTGTTAACCGTATGGCTCGCGACACTTTAGAAAGTTTGGAAAGACATCTGTGGATTGCTAAAGACTGAAAACAAAACCGTCTTCTTTATAATAATAATTTTTTGACCATTGCTCGAGACAATTTATTCGACGAATATAGCGAAGACACCGCGTATCTAGCTTACGACTCGCATGAAACTGTCGTGACATGAAATATACATATCGAGCATAGAAGTGAGTCTGACCGGTATCCTAAATTGGAAAGTAGTGAAAAACGATGACGTTACGATCGTGCATCTTGCGCTAAATAAAGCTGTATAAGTCATTCGTTCAGAAAAAAATTGAATACCTTGAACGTTGGATCCTAGATCCATACACGTGTTAAAGTTGAAAAATTTCCAAAAAGCGGGATCGATTAATTGAACTTTCGCGAGTTTCCTGTAGAGAACTATCTAGAAGATGCGACAGAAAATAGTAGAAAGTTGAAACCTAAGGAGCAAACGCGAAACCGCAGACGCGTGAAACACACGCTGACACCTCTTCGAGTTCGCAACTCCTTCGGCAAACTTAAGGCCACCATAGTAGTCGAACAATAGGTGAAATCTGTTAATACCAGCACGAACGACAATGAGTTCGACGTGGCGTGAGCGGCTCTCGAATACCTTTTTACCGGCGCTAATCCGAATTCGTGGGTCGTCGGCGAGGATAAAGCGATCATCGTCCCGGAACGATGCGCTCTCGAACTTGGCGGGATGATTGGGAATAGGTAGGATAAGGAAGGGGGGATGAAAGAAATGGCAACAACCGGATGGAAAAGTGATTTTTGCCGCGATACGCGGGTCTCGACGAGCTTGTCTCGTCACCGTATAGCGATAGTGATCGACGAAAGCTGTTACGCGGCCGCCTGAATGACGTTAACGTCGATATTTCCCTGTAAACGACCACTCTGTTAGCTTCTTTTCTCCCCGAAACCAGGCACCGAGATTTTCCGGGTCCAACTGCAAAGCGCGCCAACCTAGCAAAGTGGTTTTCTGTCGAAAGTAACGGGGCTTGGCGTGAACGTGATTTCGGCCGCGTTTCGAGCGTAACCAGCGCGCGAAATGGAAGGGAAAATCGTTAACGAAAATCGTGCAACCGTTACCTCTCTGCAGCCATCGTAGTGTATTACATCTCAGCTATGTGTGCGTGTTGTTCCATCGTTTCTTTTTTATCGTTACGACGCTCGGTTCTTGATAGTGCGGAATATTGTAATTTTTTATAGTCAAAAGCTATGTATATATTCTTTTTTATTTAACGTTTCGTTTAATACCTCGGCTGATGTCTTTACCAACGAAAAAACTTTATTACATCTTATTTCGAGACAGATTCGTTTCGCCTACTAAGTATTACAACGTGTATGCTACTATGGATATTTCATATATCTTTGCGCCTTCGAATTTTCCACCAGTGTATAAAAGATCCCGATCTATTTACGAAACGTAATCGTACTGCGATTTGTAAATATTGCACGTGCATCGAGTTTTTTTAAAGTAATTAAAGAAGAAGCGATCGATATCTTTTTCCATCTTCTAAAAATGTTCCCAAAAATAGGTCACTATTCAGAGTAAAGGTTCGTTGTCAATAAAGTGTTTAAGATTCTAGATGCTACGCATGTAACAAGTGATCGAGGAAGTTTTAAATTATCGATAGCTACCAAACCCGAAAAAGCAGCTTTCTCCGTGCAGAATCCCTTGCCGTCGAAGCTGTAGGAAGAGCAGCCCGCGGGCAGACCGCGTTCACGCAGGCAAACGCAACGTGCAATTTTAATCTCGAAATTACTTCCATTTTATTCCAATTTTCTTGCATTTAAATCGTCTAAGCGAGTTTACCTTGGCAATATCATTGCCGAGGAGCGTCGCGCTGCATCGAGAAGGTGGTGGGTGGATGGATGGATGGATGGATGGATGGATGGCTCGGCTGACTGGCCGAGAAAGAAGAAAGCCGAAGGATGAGGAGCGAAACGTAGAAGGTGGGTGGAGAATGATGGGTCGGAGATGGAGAAGATGGAAGTACCTACTCTAATAAATTTACGACCTAAAATGGTTAAGCCGCGTTAGCCCTGTTCTTTATATTTCCGCGAGAGAGGAACGAGAACGATAGAGAAACACAGTAAGAGAGGATAGACGAAGCATTCCGGCCACCAACGAGCAACTCACCTTCCTTCTGCAGAGAAGAGAAGAGAAAAGGAGGGTACGATTCTTATATACACGACGGGCGTCGTTGTTCGAGGGGGTGGAGACCGAGAGAAAGATGGATATATAGCGAAACAAAGAGAGAAAACAAGACGGTGGAAGGATGAAAGACGGGAAGAAGTGGATATATAAGAGATACGAAGGGAAATTCGCTTATTTTCCCATCATTTCGACGTGGCATCTTGTCCATGGCGTTTCCTCATCTACGGAGCCAGGAAAGAAAATTGCTTCTCGTCCTCGAGAGTGGAATATCGCCCTGATGAGCCCGGGAATGCCTCGATATCCGTTCCCCTCCGCCCCTTTAACATTGCTGTTTTACCAGAGTTATCCCGTTAACACGGATGCTCTCGTTCCTTCCGTATTTTTAGCCGTTTCTCTTTCGTCACGATCGTCTACTACGACGATGACGACGACGACGACGACGACGACGACGACGACGACGACGACGGGACATTCAATTTATTCGTTATTTATTATTCGAACGCGACACTTCTCCTCGTTGCAACGAAACGGTATATGGAAGGAGTGAAGTAGATTGAGAAAGAGAGAGAAAAGATAGTAGGCAGATGACGAGAGAATTCAGGGAGTTAAACGGGAAATTATGAAGTGGATTACACAATAAAACGAGATAGAGAGTAATGGTACGGTGTCGTCTAGGTCGACGTGGAACGACGACGACGACGAGATAGGATATAGTTTGTGCGGAGACGCACGCGCGTTTCCTCATGGCCCACCGGAGACGAGCAGGATATTCGTTGCGACGGAAGTCTTGCTGGGAAATCGGATTTCAGGACCTGCAGATTCCCGCGCGAATCCGATTGGTTTATTCGTTGTATCCAAACGTACCGATGGAAGCCGACGGTTGTGTAAACGATCGGAATTTCTCGAAAATGAAACTCAATAAGCGTTGTTCGAGAGGAACACGGTTTCGGATACACGACGTTTCTCGCCTCTCTCGAATTCCAAAACAAATTTATCCACGTTTCTGCCTAGATTTCGAAAGCGTTACAACACTTTGCTTTAGTCCTTGGATCTTGTATCTCGATGCTTATGGAGCCAATTATTTGTTCCTATTTAACGAGCACGAAGCACGACTGGCAATGTACGCAAACGTGACGATGCGATTTCACAGAGTAGAGGAAAAAAGGATGTGCATGCCGATCGTTCACATCGACGTTTCCCTCTCTGCTCCTGTTCGTCGCCCTCTTGAAATTTACTTTCTCCCTCGCTCTCGTACATTCGTCACGGATCAAAACGGAATAGGGGGTATCGGCGTGTCTCTGCGGCACTGAATAATTCATAAGGCGAGAAGCCAGCAGCCGATACTTATCGCGATAGACTTTAGCGGGCTGCCAACAGCAGCCATGTTACAATAAAGAAATCAACATGGCCGACCGTCCTCTTCGTTCCCTCCTCGGGTGTCACGGGCGCCGCGTTTCTTCTCTCCTGCCCTTCTTTCGGTCCACCTTGGGATCGGTGAGAGCGCCGTCACGTCGCTCACTTTCGATTTCGCCCCGCACAGTTACCCTCGTTACTCTCTTGATGTCGAAGAAGGGTGGTCCCCGCGCGGATTCTTCTCACCCTACGAGCTCTCTTCTTACCTCCTTTTCTTGGCCCGTGCTGCCTCCAGGGGTGGACCGCCCCGCCCAGAGACATTTCTCCGCAACCCTCCTTTCCCATTTCTGAGCGAGCAAGACAGCCAACTCGAAGAAACGAATGCCACGGATAGGGTGGATGAATGAGACTAAGAAAGACAGAAGATTAGGGTGAGAAGGTAAGAGCGAGAAAGAGAGTTCTGTAAGAATAGGAATCGGAGAAAGAGGATAAGAGAGCTTTGCCAGCCACTTTTCTCGCCTGCACGGTATCGTGAATCGCCAAAGGAACTCCATTTTCTGGCTACTCTTGCTCGCGGCTTGTCTTTTCCTCTCCAAGCTCTTCGCAAAGCTCCTAACATTCGATTCTTGCAAGAAGAATTTTTCAAACTACTAACTTCACGATTAACTTGCTGCTTTTCATGTAGCTGCTCTCTGTTTCCGACGGCAAAATCCTACGAATTCGAATGCATGACTTTCCGTCGAAAGTTACACGAATGGCGAATGTAACCTCGCTTCGCTGCATTGCCACGAAACCGAACGTTTTCGTGATCGACTTCTAGTGAAATACGAAGGCAAAGCTGCATTTAGCGTGTTCTACATATATGATAAATGGCCGTGTGTCTTTATGTTTCAGGTGTGGTTTCAGAATAGGCGAGCAAAATGGCGTAGACAGGAGAAGATGGAAGCTGCGAGACTCGGCCTCAGCGAATACCATCATCCAGCCAATATGAGGTAACGTTTCAATGATTGTATATAATTTGTTATAGTATTAATTTATGTATACCTATACCTGAGTAATATATGTATACCTATAATTATGTATATATAAAATAATAATTAATCTAAATATTCTTCGATTATTTTTTTTTTCTTTTTACAAAGTTCTTCAAAATAATATTTCTCTTTGCTCGAGATTTAAATCGAATGTATTATCGATTGAATTCTGATGGCGCTGTTGTTTATACTATACTGCAAAAATAATGAAACAGATAGGAAATGTATTTTGTACGTATTTAACTTTCTGGGAGCATGACAAGCATATCTGGGTTAATGTATATATGTAAATTCGCGAATAAACGTATCGACTGAAATATATCGTTTTCGTTGCAGAAACGTAGCTGGCCCGGCTTTGGGTCTACCAGGAGATCCTTGGCTCACTCCTCCAGGTCTATTAAGCGCTCTTCCTGGCTTTCTGGCTGCACCTCACACAGGATATCCCAGTTATCTAACGTCTCCGAGACGACTGCCGTCACCACCAAACGTTGGAGCTGTTGGAAGCGCAGTCCCAGGTAAAATTATTACTTCGGAAACTTACTTCGGAACCTACTAAACATTGCTGCACAGTTTTTGAGAAATTCCAAGATTTAAAGTTCTAAATTCTAAGCAACGACATTCTGTAACTTGAAACCGTTGATCCAACCAAAATCCATCCATTCAAGATCTCAACCTCGACACTAAAATTTCCGTCTGTGATGCAAGAATTCGTGTGCCCTATACTTATTATCGCATAAAGTTCTATCAATCCGCTTTCGTTTGAAACGAAAATATGAACTCTATTTTACTGCTGATAGTATTTATTCTAATTTATAACGATATTGATCGAATGGCAGATATGAAAGAAAAATCATTTTCTCCGGTTGACAGGTACCCTAAGCGGAGGAATGACGAGCATAGGAAGCGGAGGACACGTTGCAGCAGCGCCACCGAGTCCTCCAGGGCACGATCCGCGCACAACGAGCATCCAGGCTCTAAGAATGCGAGCCAAGGAGCACGTCGAGAGCATTACCAAAGGATTGCAAATGGTCTGAAGTTTAACGTACGACCCAGGAAGGCAGTATGAATCCAAGTACAGGCTGGCCGTGGCCACGCTTCTAACACCGCGGGCGTGACGAGAAGCGAAACTACCGCTTTCTCTACGACTGGACCCTTCCAGAAAGAAGAAACTGTCCGGTAACAGGCAGACGGATCGACAAATACGTTCCTCTCGTCCCTCTTTCTACGGTCGGTGAACGACTTCGTGAACTGGTCGTTTTTATTCCGACGTTGAAGCCGTTTTATCGGTTATCGAATACGCCGAAGAGTACAAGAGCGAATAACGTTCGCCGAGAGAAAGGGACGATTAACGCGTTCGAGTACTAATTTTCAGTGGTAATCGAGAACGAGAGGAGGGGAAGGCTAGTCTTTCTCTCGTTGGGCCAAGTTATTACCCTAGCTGATTGATAAATCAAATTTGTTATATCGTTCTTTGATACGGGACGATGGAGCCGTTCGTTCGAGTCCCGTCGACGATGACAGATAAAAAGCAGGAAGAAGAGAAGTTTGATTATCAAAAAGTATCGAGCTCGAATGTCCCGTTCCATTGGATGGTCGGTTTTTTGGTACCGTGTATGAACTAGTTCAGGATTATAGTGCAATAAACGAGAAAAGTAAGAGGTTCAGAGACTTTTCGTAGTGCGTTGCGGATGGAGAGTAGCTGTAAGATGCAAAGACGATTCGTTTCAGTTAGCTCGACAGCCACGAAGGATCCCCTCCCTTAACTTCCTGAACGATACGAGCTCAGTAAGTAATATATTAAGTATAATTTTAAATGAGGTTAAAGATCGCGAGAAGCGATGTACGAATCGAACCGTGTGGACAAAAGTTTTATTTTGCGCGCGTTCCGACATGCGATTGACGATCTGGGACGTTCAAACGACAAATATGTATAGATTCGTGACGTAAAAATTCGACATTGAAGCCACGAGTTACGACAAGAAGGTAGACGGTACTTTCGACTGGAAATTAAATGCTCCCAAAATTTAGAACACGATTCGGAAATTTACATTTATTACGCTCGTGTTCTAAATTTAATCGTTGAGAAAAATTTCGGTCGCAAGGTTATATCTGGTTTGCAAATCACTACGATAACTTCAAGCAACGCAGTTTCAAAGTAACAATCACCGAGAGCTATGAATCAAAAGTGGAAAATCAACCCGGTGGAAACCAGTTAATTTAAAAAAATGTCCAGTACTTGAAATTCTTTCAATTTCCATCTCGATCTTAATCATGGTGTCGCGAAAACCGAGAACGTTCCTTCGAATCAGGCGTTCGAAGTACGTTTCTCGGGATCACGGAATATTATTAGAACAAGACGAATCACGTGAGTGGAGTGAGAGTTGCTCGAGTTGATTCAGTGGGCGTTGGAGTATGCAAAATGGCTATGTGGACGAAATGAATCGGTAGAAACCGCGAAGGGTCAGTGGCCCGTGCCAGTCGAAGCGATCGTTCCCTGGTGTACACTGATCTTGTATCGAAAACGCGATTAGCATAATTGTTTGATAATCATGTACCTCGGATAGAACGAGCGCGAAACGAGCGTTGACAAGTCTAAAAAATATTTGCTATTTTATGAACGACACTTGCCACTCGTTCGAAACTTAGATGAGAGACCATGAGAAATTGAACGAAGAATAACTAACATAAATAGCTCGCGTGAACGATCATTCGATTAATTATCGAATGAACGTAAAGCGTGGAGCGTCTTGTTTTTAACGAGGCGAGATTCTTCCAAAATTTGTTAGCGAGTCACTCGATCGAAACAGATCGGGTTATTGCGGCGAACCCTCACAGACTAGATCGATATTTCTTGTAGCATAGAGATTCGAGAAGATCCGCAGTGAGGAGACGCATTTTGACATAAACAATATTCTGCAGTATTAATACGTTAAGACGAAGAATTGTGCATATAGTTACGTAATAAACGATTACGGTATGCAGATACGATCATCTTGGAAGGGGACTGGCTAGATCCACGTTGGAATCAAAGGGCTCGATCGGAAAAAGAAACGTCAAAGTGGCTTTAGTACGAATCTTACGTTGATACATAGAACATGAATTTGCGTAGATACAGAAATAGTTGTCTTTTAAATATTACAACTTCTATGACTCCTCCGCTATTTCCTTTATTTTAACGAGATATATAAATATCGTTTTATCCATCGAACTACTTGATTCCAATACGAAGTGTTCGCGTAACGTGATGATTCGTCTGCCAGTCAGCTTCCATGAAGCGGCGTCAGAAAACTAAGTAGAGGGTGAAGAGAGAACGTAGACAGTTACCCACCCCCGAATGTCTATTTGTATATATACCTGCTCGTGATGAAATAAAATTTGATGTACATATTTAATCATACCACACGTTTGTTTGAACAGACGTTTCCTCCCCATTGGCTGCACGAGAGCGGAAAACCACGGAGTATCGAGGAAATTCGCTTGGGTCACGATGAAATTGCACGTTTTTGCGAGAACCCTTGATGAAATGTCCTTTTTCCCTTCTGTCTGTATCGGCTGCTTTTTTTCGAGCGCATCGATCGGCCGGTTTCGTCCCGTTCTCCTTTTTCTGCGCCTCCTCTAAGGGACTCGTCCCTCTGATCGATCGTTTCGTTCGATGGACACGCGTTAATAACGCACAAAGAAAAAAGGCGGGACGATTTTCAGAGAGGAGAGGAAAGGGAGGAAAGAGGAGCCACGGATTTTTAATTGTTCCGCGCGCGGCCGCGCGTATTTGTTAAAGAATTAGCATTTCAAAGAACGATTTCAATTAAGGCTTAATTAATTTCGCGGAGAATGCCGGGACAAGTTGGCGCCGCGCGCCTCGTTGTTCGTCTTACTTTCGACTTAATTGAAATCGAAGAACCGCCCTGGTGAATTCCAGCAGCTGAAACGTTTTGGTGAAAGAGTATAAAAACTAATCGAGAGAATTATTAAAAATCACTGTACGAATGTATCGATTAGTATAGTTGGGTAATGCGTGTTGACAGTTAAATGCATATGGAGAAATAACATTTCGTTTCGCTTTTCTCGTTCCGTTTCGTTATTTTTTTATCCAACAGAAACCACACATTTATAGGGAAATCAAATTATCGAAAATTTAACAAAGAAGAAAAATTCCAACATAAATCTCTGAAAACAGCGGTAAATTGCTATTTGACGTCTCCAATTAATAAAGTAACGAAACCAAGTCCACTCTGGCCACCTAAAAATCGAAAGCGTGATCTCGACAGTATTCTCAAACCACCAGCGAGGTAGAATCATAATCGAAAAACGCGTCTATCACCCCGTAACTCATCTATCGTGCACAGGGGCTACAAAGGATCAACCCGCTTCTACAAAAGCAAAAAGAGCGAAAAATATAATAGAAAACAAAAAAGTGAAAGCGGGGAAATCTGAAAAACTGCATAAATCAGCGGCAGGCGCGAGGTGGTGAGACGCGGCTCTGGCTGGTTACCTTTTTCGAGGGTGACTGGGGGAAAAAAGCGAGGGCGGGCGCGGTGACGGGGCGTGAAAGGATTCGACGTTAACAGCACCAACAACGCCGGCTCGCTGAAACAATGGTGCTGAATGGTCCCTGAACGATTAGGTATTCCAATCGTCGCGTTAGGGGTCGCTGTGAAGTGCGGCAGCAGCGAGAGAGAGAGAGAGAGAGAGAGAGAGAGAGAGAGAGAGAGAAAGAGTGAAAGAGAGAGGGCGGCTGGGAAGGGGACGGCGGTAAGAGGGTGGCAGAACTCGCCCAATAAAATGGTAATTCCTGTTTGCAGAAGTTAACCATGCGAGCGAGCCTGGAGATTCGAGTCCATGCGTACTCCCTAACTCCAAAGACTAATAATACTCTCGGGGCCGAGAAGTGAGCTACCGACAGTGATATAGTTGTACGGAAGAAACCCCGTGAAATCGCGTACGTCCGCGTGATCTTGAATCTCTTTTCGGGATCCTTCGATGGAAGTTTCAAAGTGTATGTGTATCACGCGGATGGAAAATTAGGGGATGTGACACGGTGGAAAAATTAAGGAATGAATTGAGAGAGAGAGAGAAATAGCGCAAACAGAGACTTTGGATTGAAAAGACAAGATAGGGGAAAATGGTATTTTCAGTTCCTTCTGTTTTTCAGGCTGAGACAATGGACAAGCAAATAACAATTATGATTACAATACGTTATTTTCTTAACTTGCTCGACTACATTGAGTAATTGTTTAAAAAATGTAACAGTTAAAATGAATTAAAATTAATGTCGTAAATTCCTTTCGTAGAATTTGATCATTCTTGAATAAAGTAAATGATATAAATATTAGTGACAGGATAATTTTTCTAAAATTTATAAAATTTCTTCTAAAATTAGATTCGTTTATTATGTAACTCGTCATTTTTATATGATTAATCACTACTAATATTTAAATTATAGCTAGTGACTTGAGTATTTCGCTAATAACGTTCAATTATACTTCCATTATGCAAACAGACGATAGGCTGAAAAATGTTTCAACGACGTGAATCATCAATAATTGTCTATGTAAGTAGAACAGGTTAACAGGTAATAATGACACTAGAATTAGAGTCCCGTTTAAAAATAGAAATTTTGCCAGAAGTTCATGAAGAATTATTTGTTTTTTGATTGCATCGTAACTAAGAAACCTGCGTGGTAATTGATTTATCTTGGAGGTCATCGGACGGTAATACGCATATATCGTGTTAAGAGACATCGTGAAGATTGGAGGCGGCAGTCTCTACGGCAATCTTTTAAGGGCTGAAATTGGCACGGAAATCGTGGCTTTATTAAATTTGTTTAGGTACAGGTAAGGGGGTGGGTTGGAGGGGTTAGGCGAGTCAGTTGAAAGAGCGAGCTAGCGAGGAGGACCTAGATTCTGGGCGAACCGTCCTCGTCTGTCTAATATTGCTCGATGCCTAGCCTGCCTAACCTTATTGCCTCGACAAAGTAAAGAACCGACAAGGGACTCGAATAAGACCAGTTTAGGGCCAAGCAGATCAATGAAACACCAAACCAACGGGGCGGAATGCTCAAACAGTCCCGAAGACAATTCGGTGGCTACGATGGAAATGGATACCAAGCCGTCGAGAATGTTGGGCTACCATTTCACGTCGTCCTGAGTTTATCTCGGAGCTTGCACATCTGATTCTCAGATTGTTATACGACGTTGATCAATTTTCTAAAATGTTGTTTGCTACGATTCTTTGCCAGCGACTGAAACAAATTATAATTCAGGTAGTATCATCACCGAGATTATAATCGAAGCAGAATGAACGAGATTTAAGATATATGTCTAATGTTTGATAATAAAGATGATATTGAGAAAGCGTAGAGACGGATTTTAGATCTCTAAAACGTGAGAAATGAATTCTAAACTTCGGTATCTTCGATAAATATCCCCTCTCCCCACCGCTCTCTCTCTCTCTCTCCCGTCACCCGCGGCATTTGTCAGGCAGACAAGAAGAAAGAAGCGGAGCAGTAGCTAAGAAAGACGAACGGAGAGGTGAGGAAGGTTTGAGTTCGTCGTTTCGGGGCCGCGACCATTTAGCGTTATTAATTAGAGCCAAAGTCATTCTAAGTTGGCAAGTACATAAGCCGAAATAATATTTGCACGGGCGTTCATTAGACGTGGCAGAGGACACGAGATGGCGCCGCAAACGGGTTGGATTCTCATTAAAATAACCTTGCCTTTCCTTTTCGCCGCCCTCCCCTCCCCCAGCTCGTCCTTCTGCGCGACGGCAGCCTACCTCGCTCGTGGCACCGACCAAAAAGAGAGCGACAGAGACGCCAGAGAAACAAAAAGAAGAACAGAAGCGGAAAGAATAAAACGACAAAAGGAGGGGATGAACAAAGTGAACGAGCCAGCCACCCGACTACCCCTTCCTCCTTTCTCCGCTGTCTTTCTCTGTGTCTCCGCTTTTCCTCCGTTTTCCCTTCTCCTCGTTATTTAGCGAAACGAAGACAGCGCGGAAAGGAGAAAGAACAGAGGTTGGAAGGGGCGAACGAGCGGCTGAAGTGGGGAGAATGAGTTACGGGGTAGTTTGGCTACCACTAGGTAACTTAAATGAAAGTCGCGGTTACCCCCTTAACGCGAAAATACGCTCAGGGAAAATTTCGTTTTTTCACCCTGATTAATGTAATACCCGACGTTGTTGCTGCCGCTGCTGGCCACGCTAATTGGTCATTCTCTCGCTCACCTTTGATTTTCCTGCTGCTTCTAGCTTCGCCACCACCTGCGGCTGAACACAACCTAACATGTACATCGTCGTCGTGTCCGTTCGTTCCATGTTGTGCCTTCTCTTCCCGCTCCGTCGCGAGAGACTGAAAATAAATTTTCCTCGCATGGCGGATTAAAAAGGTAGCGGCACGCGAATCTGCGTCTGAAGGAACCGTATTGCGGGCTGAGTTTTCGCGGAAATTTCCCATGCAGAACTGTGCGCGAGAAAGTTGAGACGAGTTTCGCAAACGGCGCGACGGAGAAGAGGCAGCTTTATCAGGTTTCAATTTAAACGAGGATGACTCTCAGCTACCACGCCGTCTACTAACGTTACACGTGCCGTTTCCTATCGTCCTCCTTATTATTTTCCTCTTCTTCTAGTATCGATTGTGTTTTATTCTTTTGGAATTTCAAAAGTCCTTTGCTGAATCGAACAACAAAGTACAAAGCAATAGCGAACGAAAGCGTAGGTTAATCGTGACACTCGGAAGTTGTATCGAACGGATTGATTTTCTGAAAATTTCTACATTTTAGTATCGGAATGGGCACGTTATTAGAATCTGACGCAGCTTCAATCGCTTTGGTTATTCGGAAGTTAAACCGATCAACTGAAACCTATCTTCTGAAAACTTCTCGATTTTAATATCAAAATACACGATTACGGATAAATTGTTCCGTAAACCCTATGGAATTGACGCTCAAAGTCTCTGTAATCAAACTAATTGATTTGATATTTTGAAGCTATCCTAATTTGACTACGAGAATACGGGATTGTAAATATATTTTTTCAAAATCAGACTTCCAAATCTGTCCAAGTGGTTTAATCTGTAGTGTCAAATTGATGAACCAATATTTAATCGAACGAAATAAAAAAAAAAAAAATACTATCTTAGAGTGGACTGGATGAAACTGCTTGAAGAACGAGGATATCTTGTTTCTACCAAAATCGAAAACTTCCATCCGCTGACGGACGAACGAAACGGGAATCGAGCGGTAATAAAATAAATAAATATCGACGCGAACGTTCTAATTTGCGCGAACGGATGTAATCCCGTGGATAAACGCGGCTCGTTCGCTGAGTATATCGCGACGAGGGAATAAAAACGGTGGATCCGTTTGTTCATGCTTCGTTGCAGCAAAAATTTTGCACGCCGCTTTTTCTATACGCCGTTGTTGCATCGACAGGATTCAAACGAACGGAAAATATATTTTTCGTTGGCGCGCTACCATTATAAATATAATCCACTTGTCCGCCATTCGACGGCAATCAAAATCTACATTTCTAGCGAATTTATCATTATAATACTACCGAATGATAATCCGTTAAAAGGTTGTCGTTGCGCGCGGCTGTGAGCTCTCATCGACGTAATTTTTCCGCTGCCGCGCACACACCAACATTCGTATAACGCACACGCGTGCACATATGGTATCGTAGCCTGTTAGTCGACACCACCGCTGCTGGCTCTTCAATTTCGTTGCTCGTCGAACGTCATAAATTGCGACGTAGCATAATAAAAGGATAATAAAGTCCGCGGAGACAACGTCGCATCGGCGCTTTAATTAAACAATTTCGCCAGGTGGATGGCCGTTGGTAATTGGAAAAAAGTCGGCGGAACCGGGTATCGGTATCGAAGGGCGACTTCCGGCCACGGATCACGGCCATTGGGCAGGGGTTTGGTCGCGAGCACACCAGAGAGGTTGGGTGACGGAGAATGTGCACCAACGAAAGGGGGAGGGGGGAAGGGAATTGGTGGTGGTATAGTGGGTGGATAGAGGTGGGTGTGGTGGGTGGTGGGTGGGGTGTGGGGTCGGTGGAGAAGTTCCGAAATGAGTACCCGTGCAAATACGCCAGGATTGTTTCTGCCGCTAATTGCTCGGTTTTTTGCAGGGGCTCGGCCAACAATCGATTTGCATTTCAAAGGTAGTCCGGCATAAAAATAAAATGCGCCCCGTTAAAAGTTGACTGGCGGCGGCGAGCGGCGTTGTGTGCGTGCCCGATACGTGTATCTTCTACGATTCTACGTATATTCACGCACACCGGCGGCCCAGGCCGCTTGCGAACGACAAATTGTATAAAACTCGTGCCGGATTAAAGCCGTCGATGGAACAACGTCGATTCGCGCTTTTTCCGCTTGCCTAGCGCCGATTCGGCTCAACCGCCTACGATTATATCCGCGAATATAATGTTTCTCTTCGAGTAGCCACGCATCCTCTACTCGGCATTCCCTTCCGGATAACGAAATAACAAATGCTCGACTGCCTTGAGATCGGTTGCTTCGTTAAAAGAGACTCGAGAGGCCGTTCTCGACGAATCTCTACGAAATTTCAGTTTAATCGCAATTTGAATATATCGAATTGTCAGAAATAGTTGGTCGCAAATAGTCGAATAAACTTTAAAAGTGTTTACAACGAACGAATATTTAAATATTCTTTGATCGATATATCTTTAAATGGTAAATGGCAAAAGGAATGCGTATCGAGTTAAGTGATCAATTTTATAACGTGGAGATTCGAAGGGATAGACGAGAAGGACGGTGAGGATGAGACTTGAAATGGCAATCCCCGCAGAACGAATATTTCGTTTCCTACGTCGCAGGGTGGCCGTTCGGTATTTGATTTTACGCAGTACGCGTCGGGTGGTTTCCACGAACGTTAATTATCACTGACCAGCTACAGTCCCATTACATTCCAATCGACCCCTTAATCAACGCATGATTGGTGTACTAATTGATTGCTACTCCGTAATTATAACGGTGCACTGACGGACACCGGTATCGAAACCTCCAAGCATCGAGAAGCGGATGCCTGCAACAGTTGCACAATGCAACTGATTATTGGTACAAAGTGTACAGTTTTTGCGAAACAACTGCTATCTGTCTCGTTAAAGCTGCGAATAAAAAATGCGAATTTTTTTGCGGCAAATCGATTAAAGATAAATAGGTTAAAAAATAAGTTAAAGATCAATCTTTTTAAACAAACTGACTGCCGTCTTTTAATTCAGATTATATAGATATATAGATGTATATATATATGTATATGGTGCAAAGAAAAACGTAGAAGGAAAAAGGTAAAAATCGAGGGAATAACTCGAGCTTCGTGCCCTTCTTTTTCAAAGACCAAGAGCCAGGTGGTGACGCATAGCAGCAGAAACTCGAACGAACTGTTTCGTTCGTCGAAAGATCGATAGAACGTCGGCAAAATTTGACCGCTGTCGGTAGCATCATACTAGCATTGGATAATACAGAATATGCTGTTTGTCGGTGAAAGTTTCATCGATAAAAGAGTCGTCGATAAAAAATAAACTATGTATGTAGCTACTTTTGAATTTGCGAATAAAAGACGTGCAAAAATATTCTTCGATCTTTATCAACCTCTAGTTGATATCGATTAATTATCTAGTTGATAATTTCAACGATAATTCAACATACAACGGAAATAACTATGGATAAACCGATTAAATTACGAATAAGATAAACGAACCTTCTCCGTAAACGAGTTATAAGGACATTAAAACGCATTAGTCGCGAAAATTCCGCGTTGCCGCATATTCATTATTACATCAAACGTCCATGCCTCCAATTATTTGAAATTATCCGTATAGAAATTAATCCTATTGACACGCGGGTAGTTCCGATCCCACTCGTTAAAACGGTTCTAATGAAACGCCTCCCATTCTCCCTCTCCACATCCACCATAATCGCGCTGTTTACAATTAGTAACATTAATTCGCCATGATTTCCAGTCCCGTATACGTGAGAGAGGCTCGGGAATTTGTATAGAATTTCATTAAGCCAACGGTTAGCCACTCATCGAACCGTAGAACGTAACCGGTGGTCGGATTTGTACCAATTATTAGAAAATGTATATACAAGCGGCTTTGCGCGATCCACGTTCCGTTTGGCAAATATTTGATGGCTCTCCATTGGACACCTCCAACAGTCCGAATACCTTGCATAGGTATTCGCTGATATTTCTATCTCGAATAAATTGAATCAGTCTCTACATGCTACGTGCTACTTAAAAAAAATTCCTGCAATTTCATGTTTTTTCCCCGGTCGTTTATTCATTATTTATCTACCAAGGGACTGCCTGATTTCTACATCGAAAAGCAAGATTAACGATGTCATGTTTTTCATAAATAAAGACCTTTCGTGGGAAACGGAATGACGGTAAATGAAAGGAGGTTGTATCTTCGATTTTTCGTCATATTCATCTTCCTTCGTACCAACTACCATATTGCGTGAAACCAACGCGAATCAATTCAATAGCTACCGCAATTCCGTAACTCCATGGCTAGGCTCGTCGATATCCTTGGCTCCAAACGAACCAGACCAAACGAAATCTCTTTGGACGACGAACGATCGACGTAAGGGCACGTTCGTCGCGGGTGGACCGTTGCACGTAACACAGACACGAAGCGAGCAGAGCCTGCAATTCGAAGTTTTTAATAGAGATTTGCACCGCCCGGCCGGTCCAAAGAGGTCGGTATAATCCAATAGGGCCCCATTGTCTGCCCGTTCTCCGGACATAACCAACCCTCCCTCCCTCCTTCCCTTCTTGCCTCTCCTTCCTTTTCTATCTATCTTGCTCTCATCCCGCTCGGTTCTCCGCTCTACACCACCATATCCATAAAACACGAGCACAAAGACGTGTTCCCATGTATATGGATGCGACACTGCACTGGGAAGCAATGCATATTCAAAATCCAGCCGCGGGCGGCTTGCCAGGGCAACGGAGTCTCTTGTTTTGCTACAGGCATGGAGCACGAGTCCGCAAATTCGGTTACTTCATTTTGAGCCCTGACCACCCGACCACCACCCCTTTTGGCCCACCGCCCAACTCCCACCTGGCCACCCCACCTCCTTTTACCAGCGCCTCCTGCACCGCTGCCGCCGCCACTACCACCACCTCCTGCTACATCTACGCTCCTCCACCTCCTTCATCCTCCCCCCTCCCCCCTGTTCGCGTAGAACGCTACGCGTTTTAACCCCTCGGCGTATGTCCGGGGTTATGAATTTTAATAGCTTTACGCCGCGCCATGTGGGGGTGGTAGGAGAGACCATGGGGGTGGCTGGAGGGTGCAGGCTCGTGGGCGCGAGCGAGTAGTAGAGTAGATGGGTGATAGAAGAGGAGAAGAAGGGAGGCGGTGGGTGCTGCAAAAATGGCGGCGAGTTTTTCGCCCGTCAAATTGTCGATAGATTAGATTAGAGAAAAAAATGCGCGCGTGTTGCGCGCCTCTGTGTGTCCTCTCTGTGCGTCCGCTCGATGACAGAGACGAAAGGATCGTGAACCGGTACTGGGGGAAGAAGGAGAACGCGAGTAACGTGCTGACGTCGTCGTTCATAGGCGGTTCTGACCTGTACGCAACACGTTTTTCCGACCGGTTCCATGCTTTTCTCTATATTCTCTGCACTCTGATTTTTTTTTAAGGGGGTGCGAGGGACGGGGGTGGGAACGCCGAGCGATTTTTGTTTCGGCTGTCTCGTCGGTGCCCGACGCATGGTAAAATCATGGAATCGCGCGCACAGATAGGAATCGTTTCATCGTTCTTCCCGAATCACCGCGTTTTATTCACGAATCGCCTTACGTTTCCTATATTATCATTATTACTTGGCAACGAACGGAGAATCTTTTTCAAATCTAATCGCGTACGTGCGTAATCAAATAATCGAGTTAGATTTTTACACGAATACTTGTAAAAGTTTTTAACCTCTGTCCAGATTGTTATTACGTAAGGTAATTACAGGATTAAGGTGGTCGACGGATATCTCGAAGATCGGCTTACGCTCGATCCGTGTCCGCATTATAACGGTCGCGTGCTGGCTGGTACGGGCGGTGGTTTAAATCGTCACGGAACGATTCGAAAATTCCGAGTGCCACCCAGGGGAACGGTTTGACAATAGTAGCAGCGGCCTCATCAAGTAAAATCATCGTCACCAAAACTCGCAGATGGCTAAACGTAACGCGTTCCAACCCTCCTTCCCTCGTTTGGTATGGGGGCACCGCCGCCACCTCCACCCCCACGCCATTTTCAGCCCGCGTCACATCCTTCCCTCCTCCAATTCAGCCGCGTAATCTACTTTTCGTTTTGACCGTGAATGTCGTTAGCACGTTATGAAACTCATTAATCTCGCAAATACTAGCCCAACAATTTCGTGCCGCGTAAACGCACCATTGAATTGCTTCCCGGCCGCTCTCTAATGGCGAAAATACCGCGGCGCCTCTTTTCTTTCCCGTCGATTTCTCGTCGGTCCTCGATACTCCATGCCAAACCTGTATTCGTCGTTCAGCCACGCGTGAAATTTCGTAGACGCGCGGAGGAGACGCGGATCGAACATCCCTTTTTTCCCTCTTTTCATAATTAACAATTAGCTGTGGAACTATCAGAGCGATTAAAACGATCAATTCGTAATATTTCATGGAAATTTATAGATTTATTGTGTTTTGGGTTAGGTTTACTACGATGCTTCTCAGAAATGTTGATAATAATTTATAAATTATACGAGTAAAAATATATCTTTCGCGTTGCGTTATCTATTACTATTTATATATCGTTCCACCGATTAAAATCCATTTGCATACCATAATTCCTTCGCTAAACGTTTCTGTGAATATTATTCTTCTCGGACAAACTTATTTGTTAATATCAATAAACGAGTTTTGCCAACAGCCGGGAAATCTTGAATTACCAATCGTAAGGATCGAATTAATAAGAAGCGATCGTAATACAAGTAATAATAGATCATCTAATAGATTGTGTAACTACGCGTGTCGATTAATTAATATTATCTTTGGTAAAAGTTTTACTCTATTCCAACGATAAATAGAATTTCTTGATTTATCGGAAAACATTTACTCGAATTACCTTACGGAAACGTCTCTAGCTTAAATTAGCTCTGCTCTTCGCCCATTTCCGAATGATGAACCATGGTCGTTTACAAATCCATCGAACAATCCAAAGGTTGTTTGTATCGCGACGGTTCTCGAAACGGTTCTGTTGGAGGATCGAAGTCAACGCGGAACGATAATGGCTGGGATCGCTGAAGCGGGATCCGCGTTTAAAGAGGAATTACCGTGAGAAAGAGTCCGCAGTGGCGTCCGCTTCAGAGGTTTCTGCAAGGATATCCCCTCGACGCGGAGAGACGCCCGCGCACAGCCAGGTACCCGGTAATGAACTCTTCAGGATCTCGAGGGATTTTTCGTAAGTACCTGTGACCCGCAACCTCTTTTTTTCCGTGACGCCTTGAATGGTGTTAGTTCTAACGCCTGCAGATCAGCCCGGACAGGCCACTAAGACTGTTGTGGAGGGCCATTCGCCGCTCCCTGGATCCCTGAGTTTCGCAAATTCGGTTCATTTGCCGCATTGTACGCGGCTTAAAAGAGAAATGAGACCCTCTCGAAATAGAGAGAGCGAACGAACGAGAGTAAGCAAGTCGGGCGGTGGGGGTTTGAGGTACGGCAGCAGATCTAGAGAGTGGAACCGGTGGAGATAGACGCGGAGAAATCGCGGCAAAGAACGTTGAAGTTTACCGACGAGTATCTCGAAACCAGCCAGGGGTGGACCAGCCACCACTTCACACGCACCTTCTTCGCCGTGATGCGTTTGTGTATTCCGCATCGCGCCGCGCGAAACCCAGTCGTTTGTCGATTTCGAAATCGGTTGCCTTCCTGAGAAGTGGTATACACCAAGAAGCTTTGTCGAAGTTGTATCGCATTTCATATATTTTCTGATCTTGGTTCCTGAAATTTTTGCTACGGCTTGAATCAAATTCCATCTAAGAGAGCAGTTGTTTTTCTTCTAGATTGTGCTGATTCACGCATAATGAAATTTATATCCTTGATATAATATATACTACATAGATATATAAGTATGTTTCATGATATTAACGCTAGAATTATCAGTGTGGACAAAAAATGACCAATTCGCATCAAAATGATAAACTTACTTTCTTTTTCAAATAGCGGTAATCGAGGAAGAGAAGCAGAGACTAGAGTGAGTTATCGATCAGACGATATGAATTTGGAAACGAGTTATTTGCGGGTGACACGATTATGGTTATGCCGCGAAACTGATGTTCGGTAAATTACGGGTAATACGATTAAACTGGCCACGAGATTAGAACTTTGTATATTGTTCTCTTCGTACGATATACGACACAGTTATTAGTTTGCCGTTACTTGGCCAGTTCTGACTGTTTCAACGAAATTACTTCCTATTTATAAACGTTTTGTAAAGTGTTCTCGATTCAATAACTTGTTCGAGAATTAGCCGACTTTTCTTGTACTTTTAGCAAATAAAATGCGTGCGCGAACATCGTTTTAATAGATCCTCCGTTGTATCTCGATCGTAAATGCAAGCCATTGCTTATCACGAGCATAAAATGATAACGATGATCAAGCAATTTTGTACGTGTCGACAAAAAAAAAAAAAAAAAAGAAGAAAAAAAGAATAAAGAAAGAAAATGAAAAAATATATATTTTTTAGACGAAGCGTCGTATCCGAGTAATTACGATCCTTATCAAGTAGGTGTGCGCGCGCACAGGGGTCAGTGAAACGGAAAAACATCGCGTGTGATTTATAATGTATCGAATCGTAAAACGCATGATGAGCGACTTCTTCGTTGTGTACGGGTGCGTGAACGAACGATATATTAATCATCCACGCGTTTCAACGAAAAGTTGATGGAATCATGGAATATTAATTGTGATGCAAATTCGATGACGCACGTGCAATCGAAAACGCGATACCTGTCCGCCGATTGTAATCTCGCATCGGTCCCAAAAATATTTGAATAAATCGATCATCCCTCGTCTGTATGACAGCAATTAACCTGCCTCCATTAACGCCTTAGAATTCTTTTTTAAAGAAGATTACACCGATGATTGCCGACAATCGTTCCGATATATTGAAATTCATCACGTTTGGTTCTCGTTTTGACATTTTTTTTCACTGTGATTCATACATATATCCAAAACATTTCCCGTATCAGTATCACGATTAGACTGAAGCTGTTGATTACCAAGAACACGGAAATTTATGAATTATCATAAGACATATTTTTATTGAAGTTTTATTTCTCTGTCAATGTTCATAAAGGTACAAATTTGTATCGAAACGTTCTTAGAGCAATTATCATGCAACAAAAACGGGATGAAAAGCTGCTAAAAATAATAATCGAAGAACGGGAAATTAAACGTTAACCAAAATGATCGTGGCAATTAGCCCAGGGAATAATTTAATACGTTCACTTTCCATCGATCGATCGATCCAGATGAAGCGGTAAAGAAGCGACACCGTTCCAAGTCCGATCTAGGATCAAAAATTACTAGCTAAAAAATCCTCTAACGCCGGAGAAAAAAGGAGAGAGAACCTTGCCGAGCAGTTATTAGTTTTGCCAGCCGGGGAGCTTAAGTTTTAAGCCGGAAATCAATGCACCCGGTCGGACGGCTTTGTAAGCTTCCTCGTATGACGGTTTTAACGAGTGCGAGTTACGTAAAAGTGACGCCGCGCCCTGATCAGCCAAAAAATCCTCAAACATCTTCCATCCTTCCTGACAGCAATCCTTTCTCTACGAAACGTTTTCGATTTCGTCTCTTCCCCCGTTGGTTCGACTCGGTTTTTGCTCGATTTTCACTTTTCAATTAAACGGCGCCTCAATGAGGCGAACGTCTCTTTGTGAAAGAGTTAGGTACTATTTTGGTTTTTTAATGGCAGCAAAGCTAGATTTCCGTCGTTTACCTATTTACTGTCAATAATTTACGTATAGTAACGTTGAAAATAAATTTAAAAGGGAATAAATAGCGGTTTGATTTCGTCTAATCTTTAACGAATGTTGCAAATTCTCAAAAAAAAAAAAAAAAAAGAAACGAAAACAAGTTTCACGAGTGCAGCAAAATGATCCAGGAAGTACAAAATTTAGAGATAATAAAGAAATCCGTCCTTTGTTTTAAATTATTAAAATAAATATTAAATTACTTAAATTATTACATTAAATCAGAAACAACGGCGTGTATCAACAAATCTTTGTGCTAATTAGAATCAAAAGAAAAATCCAATTGATGATGAAATACCAGAAAGGAAAACCTGGGACTGAGAGACTGTTGCAAGTGCTTACTTCTGCCGAGTTTCCGACTAATTGTCATCAATTCGAAATTAATAGCAACTTCTTTTCTGACTATTTTTATAATAAGCATTGCGGGTCAGTAGTGATGCTAAACTTTCGACAAGGGCATTCTAAGTTGATTTTGTCTAAATTTTATGAAACGCTAGTGATTCCACATTTTCAATTCAAATTACTCAACGAAAGTTGAGAACCGAGAAAAAAGTTTCTATAAATTCTTCATTTAGAGATAATGAAGGAATCCATTGTACGCTGACCCGAAGCAGACACGAACAAGGGCGTATATCGACGCGCGTCCGAGTTAATCAGCGCTAACCAAAGAAGTCCTTAAATACTTCTCTAGGCGGCTCCATCTTAGCCCGGGGAAGGTCTTGCTCGCTTTTCAATTAAGCGATGCGCCGTGTTTAATTTTCACGGAAAGATCCATCCAACCACGGTTGAATGGGATGCATCTTCCAAGTATCGATCAAGCCGAATCCACTCCTGCCTTTCATCTCGCACAATTCCAACTTATAATACGTAACTTGGTATAATTTAATTAAGATACCATGGTCCCGCGGGCCACGTCAAATCGACGTACAGCCTCCGGAAATGGTGACAGATATATTAGCTAGGATTCAATAGAGGCGGCCGCGTTACGCATTATTCGACTGGTAGATCTCTACGACAAACACAACATCAATTTTTCCCATGCAGCCCTCCCTCCACACGGCAGGGGTTCTCAGAGGCTTCCACAAGGGTAGTTCTCACTGGCCGCCCCTTTCTAACCAGCCTGTCTCTTCATGTCAACCCTGTATTTGCGAGAATCTTCCCTCTGGACAAACGTGACGCACAGGAGGAATCATTGATTCCTACCGGGTATGTTTATCGAATTTCGACTGTGACTGCTCTACTCTCGCGGAAGATGATGGTCCCTGGCCTCTGCTAATTAAAAATATTATCTTTTGGTAAAGTCTCTGACGAGGTAATTGTGCATATCTTCTTGCAATAGGTCGGATCAGCGAGAGAGTAATTTCGATTTTTGACTGTTTAAGATATATGGCTTTGAGTAGCTTACTTATCATACATTATGTCTTTGATTTATACTCCATCTAGTTCTTCTTCGAGAATTTAGCAGATAATATAGATTATGTTTGTTATTGGACCAAATATGTAAGAACTACTTGAAATTCATTCTCGTTTTACATATTTCACAGACATATCGTCAGATTATTTTTCCCAAGGGATTTCAAAAATGTTGTGAAAGAATACGATTACAGAAAGTAGTGCGCAATAATTAATTAAACAAGGCATTAACACTGGAATAAGTTGATTTAAAATATGGTAGTAGCGAGAAAATACAGTAATACGAAAACGACGGGCCATATGATTAAAATATTTCGTAGTTTTCCCATTTGCGGTAAGGAAAGCTCTCTCTAGAAAGCTTGTTGTGGGTATGTTAAACGTTAAGACAGAATACACCAGCGCTTGCGATGACTGCAGATAGCCGATACAAATTTCACGTCGCTTGTAATTACTCGTGCTTACACTATTATTATTGAAGCTCATTAGCAGACGTTAAAAGCGAAGTCTTTTCGGTGAAGTGGAATGAACCGAGCGATACCGTGTATCACCGAGTCCGGTCATCCGGCAGAGAGTTTATGGAAGAAGAACCGGGATTTATTCGTGGATACACGGATGTTCCGTGCGCGTGTAGACGAACGACGCAAAGTGTATGTAGTGGTACGTACGTAAGTGAAAACAGGACGAAAATGGGAAGCGCTGAACTGGTATAAACAAGGGTCGCATGCAATATTAGGGGCATTAAGTCGCCATAAAGAGCGCATTAGGGGTGCGCTCGTGCCCTCGAGGGGTAGTTTAGCGTTTAATTGTCCCACCCCGTGTATCAAAGGTTTCGATTTCTGCTTGACTACGCGCGTTACAAATCCACGTACGTTCGCCGTTTCGCACGTTTATACATGATCCGTGCTTAGTTATTGTTACACCTAAGACCTCGCCGTTGATCTTCCATTATCGATAAAAAGCAAGTAAAAAATAATAAATTTTGTTACGTCGCTTCTCACCTCGATTCCCCTTATATTCTCCATCAAAATTTCCTCGAATTTCCTTTATGAATCATTTAACCCGAGATGTTCCGACTGTCCCTCTTCTCACTAAGAATCTTAAGAAACGCGTCCTTGTTTAAAGAGATTATCCCAACTCTTTGATATTCCTTCGTCTTCTTCTTCTTTTTATCTTCATAGTCATTTGAAAAACTGATTTTCGAAGCATAGTATGAAAACGTCGGTAAGGGGCAACGTGCGGTTATTCGCGACGATTCGCTTGGTTTGCGACGATGACGAAACGGCAGGCGGCGCGGCGGCGTACCCATCGACAAACCATATTCGCTCGCGTTCGCATACATACACACGCTACGGATATCTACGTACACACACGTATACATAGATAGCCGCGTAGACATTATATGTGAGGGGGTACCCGAAACGTATAAGAGGAACAGGCGAATACCCAAGTTGCTATTGAACCGATTTTGAGCAAATATCACTCGAAGCAGGTCGGGGAGATTCGCGATGCCGTAGTGACGGGGGTAGTTGGAGGTTGCTGAAAGAGCAAGGGAGGAAGGAGGAGGCTGAAAAGGGACTTGGAGGGGGTGGTAAAGGGACCAAGAGGTAAGGGTGCGATGCCAGGGGGGGGAGGGTGGGTTGATGGGGAGCGGCGAGGGGGCGGGCGGAACGGAGGCAGAGACAGGAGCAGAGAGCTCACAAGCCCTTCGGCAAATTTCATAACCGAACTTGTCGTATTTGCCCAGATTATTTCAATATATTCGACTCAAGCCGGGAATCTGTTTGCGAGCGAGTGTATGCGTGAATGGAACTTGCCGCGGTCGCCGCGTCCGCCTATGTGCGGTTCCTGTCTATCTTCGCGCTATCCTGTGTTCTTCGTCGATGAAACTACCTATGCGGTGGCGCGCTTCCTCGTCCAACGTGAGCCGCGCGTGTCGTTGATGCAGCTTTTTAAGGAAATTCCATGGACGCCTCGACAAACGTTTCCCCCTTGATAGGCAATCCATCCTTAATCTTGGCAGATTCTGTTGGCAAAAAGTGTTTGGTTCAGGACACAGATTCACGCAACGGTAGGTAGGTATACCCACTGTGCTCTGTAGGTAGCGATAGGAAGACGAACCGCGAGAAATTGCCACCGCGAGGATCACGGAACCGAGTTATTACATTTGGCGATCGCTGCCTCGTGCTTTCTATCGGCCGTACGGAAAGTTTAATAACACGGTTCTTTGGAAGGTTTGCCGGTATTTCGAGAGGAGATTTTCGAAGCAGAGGATTGGTTTCTGATGATGTTTTGGTAGATCGACGTTGGTAGTAGTGGTTTCCGAGATTTACTTGAAGCATAAACTCTGATTACGAGAATGTTATTGCAGTTTATGTCGGAGGCTCGTCGAGCGTAGGAATTTCCGTCGTATTATACGTTAATGCTTAATTGTAATTCGTTTAATTTACAGGAATTTATTTCATACCGCCTATCGATCGCGCATAATATAATTCATCCAATTTACGTGGAATTTAACCCAAGTAGGCATTGATTATGCACGATATCGAGTAGCCGATGAATATTAATGCTAATAAATGTAAATAGGAAATCGGTTAGACACGATCAAATTTATCCAAAACGGATTTATGCTTGCGAAGAAGAATTTCAAATAACCTACGATATTTAACTGAAAAGGATATCGAGGAAAGAAAATATTAAACGCGCGGTGGCCGATCAATTTTGTTATTATTAGCGACTGGTTAGCCGGGATAGTTGGCAGATTGGTTGGTCGTTGATCCGTCAAATTGGCAGGAAATGGAGCGGTGGCTAATGTGAACGCGTGACGCATTCATGAAGTTGAGCTAATTAAATAAAAGGACAGGCAGATCGCGGAGGATGAGAATGTTGCCGGTCGTGCATAACGCGAGCACGTGCCGACACGTGTGCACGCCTTTCCCCCAAAGGCCAATCCTACGTTTCCTATAATGTATTATTAGTCCCTGGAATGCGATATATATTAGTTTGGGAACCGTGGACAGATTCAGGAATCAATTAAATAACAATAGCCGCTCGTTAATCCCGCGTCGAGACCGCAGACGCGACCGTCTGTCCGGAACGATCCCGCGATCATTAATTACTCCTACTTTACTCCGTGGTTTACGCTCTTGGCGTTCTCCGTTTCATCGCGGTCACTGCTTGTTACTATTCAGATTTCCTATGTTTTCCATAGAATATCGTTAATGCCTGGAAATTTAATAAAGCTGGAAATAGGAGAAAATTTGCTGAAAAATTAATTCTAACAAATCGTTAATCGATATTTCTTTAATATTGATCATTTTCTTCAAATTTGTATTATTACGACACGATGTTATACATTTTATCTTCTAACTCGGATACAAGTTCCTTATTTATAATATTTCTTTTCTATTTGCAAGTTAAACTGCGTAAATCTTAATCGTTGCTTACATCCTCTTTAAACTTCGTTGCTCTTTATTATTAATTTATTATTCTAACCGTGCAAGCAAAAAGTACATCGTAAAATGTAACATTCCTGCTATAGCTAATCAAGTTTAGATTATATGATTCATAAATGAAGCTTGAATTTCGTTTAAAGAAAGCACCAAATTAATTTAGTAGACACTTCATACGTCTGATATCCGATACTTTTAAAATATTTAAGTTGGAAGCATTTCTAGGAACAAGGTTCGTCTCTTGTGCGATTACCAGTTAAAAATTAATTTTTTAGCTAATCATATCTTTCGGGTTGGAACGTCCCCGGAAAAGTTATAAAGATTCGAAAGAGAACTGGCGAAGAAGAAGTTAATCTTCGGTGATCGTTCGATGATTCTCTAATCGTGTTATCGGTGCCACTTATAGCTCATCGATCGATCGTCTAGCTCATAGAAGCGAGAATACCCGAATTTCGGAACATGGAGCGGAAAACATGGAGCGAAGGGATCAGAATCGAGAGATACTGTATAAGTAGCCCATCCTTAGCCCGAAAAAAACCCGGGAAGAAGGGGTAATAATTGACGACAGACAGCTGATTCGAGCTAAAATTAAATTCCCTCTCTCGACGACACGTTAGGCGGATAATCAGGATTCGAGGATCGCAGTAGACGGCAGCTTCCATTGTTTCATTCGATTTACACCCGTGCTCCATACCCATAATACAGAACCTGCAATTTACAGGAGAATGAAAAGTTAAGCCCGTGCAGAAGGCTCAGGGGTGGCGTGCAGACAATGGGCCCTGGCTTTAAAATCTCTCCGGCAAACAAATGGGAAAGCCCGGCTCAAAACGTAATTGAGATATTGAGATCTGATTAAGATGAAATCAATAACACGGGACCGGTTGCCGCATTTTGCCTCGTCCTACATTTTGTCTGTTCACGAATCTTGAAACGATCTCCGATAGCGAACGGTGGCTGAAGCGAAGGGTTGGGTCGGGGGTGGTGGCAGAGGAATGGCAGCTCCTGAATACTTTCGATTTCTCTCGACGAATTCGACGAGTTCAAAGCGCCACTGCTCGAGCACAAAAGGGTTTAAGGGCTAGCCGACGGAGTGTATTAAGTAAGGTTTTCAATGACGTCGATTCTTACGTACCTAAAAAGGTAAGCTGATAACGCGATAAAAGTAGCAAGAAGAAATTCTATGGAAATTAATAAACACGAACGATATCCACGTTGCAAACGTTATCGAATATTGCAAGGTAATCAGATCTTGGATAAAAATTATAGTTGAGTTAAGTAAAGCGTGATCGCGTCATAGTGTAACCGGAAGGGACATTTATTTATCTGTACATGCATGTAACAGAATGTTCGTATCGCAAATCGTCCGCTAGATATTTTATTGAAACACTGAAACGAAGCACGCGAAACATAGTGGCACGAAACGAAAAGCTCGTAAAAGTAGCGCATCTTTTCTCGCGTTGACCGGTTAGGTCGGCATCAGCCGTTGTGACTGCTTTCTCCTTCGCTCCTTTAGCGATATTTAGCACGGGCGTTAGAGAGCAGACAGAAGCTTGTAAGCTTACACCTCTCGAGGGATCCCTTTTTCGGGATCTCCTTTTGGAACGACTGAAATTACAATAAAAGATACTTCTGTGGCCAAACACTGCGCCAACAGATTATTATACGACCCTACGACGTATATATGCGAACGTATACACCGCAGACGATGTATATCCATATATACCGGGTGTCTACATCTGCCGCGGCGCCGCAGGAGGTCGGTCATAGGACCCCATTGAGGAGAAAGGCCCTCGAAAAATCTCCTTCCACGCTTCCGTGCGGACGAGCCTGTTGTATTTTCCAGTCCAGACGATCGCCAGCGTCTTTGTACCGCCAATAAGAACGACGAACTCGCGCTGGATCTACCAATCATCAACGAGAATTCGCCACCGTGCTCCCCTGCCTCCGTGTAATCGTGTAACCGACCCCCTTTGTCGCGGCTTTTCACACCGAGAGGCGCGTACATACCAGGACGACGCTTCTTTTTTTATCCAGTACCGCTAATTATCCACCGAAATCCCCTTAAACGGCCATTAAACCCGCCCCTTAAACGGTCGTGAAAGCACTTTAGGACTAAACGGATACAGTACAGTACGGGCCCTTGCTCCGTGTCTCTCTTCATCTTTCTTTGCAAGGTCTCTACCTTGCCACGACTACCGCTCTACGACTACCGAGTTTGATAATGTCGCTCGACTTCTTACCGCGAATTCTTCAGGGATGAAACGACGGTTTCCTCGATATCGATAGGCCTTCGTGTTTCTTCGACGACATAAATGACGCATTAGGACGTCTTCGATTTTTTAATAGCCAGCTAAGTTTCGTCGAGCACGAGACGACGGTCAATAACTTCGCTAGCAAGAGAAAGGGATCAGGGTACAGCGAGACGTTCCTCTTTTCTTCTCCGTTTCTTGAAACATTCTCCGAAGAACAGAACCTGAAGCGTTAATCAAATAGCCTAACGTCTTACTTTCGTATTTTAACATGATACCAACATCAAATAACAAGATATTTTTGTATAATTGAGATAATAACGAGATCTCACGAGTTACATCTAGGTAACCGATACTTGCCAATAAATTCTCTTACATAATAGTCTATGTTTGATAATAAAATAAACGAAACTGTATCTATAGATTTTATAAGTCACAAATTTTTCGACTGGCCTATTTCACGCGAAATTGCATAATTGAGAAAAAGAAGTTTAACGTACAACTTGTAACGTATCGGTCCGATAATACGATTGATTGTATAAATTATTAGATTATCATATAAGGGACCCCAGAGCTTGGTTTTCTTTTTTCCCTTACTTAAATCCACCAATATGGAACAATATCACAGCGCAAACAAACCGCAGAATCAGAGCGACTTTTCCCGTAACCCGATTTTTCCACGTTGGGTAGCGAGCATTCGAAAAAAAGAGAAACGAGTGAATTACGGTGCGATCTAAGGCCGGCTGATAAAAAGTATGTACAACCGCGCGACACAGATAATCAGCTTAATGTAATATAATATTACAGGCGAACCGAGAGACGGGGAACGGATGGTTTATCAAAGTGTACCCGCAGCCTTTCGTGTCTCACGCTTTATTAGATTGCACGCCGCCTGCTGGAAATTAATAGTACGATTAATTTATGACTACATATAAAATACGCCAAAGTCGCTTTTTCTCCGGCACACTTTTCCCTCGGCGAATAACGATGAAGGGCGTACATATTGTGAAACCTGCCTGTTAGACCCAATACGTATTTCTTGATGTAATATCTTCTCCACGTTTTCTTGTTATAGTCTTCCTTTGATCGCAAAGTACCGATAGCAATCGGGTTAGTAACGTGATAAAATAGTTATAAACGATCGAAGATTGGTTCGAAGAACGCGTAGCAGGATACACGGGGCAAAATTTGTTCTCCGGATCTATGAAATTTCGTCGCGTTTAGACACCTCACGACCTCGTATGGGAGACGATGGAGGACCCCCGATGCGCGTCGTATACGTGCATGGCTTGATGCACCTTTTATCCCGCGAAAACCGCCTCATTCGAGAAAATTGATCGAGTGTGAAAGACCTCGTTCCACGATCCATTAGAATGCCGTGAGCTTTGATCTTTTCAACGAGCTAGAGCATCCGATCGGTCGGACCCCCTCTTCCTCCGCTCTTTTTCCTTCTTTTTTCCATTCCTCCATCCTTTTTTTCTTTTCTTTTTTTTTCGTCATGAAAAGTGTCTTTGATGGAATCAACCTCGATCCTTTTTAAACTGGATCAGGGTACAACCTTTTAGCACGTCTTGATTTACCGTAATAACTTCTTGCGCTCTTAATCGAGCTGGATTAATGGACCGCGATTTAACCAGGAATAAATCCCAACTGGTTACTATTAATTTGGAGGTTGTGTTCTAATATTACAGGAATAATGTTTCAAATTTTGTGTTGATTGCTCGTAATAATAGCAATATTTAGTCTATTAATGGAGGAAAACGACTTAATTAGATCTGTTAATCTCTTGGATGCAATTTCCCTATTTCGAGATCATTTAGAATTTTACTTTTGTCAAAGATAAATTATTACGTATTTACATTAGCGAAGCCTAAAATTGATTTGACTTTCGCTTCAGCGATTATACGAGTTTCTGCTTAAGGGACGGTTCTTTTCCTCAAAAACGTCCCTATATTAAGTCATAATTACCGTTCTAACACGTCAATTACTGTTTTGTTTTACCTTCTAAATCGTTTCATAAAACATGCAAAAGTAGAAATACAAATTGTTAGAAAATTGCGACAAAATAAAGTGTACATTTAAGCAAAATGTTAATTGTTTCTTTCGATACAAATGTTCGTCGATTCGCATCGAAAATCAAAAATTTATTTTTTCTAGCCTGAAAATAACGACGAATAGTAAAAACGTGGAGATTGGAAGGAACAGAAAATATCCATGGACCGTGCAGGTATCTCAATTTCCCGGGGTGCAGGCGTATAGGGTGCTTACGATATCTGGTATAAGCCTATCGGCGTAAAAGCTATTATTGTCGGTCACCCTTGGAGGGGTTGAAAAGGCGAAAGAGATCGGCATCGGGGGTTGCAGGTCGTCGCCTTGCTGTGCTCAGATGCCTTCTAATGGCCTTAATGAAGTGTGTATGCACCGTGTGTATAGAGTTAGAACGCAACGACACTAATTTTTAAGCATAATCGTACACTCAGCTTCACAACGTGTGAACATGAGCGGTTCTCAAAACCGTCCGCGTCGCCGGAACGCGTTTCTGCGTCTTCGCGCGGAATTTTTTACGCCGCGGGTGTCCACGAATGTTCCATTGAAGTTTTGGGAATACTTTGGCCAGAAACTTCCCTGTAATTGGCTGTTTTTTTTTCTTTTTTTCCTCCTTCTTTTTTTATTATTTGCCGCCTGCTCGAACGGCTTTGTTATTTTGTACGATTGTGTTCCATCTGTCAGTACGAATTTCGATCACGTGGAATTTGGTACATTTAAATCCTGACGAATAATAGCAATGGTAGTAGCAGGTGGTACTAATACGTACATATACATATATAAAATAATAATAATACGAGTAAATAACTATTAAAGATTAATTAATGTTAACACAATAGTAACTGTGCTGTATAGATCAATAGTAATAAATAGAGTATATGGTGCCGATGAGGTACGGTGTATCTATGACGAGTCGAAGCTCGTAATATCTCTGAAAATGGAATGATTTTCCACAAGATAAAACGATAAACAATAGCTGTGCAATCGTATCACAACGGCTTCACGTTGCTTACAGTAAGCAGATCGTTTTGCTACAGCATCGTACACTGTTATATCATAGTCCAATTTCGAGTGGCTCGATGCTTCCTAACGAGTTGCAAATGTGAATACAATTTAAGCTTCGCGAAAGCTCGTGGAAACGAGAGGAAAAATCGTTGCACCTTTTCCAGGGAAATAAGGTAGTTAAGTTATATAAGACAGGAAATCGGTTTCTAACATGCTGTTCATTACAGAAGAAAGAGTAAAAGTAACTTTTAGATAAAATAATTGGTAGAATAAAAAAATCCGTTTCTCCGGACCGAAATGAAATTTGATCGGCAAGATTGACTGCAAATCTACGACTGACGTTAGAAGAAGAAATATTCTCCTCTTTGTTGCTTCGTACGGAAGCTTTGAATACAAAAGAACGTGGAAAAGGAAACGTGGAGAAGATAGGAATGGATATTTCCAAAGCATGAGAAACTCGAGGACCGTTCAGATTCCTGGAATTCAGGGCGAGTATCGAGTGTAAGTAGTACTCTATTGGGGAGAAGCGTCGGACAATAACGAAACGGGATAGGAATACACAGCTAGATAGAGAGACGAGTGATTTCAGGTTGCATGGAACGAAGTTTACCCGTCGTTAATATTATGCGCCGTGATTTCGCGGAGGACAGGACAGTGCAATCAGTGGAAATCAGTTACTTAGCGTCTAGTGAGTCGTCGTGAGGTAAGAACAGGCGTTGAGAATAGGTAGTAATCTCGACGATGGAGGTTTATCACGGCAGATGGACTAATTGATGTCATTCAGGGTATCATTAATGCTGGTGTTCTTGGACGTAGGTATCAGCGTAGCTAGTGATTTTCACAAGCGGAGAAATCTTTTCAGACCGTGCCATTTCTCCCGACTTTCCGCCTCTCAAGAACAGAGGAAGAGAGCAGGATGGAAAACGGGAAAAAGAAGACGGGGCGAAATAGAGATAGAGAGATATAGATAGAATAGAGGGCAGAAAGAGAGTAACGAAACAAACGTGTATGTGCAGGCGGAGAAAAGAGAGGGAGAGAACAACATAGTCGTGTTCGTGGGTGTCGAAGGCGGAAAAAGAGGGTGAGGGTGTAGGAGGGGATAGAAGTATGAAGTGAGCATATTACTATTGAGAATAAGTACCTGGCTTCGAGATGGTGGCTGTGCTAGGGGGAGAAGGTGGAAGGGGCTGAAGTAACGGCACACGGGGGTGGTACGTCGGGGGTACAAATGGGGTGGTACAATGGGCACTAATGGATCTCAAGCCGCCGCGAGAGGCGCTGCTTTTAATCTAATTGTCCTTCGTAGCCGTCGCGATCGCGATCAGTGGTATTCAACTCTGATCCCTCGTCCACAGCCCCTTAAAACATATGATTATACGCAGCGAGGAGAAAAAATATAAAAGGAGGCAAAAGAGGAGAAGATGAACCACGCTTCTGCTTCGCGGCGCGAACTTGTAATGCCGGCAATTAAATTCCAACGAATAATAAACGTTTATTAAATTCCTGTATAGACTGTTTTATTAAAAATTCATTACATTCGGAATATCCCAAGTCCAGACGGAGACCGAGCAATTCGCAATGTTTCACGCCGCCGATGTTTCGCGAAACACCGCGAACCATCGTGCATTGCACACGCAAAATGAAGTTTTTCCCGCACCCTTTGTTTCTCGTTTTATCCGTTTGTAGCTCCGTGATTCGTGCGCGACCGAAGAAAATATCGAGTAAAAATTTTCCACCGATTCGACGAATGTTTTGACAGAGCAACGAACGCAATTTCGAAAGGGAAAAGAATTTTTCCGCGTCCTGGTCGCTTAACCACTGGCGACTATCGATACCTAAGTGCATATCGTACGGAGACATACGGGTATAGGTGTGAATGCTTATGAATCGGCACGATGAATGAAAGCAGGGCGAAAGTAGACCCGAAGCGTTTCTTTCTCCTTCTAGAGGTTCCATTTAGCGAAACTTTACAGCATTATGCGACACGGTCGTTCAGCTAAAACGCAAGGGGAGAGGAATTTCGAAAGCGTGCGAAGTATGTTCTTTCTAATGTTGCGAATATAAAATGTCTGCAAAATATCACGAGTATCGCACACGATCGTTCCTCTTGCTACCACATTTTCAGCCTTTCTTCTCCTGAAACACAGCTATAACAACGTTTTGCGATCGTTAAGAATCTTGTCAAGAAATATTGTTCTTCTTCTTCGTATGTTTATATTTTAAACATAGAAAAATTCTATTTATGTATGTCGTGAACAAAATTTCATTAAAATTTGTTTTCGACTAAACTCGGAAAATACAGCATATAAATTTCATAAACAAATCGTCGAATCGTAAACGTAATTCGTTTGACAAATAATTCTACCAATATTCTACTGCCTGAGAGAAACGAAAGAAAACGAACACAAACGAAAAAAGAAAGGAAAAGGGAGAAATAAAACTGAAATATCATAACAGGAAAGCTCGGTCAGGAAACAAACCGCAACGTTTCCCGCAAACCCGTGGCATTATCTGGTCGATCTTATCAAGACACGACGATGACGATCGTCCCGGCGCAGGTGGCGCAATAATTACTTCCCCTCGGTGCTTTTGCTCCCTCTACATCGACCACGGGCTCGTTCAATAACGATAACGATAATTGTCGCGCGGCAGTGTCGTCGCTACGCGCCTCGTCCTTACTGAAGATAAATTTCTGATAAGATGGATAAATTGGTTGGATTGTAATTGCCGTTGTGCGTGTTATACCCAGGATGAGCAATGTATACTACAGGCCAAGGCACGTGGGAAGGCGATCCGGTGAACAGAGCGAACGGGTGGTGCGATTAAATGCCACCGTCGATGTTTACAACGAAAGAGTCCGTGGGAATGGAGTCCGCCTCGCTTGCGTAGACGAGGGCGGAGACCGCAGACGCCAGCTGCCCGATTCAGAATTCAGGAAATTGTCGTAACAACGCCAATACCAAATCTTTTCATGATTAATCACACGGAAGCGATTTTGTCGCGTGTAAACCACGTTAACCGTATTCTCGCAGAGGGAAAATTATATAAGAGACTAATTTTGGGTGAAAATACGTTCATTAGCTGCCATTTGTGCGGTTGTGCTTTTGACATTAACTTCGATCGGAAGGACAGACGCGTTAAGCTTGAAAAAGATCGAGGTTACGTGATATTGGAATTGGATTAGTTGGCTTAATAGATAACGATACGTATCGATTCTTTCTCTAATGATGCAGCCTGAAAAGGTAGTTGAGCAAAGGATTGAAAAAATGACAAGTTGGTAAATCTTAGTAGTGTCATATATTTCTCTCGAGATAATTAATTAACTACATATTTACATGAAAGAAACTATACGTAATCTATATATTTAAATAATGTATGCACGTTTGCGTATAATACATGTATATTACAAAACTTCTTTGTTCGTCAGATGATCGTCTCCTATATGGTTCCTAAAAAATCGGATCGTCTGAGAAAATTCGTGTTCTGCGCAATTTACTCAGTATTTCGAGAAAATGTCGTGAACGATCCTACGATTTTGGTAAAAGTTATCATCAACGTCGTGTTCGCGCGCTGATAAGTACCAAAATCTAGTAATTTCCGAAACCATCCAATAATCCATAGGGCTATTCGTCAACCAATACCTTCCATATTGCATTTATACGAGTACGGCGGTAGTCATTCAAAAAAGATTGAAAAACAACGAAGGCGATAAGATGTATCACGATTACAAATAACAAAAAGTACCCTGCATCGTCGAAAAACCGCCAGCGGTTTCAACATCAACACTTTCCGGCTCAAATTAAAGGTCTATATCGAATAACTTGACAGACTAGATTGTTGCATTTCATTCGAAGCGAATGATTGCGCGAAATTCTTCCGGTTCCACCCCTGAGACCCTAACCATCGATACTCCACTGATTTCAGCCTTCATTGTTCAAGTACGAAGTTAAGACATTCAACAACGTCCAATCCAGCTCTTGTTGCGGTATCTTCCCATTCTCCGTCATATTTACATCAGGCCGCTGATAAATTTTCCAGCTGCCACAGTTAATTATCCACTTTGCGTAGAACTTCCTCTGCCTTCACTCTCAGCACCTCCGCGCTTTGCCTTCTGATTTCATCGTCTGACGAAGCGGAATCCTCCTCCTTGTCATGCTTCGAACTGAGATTCTGCGGCAGATTCTGCATGCCTAAGTTCAGTGGATGTGCAGGTATGTGACTTCCAAGCGTGTGTCCATTAACGTTGTTGTGGTTGAGGGTCGAGGCCGGGTTCAAGCCGACCGGAAGAACAGTGTTCAGAGACGCCAGGTTTTGCGGAAGGGGTAGCCCGATATACTGAGACAGGATCGCGTGCAAGGGGGGCAGCTTTGGCGCGCTGGCCGGCCACGGCGGTGGGAACACCGGCGGGATGAACCAGGGAAAGGCACCCGCTGGTCCTGTCGATGGATCCGCACCTGGCACACCGCCGGCGGTTTGGAGCAGGCGGGCGTGAAGGGACAACTCGTTGACACCTGCAATCACACCATTTTCGTAGGGATTTTAGTTCGTTGCGAAAGTTTTTTCCTCCGCCACGGGGTTGCTCCGTTTTGGCCTCTGACGAGAATTAGCATTTCGCGATCCAACTGCGCCTTTGTCTCTATCGTTTGTCCAGAATCAATTGGCCGTTCGTTAGGAGGAGTGGCTCCGATCGTGGCGTTTATTCTATCTGCTGGTTTCTTTCCTTGTTTCGGCTGTGTTTCGATGCGATGGTTGTTAGATGTTTGCCAGTGACATTAGACGAGAGGAAACTCAGGAAGAGCAGGTCATAGAGGAGAGACTCGAAGAAGGAAACTTGGTTGTTCGGAAAGTTCTAAATGGTTTTTAAGAAGATTGAAAGGCAATGTATTTTCATAGACTGCACGCTTTATCGGATGTGCTCATACAATCGAGAAATGTATGGTAACACATGTATTAGATAGGTTCGTTATTGAAAGAACTGGATGGAGACAAAAATAAACGAATGATACTATGCTATGTATAGCGAATAAAATTGATCGTATTTTCTCATTGAAGAAGAAAATAAATGTAAATTATACTTAACATTTAGATACTTGGCAGGAATTCGTGATAAAAGATCCTATCCTATCAAATACGATGCAGAACATAATCATTGTCAAAACGTCGACAAATTTTTTTAACAGATCGGAGGATAGCACATCTTGAACAGTCAATTAATTTTGGACAAAGCTAATCTGAAATTAGGTGTTTCGACTAAAGTAAGGATTTCGTTGGTTTGTTTGCTTAGAATGTTTAAAAAATTAACGAATGACGAATTATCCAAATTAGAACGGATGATCTATCGTTTTTCGAAAACAAAAATTTATTCGTTTTTTCCAGATCGCTGGCCGTAAAGTTTCACAGAGCACCGATCGGACCATTCATGAAAAATTAAACGATCAAGCTTCCGTCGCACGTTGTTCGCGTGTGGTAGCTACGATGGCCGACACTGGAATTAGATGTAATTGATGTTGATTGCATCTACCGTCCCTAACTTTTGCGACTCGTCTTTTCGTATATTAAATCGGCAGACCACGCGATTCACTAGCATTGAAATAAAGAATCGAACGCGGAATACAGTTCTTAAAAGAAACGCGTACACACCACTTTGTTCGACGTGCATAAAACTGGTATCTCTGCCGAGTACTTTCTCCTTCTTACGCCATTTCGCGCGCCGATTTTGGAACCAGACCTGTAATCATAAGAACAATAATTTTTTTTCATTTTAATATAATACTTGTAATGTATCCTAAAAATATTTAATCGCCTGAATCATCTGAAACGTTTTATCTTAAAATATCGTCTTCAATTTAGGTTTGCAAGGATTAATTATTCACTGACACGATATCATATCAGACGAAAATATCGAAATATGTATTTAGTATTTGGTAATACTTAACTAATAATTGAAGTTTACGTTAGTGGTGAAGCTATATTATGTTACAGATACAATCTGTGTCCGTCGGATCGCAACCATAATCCATACGACGAGGACGAGGAGAAATTCTAAAGATTGATGAAACGAAATGGACACAGAAAATAAAATTATTAGAACCTACACTGCTGTAAGTACTCCAATTTTTCATTAGAAGATAGATACGACGCAATTTTTTCATCCGTTCCCTTTGTTCTGTAATTAGGGGGACGTTCGTCGCGTAAAATCATCGAATTATTTCTTAGAAGAAAATACGCGCGAGCGACGCATGAGAACCCCAGGCGGCCGTATCAGAACCAGCCAACAAAAGCTTGCTCTCGAGGTTGATTAAGCTAATTGTTAACAATTATCCTGATTTCCTCCGTACTCCTGAGTGGTAGCAACCCCTGCCCTCGCACCTCGCCGCCCCTTCGAAAGCCCCCAACACACCGTTACTGCTGGCCCCGTTGCCATATAAATGCTTTCGCTTTCTGCCTGGGTTGCTCTGATTTTTCGTGGCCACTGGCAGATTCCGCGAGAAGCAGACAGAGAACGAGGGAGAGCTTGCATTTTACATCCTGCCTCCATTGTATAGAAAATCCAGTGTTTTTCGGTCAACGACGTTCGTCGCCATTGATCCGATACGCGTAGATCGTTCGATGATATTTATCGCCTCTGGATCGTAATTTCGAAGATGTTTGCTTCAAGATTTTTCATAATTCATTAGACACACGTGGTTCGAACCAATTCGAAAATATTCGACAGGCATGATACGGATTGGAAAAGGATTGTAATTAACGCGTGTAACGTTGGAAATTACTGAAAATATTTCGAAATAGAAATTAGGAATATCGTTGATGGAAACTGGAAATCAAGGAAAGTTTTGAAAGTGACTTTGAACGTTCAGTTGAACGGAGGAGGAGCTTGGAGGAAGGGAAAGAGGCGAACGTCGCGAGGCTGGAGAAGGAAATTCAATTGCCTAATTGCTGTTAATTATTTAATCGCTCCTGAATACCCCGCTAACGCCTAAGTGCTCGCAAACCTTGCAGCGCGTCGTTTAACCGACCCAACGCGAACCCGAAAGTTTGAATCCCCCCATCTACGGTCCGTACAATCTCGGTGTAACGTTTCCACCGCCGTCTCTACCGCAAATTTCCTGTCGACGCTCTCTCTTACTTGTTGAAAGCACCAGAGCCAACATTTTTCCTACGACCTTCGAAATTTCATCTATTACGACCTTCTAATATAGCGTTACAAAATAGTAGATGTAAAAAGGACGCTCAACCTGTTAACCGGCTTATTTAATAAGTAAAAATGAACTTGAAAATTAATAAATACAGATTGACTTCGTGATATAATTTATTTTTGACGGAAATAAAATGACGCGTAATAGACAAGAATTATTTAAATACCTAATTGAAAATTTCTACGTCCACAAAATTAGCAACCCTAACGATAAATTAATTTCACTTCTTTGGGTAACAAATGAAATTTTACTGGATGTGAATAGTTCAGTAATGTATGTGCTCTATTGCGATGTATGTATTTTATATTAAATACGAAAAAGTAATTTACAATATATTTACAGTAAAGTAAGCACTCAATGAACATAAATAATCGCTATTACGATGTTTCTTTCCATGATCTCACAAAATTTTGCATACCAAGGAGATAATTCCTCCTGTTTCATACGTCTCTCGAGGCGCGGTGCATCTTTTGTTCTAACTACGATTAAAAAATCTCTTTGAATCGATAAACAAACACAGTAACAAAAAAGCGAAAGCTAGAAGGCTCGATGCGACGCGTCTGTTACGCGGGGAATGGGAAGCGGGACAGAAACGATTCGCGATTCCATTACCATCCAGGCCGATCGACGATCGAACACGATACATCGGCCGGCCATTAATACCGAAAAATGGGTAATTTCGCATCTGGAATTGAGGGCGGCGTGGGAGGAGGAGTAGCGGAGGATTTCCTAGATTGAAATAAAGTGGCCGTGGCACCACTGCGCCGCGGCGGATCATTTAGCGGTTTTGTCGAGCGACGGCCAATTGCCGGCATTGTCGCTTGGCTGTACCACAATGGGCCAATCGGAATGCTCTCTGTCTCTTTTCAACTGCACGCCACCCTTCGACGACGGCACCATCCACGACCCTTCTCTATACTCTACATACACACACACGCGCGCGCACGCACACACACACACACACACACACACAAAAACATCTACTATCTATATATGTATATATATATATCTATCTATATATGTATAGATAGATAGATATATATGCACATATATATACACACAGTGCTCTTTCTTACTCTCTTCTTCCCTCTTTCACGATCAACCCCTTCTTCCGTCTCTTCAATTCTTCCGTCAATTCACTGTTTCATCCTAGCTAAGAAGCTCTACTGTTCGTCTCCTTGTTGCACGTACGAGCGAGGGTGCCATGATGGTTACGCTAATCCTGTAACTGATTTCTATCGATGTAAAAGTCATAATTTATGGGAGCGTCGCCAATACTCCAGTTCAACCCCTCTTCTAGTCTCTATCGTCGACGACATCGTCGTGTGCCGATTCTACGTCACGTAATTCCGACTCGTTTCGTGAATGATTGAGTGATAATGTTGGCGGACGCTAGGGCAGATATTTATTTGGGTTCGCGATCGAATTAACATGGTCAAAAGGGAAAAGAAAGAATATTGTAGAATAGGGAGAAATTAAAGAATACATCGATATCGAAAACGAGGTTTTCTTTACCAATTTTTAAAATCAAAATTTAATCAATTTAACGCGAATGACGAAGCCATAAGGGAACGCGTTAGAAAATTATGTCGAGGTTACTGGTTTGAATCTACAAACTGATTAAACAGTTTGAATAGTTTGAAAATTATAATTATGCATGTAAATCTCTTTTTTTTCTTTCTCGTCTATTTTCTTTTTTCTTTTTTCTTTTTTCTTCTTTTTTTTCTTTTTTTTTCTTTCTTTTTTATTTTTTTTTTTTTTTTTTTTATGTTTTCACTGACGTCAAAATATGTGCAGGTGGTGCTCTCTCACGGCCGTTAAAAGGCACATCTGGAAAATAATTTCAAAGCAGATTACGACCCCGTACGCTCTTTACCGTTCGACTGGCTCGTATAAAATTAATCCCTCTAGCATGAGTATGGTTTGGCGCGTCTTTCGCGAAATTACAGACATCGAAGAGAAGCGGCAGATTTTCGGTACAATAGTATGTAATTAGTTGAGAGGCCGACGCTGAAGTTGCGGCTCATTCACCAACGGCTTTCGTTCGAATATCAAGCTTGAAAAGCTTGCGGTGCGCATACACAGTTTTAAAGACAATTTCGAACATCTTGGCTACTATAATTTTATCGAACCGTGGCTAACGTTAAAAGAACTATCTTACAACGCACATTCAACGAATATTCTTTCTTAAACAACGAAAATTCTTTCTTAAACAACGAAAATTACTTCGTGCGTAAATGTATTTAATACAAATACAAGAATAATTAATAATTTATAGCTGGGAATCTTTTATAAGACAAAATATTAAATAAAATAAATTGTGTCGGATCTTTTGATACTTTTATTTTAAGAATTTTACAATATCAGCTATTTTTGCATTGAAAAGTCTAATGATTTTTTAACTAAAAAATATTCACTTATCATCGTTCCCTTTTCAGAAGTTAAGCTATCGGTAATAAATGAAGAAAGTAATCACTTTCAATTACATAATTGGACCCACCTGTACCCTAGCTTCGGAAAGGTCTAACCTCATCGCGAGTTCTTCTCTGGTAAACACATCTGGATACTGTGTGTTTCCAAAGGCTTTCTCGAGCTCGTGCAGCTGATACGTAGTAAACGTCGTGCGGGACCTTCGAACTTTGCGCGGCCGATCCGATTCTCCTAGATTTAACCGGTCCGACTCTCCTAGATTTAAAGGGTCGTGCAGGCCATCGTTTATCTGATGATCACTCAAATGACCGAGTTCTGTGTCTCCGGCATCACCGATGGCATCGGATGATGTCGCGTGATCTGAAAACAAGAAAGAAAAGACCGATTCACTTCGAATTCCGGTCATTCAACGAATTAAGACGTTCTTTCCCATATAATTCTTTACGCGTCATTCAACTAAATCATTATTATTAGAAACTAAATTTATTTTCAAATTAGCTAAAATCAAATACAAAGTACACGATACTTCCTTCTTATATATTATTGTATCTGATAATATCTTGTTGTATACATCACAGTTTAATTATTCCATAGAAATCGAAGGTTGAATTACAAAGTGTAGAAGCTTGGCTGATTCAAATAACTCTAGCTTATGGTCGTTGCGGTGTTAAGCGACGATATCGGTCTTTAAATCGTTAACGTTTAGATTCGTCGCGAGGTATAGTGAAATAGAGACATCGACCAATGGTTAGTGTTAAAGGGCCAGGGATCGTATTGAAGTTCGGATAGATACGCGTATCAAACGGTCGCGCGGGCCTTCGATACTTGAGCGAAAGAGAGGATCGGGGCGATTAAGCTAAATCGTCCGCGCTGCCAAAACGAAATTGACGTTCAGTTGATATACACAAGCGACGAGAAACAGCGAGGAGCACAGCGTGAACACTGACGCGGGAGGAGATGGAAGGGAGTGTGCGAGGGACAGAGAAGGGTTGGAGATGCTGCGGGGTCGGTGTGGGTGCAATTTCATTTTTAAGCCGCGCAACGACTGGACGCCGATATACGCCCGATACGCCGATCATGTCCGATCGGCGGATTTGCCAATTTTAAGCCTCACCCGGCGCTTCATTTTTTGTACATCCGCCTATATATGAAATATAACGCATCGATGCGAACCTGTACATTATACGTACACGCTCGATAGTACTTAAAAACCGTTGCCGTCAGTGATTAGCAAATATCACGAGTGCATGTCGTACACCGGTGGCCCCCCGCTCGTTCGAACCCCCCTTACGATGCAACAACCCCTTGCACGTAGCGAACGCGTATCACACGCGCCCCTTTCTCTGACCCTTCCTTCTCCCTCTATCTAACTTTTATTGCCCCTGTCGCCTTTTTCACTCGCTCTCTTCTTACGTCTCTATTTCTGTCTGCTTTGTCGTCTTTTCTATGACCATCTACGTCGACCGAGTTTAAAGAGCTCATTAGAGTATACTACACGCAGAATGTAGTATGATACTTTTTGTAAACCGTTCCGCAGCGGGAAAGATGCTTATGATCTCTTTAAAAGCACGTGTTGATAATACTTTAGGTGTTTATTGAGAAGAAAAAAATTGTTGAGAGAAATTCTATCGGCTCTTTATCATGTTAGGATTTTAGTTAGGATTTTACTTGCTTGCTGAAGATAGAACAAATTTATAGAATCAGACTTCTGTTCCATAAGTTTCAAGTTGCGTTATTTGTCAAATTTTCTTCTGAAATTTCATTCTACTACTATTGCTAAACTAGTCGTGTGACATGTAAAAGAATTTATTATAATCTGTAACCTGTAAAATTTCATTGATAATATTGATTCAATCGCGCAAGAGTACAGAGTTATAGGAACGACTACGAGTAGGAATAACGTCCTCTGTAACGTGCTATTAATCTAGAAAATTCTGGGTTCATTAGCGGAATCTATCTAATTAGACAGGGCGACGCTTTTGATCTCATCAACATCGACCGCGAAATTAGATAACAACGCGATAACGACCACCGCAGGTAACTTACAAAGTTCCAATATCAGTATCTCATCCTTGTGCGCCGCTTCCATCATCCTCTTACACACGTTTGCTTGAACTAATTAGACGCGCATTTACTACTCGTGCGTAATAACGCTAATCCTACTTTTCGGTGCCGCTCTAACTGCCAGTTGTTATAAATTGCGAACGAAGCGAATTGTTCGAACTGGCACGCATGTCGACTCTCTTCTCCCTATGCTGACAGAGAGATAAAGATACGAGGAAGAGAGAAAGAAGTGATACGTGCGTGCGTATGTGTGTGCTTGTGCGCGTAATCGCACTAACATTTACGCAAATAACGTACGGATAATCCACAGTGAATAGAGAGATTTTTATGTTTTCATGCTAGGGGTACAATGGGGTACCCACTTGATGCCTAACTCTCCGCTGCTTTTTATTAAATCTGCGACCGACCGATAGGGTTTGAGTCGGAGAGGGTGGCCCGAAAAGGCAGTTCGCGGCGCCAAATTAAAGATTTATTTACCGTGTTACGCTGACCACATGCCTCGATATATCTTTTCCGCCGATACCAGCTCCTCGAATTTATCCTTTAATAGAAATCTTTCGAAGCTCGCATCGAGGAAATGTTCAACATAATATGGAAGATCGAGGTTTGGAATCTAGGATCTTTGCTGCACCTCATTTCGATAATACGAACCTATTCGTGAAACACGTACGATAAGATTCGGTAAAGAAAATTCAGTAATATAGAAGATCGAATCTTTTGGTTGGGAAAGCTACCTAAACCTCGATCGATGTTTTACTCTAACGAAGAATAATATTATACCTGCGTATGAAACGCACAAACTAAAGCAAAAGTAATAGACTAGAGAAAAAAATTCCGTCTCTGTAAATCGCTGGATCAAAGGAATGAAAACGAAATTCTCCGATTATTTACCATTTCACAATCTACGAATCTAGATTCTGTTGATCCATGAACCGAGAACGTGTCGATCTGTAGGTGATACTCGGCGAACCGTATCAATGGACACTCGATGCACGGGTATTGTCAGACGCATTAATTATGTTAGACGACTGTACGATCGAAATCCGCAAACACATCCTGATTTCTGCACGCCACAATCGGGACGGGCCAATAATCGGTCCACCTGTATACAGTGATCATCGACTGTATTCCTACTTGTGTACTCGCATGTATCATGAAACATACGTAAGCACGTAGACCAATTCGTAATGTATGGAAATTTGATGAGTCAGCAATCGTCGTAATTAACGACTACCTGAGAAAGAAAAACAAAAAGAAATAATTTATATAAAAATATACATAGTTTTCCTTTGTATTTAGTAAATCCCTAATCGTTGAAGATAACGAGTTCAGGATAGCTCATACCCCATATCTTCTTGAACAAGATATATTTCGCTAGAACGGATTACACAAGGTCCGGCTTTACGCTGAAAATCTAATAAAATCCTTAAGAGGGTTTACGGGTAATACGTTCACCGCTAAACTGGTCGGGATAATCCTTTACGGAGCAAAAAATCAACGTACCACGAGTATCTTCGCGGAAATTTAATAAGTGTAGCTTTACGCAAGGTTGATTAATCTTCTGTGTGTGTCAGTGTCTACGTATCGGTATAAAATACGAATCTACGATTTTTCTACGAAGATTCACGTGACTACTGGTACACTGGCAGAACAGTTCTGCCTTATTCCGTTAATCGCTTTATACTTTCATAATTGAAGAAGAGAAAACCCGTTCTTTGTAACGTGTTAATAGTCACATCGTGTTTTAAAGCGTCTTTTGATGTCGTGTCGTGGCGCAGTTATATAACGTCCTGACTCGTGTATAGAAATGACTCTCTCCATAATTTATCGCGAAACAGCGAAGGCAGCACGTGGCGCGAAGTAGGAATTAACAATATTATACGTAATCGTGATTTTTTCTTGAGAAATTCATTGTTGGATATGTTTTGATGAAATAATTGCGTGTTCGTGCGTTTGCTCGGGGAGCTCCCACGTAAAATGGCCTCGCAAACAAGCGTGCACATGCAGCGGTGCTGGGTTGTTCGCGTGCTATAAGTCACGTTGTAAATTTACATCGCGCTGATCGTCGCTATAGATTCGAACTTCGACCTAATTAGCCTTTTTACGCTCACGGCAATTAAAGTAACGTACGCGTAACGAAGCGTAGAAGCTGAGAAACTGGAATTTTTTCCTAACACGATGATTAACGTGCGTATTACGTGGATTAGAGAGAAAAAAGGAAAAGGAAAAACCATAGGGAGAAAAGTACATAAAAGATCGATCGGTCGATCGATGTTAACGATTTTAAAAATCGGTAAAACGCCATTTGCTAAATTGCCATACAATTACGTCGGCCTATCTGATGCGGTTGGTCGATGGGTTAAGATAGATAACCCACTTTGTTTTAGTTAGAAGGAAACTTTTTATCGCAATCGTGAGCAGATCGATGCGACAGTAATAAAATGTTGGTAAATGAGACCTTAGTTTACTTAACGATATTAGATACTAGATAATAATACAATATTGCTCGGCGGGTTTGTGGAAGCCGCGCGAGTGTTTCGCCGCGAGTAAATAGAAAGTAACAGGCCACGACCGTTTCATTTTCAATGTTACAGCTATTTTGTTTATAATAATTGCTGTCTAAATAAATTACAACGTGATAAACGAGACGTCGACGATAGTATTTTCGATTGGATTCGTTAATCGAGTTCGCACAACCTAACGACAACGATCTAACGATCCTAAATGCAACGATCGACGACGTTGACTTCAATTTTATTCGCCACTTCCTTCCACGTGACTATAGCGGATACACCAAGAAAATAAAGATCTTACCTTTGTCGTTACCGTGTCCTAATATCTGATCGATGCTGTACACGTTCCGCTTTTGATTATAAGTTTGTGCCATGCTTCTTCGCGACAGCGTCACCGGAAATTACAATTGCAACCGTATGTCAAAGGGTTATCGGAAGCAACGTTAGGTACACGATAGTTCACTGACGAGAGATCCTCTCTTATCAAGAAAATCGTATTTCCCGCTGTTGACTTGCAGATAGATGGAGCTTCGTGGGAGAACGTTCTTTTTGGCGCGAGTGAGAGAAAAGGGAAATAATACACGTTGAGAAAAAATACGGGCGTGTAAGGTAACTTAAGGATAAAACGTGGAATCGAAGCAGGACAGAGAAATGGATAGAGAAAAGGAAAGAGAAAAACCACAGAGCGTCAGTAGTTCCACACGACTCTGACTTCGAAAAGAAAATGCGTCAAACGACGGCGCACCACGAACTGGCTCGTCGGACATGAAAGCAGCCCTTAATATCGCATACAGGCGCCCCACCTCGCATCCCCTAACACCGCCATATTAGCCTCCCCGCCAATGAGGGCGCACGCTTCTCACCCAAAGCCACCCCGTACTCGGGGCTTGAATGAGACCTGGGCGGGGAATATTTTGCCCTTTCCGCGTAAATCCCCGGATTTTTTTCCACCTCTTCTCCTACCCCCTCCCTATTCCAATCTTCCTCCTTCAATCCGATCCTCTCTCACCCTGTGTCCATCTTCGTTCATCGTGTCCTCATCCAGTATATTCATCCCTTTATCTGTCTTTCCAATCCATCTTTCTCCCACACACCGTTTCCGATTCGATCCACTGCCGCGATATTTTCTTCCTCTTTCTTCAGAATGTCAGATTATTTACCGCGTTCTTCGCATCTACACGAATTCTCCGTAATCGCAATTAATCTTCCTCCTCCCGCGTGGTTATCCGACTGAAAGTAGGTACAGTGTTTCAGAGATTTTCCTTTTCTTATTTTTCTTCTTTCTCCGGCAGAAAGGAAAAAGTTCGTCAAGATTTAATTTCTTTAATTTCACTACTATCGCTAATTGCGAGTCTAAATTCGATCGTTGTAGAAATTTTCAGTTATTCCAGAAAACTGGCATGCCTGACAACTTACTTGTTTGCGAAGTTGTGCTTGGCATAGTCGAACAGACCTAACGGTAACATCAGGTAACCCCATGCTTTTAACATAATTACGAGAAACAAGATCGCCTATGTAGATCGTGCCTATTCACGAGAACCGTTCGAAAATTTGCTTACGATTATCCTGCTTATTCTAAGACAACACCTTTCGATGCACAGTCTGGATGGAATCGGTAGTCTAATCTCTAAGACGCGGTTCAAGCCAGGACAAGGGAATGAACATGCTCTCGAAACCCTGAACGCCCGTGTTACTTTGCAAAATTTCATCCATTCTGTAAAACCTCTCTTCGTAATCTGTCCTCATTGACCTGCTGTTAGTCTGAAAATTTCCCAAAAACTTTCGCCCATTCTTTCGCAGATCATTGCTTTAACAATAAGGTATTTCAATTTGGGCGACAAAACGATCAAACGAAGCAACCTGTTGGTTTTCCGATGATTGTTATTTTAAAGGCATTAGCATTCTTCTGTGCACTTAGGATTGTAAAAGACAAATATTATTAAAGAAAATAGTTCTTAAATTAATTTTTCTAACTAGACTGCCAACGTTCGTGCAAATTCTTATTTCTATGAACATAACTGAAGAAGTAGAACCAAAGTAAAGACTCGTTTCATACTCTAAATATTCCATACACTTTTACGTATTATATACTTACTGTGAACGTATTTTTGCACCTTTAAATTTGCTCGCAAACATGCATAAACACGCGTGATTGATTTATAACACGACGATTCAATAACATAAGTTATAAATAGAAAATATCTATACTAAGAGGTTAAGATTGAATATAACTATATTTCATTGGTTTCAGCGACTTTTAACGCGATTTTTGGAACGATAACGTTACGGGTCGATAATAGGAACGCAATAAAGATGGCGATCGTAAATCGTTTATCGGCCAATAAATGAGAACCGCGACGAGTATTCGAATATCTTTTATGCCCGAGGGTGAAATAGTTCGTTTCTCTTAATTTAATGTTTGTCTCCGACGCGTTTGCGTGTAATTTTACAAAATACGATCGCATGCGACGACGCAGCCCGGTTAAACGAATTTAACGGACTCGTGCGTTTAACAAAGTCGCGCAATTAAACGGTTAAATTTCATACAATCCGGGGAAAAATTTGATCGTTACAGGAGAGTGTGCGATTCGTCGATCGAATATTAAATTTCCGGGATTTATTTAACCAAACGGAGTATCTTCCTTCAATCACGTAAAGGTGTGGGTGTACAGTGTATCGCCCCGTTCCTCCCCTTTTGTATAGTGGACTTTATAATGCAAATAAACCGTTGCAGAGGGGAACGAGGGGGCGAGGCGGGTTGGCCCTGGGTCAGTGCTCCGCGTTTCGTCACGCTACAAACCAGATTTTTAGGAATATCGCGGCACCGTATCGCCGAAAAAAAATATCTCTTACACGGATGATTTTGGAAACAGAACGCTTTGTCGACGAGAAACGACGTCATGGTTTTACATACATACGAAAGCAGATTATTCGGTGCAAGGGGAAAATCGACAATGCACGTGAACGTTATATTAAAAAAAAAAAAAAAAAAAAAAAAAAAAAATGTAAAATGGAAATGGTATGAGTTGAAAGTCGATCTAAAAACAAGTATTTTAAATATGATAGATAAACATCTTAAAATGATTATCCTGACATAATAGGTGGTGGAGTTATATATCTACATACTTTCAATTAAATACTTATTCGAAGATCAGGCGAATGTTCCGTTGAAGAAAGCGACACGATCGAATGACGTCAAAGTGTTTACTGTTTACATCGTGCGGACTACTGTAAGAAGGAAGTCGATGCTGACAAATTGTTAATTCCATACAAATGTTATTCCATACAAATGTTAATTCCATACAATTCTTTGCTGTAACGACTCCGGATGTATTTATAGGATGTACTCACAGAATGTATTTATAGAATGTATTTACAGAATGTACTTACGAAGATAATAGGAACCTCCATTTTATGCATTTCATAGTTTTCACGTTAGTGATTAAAGGATTATCCAGAAAAATTTTGAGATATTGGTTATTCGGTTATTAAACCTTATACTGGTCAGTCTTATGATTAATAGATGAGAAACTACCCTCGACTTAGAGTCCTATTCTTTAGTTACATCCATAAAAATATGAATTTGCATAAATATTCACCGTCTATGAGTCATTTTATGTGTACAAAGTGAACGTATAGAAATCATTAAGCTACGATAGTGTAGAAACGATTTTTCTCGGATTGACGCGAGCCAGCCTGCTTTTGTTATTTATTTATTTGCGCTGCTCACATATGACATATAAAAAATTAACTGGAGAGGGCCACGATATCGAATGAGATATCGAAAAATGATGAGCGAACAATTTTTCAATAAATAGCAGCAAGCAGATTGGCGATGGATCAGTGACACAATAAATGTTCGCAATGAAATGACGCGCGACGTACCCTATACATCTGATGTTGAATAATTAACAGGTTTGATTCTCAAGAGAACCGACAACCAGCTAAATTTCCAGCAAGCTAATTAATCTTTTTTCGGACACCCTCTTTCCATCGGATATTCTTAACTTTGAACCGTTCTCTTAGCGAGTAACACTTTGCGAAATCTTTTAAACTATCTTGCTAGCCTCGCAACTTCTCAACACGGACGTAGATAATCTTTCTCATTAATCAAAATTAACTACCGTTGATAAAAATATTCATTATTATTCATAAAAATAATAAATTCGTCTACCATCGCTTAACAACAAGTACAATTTTCACAATTTATACTATCACTTGCACGATCACCGTGTGTATCTCGATTTGGATGTGGGACGAAAATGAAAAATATTGCAATTTTGAAAAAGAGTTTCATAATAATGTAGATACGTAAAACATGTTTGCGATATTCTATAGTATAAATATAGGATTTTTATATACAAATCGTTTATTTGCACATAGCATTATGAATAGACTGCGCAACAAAAGAAATGGAACCTACGCAAAAATTTTCTTTACCCAGTAAATATTATAACGAGTACTATCCTTTGAATATTTTACACGTTTTTACATACTATATGTATTCCACAACTTTTTACACGCTGAAATTTCTCTTTAAGGTATTAACATTCGTAGGGTTACCCTAGTCTTCAGTTATAAACTTGCGTTGGCTAAATATTGAATTTGTAAATCGATTCACTGATTTTTATAATTTCTAATGTTCATTTGAAGGTCTTTGTATTATTTAAAAAGTTTATCGAGACTGGTAGCCTGTAACTCGTGACTTGTACGATCTCACCGACGATATTGTGCAAGAAAGTCTTGGTAATTTCTTACTTGTAAAATTTCACTAATAACATTGTTTCGATCGTGCAAGTGCTCCGATTAGCGATCGTGTTAATCATTAAAATCGAACATCATTGATAAATAACTTCGATCGGCGAACCTGTGTAACTACATTCGCTACGCAGACGAGGCAGTTTTCGTTTCGTTTGAAACGGCCAAATAAAAAAGCGGAAGGTGTATCTTTGATACGAACGACTGGAGGGAGACTTGGAGAGGGTAGTAGCTGATAACTCGTGGGTGTAATTGTTATATCATGAATCCAAGCAGGGGTGAGTAAGGGATGAATAAAGAAGGAAAGCGGGTGCAAAGAGAAGCAAGGAAGGGACAGGAAAGAGAGGAGGAAGGTATGCGAGGCGACGTTCTACAATAGGCAACATTAAATCTGCAAAAGAGGAGATTCTCTGCCGCGAGCGCGACGGTACGCGGTACGGGATTGAGGGAGTGGAAGAAGGGGATGGAATCGGACGTAAAGGAAGCAGATACAATTCACAATAGACCCGACGAACCGGCTCGAAGATCAAACGCCAGCCCCTTGGCAAGAACTACCGACGCCTATAACCGGCGCGCGACTTGGAGTGTCGAAAGTTCGGTCGTATCCCCCCCTTCCCTCTTCGTGTATTTGCTGGACGACGACGAAATAACGCTAACTCGATCACGAGCAAACCAACGAACGAAAAATAAAAAAGCTACAAAAATATGGTGAAATCTTCTCTATCTACCAGCTTCACGCTGCGGTTGCATTGTATTTCATTAACGTGACGAATAATGGCGATGAGGGGAGGAAAATCGTTCTGGTAGTTTAATTCGGCCGAATATAAAAGAGATTCGTTCTCGTTCATTTCCTTGTTTTCCTTTTGTTATCTTTCCTGTTTTATTTTCTATTTTCCCCATTTTATCTTCATATCCTTTGGCTTTTGCTTTATCGGATACGATAAACGGAGAAAATTTCGGGGATGTTCGAAAGTATATGACGAATTATTAACAAGACCGAATTGTTGCGAATTCCAAGAAATTGTATAGTACTTCCTTTAAAAAATATCGAATAACACGATTACATTATGGTGGATAATCTAGCGATATAATTCATTAAACGCTAGAATCGTAACGATGGCGACAGGAATTGATGAGCGCGACAGCGGAGGTGGTTGTTAAACGCGTTAATATTGCGTAACAGCAAAATGATATCGATGCTAATGACAAAGAAGATAACGAACGAACAGCAGAGGGGGAGGAGATATTAAATCAATGTTAAAAAGGCATCGGGAATTGCAACGATGAATGAACGAACGAATTTGCTTTTTTCATCGTTAAAACGGGAGCTGAGGGGTAAAAATCGTTTGCCTATGCGATGTGCCGCAGTCCGACTTATCGAAGCGTGTAAAAACAACGAGATAATACGAGCCTCAAATTGGCCCGCGTCCTTTCTTTTTAAGGAAAAAGGGGGAACGAGTTTAGCGCGGATTCTGTAAGGGAAGTCACGATATCAAGGACGCAGTTATTATCCCCCGGGGGCACGCGCGTATTGTTGCCGTCGAATGAACCGGAGAACCATTGAATTTTACGAGACAAACGAGGCGAAGACTGCATGTTTAAGCAATCGACGTGGCTCGAATCGAATTGAAGCCGGACGAGAGCGCAGAAAATAATCGGCGGTTTCGAACGTTTAATCTTACAATTACCGTGTATCACCCTACCATGTTGCCACCCGCTTTATCCGTTCGCTGATAAATTCTCCTTCATGCCTATAAATTATAAATTTCTTTTCCTCGCTGAAACAAGCTACTCTGAATCTGTCTTTTATAAGTAAACATTTCGATCGAAGCAACAATATATTTAATAGAAAATTATTTACAAATACCCCTTGAACAAATGTTATGTTTACATAATACTATACGAATTACTCTTGTTCGTTCTATCAACGCGAGTAGATGTCGAACAAGGGTGAAAAAACTCAGCGTCATGGAACAATTCTTTTCCAAAACCATCCCCTTTCTTTCTCCTTCTTCTCCTCTTTTTCCTTTTATCTTTTCTTTCTTTTTTTTTTCCTTTTTTTTTTTTTTGTTAACGCCCGGATCCTTTTCAAGCGATAACAACGCGGTCGAGCAGCCACGAAGAGGTCGGTGGTCGGGGGTGGACGCTCTTTCGTGGTTGTATATCAGGGGCGTCGCGTTATTGGCCCCTGAGGCGCCACTAGGCTTTGTCGGGTGGCACGCTGCGCACCGGATAAACCGAGACCGAAGAACCGCTGACTTTTATGGGATAAACGGGGTAAAGACTACCTCTTTACGTTTCTGTGGACGTGTACGATCACCAACGATCCTCTGCGTACGTATATAACGCGAGGTAGATCTGTACACGCTGTCTACAAATGAAAGAGTGCCGGAGAAAGAAGTAAGGGAGGATTACCAAGGTACTGACCTTATGGTGTCACAGATTTTTCTGTACATCAGGTAAACATCCTGTGGTATACAAATCCCTTATAAGTAATCTTATTACTTATTCCTTTAAGGTAAAATTCTAGCATAACACTTTACTGCGCTTACTGGCAGAAATGTTTAAATTTTTATAATAAAAAAACAATAGGCAGTAGAAGTAGCATATCTTTTCTAAAATACTTGTTTGGTATAAAATATCGTATCTGGAATTTATAAATATCGATAACGAAACTAAGGAACGTATGTATGCCTTTCTATATTAAGTTGTCAGCACACAGGGAAAGTGACGCTTGCGTTTAACAAATTCTGTTATTATCAACAAAGAAGAAATAGAAAGATAGGTAAATGGAGTTTGATAAAAAATTATGCAGGATGCTATAAATATTGGATGGTAGTGGATAGAATCGTGTAATCGCAGAGAAATCAAGAGTGTCGACGAGACAGAGGGACAAGATTAAAATGTACTTACTAGCCGCATAGATGGATAGATCGACAAAAAGGAAGGATAGAAACGAGGAGATGCCGACTACGCCTCTGCTAAATAAACTAACCCCCGAGGGGGTGAAGGGAAGGATCGGTGGAGACAGAGGGGGTGGTTACTGCGCACCCCGACGCGGCTGTCGGGATTTTATTAACTTCTGCACAACGACGACGCGCACCACGTTCCCTTGCAGTCAGACAGGGATAGAAGAGGCCGAGACCTCGTCTCCGACAAACAGCCAAATAAAGAGACAGTAATTATTGTGTTTGTGCCCGGGTTATTTCTTCGTTGGTCCGTGCCCTCGTCACTCCCACAATCTCTTCTTAGCGCGCCATAAGCTTTAACCTCCCTCTCCCCTTTCCTTTTCTATATCTCTGCGTGCTTCTTAAAAAATCATCACGATCCACTTAGAAAAGTACTCGTCCCAATTAACTCTGTGGTGATTGTGTTTTCTTCGTTTGAAAATTACATCTTTTCGAGGTCTCCTTCTCCATTGGTAGCACCTTACTCCTTGTTACCATTAAACAATCCTCGTCTCATAAAAAATTATATTTGAACTCGAAATTTTTGCTTTCAAACTTCTTTCGCAAATATCTTGTTCGAGTCGTTACGGTTTCACGTTATAGTTTACTTGCATCGATCTTATCGATGAAATAAATAAATCAAAAATTTTGCGTTGAACAGCAGTGTTATAGGGATGCCAATTATGCCGCAACAGAGCCAGAACGCCGTCGAAAGCCTATGACGAAGGTATGATATTAAAAGGTGAGGATTGCTAGCGGGCAATGGTATAAACGAGAGGATCGACGGCGTAAATCGCGCGCACGAGGACAGGCCGCATACACTGACGTACAACGTGTGCTAGGTGGATGAAGCAGGATTGGATAGAAGGACCGTAGACGAGGAACACCGACGGAACATTCGGAAGTCCGATCAGGGCCATTGGCTTTGATCCGTTACGTAGCGTAGCCGTGACTGCACGTGGCTGAATACTCCCCCCATGAGTCCCACCACCGTCGTCCCTAGAAGACACCCCACCACCGCGGCAGCAAGTCGTCGTTCCGCCCTGTATTCACGGGGAATTCCAAATGATCGCGAAATAACCGCTCACTTATATCAATTCACTGACTGCTCTTTATAAAGGCGCATTCACGCGTGCCATCCACGAACGATCCATCCCCCTACGCACGTTAAGGACTCTATATTTCGCCCCATCTCCCTCTTCGCTGCCGTTCCAACAGCTTCCTTTCGCGGCGTCCTTCTTCATTGGCCTCCTTCGTCGTTCTTCCGCGTCCCTTTTGCGCCGATCTCTTTCAGCACCCTACTGGTAACCCACCAAACGATCGGAGCCCTCGACACAACGACAACAGAGGGACCCATCGTCATACGCACAGCGTCATAGGCAGGGTGACCGTCCCCTATATCTTCCTTTTTTCAAGGCTGCTTTTAACGTCGGCCTCGAGAGGCGATCGGGAATTATCTTAGTCAATTAACTTGGACGCGCACCGCGCGTTCTCTCGATTATCGCGCGTTAATCGCTCATCGAAAGGAGCTGAAAGAGGAGCAGCACTTTGTTTGCGACGTGTGCGTACTGTCTACGTGTGCAGCGTCGTTGAACGACGACTCTGGGGAGTGAACCGACCGATTGTCGTTAGCTGGAGAACGATTGGCTCGTATGGAATAGAATCTGTCGGCTCTTTTCTTTTTACTTCTTCTCTTCCTCCTCCTCATTTTTTGTTCTTTCTGTGCTTCATCGAAGCGAACCAGGAAAAAACGACCGGGTCCGGAACGGGGATAATTTTAATAAACTGTCGCCGTGCGAGGAGAAAGGAGAATTCACTTGGACTTTGATGAACGTTGTTATACGTGACGCCTTTTTTCAGTTTTAAGCACTTTAAGTCGAGAACGTTTTACGTCGCCGGAGAAAACGTAAATTGTATTTTACATCGTTATCGGAGAAGTTACAGGTTTAACGGATCACCGTTTATCCTCGATTGATGTGCAAAATAGCATTTTATTAACGCTACAACAACCAGAATAGTTAAAATTATTAATTCGTAATTTTTCATAAAAATTCGACAAGCTTATAAGGATGCACGTTTTTGTAATACTGTACGCTTCTAGTATTTGAGTATCTAAGAACAAGCAACCGTTTGCTTTGAACAACGCACTTTGAGTATAAGTAATGGCGATACTCGATCGCGTTACCCTGTCAGCACAACCGTCTCTATGATCTTACGTCTGCTCTCTGGAGTATACATGACACGGCTCGTTGTCGAATACTCGATATCTTTGTGCACCGGCAGAACGAGGAAGAATGATCGAATTAATGGAGAGCATTGGCAGAAACGGGGAAGAACGAGACGCCGATTAGCCGTTGAAGAGGCGGCCGGATAGATAACCGGGCTCGATGACGCAGCCTGAAAATCGACGACGAACGAAGAACGAGGAAATGATCGTCGCCGAAGGAATTTCGCTGGCGGTGGGTAACGGCGACGGTGGATTGGTCGGTGGCAGGATTCAGGAGACAATAGCCAGAAGGAACGAGGAGGAAATATAATTGAGCGATTTGAGACGTCGCCGAGGGAGAAGAAGAGGAGCGAAGGATCTGAACGGGGGTGCGGAGAAGAAAAGAAGAGGAGACAGGACCGCCGCGATAAAGTATAATTATTTTCCGATAGAGTGGAAATTATTCGGGAACGAGCGACGAGTTATTGGCGATATTCATACTTTTATTAAACGGTTCTCTCTTCCTCCTTCTGGCTGTCTCCACCCCTTGCGTTCAATCCATCCCTCTTCCATCACCCCTCTTCGACTAGCACCCCTTTCCTTTTTTTCCTTTTTCCTTCTCTCTTTTCTTTTTTTTTTCTTTCTTTTTTTCTTTTTTTTTTTTTTTTTTTTTACTTCAGCGTCGATCGGAGATGTATAGCCGGCACTCACGGCAAATTAAGCCCTCTGCTACTATTTTATTCCATTGTCCTTTCGGTTGAGGAGGAGATGCCGTGATTCTGTGGCCAATCGCCGAGAATGTAATTACCTGGCTTACCGTTTGTCGTGATGCGAATAACAACGATATGTCTACGGTGTAATCGCTTAAATAATTAGTTCCGACGATTAATCAGGGGTCTTTTTAGTAATCGTCACGCCGATACAGGATCCAACGGGATATCAGAACAGGAAATTTCATTATATCCAAGCCTGCGTGCTCTTACGCCTCCGGTCGGGGCTGAACGATTCCGACAATCGGAATTCGGGACTCGAAACTCCAATTCAACAGCTAACGAAGAAGAAGACCGGTACTTTCGTTGTCGCATCGATGATGACGAATCCGAGTGGTGCTCGAACGAAAAATTCCGTACGTTATTATCCTTTGTTCTCTGTGAAACGAGCTTGTTAACAATTTAATCGTATCCAACAGGTTTCTCCTGTCTACTCTCATGGAATAGTCATGAAAGAATCGATCTCGATTTCTGAAAATACGTTTGTCCACACATAAGATGTATCTTTTTTAAAAGAGCTCGAGTTAGGTGAACATAATCGATAAAAAAAAAAAAAAAAAAAAAAAAAAATCAACGGAACACCTGCAAGAGCACGTTAACCCGCATCGGTCTACCCAGCTTCCTTTCTGCGCCATGCTATCTTACTTTATAAAAGCAGACGATCCTCGTCCTGCTGATGACACGTTGATAATGATACTCCGCAGCTATTCAAGAACGAGTAACATTGTTAACTTTGCAATAAAGCTGGGGTGATATCGTCAGCCGAGGGAATACAGGGGGAAGGAGAAAGATGGGGATCGGGAGGAGGCAAGGATAGCTATGAAGTGATGAGAGCGAGAAAGAGATGGGCAAGAAGATGAGTAGAGGGGAGGGGAGAGGTGGATAAAGCAACACACAGAAAGCGAGATCTCCCATTGTAAGGTAAGGGATGATAATAGGTTGACATCTGCACTCAGCAGCCCCCGGTTCCAGCAGCTCGTTGGAAACGCAATTAATATTCGTAATTATGCCACATCCCCACCTACATTCCACTTCTAGACTCTCCTCCCAGCCCGACCGTTGCTTTCTATCCGATGCCTCGCCTACGTATTCCAACGGTTACTTTCTCAACCCCGTCGAAGAAACAGGAATTTAACGAGATAAGTTGCAATCACGACATCGGCAAGGTATTAATTTTCTTTTTTCCCTATTTCGTCTCTATCTTCGTAACGCGTGGAGGGAGACAGGTAAGGGAGAAAGGGAAAGGTTACGCGGAGGTGTACACAAATTTCTCGATCCAATTAACAAGAATACGAGTCATTGTGAAAGGTTTTAAATGAACTTTCTTTTAAGGCTCCTACTTTATCATATTTAAGCTGCAATCTGTACTTTTGTTTAGGAAAATCGTGAAAATTAAATTCGTTTCACTTATATCGTACAAATAATTGTTTTAGGTAATTTGTAATATGTTGACACGAATTTGTTGAAGCATTCTTCAGAAATATATATCTAAGTTTAAAGCTTTTAATCGTTAATCATTTTTAATCATTTTTAAAGCACGTAATTAACGTAGTTGGAGGAGAACGCTGATCGAAGAACGTTGAACGAACGTTACAGGTCACACCGGATATACGATGTTCTCTGATCGGCCTCGTTACTAAACAATAACCGAGTCGGGATTTATTTGCGGCATTGAGGTAACCCTCTGTCCTTTCACCCTACTAAAACTGTCACGTTCAGCTTACCACCTGCTGTCCTTCCTAATTGCCGGCGAGGAACGCGAAAGATCGATATGTCGAAGATCTTGACGATCCTAATGCGATTGCTATTTTTTAATTGCGAATTATGCTAACAAAGGGTATAGTACAAATTTTTCCAAACGTTCTTTTTTATATATACTACAAATAAAGAAACAATTCTGACCTGATATCGTTGAATCCTGAATAAGGTCTAAAGGTTTACTGCTGTTTCAGTTTTGGAAACATAAACCACAAGATTTTTCTAATTCCTTTACAGCGTACATTATCCTTTTTAGTGACAATGACTACACTACGATCAAGGTATTAAAGGATTATAAATCGATCAATCAAAGATGACAGTAGTTGATGTATTAGGTTTAAGTCCACTTGGGACTGTACGCTGCATTCAGCAAAATAAAAACAGAAATAGTATTTGACCAATGCTATTTATAATTTCATTATTTTGTGTATCTCTGTCTGAAAGATTCTTCGTACAATTTTGATCAAGATTTCGTTATTTGTTCACGTTTTGTTAATTATCTTATCCTGACACTTTCGAAACGTGTTTATCGGAATTTCTGATGAATTTTGTGATCTTGCTATATCGGGACGCGTACTATAACCGATAAAGTGAACCTTATTCGTCCCTTAGAAATATTGAAAGGTGACAACCATCAGAAATTAGACAAGTTACACGTTTTTTTTTTTTTTTTTTTTATCGATGCACTAGGAAACGCTGGCGGAGGTTCGTTTACGCGTTGGCAGTCGCCGGTACGACGTCCCTAGGCGAAACACATAATTCCATACCTAAGAGAAACGCTCAATGGGGCGGAAATTACGCAACGGAATTTGCGACTTCTCGTCCACCGAAAGCCCGCTGTCCAAATAGAAAATGGATTAAGAGCATCGAGGTACAGTTTCGAAGCTGAGTCGCAGATATTATCGGTAATAGCGCAATTATGATAATGGTGGGTAATTCTGCACAAAATTCAGATAGAGGGAGAGAACGCGAGAAGAAGTGATAGATAGAGATAGGATAGGATAGGGAGTAGCGAAGAGAAGAAGGAGACAGCTGAGCGAACTGAGACTGCTAATGAAGGAAACAGTTAGATTCAAACGGCCTCCAATAATTATCCTGCCAGCCATCCATATTATAGTCTCGACAATGCACGAAATTGTTCACACTTCCCTTGACAGTACATCTAACGCTCCGTAGTTCCTGAATGTTGGATGCAAAGGATGCTTCGACACACCAATACGATTCCCTGTGCTGTTATATATGGCCCAACACCTGTCCGATGACATTGTTGTACAAGTGCAATAAAAGTAAATTTTGCCGAAACAAAGATTTTTGGAAACTTTATTGGACTTTATTGGAAATTCCGTTCTTCATAGCTATTGTAGCCATAATCGGATTTCAAATCTGGACATCCAGAGGATAAAATAATTAAGCTTTATTCCTACCGTTTAGCAGCTATGCTCATGTCGGATTATGTGGTTAAAGAATGGCAAAATAAGATAAATGGATTAGCAAACCGCATTTGTCAAATACAGACCTTTCGGTAAAGCTGTTCCTAAAATGTTGCTTGAAGCCTCTAGGGGTTGAAACAAAAGAAATAAGTGAATGCATTTGAGAATCTCTCATGTACAGTCATTGTGCAATTATTGTTTGTCGAGGAGATTGAGGGACTGAGAAATTGGTGAGAAAAGGTGAGAACGTGTTCAAGTGGAACCATTATAATTAATGGTAAACCATGGATTATGTTGTAAAAGTTATAAAACCATACATATTTATAAATCTCTTACATTCAAAAGTGATCCGTTCTAACCGTCCTAAATGTATTTCCCGTTATAATCGTTTGACTCCTGAATCCTATGATCGTGCGCACCCCTCGACGATGTTATTGGTACTAAGCTCGTTCCTTCGAAATCCAACATGCATGCAGCAGACTCGTGATTGCGGACCTCTTAGGAAATATAATCAGACCGATGAATGCGAACGTCGAACCGATCGTTGGACACGTAAATTCACGTCATTCGTCGCCGTCGTCAGGGCTTAAACCTCCGTAGCCAGACACACTGCGCTGCGTTCCGTGTTGATGTGTTGATATTAGTAGAGCTAATTTGATAGTTTAATCAATTTCCGTAAGCCGACGGGAGTTTAATGGTGATGTCATCATTTTCAGCGGGGTACAATGGGGTTAATCTCGCTCGACGAGCTAATATTCGGAGAGTTAACAGAGTTTCAAATGCAGGCAGGGCCGTCATTTGCTCCCGCATCCGTTCCCGATCGTGCACGCCACGATTAGAAAAAGGAAAAATGTTCGTACGTCGATCGTTGCGCGTCTCTTTACCACGAAAATCTGTGAATTCGATATCTTGTAAGTAGAATAAGTCGACAAAGATCTAAGATCTAATCGAAAAAACAAGTAAAAAGTATTTAACGATTAAAGAAGAGAAAAAATATACATACGGTAATCGTTTGAAGTATCATTTTGCAGCGTTTCTCTCTTTTTTCTCTCGTTGACGATTGAACGATACGTTCCTAGCATCATGATACGCTATGATGACACTCGATCGCGAAAATAAAGGATCGAGTTATTTCGTGCGTGTTCGAAAAACAACGAGTGAAAAAAGACGGGAGTAAAAATGATACGAAAAAAAATAATACTTTTTCATAACTGATAACTAAATGAACCTCTCGTGGCGCGCGCACTTCAACTGGATATTCCATCAAAAATTTATACGATGACGAGGAGAGGAAAAAAATATGGAAGGTAGATAGAAAAACGAACAAAAAAATAAAAAAATCGGGTACTTTGAAACAAAACAACGTCGTCATTAAAATCAAAATGCATAGGTGAAAAAAACAAGAGAGTAGATTAGAGAAAAGAAAAAACGCGCACGCTCACGGATGCACGTATGAACGTGAAAAACACACACACACAAAAAGATTAAAAAAGAAAAGGGTGAAATCAATGTGTAATGCAGGTATCGACGATCGTATAAATGAAAAGTCAGCACGATGCCGGAGGTTCGTTTGCAAACGGACGATAAAGAATTCCCATACGATACACAGTTCGTCTCTCGCGAACCCAGGGAAAAATCAAGCCCGAATAGGCCGGCTGACTGTGAGGTGGAAGGGGTGGGAGTGCAGTCAGAGAAGAGAGGGATGCTGGATTACCACCGGCGGAATTAAAGATTCACAGGCGTGTTTCGCAGTTTTCGTTCGAGCGGCCCTGCATGCGAATCCCCAAGCGGGCATATTAGGTGGAGGCACGCAGTTAGGCAATAACCGCTGTCAATAGAACCCGGCCTCTCCTCCTCTCCTGGAGTGGCCCCCACTCGAAAATGCTACTCGCTAAATTAGGTAGGTTATATGGGCTTCGTTTCATTTGCGAGCAAACTTTAATAAACGCTAAAATTGCGTAAAAGAGCAAGGTTTTCAGACGAGCGAATCACGGTCGGGGGTGATCCTTCCTCGTCGTCAGCCTCCGCATATACGGATAGAGTCCATGACTGCTTCGAGGCTACCGAAACGGTATTTCTTTCTTTTCTCTCTTTTTTTTAATTTTAACCCTTTTTCTTCTTTTTCTTCCTACCGTCGTGTCTGTGCGGTTACCTGTTTGCCGAGAAATGTAGACGAGCATGCCTTCCTTGATTTTATATGTATCTAGGGATTAATTGCAGAAGCAAGGATGTCGGGAATCGAAAGTTCTCTCTCTCGAGAGAGAAAAATACAGAAAAATAATGACGTTACAAATACTATTTTTAAAATTTATGTCATTCTTTTACGGTAAATGAATTTATGGATGTAGATCGTTTGCTTTACGAAGGTTGAATTAGTTGTCTACTTTTAATGAAAGTAAGAAATTAATCACAAATGGATTTGATCAGTGTGACCTCTAAGTGTTTCATCTAACAATAATATTGGTTCTATTTGTTTCTTTAGAGGTTTTATCTTCCGCTAAACGATTTTTTAAATGAACGAATAATTAACACTTAAAATCTTGATGAAACAATCATTTGAATTTGTTTGCATGCTCTGGTCCTCGTTTGTGTGCTTTCTGTATAAAGCAGGAGATTTGTTTGAATAATCTAATAATTCTATATTTAAATGTTTTTATAATTGCGGGGTAAAAAAATATTCAAATGATAACATTACTGCCACCTGTTACTCGACTAAACAAATATTTTCACTACCTGCTTGATAAATACAAGTTATTTACTTTCTATATTCTGATATAGTAAATTGTGATTAGTATTCGTAGATGACAATATTAAGATATGATATTGTGCGACAATCGTTTTAGAAATCATAATGTACGTTGCACTTTTATTTACGTCACAGTCGGTAACATTGAAATGACCGTATCAATGCCGGTACAGCAGTACAGGTCATCTGTGATAATAGCACTATGGACGACCTCGTCTATAATAACATTGACTACGGACGATACTATTCAATGATTACATGTATTTAATGTGTTATCTGATTTGCAAGATCCCCTTATCAACAGGCGGTACGTAACCGAAAAGCTAGAGTCTTGGAATTACTGCTTCTTTGTGTCTAACCATCGCAGTTCTGTACGTCATCTGAGCTACCATCAGTGGCTACATACAAAATAGACCTGAACGTGGATTTCACATTCTGAAATATCGACCTCGAAAAAGATCGAAATGTTCTTCGCGCCTCCCTACAATCTTTAACGTCGTGTCGTTGTATCTATAAGTCTAGTATATAAGTAAGTAATTATATTAATAATTGAAGTAAAGCAATACTTCAACATAATCTTATATTAGAATATAAATCAGAACTGAGTATATGAAAACATTTTAAATATAGATATCTTATTATATTAGCTACTATTCTCTGATTTCGAAAACATGATTATTAATAAAATTATTTAAGAATAAAATATAATGCTGTCAAATGTTCTTAACAATTGAATCTACATACTGTAACCTGTAACCACTCGCGCGTATATAAGTAGAATTATTAAAATCAGATCTACTACGAGTCTTCCTATTACTTTCAAATTTGAATTAAAAAATTTCAATAGATGTTACTTATTCACTATCAAATAGTTTTACATCTTCTACTACAGATAGAAGATACAATTATGCATTACATTCACCAAACAAAATCTAGTATAATATAGGATAGATATATTATATATCTAAATAAAATTAATTTACGATATATAATGGGACTCGAGCGAGATTAATATACTGAAACAGTAATGTTAATATTGGAGAAATAATAAAATATTAATATTATGTTAATATATGATGATTACTAGCGTGTTTATGAAGTCCAATCGAAGATATGCAGCCCTACCTGGTATTTCGGTATACGGACAGGGGTTAGGGGCTGTAATTTGATGTCCTTCATAATCCTGTTCAGTAGATTTCTATCGTAAGTTGACCCACTAGTTCAGTTGGGGCATGTCTTTCTAATCCTGACCAATGGGCCCTCGGGCTGGGAATTCTATTTGTTCAGTCGGAGTATTTCACTTTTACAGGCCTGTGGGCTCAATCCTTGAGGTTACCACGAAATCATCGGTCAATGGCTTCGTGTAACTTTCCGTCCGTTAACTAACTCCATTTTTAAGGGAAGTTTAGGTCAATCATGTTACAGTTTATAATTTTCCAATATTTTAAAAAATATTACTGTATATGAAGATAGAGTATTAGGGTTTGGTATAACGATTCGAATTTTACTTTGCAAGACAGAGGATTATAAAAGAAGTGTTGATAACTTTGGGAAGTTGGAATTTCCCAAACTACTTATTGTAAGGTCTACAACTTGGACCGCATCGGGATGATAATTAGCATCCTAAGCACTCGACGGGTCCTCTCAACAATAAACCACGTGCCATAAACCGCAATAACCGATGAAGCTCGACAATAGACCAGGACGACAGCGTTAACAAGACGTTACACCACGCACCTTTGGATGGCCGTGATTGGACAAAAACAGATTCCCACTTCACACGATACGTTAACTAAAACACATCCAAAGTTCGCCACCTTAACCGACCAGTTACAACCTGATTAATCGCCACCTAATTAATAGGTCGTGTTGACAGTTTTTATAACAGTTAATTAATCTTTGGAAAACGATACCAAGCTAAGAAGTACTCTAATACAGTCCAGTTTAGACCATCCAATATTCTTTTTGAAAATATTTGATAATCTAGGATGGGCTTACAACCTGTTGTGGCAGAACGTGGAATATCGCAAATAATTGTAAAATAGATATACATACGCTATAACCTACGATTTATTATTGTATAATTTTTGTAACAATCTATGTAATCGTTCTATGGAAATATTGCTTGATGTATGCTTACCTTCAAGTTTTAGGTTTAAGTATTAATTTTAACCCTCGATCTATACAGGCAACGTAGAACGCGTGCGTCTTAGCTCTAATTAATCATAAGATAGATTTACTTTAGTAAAGTATTAGTGCCCATTAGGAACGCTAGGAGCGCTAGGAGCGCTAGGAGCGTTAGGACATCGTGGGAAGTTCTGGGAGATCTAAACCAAGTCCATTGTGCGCGTTTTTTCTACAAAAATACATTGTTTAATTTAGAACGAAAAGTTAAGGGCTTCTTCATCTAATTCTTTAAAATATTAAATTATTATATAGTGTTGAGGTTGAGGTTGAGGTTGAGGTTGAGGTTGACTGATTGAAGAACGAGTGGATGAATTTGTAATAGAAAAGTATATTGAAATAATTAAAGGTATGAGTATAAGTATAAGTATAATGTATAAGTATAACGTATAAGTATAAATTTATGCTGATTCAGACCCTTACTCTCTTAATGATACAATACAATGGAATCGATAGGGAGCACGATCATATATTTATAGCAAAAGGACATTGCCGAAAAAGTTAACCTCATAGCCATCGATAGACGCTACAGAAAACATAAATAGAAATCTCTTTATTAGTTCCTTTATTCCTAGACCTTGCAATCCAAAACACAATGTATATTCAAGGGTACAATAATAAGCACCTTTCCTTATTTAGAATATTGCTGCGTAATAGCAGTCTCCAAGTCACGGATGTACATAAATAAAGATGTATAGTTTTCCTTGAAGTAGTTGCTTCAACATATAAAATAATTGACTTAATAAAGTATTTACAAGCTTCATTTTTCAAATTTTGCTCCAAGTTAAAGTCTTTTATACCAGTAGATCCGCGATTTAATGTACTTTAGTTTAAGTAGGTTTTAATGCTAAGATGTAAATTAAGTTTAGATTAATTTTTAGTTTTAAGCCATGTTATTAGACGAGGGATGGCGAGGGACGACGAGGGATCGTGATAACGTGTAACGCTTTCTGAAACGTTGTAGAAAGTTAGAATTCTATACTTCTTTGCAATTACAGAATATTCTGTTTAATATTTTATTCATAATTTCATAAAAGACTTTAGCCTTACTTGAAACTAGTACTATTGACTAATAATAGAAGTTGTATAGTCGTGTGTGTTAGTACTAAACCGAGTACCGAATCGATAACGTCGCATGTGATACGAAAATGGTAAGAGGCTCGGTTAACTCTCAAAATGTGTGATATGAAAAAGGATTGCATGTCACGTCTATTCTGTACCACCGATAAGGAACATTTAGTATATGTACACTCTGTAGGTTAACTGTAATACCATACATAACCTCTTGTTCTTTTAACGATCGATATTTCAGAATATGTATGTTACATTAAGTCTCGTAAGATGTCAGGTCTATGCAATAATTCGTCTGTGTTTGATCTATTTTATCGAATCGGAAATATCACGTGTAATACTAAAATGGTAAGATAATCTCGCTCATAGAAGACAAACCATACAAGACAAACCATAGCAGACAAAAGAGCATTGCTTGTCGGATCTATACTATCCACGGTTAATAATGTGTCAAACCATTATTCGTTACTTCATGTACAAGATAACAGAGAAGTTTATGATGGAATGAAGAATGCTTGAAATATATATTAAGGAATATTATTCCATACTTAAGTAATATACACTATGAATTAAATTAAGTTAAACGCTTCGAAATTATGGAACACTAGACAATAACGATAGCTTTGTGTACTTCCTAGAAATTAATTTAACGAAATTATTTGTTATATGAATTATTATAAAATGCATATTTGTAGGAAAATATATGCTTTCGCAAAATTTTTACATCAATAATCTCTTCAATACATATTTCTATATATATATAAAATTTCAGTATCAAGAAGAACGGTCTACAATTTCCATAAGCACAATATTAGAATTTACATATTTTCTGGAACGTTTCCAATAATGTATCTCATCAACGTGCACGATTAATCATTCATAGTATTCATTACAAAAAATCCTTAAGGAATTCAGTGAGTGAACCGAATTTACAAACACGAATATTTTTCTAGGTTCCTGTCCTTTATCTATAGCAATTTTTTTATCCATGATATTGGCAGCTATTCTTCAGGACTATATCGACGAAGAAGATGAATCGCGCTTAAACAACGAATAAAAGCTATTTTATAAGAAAATCTAGTTTCTTTTAGAGATTAATTAAAGCTGAAAGATAAACGTGGTGAATGGTGAATTCTAAAATATTTCAATGCTGCTTGTGTTTTTGATAAAACTGCGGCTTAACTAAATCCTCTTTATTCTTTTTGTACAACTGATGTAAGTTTCTTTACTCGGTAGTTACTTGTTGAGTTTATTTCTGTTGTTTGACAGAATTCATGTACATTTGATTGATTTGTTACGGGAATACGTAACTCGAAAGATGGATTTAATTGTTTATTAGATTGATTCAGATATATGTAAGTACGAAAAGTAATGAGAAAGATTTCTCTTTTCAGTTTCTTTTTAGTAGAATGATTATTACTTTGAAAATCTTTCATCTTGTAGAAGTCTCATCATAGAAAATTGTCTAGCGTTGAATATCTCTTGGATTTTTTATTTTTGAATCTTTTATTACTTTGAATTATTGAGTGACTGCATTATCGTTAACTTATAAAATATGAAACCATTATGTAGTAATGTATATACATTTCAAACCTAACAACGATAAATATCTCATTACACTACAACATTTAAATGCAATTCGAGTTTTAGGAAAGACAGAAATATTAAAAAACAGTCGGAAACGTTTTACCTTTTACGCAAATATCATACCGAAACCCTATTCTATTCCATTCTCTACATTTTCTGTTGCTAGTGTCACGTAGGAGACGCAAGAAATCACGAAATTGACAGATCACCGGTGATCTCCTCGCGTCGTAGTTCGAACGTTTCACAAATAAGGTAAAGAATTGAACTTTAGCTATAGTAGTAATATTTATCGTACGAATTCAACAGAGTGACTGTTCAGAGTGTTAAAACAGAGATATACTATATATATACTATGGATTTGGCTCCTATGGAGGGGATGTTGCCGGGGGTGACTTCGGGGCCAGATCAGAGATGGCCAAGCTGTTACTACTTTCTGACACTCGAACACTCTCTACGTAGTTGTTTCGATGGCTTGCGGGATGTTCGTTAGACCCCCTTAGTTTTTCTATCGCTAATTTATGACTCTGTGACACTAGCCATGTTTTTTTTTTTTAATTTTATTTTGGTCTTTTTACAATTTGTCCTGAAGGACATTTGGTAAAGTGTTATATCTTTTTGGTGAAAAAAAAGTAAAATAAAAATAAATATAGCATGTAGGTGGCTACCCCCAGCGCGGTGCCAGCTTCGTTCTTTCTAAGTTATATCTTCTATGTCTAGCCATGTGAAAACAAAATCATACCTTTTTACAAAGCAATTGCTGCAATTGCGAATCATACACGGTGTATGAAAACAATTTATCGTACGTACAACTGGATACAAATCCTGTAAAACGGTAGAAAATGTGAAAAGAATCAACGATTCGTTTCCTTTGCATATTTCTGTCGCGTAATTCTGTAGCTCGACGAGAGATCGTCGAGCAAGATCGGAACACGCAATCGTAAGGATAAAAAGGCAATAACGTTCGCCAACGACCCCGTCGACGAAAACTTTAACAGCGTGTTGTATCAGAACTATGAAGGTGGCACAATACTGGTTCACAATCTAGAATCTAGATTCTAGATCCTCTGACGAGGAAGGGTTGCGCGTTAATAAACTCTCCGGTGACCGTCTTCTTATCAAACGTTCACATCGTGGCTTAAATAGTGAATTAAGGTCGCGGGGCCGGTGATCTAGGACAATCGCCAACGCCGTGCTTGATTTTCTATTGGATCATTTTCCGCTGCTCGTTAGACTCGGATAAAATCTCTGGGGAATTATACGACCTTTTAGTGACACGTGTTAGTCTAGAACTGAGAACTTTCGAAGGATTTCAGTCCCTTTTGGGAAGGGGTTGTAGAAGATGTAGATTTATGATAGTCGTAAAAGAAGGGATAATATTGTACTGTTATATTATCATGGGAATTTTCCAGTTATTTTATGAAAGTAAGTTTATTTAATATTTCTATATTGAGCACTATATTGTTAACGCTTAACGCTCCGATTTTTAATTGTGAATATCGTCCGGCAACTCCAACTTATTCTCATCGTACTTCGACTTTCAAGTTTTTAAGTGTCAGATTTTAAATGATACGATGACGTGTAAATAATAATATTAAAGAAATTCGAAAAAATCTTTACTCATCTCAGAAGTAATATAATTTTGTTTACGATATTTATATCAATTATAATTGAGTAATGTGTAGAATTTTTTTAGCGTCGCACATCGGTAATGGTTGAGAGACGCAATTGGAGCATTAAGGGTTAATAGTATTATGCAACCTGCTATAACGAAAGAAGCGTTATTGAGTTTTAATATCGTTAAGATATCGGTCTTAAGTTTGTTTGGACGATTCTAGTTTTAATAACATTGGACCTTCATTACCTTCATTAATTTCCAATTTGTTAAGATATTAGTTTCAAACTTGTATTTCGTAATTAAGAATCAAACACGGTAACGCTTGACTTAAATACACACAGCGCGTAAATTGCCATCATGTATCGTGAATAAATAATATACCTTTCGTACTTATTTTCCAATCCTATCTTTATTTAAACGTGAGATTTTATGAAATACCAATATCTGAGTCGAATGAAACGAAATTCAAGCGATTTCGAGTAAATCGCGATTACCATTGCAAAAGCAATGTTTTTCCGATCCGTAAGCATTCCTGAGATGTTGAGAACACGCGTAATTAATATTTTAACGGGAATACAGGAAACGTGGCACGATACTTTTTGCGCTAACTTAACAGCCAGGGGATTTACGAGCAAACTGTTGCTTTTGTGCTGGTCCACGGTTTTGCTTTCAAAATGCTACTCGCCAACACGAATCGTTCGATTCGCGGCAAAAACATAGGATATAGGTTTGGATAGGTTCGTGACAGGGGTTGATGTATGTATCGAATAAACGACGTCGCTAAAGTATCGTATTGTTTTTTGTACGAGGTGCCATAACCGATTAAAAACTGAGATGTGTGAATGATGTGAAAAGAATTTTCTGTGATGCTGTTCTCAGGTCGAGTCATTTCTTGTCTCAATATCGAACGAGATCGACAAATAAAAAAGTTTATCGAAGCTAGATTCGGTGATAGAGTAATATGGTTCTTGCCTAGAACGAAATTAATTAAAAGTACCTCAGTTCAATAGAATAGAAGTTCGCTATATCAAATGCTTTGAAATTTCATTGAAATAAATAAAGTTTCGTTCTACCTAAAGTAAATTAAAACTCCTTTCCAATCACGTCAGACCCATTTAACAATTAAAATTCCTCTCAACAAATTCGATGAAAACATCCTTTGCCTATCCTCTCTAACCCTTTCAATTTCATTAACGAGCGAAAGTACGCGTCGAAAAGACGGCACCAAAAAATTGGTTTAATTATAGGTCGCAATTAAAGGATGATAACGGTCGGTGGGATAGGGGATGGTCGAGCGCGCGGGCACGGCGCGAAGGCAAGCAAAAAGGGAGCAAAGCAGGAGCGTAAACAAGGAGAGTGCAACGTGGGGGTGGTGGTGGCTCGCGAAGGGTGAGACGGCAACACACGCGCTCATGCGCGCCTGGAACCCCGCCCTGTCGCTTCGGACGAAAGCCTGTCCCGTCGAGGACTCTCGGTCGAGTTTCGACGAGTAGTCACGCTTTAACTCGCGATCCGCGAGGCGGATGTTACCCGGAACGCGAGTTCACAGGTGCAGGTGTGCCCAGATGTAACACGCGAAAGCTTTGAAAAAGCTGGTTGATCCTAGCTCCTGCACCCTGTGCCAGAAACATCCGGACGGAGACGTGGTTTTGAGCTGGTGACGAAACTCCAGGAGCCAGGAGGCAGGTGCGGGTGTCAGGTGTCGTAGATAGGTGTTGGGGTGTTTTACATCTTCGAGCCTGGGTCTGTCTTTATTCGACGAAAACGCGGCCACGATTACCATAGAATCGTTGTTTCGAACACTTGTGGATCGAAGCAACTGTAACGAATCACATACATATACACGGCGACAGGTTTATTTTTTTTAAAAGTGATAGTAGTCGTGGAAGGAGTGGAAAGATCGAAAGATTCATTGATCACACGGCAACACGGGACACTCGCTGTCTTGGATACGCGCCTTTGGTTGTTCGAGTCGTTTAAGGTAAACACCGGTGTGTGCCACCGATCGGCCAAGATATCTAGGTCAACAGGCAGTGGCCAGAGGCAACTAGTTGCGGCTGTAATCGTTCCTGTAACCGAGGTCAGCGGGAGATGTTATGTTCTTTGTTGGTTGAAAGAAGGAAGAAAGAAGAGATCGTTCATGATAATCTAATACTGGACCAATAAACGTCCAAGATACCAGAGGCGGGAGGATTTATCTAAGAGGTGTTGAGAGAAGAACGGAGGGAAATAGCTAGGCGAGAAAGAGGTCTATTGTTCGTTAAGGTCGCGTCGCTCACGATCGGATTTCCTTGATTACGGTTACGGTATCGACGCGAAGGAACAGCAGCCGTGTTCTTTCCGGTGGAGGAAGAAAGTAAGAGAATTTCGATCAATCTTGGCCAAGCGACGCGAGACGCGTTATCCTTCATCCTCGTTCTGGACGCGACTTTTGCTGATTATACGCGCCGATCACAACTATGGATTTATTATCAATTTTCGTTAATTAGAATGATACTCGGATGTTTATGTCTGTTCGTTCGAGTTGTTAATTAAAGCGAAGGAACGAAGAAAAGGAAGAAGCAAAAAGGACAATAAAGTGTATCATATCCGAGAAGATCGAAGCCAATTGGAATGTTACAGAAATGATTATTTGATCCGTCTTGTATCGTATTTTGAAATATTTTTATTCGTCTTATTGGATATTCGTTAGTTAGAGTGTTTGTAACAGTGAACGGGTATTACCAAGGCCTAATTAAGGATTTAGTTTTGTAATGATTCGAGTGTCGTCGATTACGCGATAGAGTTTAGTGATAATTGTCTAGAGAGGCGGTTTGTAGGAGTGCTTGGAGCAAAGATAACGGCCTTGAAACTTTTCCATGCACGGATCGGAAGACCGAGCTAGGCAAGATGCTCTATGCCTGACAGCGTGACTACGGCTAAAGGTCGTGATCGATCGACTTACTTCGATGGCCTAAAAGAACTTTAAACGTTCAAGGTCATTATGCATAGCGATAAAACGGAAACGTTGTAAAGTGCGGACAAGTCGGTTGGTTCGTTCGATTGTTACGACACCTAGCTATTTCGTTTGAAATAGCGTAACGAACGAGTCCCATTCTATTCCATAGCATTTGGCCAATAATCTAGTCTCAATAGAAAATCCTCATTACAGGCCAGATGAGGCGATAGCGGAATTCGTTAATCCGCACGATGTCGTGTCAAGGATACTCAACCGATCAAGAACGTCCTGGCATTCGCGAAATGTGCCACGCACATCCCTCGATCTCTCTCGAGTTCTTACAGAGTTTTTATAAGACTTCACAGACACCGTCGTGTTTAACGAAGCGACGATAACGGAGGATCGCTTCGTCAGGACTCAGGTTGTTCCTGTATCATCTATGCGTTGTATCATCTAATTCCACTCTATAAGAGGAACGTAAAAGCAACGGCATCGGACTGATAGAATTAACGAAACCACAAAGCGTACCGATCGTATTTCCTCGTTTCCACACGGTCCTAAACATTGCACAGCCTAAAACCTCAGGTGGATCAACAAAGGCAAATCCTCATCGATCCTCGCTTTAATTAACGCTTTGATCAAACAACCTCTAGACCAGTCGCAAGCCAAAGTGTTCGCCAGATGACATAGTTCGCTAAATCAGATCACCGAAGCGATCTGTCGATTGAACGATTCAGAAAGCTGCTACTTGTGGTCGATGCGAAAGGAGGCTCGACGGTCGACCTCGCGATCGAAACAGCTCCTGACCCCTTAGTAGTCAACGGACAAAAGCGGCCTGGCCGGCACTCGATGAGTCCTAGTGAAGATAAGGATCCTCGAAAACCCTTGATCGTTTGCCTGGAACGTCTGAAGAAGCTCCGGTTGGCACCTATTTGAGAGCGGTCGGGTGATGCGCGGGAGCAGCTCTGAACTCCTGCTGGAGGCGAGTTGCGTCCAGTGTCAGAGCGATCATCACGCCGGCCAGCACACCACCAGGCATCAGCAGCAGCATCAGCTAAACGAGAAACACGACTTCCAGGAGCGAGAGCTACGTCGTCGCAAACTGTTGGAGCTCGGGTTCGGCGCTTCGCGGCGCCGACCGCCACGGCGTACCTGCCGTCAGCGGTTCAACTTTTACGCCACCTCGGCGTTGGCATTTGTCGCGACGTCCGGCGGTGCGGCCCTGTTATTTTTGGTGCCGCTATACGTCGATCCGGCCATCAGCACTCTGGCTGCCGATTTCTCGCCAGATCCGGTCATCTGCACCACCTCCAGGCGCGAAGAACTCGCTGGCTTGTTCAATTGTACCTGGAGTTCCTGCCGCGAAGGATGCACCAGTGACGTTTATAGGTGTACGCATATATACGTCACGTATACACCATGGAGCAATACGAGCATGAAGAATGACACCGGGGGTAGAGGCTATTCGGGCAACTCTACCGGCGTCACGCACACCTCAACCACTTCGGGTAAGAAACTCTCACATTGCAGACTTATGGAGAGTAGTTCTATCTTCACAGTTTAGAGCATCTACTTGTTGTTGGATTCGTGTAATTTTAGACTGTAGTGGAGAAATGGTGACAGAATGTGTTGACGAAATAATTAAATATTGTTTTGATCATTGATACATACGTCGAAGCGTGCGTGTCTCTGTTTAATTGTGCAGATAGCGGTGCTTTTCTATGTCGTTTTAGATTTATTTCCGATTTCATCGGTTGAATTTGATTTTTATTTGAATTTATTTTATTTTATTTTTACAAAAGTTTCTGAACAACTGATACTATAGAAGGATTTTAGCACTTTATTGTCATCCGAGTATTTGTTTTTATATAATTATTTTTGTTAGACTGTTAATAAAGTTTGTTCTTACTTTCATTCCATTTCTTGGCGTACATAAATATGTTCATAATTAATATTAAATATATCCCATATATAAATATATAAGACGCATGAAATTTACATCATGAAAATCCATAGTCGATATTTGGTGCCCGTGTTTGTCGTTAACCTTACAACTTCGCACCTCTTTAATTCGATCGCATCACAAGGTCGACATTATCGATATCGTTTCGCTGAGTTGGCAGAAAACTTATTACTGTATGTTGAACATTGTCTAGAATGATCTTGGTTTTGTCTAGGTTCCCCTATTTTCTAATTCATTGACTTGCATTGTATCATGCCAGCATTGAAAGTTTTCTATTGAATACTGTACATGGTAAATCAGCGTATTACACTACGACTATAAAGTTAGTTTACTTCCAGTAATTCTTTGCAAAGCAGTTACGAGGGTACCGTACAAATTTTAGAACCTGTTTATTCATTGGAAAATTATAAGTATAGATTTATGTTTTATATATTGATTTGTTAAAATATTTATTATAAAAACACGTAATTGTTTTCGTAATGAATGAACGAATGTTAGAGAATACTTAAAAATTTTCCAAGTAATATTTTTAATTATTTTTAATATTATCAGAGATATATTCATAGAGATAATTACATCTATAATTTTAAATTTAGAATTTCAATTTGTTTCGAATAATTTTGATTTGAAAAATCTAAATTTTTCATAGGATATAGTTATAAGAGTTTAAAATTTCATAAAATTACATTTAAGAAGTTGAAACTAAACGGAAGGATATAAAATATTACTTCTATTTCTACTTCAATCCTGTAGCAAATCCTTAAAATCTGTCTTTTGCTTCGTATGTTTTAGAAGCCATTTCATACGAGACTTGAAATCCCACTATAGCAACAATAAAACTTTAAAAGTATCATAACTGTGTAACTTACTGGGAATAACATTACTTGCGTTTATACACCATTTTTACCCAGAATAATCCTTCACACAATTTCTCAAAGCTTTTTATACCTTTTAGCAGATGTGTATAAGCGACATAACCACGCAGTTTGTAATGTTTTTCTTCTCAAAGAAGATCCCTTTATTAACCCTTCTATTATGTTCTGGTCTGTATCACCCAACTGTGTCTTTAGATTAATTTTATGTTGAAATTCGATTTTGTCGAAAATCAGAAAGGGATCAACAATAAAAATTACATTGGTATATAATTTCTCACATATTTGTCTACATAGTTTTCTACGCGCCTAGTAGAAATGTACAGAAACTACCATTTATCCAATATTGGAGCTCAGAGAATATACACAGCCGCTGTCTCTGTGAATAGGTTAAATGTAGGAACGAGGGATGAAAAAAAGATGATAATAGGATTAGAAAAGAAAGGTGGAACTGCAAATTGTAATCTATTGTAATATAATTTGAAACTTTGTTTTTTAACAGTGCCGACGCCAGGCGACGTGGAAGCGGTGCTCCTGGTGAACATCAAGGGGTGCGGCTATCCGCCGATCGTCGACTGCGAAAACTTCACCCGCGAACTAGGCTACGAAGGCGCGAAATTCCCCTGCCATTACAGCCGCGTGAACGGCAGCATAGTGATGGCGAACTATAACCGCGAGGCGCAGGTCACCACCATCATACACTTCTTCGCGGCGCCTTTCGTAGTGACTCTCGCGACCAGCGTCGCTCTGTGTGTGATGCACTGTGACTGCAGGTGCAGTCCACCGCCACGGCATTCGTCGCGAGGAATGAGAAGAGGCAGGGGCAACGATCTCAGGTAATGTGACTTTAAACATCGGTAAACCATCTAGTGTCCCTGTAGAACGTCTATCTTGTTGCCTGTTCCGAATGAACTTCTGGGAGTATAACTTGTTAGAAAATGTTCCATCGACTAGGTCTTAAAATTTGAATCTATAACAACATGAAAGTGCGGATCTTAGATTGTTTAGATCATTATAGTCAGCATACAAGGGGTTGCGATTCGAGAAAGTTGGTAAACACTGGATTAGGTTTTAAGCTTTCAAGGGGGAGGGAACGGCTGGGATGTCGACAGTAGATCGGTGAACGTTTCATTATTCATTGAACTAGTACTTGAAGAGCACGTTTCCTCTAGTGAATTGACAATGATCAACGAAGACGTGGAATCTTTCTCTTTCCAATAGTGTTTCGTGCTTCGAGAGGAAGATTTTGAAGTTAGAATTGTCACGTGGTGAGATTTAAAATCGGGAAGAAGTTGGAGATAAATATAGGATACGATGATTGTTTGAAAGGAGAATGAAAGCTAGGCAAGTTGCTTTGGGAATTTCGAGGTATAATGCGAGTATAAATTTGAATTCAGATGGTTGGTGTATGGAGTACAAAGTGGTTTATTAGCGCAGGTTCTCAAACAAATCTTGAAGCTCAGGTAAATACGATTGTTCAAATATTAAGATTGACTGACTTGCTTCTATGTGCGGCATGTTGTACGTAGATGAGAGAATTATTAATTGCAAAACAAAAGCGGGTGTAATAAAGATATTTCACATGCATGGTGATAATTTTTCTATTTTTCAACGAAAATTTAAAAAGAATCTTTATACTCTTAACAAATATTGAATTTAGTTTCTCCTCTTACAAATGGTATACTAAAAATATTTAAAAATAAAATGGTAACATACAAAATTTATAAAAATTTTGAAACGTTCTTTAGTATTTCAATTTTTACAAGATTATTATAATTTATCGTTATATTTTAACATTTTCTGGATATTTATGGTTTTAATAATCTATGAAATATTTCACTTGTAGAAATTATGATTTTTTATTATTCTTCTTCTTAAAATAAAAGAAGTGCAAATTTAAAATTTATTTGTTTTGTTCGTTCTTTATTGCACTCGGATGTCCAGCGTCTAACGTATACAAGAACGTGACAGGAATACATTTGATGAAATCCTTCGACTGATAAACATCGAACGTGATACCGCTTCAGACTGTTTCATCTCGTTAAACACGGGGAAGGAAAGAATTCCCTTATAAAGGGTATCGATCGTATCGTTAGTGATTGAGCGTTAGATCTGGAATTTTGTTAACCTATTGATGGATTTACTGTTGCGAGAGATCGTGAACGTACTGTCAATGAGGCAAAGTATCGGGCTAAAAAATAATAGGAATGTTTCTCTTCATTAGATGAAAATTGGTTAGACAGCTTTCGAAATAATTTTCCTTCGACAGAAACGAAAGGATCTTCTGGTATTCAGGCAATGAGATGATAGGATTATGATTTATCAACCACGTTTACCAATATTTAGCAGATATTTTAATCTTAAAGGTTGAAAATACTAATAATAACATCGAAGAATAAAGGTATGCTTTATGTACAAAAGAACAGAAAGCACTTACTAATACAATTAAAAGTATATATGTAATTGTCATTTACATAAAAATTATTATATTCATCTTTGTTATTCTAGCGGAAACAATTGCCGTAAATTGATGTCGACGGGTATATTTGTTAATTATCTTCACGCGGTTGTAAAATTCGATGGTCGAGGAAGGTTCGAAGAAACGAACGTGCATTCTAAAACAGCATTTGCATTCCACAAATGCTCTGTTTGCTCGAAAAATACGGGCGCATTCCGCACTCAAGCATAGTTACATATTTAATAACAAAGATACGAGTTCGTCTTTCATTTTATCGTTAGCCCACGGGAGCGTGCTTTATTATGCGGTATCGCGAAAAAAAAGCTCTCGAGGCTTTGCTTTAAACTCGAGTCTGCTCCATTACAGGCCACTGCGTCACTGAGGCCACTTTTCCGAGCCTTTCGACTTTTTGACGTGCTTTTTGATGGATCTCCGCCATTCCCCCAAATTATTCACCGCGTATAACCAACACGCTCGTATAATTACTGGAAGGATAACATTTATTACGACGTATAGAATGAAAATTAGGTATCGAGTTCTATTGAAAGTTTTTGCGTTTCTTGATAATAGGTCTTCCGAGTTACTATGGATTTCTCATCTCTATAATATAGTACTACGAAGGAAATGATCTAAATAAGCTAGATAACTTTTGCAGAACCTAATATCTATCTTTGATTATATTTCCAAATCCCGAAATTACAAAAATGAGGCAACAAAATCGATTTTCATTCTCTGACGTGCTTTTAACGAAATAGTTTGTATGCTATAACCACACAGGAAGTAACATCTATAAATTTACAGCTAGTATTCTAAAAGATGCATGAACATCAGTAGGCAAAGAGAGAAAAAATATCTTACTCTTTCTCTTGTCTTTTAACAAATATATGCCATGTCTAAAATTATTCAAATATAAAATTCAAAATACCTACATACCAACAGCTGGCTACAACGTGCTCGAACCTTTGCTACAGTAGACAGAAAGTCAAAATCAAATGCAAAACGAAACAGAAAAAGAGGAAATATAGAGCCGGTAAAAAACAGTTTGGCACAGTTCTTGATTTACGTTAAAACCCGACTGACACAAAGGGAACCAGACAAATATACACACAAATGGCGGGCTCATAAAAGAGCCACGAGAGTTACACCGTGATGTCAGCATATCGTTGGACGAAAGAGGTCGTGATTCCTGACCGAAAGTCGAGACATGCCCATTTTAAACGTCGCGATCGTTTGCCGAGCATCCTGCAGGCTCATCATGGCCGGCGGCTTGTTATTTTCCTGTCGTAACCCGTTTGTCATCTTTATAGCTGCCGCACGGTATACTGTATCGTGGTTGGTATTAGGAGGAACAGGCTGGATGCTCGCGCGAAAAGGATAACTCAGACGCACCACTAACCTGGACCATGATATATCAGGCCTGGATTAATCGACCAAACCATCGCCCTTCTTCCAGTTTTACCGCTTCCTCCCTCTTTTCATGTCCTCCAGATCCTTTGGCTTATGAACTCATCGCTTTATTGCTCTTGGATAACGTTTCGCGAATAAATCTTTCATTCCTCCAGCGAGTGGCGTGTCGCTCGGTTTACTCGCTTATTTATTTTCCGCGATACTTTTGATGGAAATTTAGTTACTTTATGAGCACGACGTTTTGTCTTTTATTATTTCAATTTACAGTAGTTATAAAAAGTATCGCCACACCATTGTGTTTGTTATAGCATTTCTGACAGTAGAATATTTTTCAAGATGATCATTGGAAGTCTTCTTCTTATCATCTCTAGATGCACATCTTGTTCATTTCTCGTTAACTTTAATAACAGAGAAAAATTTATTTTTATTTCTGTGTACTAGACTGATACAAGCAAAAGCCGGAATACTTTTCAAGATGATTTTGAGTCCCTTTTTTATCATCACTAAGCACGTCTTCAAACCATATAAATATCTTTTATGGCTGCTTCTTCTTATCTTCAACGGCAGCAACAACAATTTAGATCTTCGTTCTAAGTAAAACACATTACACAAAGCTGAAATGATCCTTTAAGTAAAAAAATACGATGTTTCGAGTCACTTGCCATAAATACAGATCTCGTAACATTCGAAATATTATACCATTCTACATATATTCCCTATTATTTCTCAAAGTATCATCCGCTCGTGCTTTTAAGCTATCCCAAAATTCATGCAACGGATATAAACCACCCTTGGTACCCGATATTCCATGGGTTTCTTCTCTTATCTCACCTTTCCATGAGCAGGAAATTCGAAAGGGAAGCTATTTTAATAAATTTTCAACTGTTTCACGTATCGGCGGTCGAATGCTAAGTGGCGCAAAGCGAAAAGCTCGTTGCGAAACGAATTTTTATTTGGTCAAAAGGGAGGCGACGTTTTGTCGAGTATTCAAGGTCTCGCGAGGTGATTTTGAACCACAGGCGGCGAATTTGTTTAGGAGCATACGAAATTGACAGAAAAGAAGCGTAAAACGTCATGGAACTTTTAATTGGAATGGCGTTCCAGAAGACTCGCGAATTGTTCCCTTGACACCTGTACGAGGAAAGAGAACTCGGGAATTCGTTTCAACTACATGTTCGACCTTGTCATCTGCAAAAATGCAGTAGTTGGGACTGGGAAGTTCAGAGCATGTTCGAATTACCTCGAATGTGAGAGAACAGCGTAACTTTGCGTCGTTTTGAGCAGTTTCGCTTCCAGTGTTGGAATTTCTTGAAACTGATTTGCTACAAATAGTTTTAATAGCATTGGAGAATTTCTCATTGAAAAGTAGTAATCCTTTCTTCTGGAAACAGTAATTATCAAACTATTCTTTATTGGAACGGGCGAATTGGACGAATGGTTCTTCAAAAATTATATGACTGTACTCATTAAACGATTCTGAAACTTTCGTCGAAAAAATGTCAGCCTTTAAATTTTTACAACCACGTGAAGAAAGATCGTATAATAATAAGTTGATGCTTTCGGACTATGATTTTAAATAGACATTATGGTATTTTGGAATCTTTATGGATCGTATTATGTACGGTTCAGACCGAGTATGGTTTATATCCTTTTACATTATTTTAGTTCTTCCACTTATAAAGTATTCACGATAAAAGAAGCTTGTTTCTTGACGATAACGTTAAAACGTGTCTAGTAGAGGATTAAAGTAGAGTCGAGGATGTAATGATCGCAATTATTAATTGTTTTAAATAATTAATGTTTGCCTTTTCTGCGAGCTATTGGAGTTCCATCGCTTCAAACTATAAAACACTTGCAATAAAGATGTAATAACTCCGAGATACAAAGGAAGTACTAACTAGCAGACGGTTGAAAAGTTTGTTCAAGTTTAACTTTATAACTGGATACATCCGGATCCCTTTGCTTTATTCTCCAGTGTTCTCTTTGTTTTTGATTAATATTATCCAAGTAATAAACAACTCGTTCTCAGCCTGTTCCATACAAAGTAATTGAGCATCGTGTACACTGCTTTAAAATGAGAATGTTGCCTTACGCTGTCTGACAGCAATAAATTTTACTAGAGCGTCTAGCGATTTTATACTAATTTTGCTCGTGAAATTTGCGTATTTTATAAAGATATATGCTTATCATATATGCTATTATTCAAAAAATCTAATGTCTAAAGTCATCATTATATCTCAATACCTCTTTCATAACACTAACACCCGTATTTCCACCAGAAAATAAATTTGCAGAATTAAGCATTCCCTTTCAATTTTAAGAAAACATAATAGTATCCATTATAGAACCCTATTCTTCCGAGAACATATTCGTTTTTCTATGGTAATTATCTACCATTTCCGAAACATTAATTCAACATGAGCAATCATTCTCCCGTGATACCCTTTACATTTTCCATTAAATATGAACCAACAGATTCAAGTGCACTCGTCTTAAAAGAAATTAATAACGACGAAGCAATTTCATCCTTCCAAAAACGTATTCATTATTTTGCAATAATTACCTCGTCGTTTAAACATTCATAACATTTTCTAAACGCTCTTTTCTTTTCTAATTGCCTATTATTCTTCAAACATCTATCCCTAAAACTGTTCAACAAGTCTCTGGCGAAACCAACTCCCGCATTTCCCTCAAAAAAATTGATTCAAGCATCCACTCTAACTGCTAAAAAAGAACGTCCTTCTTTGTCGGAGAAAAACGGACATCGAAAATGTTGCTCGAGCGTATCCTCTAAAGGAACCTCTTTCCAAGAAAGTACCTACAAATCTGCTTGGGAAAAACGCACACCACCCTCTTAACCGACAGTTCCATTTCCTCTCCCCAGATCCATATTACACCTTACAATACGAGGTATTCGATATTCCCCTATATACCTCCCGGCTTGTGCCTAGCCCGCGAAATTACGGTTTCGATCAAACTGAATCAGTCTCACGGCGTGGCTTCGAGGCCGCTCGCACTTGCACATGCACCTGCATACAGGCAAATGCGGTTTCACAATCGAACTTCTCTCCTATGTACGCGTACATATATACACATGTATATATAGGATGTTCATATTATTAGTTTTCAACATCTCTGGGGTAAATGATAAATTCACGAAAAAAATGGAAAGAGAAGTTTCATTCATAGTTTAATTGGTTTAGTAATATTTTTAATATCTACGATATCTAGTATTTTTAATATTAAATTTATAAATAATTATAGTATAAAAGATATACTAGAGAAACTAGAATGAAAGGTAGAAAAATAATTATACAGTATTCCTCGTAAGCGTTGACTTTGAGAAATGAAATGGCAAAGAGAATTGGTTTGAGAATCTTTTAATAATAAAAAAGCCAGACAAATGCCCACGAATGTATCGTAAATCTATAAAATTTCTACGAAAAATTACCGTTTAGAAATTAACCATCGTATATAGAAAATAATCGGACTTTGTTCTCTTGTAGTTTCCTCATAGATCTGTCACTTGTAAGAATAATACTGGAGACTAATTGCGTGAACATCCTGTATACACAGCCAAAACATGCATACCCATAAATCGGAATGCAGTTTCAGATGACATGGCTGGTGTTACGAACGCTTTGGAAGCAGTTATCTGGCCTGCCGTTAGGCATGATTGTAGTTTAATTACTTCTGACGCAGACTCGCAGATTTATTCGAATCCCAGAGCACCCAGCGGTACGAATCGCGTTGATCTTATTTTTTGTGGTAAAACGTCAGGAAATTGGAGCGTAGTCAAGGTTCTAGTGGTTCTACGGGGATTGCAAATGTAACAGCTTTGAAAGATACTTTTAACCGGTTGATTCCAGTGGTAGTTTGTTGTAAACACAAATGGAGATTTATTTGAAGCTTTGCTTTACACTGTACTGGTTAAAGTTTAATGGTGGTATTTGTAACACGAAACAGTTTGGACTGCCTTTTACAATACGTCTGTTAATAAATCTTATCCTCTGAAAGTAATCCCTCATTAATTATCAAACGAATTTTTAGAATTTTTCTTGAATTCATTGAATATATATTGAATGTATATTTGTACGATTAAGTTTTTTCATTGAGGTAATTTCTCACTCTAGTAATAAACAGTATACTGTATATTTTTCGTTATAAGACAAAGTAAGAATTCTAGACACGTTATTTCCTTAAATTGTTAGATTACAGCTTTCCAAAAATAGATCAACAAAGTTACAAATCGTTATTTACAAACTGCAGAAATTGGGTTTTCCGTTTCCATTTTCATTCACGATTAAGCTGAAACACACTATACTCCCTCTAACTTTCCTCTTACCAACTAAAATTACCGATGAAGTCATCCCCCAAAATACAACTAATTTAAGAACTCAGTTTCGCCCTGTGATTAACTTAACAATTACTGAAAATTGCAAGTTTCCTACAATAACCAGGCCATCGAGATTTCAAAAAGATGAATTATATGGTTAACGAATCGGCATTAAAGTTCCCACCACACCGCATGGCTTTGTTTCTCGCGCTGTCTGCGCCGCGAGAAAACATTTCCGTAATATTGCAACGCAACCCTGGTGAGTTCGTTGTCGATCGGCCTGTAACGAAGGAGAGTTGTTGCCGGAGGAAACAATGCGAGACTCGAAATGCGGGTCACGGCTCTGTCCTTCTCGAGAACACAGTTTCTTCCCTCTGAGTTCGTCTTGTCGCGCTTTAAAATTATCCATCCGAGAGGGATATGTTTCGCCCAGGTCGCATTAGTTTCGTCGAGTATACATACAGTAGTTCACGAAAGTATTTAAACTCCTACCATAGAAAACTTTTATTTCTAAACTTTTATGACTTATTGTACGTGTTATAAAGAACATTGTAAAATTTCATTAACGCTGTCATGACTACATTTATTAAAATCGAAACCAACCTGATATAAAAGCTATAACACGTTTACTATAAATATATATTTAGTAAAAAATTAGTACAAAGTACGAACATAATAAGCGTTAAAAATGGTTCCATTGAATATTGAGGATTATTAATATATTAAAGGAGAATTTATAAAATTGTATTGTAAACAGATACGATGTCAACTTTATACAAATTCAAGGCAACGATCCATAACTATGTATAAAAAAATAAAATCAATAATGATATGTAATATCTGTAAAGTTGAAAGAATTCAAGGTACCGAGTCAATTATGACGTATTAATTCGAAATCGAACACGTAAATAACGTATAAGCAAAAAGATAACCATTACATTTTTGCCATTTAGATTTTTATGAATGTAAATGTTTCGAATAAAAATTATGAATTATTTAACCGATGAATACGAAAGAGATGAAAATACAGTTTCACTTACCGTTGAACCACTGTATAGAAGGTCGCGCGAAGCTAGTTCCTCCATTCGATAAATGAAACTTTAATCTCCGTGGAAATAAGGTCAGACTTCAAGTGGCGACGTATAGTGGATTCATCTTTGCTTTGGTTAAACAGTCAAGCACTTTTAATAACTATAAACTGCGACATATTGGTTGCTTTTAATCATTTCTTCGAACACATGTTTCACTTTGCGCGGCCATTGTTACGAGACGAGCGTTGGTTTGTTGCGTTTCAAGTTACACGTATCTCGGTTACACACAATTTTGGATCCTTTTGATTTACGAGTATGGTTAGTGGCAAGCGTATATTTGTCATCAAGCATCGAGTTCCAGAAACGTCGATTTCGGTCCGTTACTTTATCCGCACAAAAAATGTGGCATACGTGCTCATAGGCGCGAACGGTGGCGTGACTCGAGCGTAGTGGGGGTCGTCACCCAGAGAAGACAAAGAAAAGATCGAAGGGCAGTCAGTCTTATTTGAAGATTCTAACAGCATACATCGAGAGGTTCTGACGAATAAAATTAAAGTCGCTTAGTCGTAACGAATTCATCGAGAGATATGGCGAAGTCGGATCGAATTTCTGTAACACGTTAATTGTACTCATCGCTAAATAATTTGTGACGTTTGCATTATAATATTAAATATTGTTAAATATACAAGTTTCTATTAACCCTGTTAATCCAGTGTTAATCATTTGAACTACCTCTGTTATCTTAATCGAAACAGGGGAACGACTAAATCGCGGCGTTGGTTATCCGAATCGAATCGTAGCGAGAATTTACGCCTCTCGCTGACGTGTTTTCCTCGCGACCGCGTCTCTCCGCGAACGGTCGTTCTATTTTTATGGTTAAATAGACGATATTCATATTCAAAATATCATAATATTAATCTTTCTATAATGTAAAATCTTATTTTGATAGATATTAACCTTATTAAATTAGGATCATTAATATCCCGTTCATAATCTAAAACATAATAAATAGCTTCGTTAAACATAAATTTAACCGATGTGTTTTCCCTCCGCGATATACAATATATTTCTTCTTAATTCTATAATAATAATTTGCATCATAAACGGTAACGGTTATTGTCCCCCTAAAAAGAAGCCAGGACTTCTATCATTCTTCATTACAGAGCCAAACAGCTGCAAAAGTGCATCGGAGAAGTGTGTTGGACGTTGTCCAAAGAATCAAGGAAAACTTCGTAATTAGTATAGTACACTAAGATATCAGACAAGCAGATCCTGGAGCAGCGTATTTACTCGAAGCGATTAATCTTCGCCTAATACATCGATTCACAACGGTGCACAAATTACCATCACTCCATTAATTCATCGTTACTTCCAAACTTCCGTTGTGTTCTTGTTATCGACTTCCGAAATTTTTTCGATTAATTGTAATGGTGGACAAGAAGCATATGTCGTGGCAAATAGTTCGAAAGATAAAGTGGTTCTTATTCTTTTGTTTCTTGAAACTGTTAGAAATAATTAAAAAATTTATCGGAGTTAAAGTAGATTATTATAAAGTTGAATTTTAATTCTTTAACTCTTCTTTATTGAAACTTCTTATAAAGTCATTATAAAGTCATAATAAAATTTATAATATATGGGTGATAATAACATCACATTATAAGTTGCAAATAGTCTTCCTCTCTAATTCGTAAATATACAAAATTCTGATTTCTAGAAAATATCATAACTGGTAAAATGGATTCGAGAAGAACTCGTCTCTAATTTGCATAAAACTTGAGATCCAACAATCTTATTTTTCTGCTCATCGCTGTTAACGATGTATTGGATTAATGTGACAACGTGTCTCCGATGATTGTATTGGAATTAAACTTACGTGAAAGATTCGAGTAAACTGTAATCCTTTTCTCTGATAAGTAAACGAAATCTCAGTTATAGGGATTTATACGTCAGCAGATAAATTAGATCCAAGAGGATATCGTTCTTACTTTGCATAGAAATGAAGGCGATCCACCAACTTTGCTAATTATTCGACATTGATGCATTCACATCGTTTATTCGGACGTTTTAGCATAATACGTTCCGCGCCATCGCGCAACGAGCCGTGGAGTAAGAGAAATAAATTAAATTTCTTCTCACCGTTTGGCTTATCGTTCGATTTTCTACACTCGTGTCGATAAGAAAACATATTTTTCAGGATTTTATTAAGACAGCTTCGGACGGCACCATCTGGTCCAGATTCGAAGAAAAACAATTCTTTCTGAGAGATTCTAACGAAATGAGCTTCCGGAATACCTTTCTATTTTTTCGAATCTCGCTGAGATTTTTCCATTTGATCTATCGAACCTATCCAATTCATGATAGATCAATAGGAACAGAAATTTCATAAAAAATTTGCCAGCAATTAAAAGAAATGCTATTTCTGTATAATAATTATCTATATTATGTAACCTGCTGAAGAAGAAGTTTTCACAACTTAATGATTAATTAAAAATATAAAAAATTAAAAAATAATACGAGGAACTATAGAAAGGAAAATATAATTTGAAGAAACTAGAAATGGGAGAATTTATAGATTTTCACATCGTTATTTTAAAATTCAATGCAGAGCTACAGTAAAATAGTTAGAAAAAAGAAATGCTTACCATAAAAAATTCTGTGTGTTATAAAATTTGGGAAACAAACTCAAATCTGACGCAGGATAGAAAATCGTTAAAACGATTTCACTTCAATGCTGTTCGAGTGGAAATCAACGAGGATTCGTCATTCAGACAAACAGTTTCAAACACCAATACGTAAGGAAACAGAGTTCGCTCCGTTTGTTTTCTCGAAGGGGCTAAGAATACGCGCCGAGAACCGTGCTTGTAGGCTGAAATATTCAGAATATTTTTTCCCAGTTCTGTTGTTTCGAGAAGTTCCATCAATAACGAACAGACGTCCTTAGATTTCGCGTCGAGGTGGAATAATACAGACTAAAACAGAAAAATGGTGGGGAAGAAAGGTTTTTTTACGTTGACTAGTATTCACTTGTAAACCTATTAACATGTACCTAATCTATAACCAAAACGCATAACACATATGTTTCTTCCAAATACATATTCATCTTTATATATTTAATATCTGCAAAATTTTTATATTCCGTTTTCAACTGTAAAATGGTAGATTTGTAAATGTTAGAAACACACTTACGAGCCTGTAAATGTGTAATTCATTGTAGAAATAGATTTTGTATTTCGAACGTTTGCTTGTTCCTTAAAAAATATCTTCAACATTTAATTTTAAAATATCTAATTCTGATAAATATGTAATGCACTTGCGACTTTCTTTGTTGATTAATATAAGGATGCTTGTTATCATTGTGATAAACTCGAATATTCTGATGATATTCTTAACGTTTAACGGAGTTTTTATGTCCAATTGTCAATTTAAGAATCTATGGGTTGGTATCGGTTAGCTAGTTAACAAGTTGGACCTTCTGCTTTGTATCCTGTCCCCGTAGGCGGCCGACTGCAAAAACGTTCCTAATGCAGCTTGTGGACTGGGCCGAGTAAGTTATGCGGCAAGTATAGAACAGTGAATCAAGTTTCGAAGAAGTAGTTCAAGAGAACAGATGGTGAAACGAGACCCATCGATCGTCTCGCTTGTCGTCTTACTGGTGGCTCGTGAACAGAGCCCCACGATTCATGCGAAGGGGAAAAGTATATGAATGATCTTCGTTTAACTATACCTGAAGACATATAGTGTCGAGAAAGAGTCTTAGGTCATCAACTGATCCTACCGTGACAACTATATATATATATTATTTACATATTATATATATTTTTAGGAAACTATACGTTGATATAATTGAATACATTTCCATGTGTATGGAAACAAACTTCAAAATATGTGCTATATGATGGTGTTGTTCGTTCGGAAGTTATTTAATATTGTTCAATACAATTCACAAGTTTTTGAAGAAAAGTTAATATATAAATTAATTAATAAATTTTTCAAATCGTAATGTAACAAAATGTTAAAATTGTTAGAGCACCGATTTAAGTATCGTAAAATACGGATGAAATTACTCTATATTTGGAATACCAAAGGTCGACGATAGCAGCTGATGGTTAAGAATGTTGGTAATAATATATGGAAGTTAAATACGAGATCCTGTAATATAGCGATCTGTTTTACATTATTAGATTATGAAGAATTTACGATTCTAATACTCTTATCGATTTAGAAGAATTTTTTACATAACTTATAGCTCAGGGAAACTAAATAATCTTAAGATTTCATAATATAATATAACATTGATTTTAAATAATCCGTAAGATGAATATTTAACAGATTGAAGATTTGAAAAATATTCGGAAGATAACGTTCGAGTAAAGGTTGCCGCTATAAATTGAGCAACGCTGCTTCAAAAGAAAAGACAGAAATGTAATCTGCGGTTGAATAATCTTGACGTATCACGAGATCACTTAGGAAAATGATATCGATCGGATTGGCTGTTGGGTAAGGCTTGTAGGAAAGAAAGGGAATAAGGTAGGGGTAACGCGAGAAAGGAAAAGAGGAAGGATAAAATCGAAACGAAATACGACGAGAAAAATGAGGTAGAACCGGAAATCTAAAGACAGTCTCTAAGTTAAAGAAATCAATAAACGATATAAATTTTACGAATATATATAAAAACAATCGAAGAAAATGTCCAATTTAAGAATTTTCTTTAAGTTTGATATTTCTTTTAACATTAATCTTTTCTAGCTATAAAAATTACAATCAACATCCAAGAACAATTAAAGTTTCAACATATACTTATTCTAAATGAAATTAAATATTTATTGGAGAATAGAGTATTTAATAAAGAAATATTCTGAAGATCCTAAAGAATTTTAAAATAATTACTTTTCTCGGTAACCCTCAACGATAATGAAACGCTTAGTAAAAAAAGATTTGAAATAATTTCAGAATAATAACTATACGCGATAAAAGTTTTCATATAAACTAAATTAATTTAAAATTGCGGAAGTTTCTCACCAGATATCCACAATTCAGAGTAGTAGAAACGAAGGAATGCTCAGACTGAGAAATTTCAACGTACTGTCAAAACTTTGTTCCCGAGTAGAATGATTCGTTTGAGTCGTGTCTACATCGCGTTGTCGGCGTTGGGAATGCACTTTGCTCTCGTCAGTCGGTGTTTCAGCACTCTTAAACATTCACGACCGCGTACACTTCGTTTTTATTCTTCGGGTACTTTGGCACGAAGCAGAAAAAAGCGCTGAGGTCGAGAGCATCCGCTGTAACTCAGCTATCAGAAAGTCGTTGAGAGAATGGTTACATTCTCGCTTTGCTAGCCAGCAGGAACATCGTGTTCGAGATCGTGATCTCTTTTCACATCCGCCTACCCCATTCGGTTATCCTACGTTTTGCGTGTCCAAAATAATTTTCGTTTTCAATTTTTCGGCCTTAAAAGGTTTTGAAGTATTTATAGGAACGAAAAGAATAAATTTATTGTGAAATACTATGCTCTGGACTGTATAGCTAATACTAAGATTCTTTTGTATCTTTCGCTTCTTCTATATGATTTTTAGTAAATTGTTAGCTCATCAGCAATAATTTATAAACGGTATACATCAATTGATTGTCATTATGTTATGAGCATTTAGATACAGGTGTATTAATATATTTATAATTTATATATGTACATACATAGTATATGCACCCGTACCTCATGGAAAAAATGCAATTACCTATTATTCCTACTATTATACAGAAACAAAGAATTAATTGATTGGATCTTATTAAAGATATTTATATCTGTTTATAAAGATATTTATACATATTTGAATATCCGCAAAATAGAAATCTTTAATATCTTTCGTATGTACGTAGCTTATGAAACGCATAATTATCTGTATATTGAAAAGGCAATGGTACACATATTCTGTGTATATGTGTCGTTTTAACACACATTCCAAGCCACGAACTATAGTTTTTATTTCCCAGCTACTTTGGCATGGAACGGAAGATTTATCGTTAATGCCGGCTATCAAAAGGCCGTTAGAGAAATTTCCTGTTTGCTTTCTTTCGTTAACAGAAACTACTTTGTGAAGTATAATAGCAAACCAGAGCTAAACTACAGGAATTTCGTGAAACAAAGGTACTTTTGAGCCTTTCTAGACCTTTCGTGTAATATTTTGGCTTTCATGGTATTCCACGAAATAGAGGAATCTTTTTTCACGTTAAAAGAATTTTTTTAAATATATAAAATGTCGGTTATTATTCCATAAGTATTTTATAAGCTGCTTTCATTGGTTCAATAATTAATTGAATGATTGCTTTCTATTAAATATTTCCTTTCCATTTTTTAATGTAAATGGAGTCATTATTGATGGAATCATGCTGAATAATTGAAACAATAACTGAATGAAAAGAAGCTTTTTAACTGCAAGATTATTTTGATGTTAAAATAATTGAAGAATAAAAATATTAATGAGAATTTGTTGTTTTTTATGATATACGTATATGATTTGAATGATATGAGAGAAATTAACTCGCAATTGAAATCGTTTTTAACTGCATTGAATACTACTGTAATTTATTTATAATATTCTATATATAATCTTCTTTATTATATTATATATAATAATTTATATATAATCTTCTATATCCTACATCTTATGAGAAAGTATATTTTTTATATCTTCAGCCCCATACAAAGCATTATTCCATTTTTGTATAGGAGGTATAATACAATAAGAAAGGAATAATATAATATAATGATGTAGTGTAAAAAGAAATATAATATAATATAATATACAAGTATAGAAATATTCTATACCTGTGCTTCGTACCTTTATGTTTTAATATATCCCTATCCAATGCAATATTCGTGCAGATAAAGAAAATAGGTCAAAATCTTGTTCTCACGCGTGGCTTATCTTTGAAATGCATATCTTTTTTTTCGTATTGAAACCATATTTTCGCATTCAATCCAACGAGGCGAACCAGATTTTTAATTTTCCCTCGTGTCCGCTTTTTCTATTGTTAATTTCAATAAATGCGAGGAGACAAATATTCTTTATACCCTTTCAAAGAGAAATTCACATTGAAGATGTTTGTATTTTATTCCAATTATCTTTCTCTTCTACTTCGAATATACTGTTTTTGATATAAAAGATTGGGCATAAAATATTTTACTTTTTAATTAATTCCAAGAGTTTTTCTTCTAGAAGATAACTTTTATTTTCTATGTATCACAAAAGCATATTTTCTTACTTATTGGTCCTTGCTTCTATGTTTATTGCAAATTGACGAAATACCGACAAATTAAATGCTAATAAAATTAAAACGAATTGTTAAAAGATTTATGATATAAATATTCTCATATTTTAGTAAACAGGAATATAAAATAAAATACAAATAGCTATTTAATATAATTCATAAAAGATGAATAAATTGTACATAGTGATGGAGCACAAGGAATGTGACGAAAATTAATATTACTAATACGAAATACTCACAATACATTCCTATACTTTTATGTCAACGCAGCTTCGCAAATTTGAATAGATTATAGATCCATCTGTAATCTGTATTCGTCTGTAATTTTCCAATAAATCCTTGCAACTGCTTTTCCACAGATACGTTACAAGAGTATCAATTTAATTAACACAAACGACGTTATAAATTCAATACCCGGAGGTACAATATACCGATGGAATTGCTAGTTGGCTAGGTAAAGATTAATCACGAAATAATAAAAGCGAGAATTCCACAAACCCGTAATGAGTCGTTCGTTTTTCATTATTGTACGTAAAGTGTGAAATAATCTCGACGAGGCAGACTTTAGATGCCGTGCCCCGCTAATTAATTAGTTTCGCTCTTTGTAAGCGGTCTCTAATGCAAACTTTCTCCGTCTCTACAAACTTTATCGCGGTCGTCGGTGCAATTTCCATCGAACGCGAATCCATACGGCCGGCTTACATTTTTATTCCCCCATAATTGTTTCCGCCTCCATTTTAATTTCACGGAAAGCGAATGCGGAGATAGAACGGCCGGAGGGTTCTCTCTAATCTAACTAAGAGGCTGCAAAACAAATTGCATCCATATTTTTATTCGCTTTAGATCCAGCTTTTTATGCTATAATTTATTTCATGTTTCCCTACTTTTCACTTTTTACACGTTTGAGAGGTAAAGAAGGTAAAAGTTTGATAATTTCTGAACCAATATTCGCAACGCTGATTTTTTATTGCCGGTATACAAGGGTAAATATGATAGAAGCGGTTTAATAATTTCGCAATTTTAATTACTAAAATATTTCACGTTACTGTACATAATTAAAAATTCACTAATCTATAAATTAACATTTAACGAGTATTAAAAGAAGGACTCGGTAAAAATCATATAATCAATGTTTACAACGTTTGAACATTTATGTATACTCTAATGTAAGGAACGGAAAAAGAAAAATTCACTAATTATAAAAAATAAAAAGAGTGTAAAAAATTACCAATAGAAATACATGTCATCGAATAGTTTTGTAAAAAAGACATAATGTACTAAAATTGAAGACTAGTTTTACAGAAAAAAAAATACTATTATCGTTTACTTGATCAACGATTTACTAAAGTAAATATAATATTACGTATTCGCAACATTGAGTGTATGCCACAACATTCACATAAACTCTGGTACGAAAGATATATCACTTAAAATTACACAAAGGAAAACTTACTTATACAATGCTAACCAGAAAAACGAAAAAGACAGTAAAAAGCACACCATCGTTGATAGTCAAACACCGATTGGTCGAACATCCGTTGTTCGTCCTTGTTCTTGTCAATATCGTTTCTCTCATTTACGTTCCACTTGTTCTCGTCGTCTTGCCCGTCGCGTTGAAAGCTTCCAAGGGTCGGCAAAAAGATGTCCGGGCTTTAATTCGATCACGGCCAGGCCGGGGTCACGAGCTTTCTTCGAGCAAGTCGAAACGCCCTCGGAAACCACTCGTAACGCCACCCTCTTGCGTCCTTTCTCCACGCGTTCGAAGGAAATCTGTTGCGTCCTCCACGATGAATGCGTCTTTTGCAACACCCGACCCACCTAAGTTGTTCCTGCGGAAACAACGATCTATCGCTACTCGCCGTAGCGTGGGCAGTGGAGAAAGAGCCAAGGAAAATCGGCCAACCAGCAGTTTCGCAACGTCTACTTGAGATTTGACAATTTCTGGCTAGGTCGCGTGAAACAGCCCGACATTTTTCTAAAGGGTTGTTCAAGAAAAAAGGACTGTTAGATGAAAGATGAAATCTTTAATGGATTAGTGACATGTGCTTCTTTTCGTAAGATAATTTTGTTCCTCAATGGTGTGGTGAATTTAGGAAATGCTTTTTCGTTTGGCGAAATTTATGGATTGTATTTCTGTTTTGAGTTTATTTATTTTTATTCGATTGAAATATGTCATGTAGTCTTGTTCTTAAGATGGTGTGGTAAATTTAGGAATGTGCTTTAATTTGATATTTTCTATCGAGTTTACTGAACGAATTGAGTTCCGTGAATGTAGTACGTATAGATGTTTATGTATATATAGATATATGCATTTAATTTTAATTTTAATTTGATGAATTTTACTTTTTATACGTACTTTATCTTCGTGTTTTATGATATGGTCTTCGCGTTGCATTATGTCTAAAATAAACGAACGAGTTTTGCATTAATTTCACTAAAAAGTATTGGCGTAATTTTTACAAATATTATAGAATTTAATAGAATATATCTATATAAATCTATTTAACTTTAAACGAACGATCGTAGTCAAAAGAATTCAATTTGATAGCAATTCGTAATCAAACTTGTAATGAAGCTTTGCCAAACTAGGGTAATTGCAAAGGCCAATTTCGTATTTCTTTTTCTGCGCAAGAACAGAAACGTAGTCACGATAAGGATTTCTTACGCTCCCTATAACGTAGACTGGAAACGAAATCCGTGTTTCAACAGAAAGATTCAATAAAGACACGGAGCAGGTAATCTTGTTATGGAAAATCATGAAGCTCGCGACACTTAAGAGAACTTTTTTAGTAAAATAAAGGACAAGAGATAGAGGTATGCAATGAATTTCAGTAGCATAAATCGAATTCTAGTCTAGAAATATGATGTAAAACGACTTTTTGACTCGCATCGAGGAATTCGAATTGGATAATTAGGATGTTGCCATATATTCCATGCCCACGATATAAAACCCATATTCCCGAATACTTTTCTATTTCATCTTATTTATTTACTAATGAAATCGAACCACGGAATGATTAAATTAATATAAATAGCAAATAGTTAACAACAATTATTGTGAATTGTGCCTTTCTTATTTGGTTCTTTTTTTCTTCGGTGTTGCTATGAATTATAGAGAATTTAGGTATATGGATTTTTATACGAACTTTATTAAGAATTCCTTAAAAACAAGTCTGTTGGAATGAATATATAAAATGCAGTTTTCTAGTTAATTACGTAAGGGGTCTTATATCTATTATATAAGAAGTGATGGGAAAATTCGTAAGAGTCTCGCAAGTCTTAGATAACAAGTTCAAAGGGATTTGAGTAAGACATAGAATATATGTAAGAAGAGCGTAAGAGAGTAGTGCGGAAGAAAATAGGGAAGAGTCGTAAGAAGAAAGACGAATGCAAGCAAAGAGAGCAATATATCATCACAACGTGAAAGGAGTTTTCATTTTTTAATATTTTACAGAGATATGTTACAATATCTTTTTTTTTCTTAAAAAACATAAAAAATGAAAACTTAAGTAACCTTACCTAACTGTCAACTACTTGATAACTATCTGTTTAAAATGAAGATCAAAGATCAAGGATAAGTAAGACAATTTTCAATGAACAATCATTTCCCGCGTACCAATCTTCCATTTAATTTTCATTCGATCATCGAACAAAACCATAACTAAAATTCCATCACGCAAATCTTCACAGTAACATTATCAACGAGCGTACAAAGTTACGTTTCGCTTTAGTATCGAGTAATTCCGCGAATACGAACAAAAGTGGTCTGAAATATTCATTAATTCCGAAGTGACTGCTCTTCGAGCTTTACTTGGCCAAGATAGAAACTTATTAACGAGGCGGACGCGAGCGAATGAGAAACGATCGTTGCTCTTTAATTGGTCGACGTTTGTCCACGTTCGTGAAAGTTTCCGCGCGTCAAGTTTTCTAGAATCGATCCGAGGCTTGGAAAACGGAAAGGTTCATTTACTATGGGGCGGAGGGCAAGATAAAGCGGAAACTTTCCAACCTGATATTCGAAAGCTGTGCCCCCTTTTAATGTTATAGCCTCTTTGACACGTCGCATCGTGGAAAAGGAACTCTCTGCTCTTGCACTTTGTGCTGTCCTCCTTTATGCTTTTATCGGTAAAAATTATCCCTGACGAATTGCATTTTAAAGAGCAAACCTTTGACAAGCTTCAAAATTCAACTAACATCTGCAAATCGATGCCTCGTAAACCTGTGAATGTTAAAGCAAAATCACGTTTCGTTCGTTTCTCATTTGATTTCTTCTTTCCAGCCTTTGAACGTTTTAGAATCGTTTCTTCCAGCAAATTTATGAAGAACTTCGCCCTTTAATCCGCGAAAGCGTTTATTTTGATCAACCTTCGAATCGCGATGTCACATTTTCATACATTTACATCCGTTTATCGTAACTTTTTCGCTCGTAGTTTGGTAAGAAATCTGCCGCATTCTGCGTTTTACGATCGTACATCGTGTATCTTTGTTGCTCAAAGGATAGCATTTCAGATGGCACAAGGAAAGGAGAACTCCGCTCGCTCATTCTACGACAGAAGCAACAGTGTCATAATAATCGTAAGGTGTTAATTTTTTAGTAATATGTAATAATTCGATCGTGGATGTTTATGCTCATTGCTTGTGTCAATCATCGAGATAGATTTCTGCAATTTTCTACTGTAGGCGTTTCAGTCTCTACATGAACACAATGAAGCTTCTAGAGACGTGCAGGGCTTGCTCGATAGAAGCAACAAGGGACTGTTGACAGAACGTTGCTTACGCAACTTGGGTATTGCCCAAGAACTCGATTCACTCTAGTCATTATTAGAGAGTTGAAAATGCGTTTAGATTCATTTCGATGATCTGATCTTATATTTTTCGAGAAGATAGATTCTTAAAGTTTGCGAAAAGTTTGATAAAATTGGAGTAGCTGATAAAGTTTAAAATTGATACTGAAAATTTGTTGTTTTAAAATAATTCTAATTCCTCACATTTCTCCTGAAAATTGTAGATCTCTCTATTAATTGTTTCGTTTGATTATTGATTTTAATAATATAGTATCGGGAGGGGATACTACTTAATAATTAAATGATTAAATAATTAAATAATTAAATTTAAGAATATATGGGTTGATACAGATGTTGATTAGACAGGAAACGATGGTTATTTAACATGAACTAATCGCAAGAACGTACTATACTTTAGACAACACAATAATTAATTTGCAACTCTCGTCACAACGAATCCAACGCTCTCTCTCACGCGGAGCATACTCTCTCGACAAGGCAACTCGCACTCCCTGACTTCTCGATTCACATTCTCTGACTTCTCCAGTGACACTAACTGTGAATTTGTCTCTCTGCCTTAGCATCCCTTTTGTCCCTCTGTCTTAGTCTCACCACGCACTTGTTACGCAACTGTCTTAGGCCTTTTTTTCACGAAACTCTTCAGCTAAAGGATCGACGACACATTGATGGGCCTGTCGGCACCTCGGCTCGCAACAATGTTTATGGTTTACCCGATATTTTTAGGCCTTTTTATCCACGATACTACAATAATTGACAACCGATATAAATTTATTATTAGAATCGACACACAGTACGGAGTCGAATAAATATTGTACAATTTTTTAGACAATACGTTTTTTCACAATATAATTAGTCCTTTGAGATATAATAAATTTTATACAAAAATTTACTATAGAGGATCAGAAAGCAATCACAAAACTCTTACGTTAGTATCATTAATTTCCAATCCTTTACCTATATTTAAAGAACACCTGACTTTTAAACACCTGTCACTGATAATCGGGGATACATTGGTCCATTAACTGTTATTTTTCTTTGCTGTATTGTCATATACACGCAGATGATCGAGTCAAATGGAAATTCTATTAATTATTTGCCATAGTTTATTACAGTTTTCAGACAGAAAGCTGTAAGCTTCCTTTCCTTCTTTCACGTTTTTGTATCTCTCCACGAATTTATATCTCATTGTATCTGCCGTCTTTTTTCCGTGGACCTACATTTCTGCATCTTTTGCGTCCTTCTCGCGAATATTCATATTTTGCACGATTTCATATTTCCGCATTTAAACTGGGTTATTTTCCTTCCTATTCACGATACGGTTCGGAGGCATTCTTTCTGGCTATTGTTCTATCTAGAATGTTTTCGCGTGAACGTCAGGACCAGGCGATGTGAAAAGGATTTAAAGTTAATCCCTCTCGAGGAATTGCAAACCGTCCAGATATGAATTAAAGGTTCATTAAGAGAGAGAAAAGAAATAACTGAAACTTGGTGCTTGCTGATAATTATAACTTACACAAAGTTCCGTGGTGAATGCTTAGTCAGACGATATCGAATCAGAACTTCTAAACAATGATTACCTATATAATGATTTCGTAGTGGCAAAAATTTGAAAAATTTATTTTTCATCATCACCTTTTCCGCTAAAAAAATGGAAAGTTTTATATATATTGTCTCAATATCTCTCACAAAATTTAAGTTTTGGTTTAATTTAGTATCACGTTTACATTTAACTTGTATTTAATATTCGTCCTTCAAATTTTTTGTTCAATCATTTATCCTTTTTACCGAATCTTCTATTTAACATTTTTAATGTAATCATCCTATCAACGAAATTTCAACTAATTATAACAAAAATCGAATTAGTTATTTTGCTTAATTTTGGAACAATTGAGGAATTCTTAATATAAGGAGATTTTAAACTTTCCTGATTCTCAAATCTGGAAGATGACATAAATTATTTTTCCAGTACGCGTGGAATTATTCTACGGTGATGGTATAAATTTTCTCCTATCTTCGTGGATATCTTTTGCTAGAACTTCTATTATGCCAGTCGTAAAAAGAAGACTAGAAATTTCATTCTGGTACGAATTATGCAGTGAAAGGCTCTTATTTAAAGGTCTGACAATTACGATCCCTTGGAAATCTAGGATACCGAGGTCCTCTAGCATCTGCAGAATTCAGTCTATTGAAGATTAGTGGTGCACGTTTCGAGAAACTGAAGAACAACGTCGATAATTATTGGGAAAATTTGTCTGGAGACAATTTTCTTCCTGAAGAACCATAAAGATCCCCTATCCTTTTCATAAAAAGTTATTCTCCTTTGTAACAACGAACTTCTTTGTAATCGTATCAAGTCGCTGAAGTTGTTATTGTTCTCATTGAGTTACGATATTTACATGAATTTTGATAGACATATACATCTCTACTTTTTCTTGGTTTATCAATTAGGCGAAGAAATTTAATACGATAGATAATCTTAATTTTGTCTTTCTAAAAATAGTATTATTCCAAATTCTTTATTTTTAACTATAAGCACAATTGTATTACATCCTTGTAGCCTTTTATGAACCTTCTGGAATACCTTATGCATTAACCCTAATTGTATTCTCTTCGAAATTCTCTCTTGTAATCATAGAAAATTATTTAAATTTTAAGATAAGATACATTTTGTTAGCATTTTATAAGCGTTTTGAAATACTTTTGCAATTTAGAAAGATATTTCGATTTATAAAATAATTTCAAAGCGTCTAAAAAGAGAGAGGGTGATATCGATCTACAAACAGTGTCGGTTTCTAAAGATCTAAAACGTAGAGCCATTCAGGGTGGCCAAGTCTCGTGTAACAGAATTGAAAAGAATGTCAATAGTTGTTCACAAAATTTCCTCAAGTATGACCTAAAATCTGTATCGAGCTTGCATGCCGGTTACCGTATTCAGTGCTCGGCATTGTTCAGTTTCAAAAGCTTTCTTAGAAGTTTCCTTCTTCCCGGTATACGTAATCTATTAACTTGGCCTAAGGGACGATATTATGTAATGAGTCGAGACGAGGCGCATAAGCTGCATCGAAACTTCTGTTACGTTACCTTACCTTTAATAAATTGCAACGACGCGACCGTCTATGCATCTCGTGGATCAAATGCATAAACGTGCACGTAATATCCAGCAACCCAGATATTCCGAATGAATGCATACACTTGTAACGCAATTCTGTCCCTTAATTTGCAAGCAAGTGCGATACAAAACCAGATAAAAAGAGAAGAAAATGTACTTTTTGGAAAATATGCAGATTTATAGTTTCGACCGATTTTAATATTACCTATTACTAGATTTACATTTTTGCAATAGAAAGTGAAAGAGATGGAATTGTAATGGCATTCTGTTATCTGTATTATTTATTTTAATGAAGTGTACAGAGAAAAAAGGATATTCACGTTTATTTAATTATATTTTGAAACAAATATACGAATCTAAAATTTTGATTAATTTTATTAAATATAAATTTTATGAAAAATGAAAGAGATAATTTAAAAACCTAATTTCCAATTTCCAAATTGGATGTAATCAAACTCAATTTTATAATTTGTTTCGACATTCAAAATAAAAATGAGAAAAGTGATCAGTGGAAAAATTCATATTTTTACAAAAGTAAGCTTACGAAAATTTGATCGATCACTTGCGATAAAGCTTTTTACGTTTGCCATCAAATTTTGTTTTCCTCGCTTTTTCTGCACGTATAGTAATTTTATTCGTTCAAAAATATAGGAGTGTTTGAGCAAATCTACTTTTTCCACTAGATGAATAATGTACAGTCGTGAAAATGTCGAGAAAGATAAATGTTCTGTCGAATGTCATCATGCAAGATAAAAGGTAAAAAGTAAATATAATGAGGAAGAGAAATGGTCAATGAAGTAATGATTTATTCTTGTAGATTAGTTGCAGCGCGAGTCACGTTCGCTTTAGGAATTCGTCAAATCTTTGAGACAGCCCCGAGATGTCGTGGACTGTTCTTGCTCCATGAAATTACGATATCATTCACGTTGCTTGACGTCGGAATCTGTCTCGTTCAGAATCCACAAACGGATTGAAAATCGTTTCTGTCAGTCGTCCTGTGATATTTACGCTGTCTGTAATTTGATTATTATCTTATCGTGTTGCGTTCGTCAAATTGTTTAATATCTGGCTGTATAAATTAATCGGCTGATTTAATCGAATCAACTGTAGCATTAGCATTAATTTAACCTTTTATACGGTATTGGAAGATAAAAGAAAATGCAGAGATGAAATTGAATCTACTTATTACGTTAATGGTTTTTAGCATCGCATTGAATGAAAGTTAAACGATTTATGCTACTCTTTAAGTAGTAGTATATATTTTTTAGTGGAAGAAACACAGTAGGTTTTAATGCAAAATTGAATGAAAATTAATCAATTTAAGTTATTGTTTACGTAGGAGTATACATTTGCAAATGAGACAAACAGGTAGTATTATAATATATCCTCATTCCATGAAGATACAATTTAGATTGCGCGTTCTTCGTTTCCACATACAGCTTTCTCTAGAAAACAACACATTCTACAATATCTGCCACCATGTCGAATCCAAATAAACACACATAGGTAGTACGTGCATATACGCATAGTACGTGTATCGAACGCATACAAAGACTACCTACCCCTATAATAGTACGAGTGTTTCTGAATTTTCAATAGTAATTTCAGGCTAAGTGAAATTTTTGTTGGATGATTTTGTGGAAGATTTCCAAGTTAGAATCTGTAGTAAGAGTTGTTAAAGACATATTGAGAATTTTCTCTGTTTGGAAGAGAATTGGTTCAACCGAATAGTTTTTAATAGCGAGAAATTCTTTTGAATTCTTAATGAAATAAGTTTGTAATCTTCGGTTCTTCCTGTCTTGAAGATAATCGAGGGAGCTGATAGTTAAGTCTATCGTGTAAATCATTAAAGTTATGAGTTTAAATTGTAGAAGAGGGTTGTTAAATACTTCCTGCTTGCAACACAATTTCTCTGATCCAGACTTTAGTAGAGATCTTTTTTCAACTTTGTGAATCGTAATACTTCTCAGCATTATCAAATTTGATTAGGGCAGTTTCATGGAATCTTTTCATTTTTATTTCTCCGGGACTTCAAGACACATTTTAACAAATAGCTATCAAGTCTGTAAGTATGAAACCGGAATTTGCCCTAGCTATAGATAGCCCTAGCTCTCAATCAAGACTTAATAATTATAAAGGCCGACAAAGGAATGAACATATAATTAAAATTTGCAAATTATACGTCATCGCCAATAATTAGATTTACAAATTTAAATAAAAGAAATAAAAAATTGAAGACCTGGATGGATCTTTCTCGAGATAAAAAAACATTTTCATTTACTTCGTCAAGAGGAAAATTCTAGGACATACAGAACAGTTTGTCAGTGCAAACATTAATTTAAACTGCATGATCATTTAACATCGAATTGAATGGTTCACTCGATCGTTAGTATTTGCAGAATCCGACAATGAGTCAGACAGTTAATGAAGGTTGCAGAGGTCACGAGACGTAATCGACCAAACGACCATTCATTATTCATAGAAAACTTGTTGAAATCGATGTTTCTTTCACGAGCGCGTACCGCTCGTTATCAGGGAGAACAGAAGTCAGGAAAAACGTTGATATCAGTGGCAACGTGAATATACCCGAGGCGAATAAAGAATTAAACGAAAGGCCAGAGTTAGCAACGTTGAAATTATTGATGATCGCGAGACTTTCTATGCTTCACAGTGGCTTTCTTTGCTTTCCCCAACAGATGTATGTACATACATAGTGTGTTTCTGTATATATATAGAAATAAGATTATCGTTAGTGGTGAAACCCACACTTACACAAAGTTGCTTTACCTGAAAGCAAAACAAAAATACTACAACGGAATTTTCTATTTATTGCAACGAAATATTAATTAGTGCCTAGTTTCGTCCATTGAACTACTTAATTGAACATCAACTCGTATTATATAAGTAAAAAATTATGCAATAGTTTTCATCAGTCTTCATAAGTCTTCATATATTATATATCTCATGTCAAACATTTTTAATTATTAAAGATTGAGTGGTCAGTCAAGTTAATCAGTTAGTTAAGAGTGGTTAGTTAAACAAAATAGGAGATCAAAATAAATAATGCATCAAAGAAGCAAATATAATACACGTGAAATATAATTGCATGCAATGATTCAAGAAATTATTTCAATATTTAGCACAGAAAATTTTTATAAAGGTATAACGTGTTTTATAAGAGACCTTTTGAAATTTCATTACTATTGTAATGACACATGACTATCACATAAGTAGTCAATATAACAGATGGATGATATTCCTACGCTCGCATCTATTTAACATACGTAGCAACCAGAATTTACCTTGAATATTACCATCGCGCATTACGAATCGCCCTATGGCTGCGTAGTTACCATATTCACAACTCGATATTCCTTTCCTTGTGCCAATTTCAGCGCTGGTAAGTGAATTCGACAATGACAAGATCAGCTGTGAATCGAGATATGTAACGTTGTTAAATATCGCGTTTGATCATCGGGATGATAGGAGAATGACGTGCAAACATCATACGCATGTTAATCGGTCGACCATTTCGGCATGTTAGTTAAATTTCTCGCGTTAAAGTGATATATTCGATAAAGCCAAGTTGGACCAAAGTCTAAGTTTGTATCAAGTTGCTAGTACAATGGTTTGACGAAGTATTTCGCACAACATAAACGTGGAATGATACATCGGTCGTTTATTAAGGAGCCTGTCGCCTTGAGAAGGTTAGACTCACGAGGGTTGGATAACTGAATCGAGATTCCTGACAGTCGGCTCGAATTTTAATGATCTTCGTGTTACACGCGAGATGGTATGTGGGTTAGTGCGGAACGGTTTTAATTAGCTTTTGTTGATTCTGTTTGTTTATTCTGTTAGAAGAGATTGTAGACGATGGATAGTCAGAATCGTGGTCGATGAAATTTTATGAGAATTCTATGTTTTAGGAGAAAAGGATTTTATTCTTCGTGAGATTTTGGTTCGTTACACATTTTTGCTAATTTTTGCATAATTTCTTCACGATCTGTATAAATTGATAAAAAATTATGTACGTATCTCGCTGCTTTAAACATTTCGTTGACGTTAATGTGTAACATGAGAAACACTGTCTAGTCAAAAAGTTAATGCTCGTCTATAACTAGAGAATACTAGTATCTGTAGAATACACGCATGAATTAATAATGATTGTAAATTTGTATCTATAGAATATTTATTATTGTCTACGAATGATGAATGTTTTTATAATTCAATTCAAGATAAGATGAATAAAGCAAAAATTAAAAAATAAATCTTTTACAATTACGAAGGCGAAAAAATAAAAGTTCTTATAGATTTCGTTACACTTCGATCAAGAATGATTCATCGTGGAGGTCTTCCGGAAATAACATACGATTATTATACGCATATTTCATTTCCTCCGTGCTCTTGGTTTGTTCAGGAAGTTGAACTTTACACTCGTACGCGAGTTTATGCAATTTTAAGTACATATACGTTGACCTCTACCCATGTGACTTTTACGATTGCTTTATCAGTTACACTTTATATGTATTTTGCTTTATCCGTATAAGTATGTATATATACTATAAGTATGCATTACTATCCGTAGAGACGGTAATAACTGTTTATATAAGTAATAGGTTGTCCCAAAGAAACAAAATGTCTAATGCTATCAGTCCCTTTTTCTTCTTTCTTTTTTTTCTTGGTTACTGCGTATTATTATGATTATTTTGTTCCTCTATTATCCTTTTGGATACTCTTTTCATTTGTTGTGCGAGATAATTCACAGTTCGCGTGTATTAACTTTGGATCTAAGATGTTCTATAAATGTACTACTTTTCGTTAGAAAATTATGCTTCACGTAATGAAAAAACAAAGTTGATGTTACGTTTGATACTGTTGTCATCCCAGTTATTTACAACTGGTTACCTCTAAACTATAGAATATAAATAAGTTATAATAGAATAAGTTATATTTCTAAGTCTATATATTCGAATATATTTCACATAGTGTGTGTTACACTTAAAATTACATGTATATATTAAAATGATTCATATGTTAATTATCATTTTCGATAATACAAATTTACGATACAAGTCTTATAGTATCAAAAAGTTGCTCTACATCTTATTCGTCACGTGTCATAAATCCGATCGATTCTCCAAAATCCTGACAATGTGAATAAAATAGGTACACTCATCGAACAAGTCACCCTTCAGTGTATAATTGATCCCCCAAGTGACATAGATGGAACCTTTCGTGACCATTACAAATAGTTGAAACTCAAACAGAATATCTTGAAAAAAAATTTGTCACTTAATCCATATTCCTATTAAAACATGCTACAAATCAAAAATTCCAATCTCTGACAAAGTGTTTTTATACCCATTGGCTTTAAATTCATATTGTTATTCGTGTAACGAGATTATTAATTCCCCATTAACCACCATGAACGATTCTGGTTTAACAGTGGTAAGTTTCCGAGTGAAACACAATTCGTGGCGGACAACAGAAATATCTACAACTTGGTTACTCTTGAAAATGGAACATGCTCTTCGTGAAACTCAGTCGACGAAATACCCAAATGAAATTCTGCGGTTTGTTAGTCAGATTAATTGTTCTGCGTCTGTATGGCGTCCGGTGTGAACATCGAAACGAAGGGTACAGCTCGGTGTATCTCAAGTTCGACAACTATCCGTATATTCGTAATTTAATTACGTCGGGAGCAGATAAACGAATTGTTTATGTTTGTACGCCATTCTTCGTCGCAATATTAAGTTTTCTACGAGTTTGTACGGAAAACGTACACACCTGTTTGTCATTGCTAAACCCACACAGCGTTTCGTGGCACTTGAATTAATAGAATATTTCACGGTTTAATTGGATTCTTGCTATACGTTCTCTAAGTTCAAAGATAAGAGATTTTGTTGCTGCATTACGTTCAAAAATATTTTGATTTAAAAGAAATTTAATATCAAACACTCTTGTAGGATCTTATACTACAATTAATTTATTCACAATAAATGGGTTGCACACGCGTTGATTAAACAGAAAACGATGGTTGTTTAACGTGAACTAACTATACTATACTATACTAGACACTATAATTTAGTACTAGTACTATAATTTAGACGCTTAAATAGTTAATTTGCAACTCACGTCACCACGGATCCAGCGCGCGCTCTCTCTCTTCCTCCTCTCTTTCTCTCTCACGTGGATCACGCTCTCTTGACAACACAGTTCGCACTCTCACACTGCTCAACTAATACTGACTGTTGATTCGTCTTTCTCCCTTAGCATCCATTTGTCCTTTCGTCTTAGCCCCACCACACACGTATTCGGTAACCGCTCGTAACCAGGATTACGTAGGCCTTTTCCACAAAGCTATTCGATGGAAGGGCCGGCAATACATTGATTGGCCTGTCGGTACTTTGGCTTTGCCACGACATTGTTTATAGTTCACTCGATATTCCTGTTATTCTCTCTTAAGCCTTCCGTCCACGATACTACACTCTAGATTTTGCTTTTCAAATTAAAAAAATTAAATGGGTGTTGCGACCGTTCGCGGAGAGACGCGTTTCGTTTAGGACACTTACAGTTTATATAAGGTGTCGGTTTAAATAGTATCGGAAGTTACCACTAGAATGTTCGAGTTAGATCTTGTACAATGTGACTGATTTGGACGCGACCGTACAGAGAGTTTTCGACTGCGACTTAGAGATCGGTTAGAATGTTAGACTGCGACTTTACGATGCTTCTCAGTGAGTTCGTTGGACTGAGCGATCGTTGTAGACGTGTTAACTGATTTGACGACGAAGACGAACTAACTTGATAGTGACGATGCTGTGTCGGAGGTGAGCTAAGGAAGGGTATGTCTAACGCACGGAATCATCTGATTTGTTGATGACAGTTTTTGGTTGGAGAAGTGAGAGTAATAGAAATTGTTTCTATTGGTTAGTAAGACTATCGGTGGACTAGGAAGGGTATTAGCCGCTCTCGATGGAAAGTTGGGAGTAGGAGGCATCGCACGTGTGTTATAGTCAGTCTGCGAGTGTTTTCAAGAGTACGCAATAAGGATGTGCGGGCATCTGGCTGCCATCCGTACGCGATGTGAGGTCCGCATCAGGTAGAGAGTCGGCCGACGTAACAACGGGATTAATGGGATTTTAACGGTTTCCTCCTTCTATGAAAGTGTATACCAACCATAGTATTAGGATTAGTCAACGGGGAGTATTCTTCTGTCTCGAGAGAGAGAGGACTAAGGAAATTTACAAACGTTGTAACACACACTATGTGAAATATATTCGAATATATAGACTTAGAAATATAACTTATTCTATTATAACTTATTTATATTCTATAGTTTAAAGGTAACCAGTTGTAAATAACTGGAATGACAACAGTATCAAAACGTTGAAATACGTTTTCGATAGTGCGAACAACGGTATTCTCGACGATGTTCCTCGATCTTTGTCGTTTGTTTCGCATTACGACGCCGTTAATTTCCACCGGGCGGCCGGTCGCTAGAGTCGTAAGTCTTCTAGAGATATTTATGTAACGCCAAACTGCTTCCAAGTACCTATATTTCTCACCTACTGTTCTTCGTGATTCATCCGCGAGACAACCTTATCTGTTTCTTTTCGTGCGCACGATGTCACGAAAAATTAATGTTAACGATAATACAAATAATAACTGATAGACTATTGTTTTATTTATAATTACTTTGAAGGTTTATATATGTAGTTTGACAAGAGTAGAACGTTTAGACTTTTTTAATTAAATGAGTGGATAGAGAAATATGTTTAAGATAAGAAATAGGTTGCTTTATGGTGTGAATGACATGTGAAACTAATTTGTTGAAGTTATTTTAGAAATATGTTGAGAAACTAACGATTATAATTTATAATTGAGTAAGAGAAGTATAAATTATTTCAATTATATCAATATTGTAATAATATATTGTTGTATTCTATCTACTTGTATTTCATGTAACACGTTTGATAGTATAATTAATGTGTGGAACATTCATAAGCTTTCTGCTTAGTGTAGTGAATCTCTATTTTTTCCCAATCAATTAAAAAGAGTACGTAGTAATGTTCTACAAATACTGCAGCAACAAAATGACACTGCATTTTGAAAATTTAGATGTCATTATTAAAACATTACTCATAAAACCTCATTTCCAACGTGTATCGATATTACATTCTAATTATAATAATCAAAGTACCAATTCAATACATTTTGCATCGTAATCATATATCATTTCTATAAAAAAAAAAAACATAGAAAAAAGAACAGTAAACAAGTAATAATACAATATCGACATAACGTATATAAATTAATATCAAGTCAATTGTACATTAACTAAAAAATCGATTGAAAAATATCGAAGCTAGGGAGACTCAAAGACAATATATTCTTTCAGATCTTTTTGCCCCTAATCGTTTTAAGTTATTACCTCATCTTTCATAACGAAATTTCATCAACGATCTCAACAGAACGAATAGAATGAAAGGACAGGAAAATCGAGCTGATCTTCGAGACGGCCGTCACGAGGAAAATTACTCTTACCAATGGAATAAACTTCTCTTGGCGAATAAAAGATCTCGTCGGTAGTTGTTATTAGCTGAATGTTTCTGGACTATTTCCAACTCGGGATCAGTTTCGTTTGCAAGCCCAGACTTCTTGTTTCATCGGGGACCTGCTATCGGACCGTGACCTCCTCAACAAGTAATTATCTCAACTTTCCATCCCTCGATATCTCCTTTTCTATTCATCACCCTTCAATCGGCTTGGCCTCTACGTGCATCGCATTATTACGGAAAATCCAAGGAAACCGCGGAATGTTCAACAGAATGATATTGCGTGGAAGAATTTAACAAGGCCGATATGTTTCCCAGAACATCTTCTACCTCGCTGACTCCGTCTGAGAGGAAAGGTTAGCTCATTACCGAGGAAAATGGAGATCCCCAGGTAGAATTATTTAATATTTTCCTTTTACTTTCTGCATCGTTAGCGGAATCTATTCTAATTTGCCATTAGTTTTATTTGTCTGATATCTCATTGGATATTAAGTACAGAGTTTGGGAACCATCCTGTCATTTGTTATTCGTTTTATATTACGAGAAAATATTGTGTGTTTTATTCATTAGTGTTTTATTAATGTTTCGGTTCGTTGATACTTAGTCTTTAGATAAATATCATTATATTATTCCTTTGAATAAGTACTATTATACAATATATATTAATTATATGTACTAATGATATTTATTTTTTGTGCACATAATTTTATCACCTCGCGTTCTTAAATACCTACAATACAATTTCAAAGATTTTCCATAATTATGAAATGAATTTATGATACGATCTTGACGTTTTTAGCTCTCAAAGAACCTTGAATTTCGATGACGTAACTCCCATGATTCTTTCTTCAACTTACCCACTTCAATAGCAGAACCTTCGTGGCGCTCATTGAAAGAATTAAACGCTCGTTAGTAGCGAAATTGCTGTATTATTACAGAAATATGCTTGCATTAATTTTGAACGTACCCAAGACATCTCCGTGTTATAAAAATACCAAGAGAGCTCTGTCTTTCTTACAAAGAGCGTTTCTTACATTTATGCCCGTATATCAAGGATCACGCTATGGACTACGTTAAAGCCTATTTACCACTCTGAATTATATGATAAGTTATCACAATAAGTTATTATTAATAACAGAGCCATACTGCTCATTCTCGCAGCTATCGTACTAAACAATCCTCTTTCGAATAAGAATCTTTATTTACTAGTCGTTCACATCTGTCTCTAAATTACCGTAGTAAATATAAGCTACTGTAAGCATCTCTGAATCATTGAAAGTATCCCGACATTGTCAAGCAAGTCAGACCTTCATTTCAAAATTCGTTCAAAGTTACACCGTAGAAGATAAATGAGCCGTGATGTCGGAAGCTTGTGTTGGAAGTCGGAACAATTTTATAGCGAAACACAGTCAAAATTGGCGGACTCCGCGAGGAAGCATCCTGCTGGTGGAACACAAATAAGGGACGTACAATTCTGAAATGGAATACCGGCTGAAAAAGTATACGCGCTTGTTTAGCAGAGCATAAAATAATTTGTATCCGAGTAGGGGCTGAGGGTAGGTCATTTCTGACAAACAGCTGGATTCTTGTCAAAAAATAATAAAATAAGATATATTAATACCTCCTTAATTTTCTTTAAAAGTATGGCTTTTAATTTGAAATTTTGATCGTGTTATATTTTTATATTTCTTTTTTCATGGATATTTAATTTTTCTATTAGATATTCATTATCAGTGTCTGTTTTTCATATCCTGGTTTAATCTTTTAATAATTTTAGTGGTATTTTGTAATATCTATTCTCTCTGGTTTCTCCAAACTCAAAGTTAAATTTAAACTTAAACTTAAATTAAGAAGTGTTAAGTGTATAAAATTCTATTACAACTCACGATCTAAAATGCCAGCCATCTCCTCTCTTCACTTCAATTTCATCCACCTACTTGCGAAAAATTAAATCGAGTTTAAAGAGATACATGTATCGTTCCGTCTCCATTTTCTCAAATTGGGTCAAATCCACGAATTCTGAACAAATAGTTCATGAAAAAGGAAAGAAAAGATTCTAATTTATCGTGTTCCACGTAGCGTACTAACACGAGGCTGAATTTAAACGTGAATTCCAGTCAGCATGTTCGCGAAAACATCAGAAACGTTCATAAGTGAGGTAAATTGCCGGTGTTGAGCGAGGTTTAAGCTTGCACGAGGAATACAACTTAATTGCAGCTTCTTAAAAGCACCGTTTACCGAGATATTCGTGTTCACCCACGACAGAAGAAAAAGAAAGGGACGCGTACGTTCTTCCAGATGGTTCTAATTCCCCTCATCAAACTAGGAACGTAAGCATTTCAACGCAATCCTTGAACGTCCTAAAACCTACTTTCAGTAGTCTAAGCTTTATACTGTTCGTAAAACAGGTAAAAATATCCAACGTGAGAAACCAGTTTTAATATCTACGTAATTATCATTTGTGCTGAACTGTTTCTGATTTTAACGAAGATTGGAACTGAATATATTTTGTATGGTTATGATATGGCGGTTAACTTTAGTGTTTTGCAATTGTTTGAGACTAATCTGTGTAGTGCATTATTTTGGAAATGATTTAAAAACTGCTGATTTTATTTGTAATACTAAAAATAAGTTTAATATATATATAAGTACATTTGAAATTATAAATTGATGTTATTTTTTAATGATACTGTAAATAATATTTGTTAATCTACAATATTTAAAAATTTTTTAATGCTCTATTACTCATACTCTTCTAGTTAGTGATACTGATATTAACCGCACTGCCTGAAATCTATATGTTAGCCCATAGCCATAAAATTATATTAATAATGTTGATTTCTTATTTCGTTCACTTTATTGCTTTTTACCAATATCCACAGAATTGCCAATATATTAATATTATTTTTTTAATTGATCTGAGATACGTTACAGTCATTATTCATTATAATTATTTGAAATGATGGTAGTATGTCATCTCAACATCACCGAAATAAATCTTCTTCGTTTGACTTTGAAAACACCAGATGAATTACGTGAATAAATTGACGCAAAACATGAGTTTCAAAAGCAGAAGCTAAAAGTCAAATACGAGCTACGTAAACAAACTACCATACTTAACTTCAGACGATATTGCTATCTATAAAAAAACAAAACAGCGCTTTTCGTTTAGACATCGAACGAAAAATAGGTAGTATGAAGAAATTTCCCTCCCATCAGACTCCATAAGCAAACCTCTGAAACTTCAAAGATCAACAAATTTTTATTCAAACAAACAATAAATTACGCTGTTCCGTAGCGAAAAGAAGGCTGGTTAAACATTGAAAGATCGACACAGCTTTTCTCGCTCTAATCAGATACGGAACGAAAAGTAAGTAGTACGAACAAGAAATTCATTAGACTCCAAATTTCATAGATGAAGAAATTTTTACTCAAAATTTCCAATAATAAATAAAGTTCTTCGAATGACCAAACAAGCAGTAAATTAGCTTTTTTCGTAACGCGAAGGAGGCTGGTCAAAGACCAAAAGAACTCTTTCTTTTCAGGCCTTAAGCGTATTAGAGGATAGCGAACGTCTCGCCAAAGAGGCGTACAAAAAATGTCTTCGAAGCTGGAAATCCGATTTTCTAAAGGTCGCGAGATCAAAGTGGCGGGCTTCGTGTGCTTTCGTCGTATGCCAGCCACGAAATTTTCCAGCTGAACTTTTATCGAATTTCGTCGGTACCGTGACCGGTCTTACAACGGCAAAAGTTATCAGCAAAAAGGAAACGGGAGTCCTTTACGTAGAGGCATCTGCCGTGATTTTGAACATCCTCCAGGACCATCGTACATACGTGCCGGCACACATGCAACGTACAGTTTTTTGTGTGCAAGGCACACGTAATGGCGATATGATGTTTTAAGGGATATAGGTCAAGGATTCGTCGGATCCTTCATGCGAAGGCTCCGAGTCGGTTGTTCTATATCGAAAGTTAACCTAAATTTTCACCAGGTCTCGCGTCTTTTGTCCACCATAGAGATCCTGTTTATAAACGAAAAGCTTATTTCCAGGTCTTAGTCGCGAATCTACTTTTTCAAACGGGACAGATTATGATTCGCCCAGTTGCGCGTTACGTTCGAACTTATTACGAATTCAACTACTTTACGATGTAACGAAATATCGCGGGGAGATGCGATCGCGTTGAAGCACGTCAACGGGAGTCGTAAATTCCCGTTACGATTATAACAATCGACACCACGAACAGGTCGATTCCCTTATTTCTTGTGGGATAATAGGGGTGTTTGTTGTGTAATAAAACTGTAATCAACAGTTTTATAAGATTTATATTTTCAACAATTTATTACACTTAATATTGCGCCGTGTCGGAAGATATATTTGATAATTGTATACTTGCTAGTTGCTTCGTATAAGCAAGAAGTAGATTAAGTGAATGTCGCGTAGACCGTAGTGAGGCCTAAGTTTGCGGCAACGGTAGATGACTACGTCGAGATTGAAAGAACAATAGATTTGACTGATCTAAATGTGTAGCAATAATAGATGACCGCGCTGAGATGGAAAAAATAGTAGATGACTGCTCTAAGGATAAGACCGTTGACTCGACTACACGATGATTGGAAGAACAGAAGAAGACCCGTCTCGTACTATTAAGGAGGAAAGCTCGGTGTGGGTGTGCCTTTTTGAACTAAGAACGCGAATTCGTTGTTCACACTTTTCGGTAGAAAATTGGGGGCAACGATCCGCGATGCCCATTGGTTATAGCCAACGTTAATAAATAAAAATATGAGGAGAAAGTCTCCTGCAGATGTGACTCATGGGTGTCCTTGTCCATGTTGTTCGTGTTAACTGTTTTAAGGACCATTCATAAACCGGAAATACTTATATGAGTAGAGATTAAGCTAAAGAGATTCGGTTTATGATGGTTCCTTAGGTTTACCGCAGGTCAGTGTAACGATGCGTAGGCCTTGGCGGCAGGACTATGAGGGACGTCGCACGGACCATCTCACGCGACGTAACAGATACCGAATGACGAAATAGATTTTGTACATGATTTCTCTTTTTTTAATTTTAGGTTCTGTAAAATTTTTATTTCCGAGATTCCTCTTTTATTTTATTATTTGTTTAAATTTCTTTCCATTCCGTTAGTTATACTTTGAATTTAAATAAAATGGGAACGAAATTCTACGATATAATATATCTATACATAATCGTCCTAATATAATGTTACAGGGAACTACATACCCTGATCACGAAAATGAATAAAAGTAGAATATTTAAATAGGCGAAGAGTAGAATTTTATTAACGTAACGACTACTTCAAATAAAGGTCAGATCTATTATCGAGTAATCTTCATATTTCCTTGCCAGAAAGTGATCGGGTAACATAAATAACAAAGAACTACCACTTTTCATGAGTAACTGAAACAATCATGTTTTAAAAATAAATTGTTATTCGTGTAAAAGAACGATAAAAGAATACCAAAATTAATTCTTAGTTTGATCAATTGAATGGGCGAATTTCTATTTTCAGTGTTCTGAAATTTTAATACGCAGAAAGCATTTTGCTTCTCTTCGTTTCGGTGTATCGATTGAACGTCTTTTCTATTTCCATCGTCGAAGAACAGAGAAGGTTGTATTTATCGATAAGCGAATTAATTTACATAATGTCGGCCTTCAGGTTCTCAAGATACACAGCTTTGTTTCTGCATGAAAGAATTCGACGTAATCGTCGCGTGTCCTGTGAATTCCTGCCTATTTATTACTAGAATTTGTTTGGGATGATAACAATCCATCGGTTTTAAGCTCGTAACTTGGAACTTTCAATGTTTGTTTATTCAACAATCATGACTCTGATGATGTATCTCAACGTTTTCTTGTCTTCGTCCTTCATTGACCGTTGAATATACATAAGTGTGAACTTATATTAAATAAACTTTGAATAATTACATTTCTATATTTAAATTTCCGTGGTATATAAACTATTCAAAATTGTGATAACAGGCAATTATTAATTTCAGTTGGGGATAAAAATATTCGAACATGCTATATATAGCTATAAATAAAATCTAAATAAAATGTTTGATACAGCTATGATTTTTGTGCTCTGTATTTTAAATAAATATAGTATTAAAAAAATGTGATATATTATATTATCACGTAGCTTTCACAAGACAAAAATGCAATAACTTTCTATTCATTAAATATCCCTCTTCATATAATAAATAAAAAAAATAGAAAAACTTCGTTTCTTACACAACTCCTTCATAACAAGAATCTGTCTCTCTATTCGTTTGCTCTCTTCTCATTAAATCGATAATTCAAATTAATTAAATTATACGGTGATTAAAACGCTGCGATAAACTGATATAAAACAAAATTAGTTCACGATTCGCATTCCAATAACGTTCGCCCTCGTTTATCATTGAGACGGAAGTGAAATCGCGGCCAGTCTATCAAAAGAAAAAAAGCGTCAACCATTATTTCACCGGCTTTCCAATCGATCAGATTCCGACGGCGCATGCATCGATGGCTCGCTATCGTCGGTTTAACACGCGATTAAAAATCGTTATCCAGCATATGAATTAATTTACATAACGCAGCGCCCCGATTTGGCGACGTTTCGGAATAAATTTACAAAGCTATATGAAATTATGTAAATATCCGAGGAATTCCATTCCTTCTACCGACGGGAATAGTGTTTGTTTCGAGCTCTCCCTTTCTTTTCTCTTATTTCCAGAACTATCTCTCTCTCGCTCCTACCAACTTTTTCCCTGTCTTTTTCTCTGTCTATCACACTGTGCCGCTCTTTCTCTTCCTTTTCTCTTTTCTTTTCACTGTTTCTCTGTAATTCTTCGCCCCTTCTTCTATCAATCTCGAACCGCGAATAACAATATCGGAGCCACAACTACATTGTTGCTAATGTTTCTTTTCAGAATCGAGTTATGTAAATTCTGCAACATACATATCGGCCGTTAGAACCGTCACTGTTAATATACTCGGTGTGAGTATACACCAGCTTGGTGTGAGTATCGTCGTTTTGTGATTTCGTTTTGTCTCGTCTATCAAGTGAACATGATGTTGCGTATGTTACGTTTTAAACGAGCGTCGTCGTGCGCGCGCGCGCGCGCGCAAGGTGTGCGCGTTTCGAGACCGCTTTTCACGATCGATGTTCAAGCTGACGATCTTTCGAGGCTTCTACAGAGAGTGCTTTTCAAACTGTCGTTCGTTATCTCCATTGCATTTCTATTCGTTGCGAGAGTGAATTGGTTATATATGGTTACATATTAACATGCAGGATGGAATCATTTTTTTATTATGCTTCTGCGAGTTTGCGTTGATCGATTCACGAGCTTTGGATCATTTTTTGCGATACAAAACGATTTTATGTTATCTCCATATTATAGGTTGCTAAAATACTCTACAAGTATTTTCCTTTGATATATAATATTGAAGGCGACGTTATTTTCAAGTTTCAGGATGTATTCTCGTGACTTTGTTGTATTTAATCCTTAAATGATGTTATCGAGTCATAGATGACAAAGAATAGTTAAAATTAAATTTAAGCCGGTTACCTAATTTTGTAAAATTGTATAATTTTTAATTAAAAGTAATATTGATAATTTTTAATTATTATATATAACTTAATTAATATCTGTATAAAATGAAACTAAGTAGCCTAGTTCAGATCTAATTTGAACTATTATCATCATTTATGACTCAACATACAAGATAAGAGAATATGACGATTTTGTAGATTTTGGAAAACTTTTTCGCATAATTTAGACGAAATTGTTTCGAAATTTGGGCTACGATGATTTTGAATTCTGCAATAGTTTATATTTCGGATTTGGAACGTTTGGAATAGCTATTCACTGATACATTTATTAAGTATCGCGAGGCGCTCGACCATTCATTGCGTGTATGGTACATTCTTCACTCTCGAAACGAGTAGAATAAATCTTGCTACAAATTTTGAAACCCCCTGTATGTGTCCTTAACATGCTCAGTGTTTTGCAAACATGAATTTTGAAGCTTTGTTTAAGCTTTTATATTTGAAATAATAAATATTGATTTGAAATATTGATTTATTCGTTATAATACTGTTTATTTTGCGAATGGATTGCGAATACATTTCTAAATTTAAAAATTTGTTGACTATTATACGAAAACTATTAATTCAGTGACACTGAACGTGCTAAAGATAGAAAGTTTAATATCGTAAATTGGTTCTAACGTATTATTACTCGAAGATATTGAATTTAAATACTCACAGTTCCGATAAGTTTGTCTTCTTTTCGAATTTATTTCATTATTATTATTATCGATAAGTAAAACATTTTTCTCTGTAAACCTTTCTATAGAGTAAAAGATAACGATTTCTATACTTGATTTGTACTTTTATTGAAGTTCGAGTTATTCATTTTTTATTACGAATTTTTGAAGTAATTTACAAGATATCTTATTAATCTTCTCATTTGTCTAATTTCAATATTCTCTTTTTACAGTGAACTTAATGGAAGAACTAATAATAAGATATATAAACTGTTCAATTCCTATCATTTTAACAGCATCACTTTTAATTGATTATTTAGTAAATTTTTTCATTCCATTTTATTAAAAAAAATTTCATTCAAATCTATTATGGATCCGCATAGCATATTCGCGAGAAATGCTTCAAAGAAATTTTTGCTTGATGAAAGCTTGTGTGTTGCACTGCTGATTGTCGAGATATAGGCTATGGAAACACAGGTCTGCGTGATGCGAAAATATCTCGATATATAACACAGAATACCGCAGTTTATATTATTCCGATATTCACGTAAATATTAATAATCTCGAAGAGGCTAACTTGCGCCAATGAAACGTTTCCAGCGACGAAGGTGAGAAATGTTCCTTTGGCCCTCTACACATTATCACGTTCGGGATATTGTGCAGGGAGTTAAAAAACGGGAGTTCAGAAATTTGCAGATTTCGAGTGCCCGATGAGCTGAGCAAAGCTGATTTATTGTCGAATGTTTTATATAAAAATCATTCGCACAATTACCTTGAATTCCAGAATTGTAAGTTGTCCTTTTCCGTTGTTTATCTTTCCATGTTATTAGAATCGAGAAAAGAGTTCTGAAATAAAAAGAAACGTTAGATACATAATTTTCACTATTATCCAACGAAGAACCGACAAGTTGTGTCGAAACAGCTAATCTGAAAATTTTTAATGTCGATAACAATTTCTTCGCCAGGGACATGGAATATTAGAAGCCATCGATTTCCGAAATCACCTTTTTTAAATCTCTGCACTTATTGCTTCTAACTTGTGTGCTATTTTATTATTGTTGACCGACTCGCACGAATGTTTCTCACGTATGCGTCTTTGTGAAAGAACCTTAATTATTAAAGTCATTTACGTATAATATAACAAGTATATTAGCGTACACATCGAAGCATCGTCTATTTTAAATCGATCGAAGAAGATAAAAAAGTTAGACTGCGATCGATTCGTAAACTCGTGTAAGCTTACCTGTACGTTTCCCAAGTTTTTGGAAACACAATTCGACGGACCAGTCGCATTTTGTTTTATGTGTGCGTTCGTGTACCGTGCCAAGATCTCTTCGAGTTATCGATACGATTTGTTTTTCAGCTACTTCCATCGACATTGCCAAAAATCGTCCGACTTGCGACTATGGTGTCGTCGGTAAGCAATTCGGGATTTAGTTTCAAACTGACTATTTCGTTCCAGTGTACACGACACGCGCGTACACTTCGAGATTTTATTCTTTCTTTTCCTTCAATTTCTACAAATGTTTCATCTTCTCGTCTTCTGTTCGTTTCTACGTGTTGCATGAATACACGAGGATGAAACGCTGGGCACAATACTAAGCACGGTTAACTCGTATGGAAATTGCTCGAAACTTGTTAATTGTAGCAGCCACTTTTATTCTAGAAGAAAAAGTAGCAGAAATATAAAGCTACACATAGATAAATTAGAGTTTTATTAGAAATTTGTATATTATAATTAATTTGTTAGTGTGGAGTATAATCGACTGAACGATGAGGTACAGAGACGGATGATGCAGAATGCCAAAGGCGATTAAACGAATTTATATAACGTATAAATCACAACGAAATGAGACTACAATGAAATAACGAAAAAGTATGGATGCACAGAGAGTTATATTACGATCGGAAGATTTCAAGTAAAAGTATGCAAACACGTTAGCAAAATTTAAAGAGACGTGAATACGAGAAACAAAGCTTAGAGCTAACGAGCAGTTGACAAGCGAAACAAATAGACAGTAGGCGATAGAACTCATACGCGAAGCGTACGAGTGAGTTAGAGTACTGGAATTGCGAAGGGCGCGGATAAGGCCAACAATATTCGACTATGCAAATCGTAACGAAAGTTGCAGTCAGTTGGTGAACGCGCGGTTGAAAAATTTTGGTAAATACACTTTGCGGGGCACGCTGGTGACGCAAAAGTGACTGAACAAAGTGGCTGAACGTCGGACAGAGATAATTCAGAGCGCCTTTCTTGCTTTGACGTTTGACAACACAACTCGCGATCGACGTAAACACGGTCACACCTGTGTGCGTATGCTAGAGTTTAGGCACTACAAGACCACTGTCTTAGGAAAAAACGGCCTAGGCTCGAGGCCGTCAACAAGCGGTAGGCGACGAAAGTGGCGTTTGTTTGACATACCGTGCTAAAATTAGAAGTACCGGTACCTATATGCCGATGAGTCATCGGCTTACGAAAATAACTCCGAGCATTATCCTGTACTTAAATTACATGAATTAGATAATGCCCCAAGATTATGAATACCTATTATGAATAATAGGTATTTGTGGGTATAATCTTTTTATTATTTACAATATCTTGGCAACATATATAGCTGTTTGTCATTGTTAAATATCTGTGGTTTAGAGTTGAAATATCTTTTTCTTTTTCAAACTTTGACTTACATTTTTGTTATGAAGAATTCTGTATCTTAGAACATTAGTCAAGGTATTCGGCAAATAAAAGTAAGAGTAAAGTAATATACATTTCAGTAAACAATATATATTATTCCTAAATATTAAGTGGTTTAGCGTAAGGAGTTATACACACAACGATTTTCTAAAATTTTTGCTATCCGACTCCGAAAAAAGGAAGAAGAACGTGAAGTGAAGGTTATAGTCGAACATAACAAGTTTCGAACATTTTCCGTAGCACACACATACACAACAGTTTCGCAGGAAACGTCGAGTTCGTTCATTAATGCGGGGCCAAAAAGTAGATGTTAACACTAACAACTTCTATACTCTCTAAGCGCGACCTATTTTGATGCTGAATTTCACTTTTTCGAGCATTTACAGTGTATACATACATACATGTATATATACATACATATATATATATATACACAGACACATACGAAAGCTTTTTGAAAATTGTAATCGTTTAACAACCGAAGCTATATTACGAAAGAATCGCACATTTCCATTTTTGTACTAAAAAAGAAAAAAAAACAAAAAGAAAAAAAACGCGTTAAAAAAATATTCGGAAATAAAAATTTAATCAAGAACGATCTTGATTGCGATTTGCACTTCTTGTTACAAAGATAAAATCCATTTTAACGATTGCGCTTGTATTTTTCGCTGTGTGCTTTGCATCGTTGCACGTGCAAACACCAAGAAATCAAATGAAATCCGATTGAAACGCGGAGAACGGAAATCGAGGAAGAGAGAGAAAGAGATCTGCAATTTGCGTACTTTTCTTTAGGCAGATCGGTCTTTCGAGCAAAGATTCGACGCTACAGACGCGGCTGCGACGCAATCGAGGATGAAAGATCGTCGTTTGCGATTTTCATCGACGCGCTTGTGCATGGAAATCGAGACACGAGATCGTCGTATGGACGACGTGATGGCGCGCGCGAATTGCCGGAAGTTATAGTCTCGCGATGCAGAGCTGCAGCTGGAACGCATGGAGCACTGAGAAGATCCGCGCTCCACGGTAAAAGTTCTCGCGGAAGTTAGAAATGCAAATTCCTGGTAACCGCGCTGAAGCGGAATCCCGTTTTTAAGGGTGAGAGGAGCAGAAGGAGAAAGAATTTCTTGGAGTCTTTCGGCGAGCTAGACTCGTATCGATGAACGGCGTACATTATGCTTGAATGAATGTATGTAACTGTGGTGTATCATTGGATGTAATAAAGGAATTGTACAGAGATATTCGTGTCACGATCTGTTGAATCCAAAATGATCTGCTTTAACACTAGAATTACCAAATTTCATTTAATAACAAGAGAAAGATTATATAGGTTTTGGAAAAGTATTCAAGCGCTCTTTGGCAAAATTCCTATTCACTTATATTGAAATAGGTACATAGGTTTATTTTTATCATATTATTCTATAATTATGTATCAATGTTCGAGTATAGATTTACAAGTCAGGAATTCTGGTGTTAATGTTACGATACCTGTATTAAAGCCCAGTAAGTATTTTAGAAATATATATTTATTATTGTATATTATACTTGTAATCATTCATTAGCCTATTTAATAACATTTTTATGTTTCTTTGAATATTTAGTCGATTCTTTCGAAAAATGGAAGTTTGGTAATGAAATATTCAGCAGGTAGATACGCAGCAGAATATCAAGAATTACATTGTTTACTAAGATTTTCATATATTTATCCTTGTTACCAATTTCAACAGCATCTATTTTAACAATGGTATGTATATAAAGCGTTCAGGATTCTTTTTTATATTTTTTACTTCTTTTCTGAAATATTATTACCGTTATAAACGACCAAGTATTGCACGTAAAATTTCGAATCGTTATCAACTTTATTGAAATCACGGGAATTTGCATGTAATTTTTACATACTTTTGCATATTTTATTGCCATCATATTTTTGCAGTTATATTGTCTCTTTTCACTGTAGAATTATCCGCTACTATACACCTAAATTTATTCAAATATTTAAATCTTTAAACATAGACCAATTTTCAGTTCCATTCCTGTTCAGATTACGTTGACTTTTACGAGTATTACATTTTTGCCATACTTTGAACTATATTACTGCCCATTGTACTTGTCTTTTGTAAAAACATTTAGACATCTTAATTTGTTAATATTACGTTTTATTAAGAACAACACATATGTACCTTTTGCATAAACTCGGTCATTTTTATTCTTGCCTGCTATAACCATAGCTATATTATCTATAACTATACTACATATATATCTAATACTTAGAGTCTCCTAATACAATTTCCCAAGCAACTTCAATGAACTACTTATGCTAACCTCTGCATAATCCGAGCTTCACTGATCAATATCTATTATTTATTCCCTTCTAACTACACTTTTATCATAACTATAGTCCGTTTCCAGACTAAACCTATAACTTTACATCATTTTCATTCTCCTCAAACAATCATCGAACTTCAATTTTATCAAACATCAAATTACTTGAATCTATTTCTATATTTACAGTCCAAACTTTACCAATCATTATCTATCTATTATATCTAAACTTCGGATTTCTAGCAATTTATGGTAAATTTGAAAATGCAAAATACATACAGAATGTGTATACTGAAGTAAAAAATTTCAAGCATATAAAATATCGAAAGTAAAGCACTGGTTATAATTTCTACTGAGTAAAACGAATCCTTTACCTATTAAAAATATTTCGTTATATTGCATTTATATTATTACTTAAGAAATTACTTTATACTACATAAAGATATAATTCTACTCAATCTACTTACAATCGTGTCCCACCTCCGGATTATCTACAATGCTATTTCTATTCTTCTTAAAAAATTAACTTGTTTAACCAAGTAATTTTACATACACAATCCGAATCGATTTACAATCGGAACATCCGTTAAGCGGAACAAGGTGCATCGATGGAAACCGAGATTCGGGGCGGCCGTTATCGCCAATTCTTCCAGCGTGGAATAAAAATCGGTCGCTCGCAGGCTCGCGTGGCCGCGCTGATAGGAGCGTGTACGCGCGCTGCCCGAACTGATACGACGGAAAAGGGAGACACCTATTGTTCCGTCTTTTGTCCGCGAGATTTCGCGAGTCTTTTGTCCCGCGAATTGCGGCCTTATTGTTTGCAGGAAACGGGGGAAACCATTTGCGCCCTTATCGATGACGATTTAATACCCACCAACCCGTTATACCTATAATAATTATGCCAGAGTTATTTAGTATATTCCCAATATATTCCCATTATATTGTTCCAAGTTAAGTCGCTGGAGAGAGAACGTTGTTTTCCTTCGAGTCAACGTATTCATTTGCACGTCCACGTGGATATAACGGTACGGTGGTTCTGTGTACTTAAATTGGAATAAAAATGGAATATGCTAGAGTTCGAAGAGTGGATTGGAGTTTATGAATGTAAAAATTATAAGTGATTTTATTTAAAAACAGACAGGACTTAGATAACTGAAATTGAATAAAATTATTTCTTAATGAAAAAGAAATATTGAAATACATAATATAGATACATTAATAAAAACTGAACTACTATTGTTAAAAATCCATTAAAAATAAAATAAATAATCATATAAGTCTTGATCGTAGAATTAGTGCTAAACATTATAAAATATCTCCAATGTAGAACAGCTAAAATTGTGAATCTCCAGCATAATATCATGTATTCCCCAAAACCTTAATCTTACCCTCCATTTCCATTTCCTTCTCCTGTTCCACTCCAAAAGTTCCCTTTAACCTTCTCGTTTTAAAAGTATCAACCCCAAGGCAACATCTGATCCCTTCAGCTGTTCGTCTGTATCTTCGCGATTTCTATATATATACCACAGTTATTGCCCCTTGTATTTTAAACTTTCCCCATTTGAAAACATCCGGAGACCCAGTCTTTGTCTTGCAGATTTTGGGTCGCGGCAACCGATAAGCCGCGCTTGTTCTATTTCGTTTCGGACGCCGGCACCCAGCTCGAAACACGTCGTTGAAGCGCGAGAAGAAGCCTGCGTACCGCTGAGCAATTTCATCAGCGGTGGGTCAACCTTATCTCATATTTATGAGAGGTTTCGGGCTCCCGGAAAAGAAGGATATAAAATTAATTGTAAGGGCTGGACAAAAGTTAATATTGTAGGGATGACTGTCACGGGAAGTTGAACTATTATTTTATTCCATTCGCCTACACTCGCTGGCGAAGTACATTCTCTTGTCTTCACACAGGCATTCGCTACAAGCACACACACACATCCCTTTTGGCCTAAACCTACATGCCCCACAAGGACTGTACGTGGCCACCAGCCCCTCATCGTCTGCCGATCTTAAAAATAAACAGAAAACTATCGGCGGTCAGTTCCACCGATAACTCTGTTTCCTTAACTTATTTATAATGTAACGCTTATTCTGACTTATGCACTGACACTATAATATGTTGGAGACTTTACAAAAGCGAACTGCTTAGGTTGAAACAAATGAAGATATCAGCATGCAGGATAGTAAGTTTTACTGTACATGGTGTCTTGTAGTGGAGTAGAATATTACGCTCGTAAGTAGAAAGATATTTTATTTCAGGGTTACTTTTTTATATATTAATACGTCTTTTAGCGTCTTTAAGACAACATTGAACTTTTTAATTGGTATCCGTTACATTTTGAAACTATATACATTTCTCCTAATTGTCTGCTTGCATTTTGAATAGCGGTAGGAATAATTTAGACGTCCAATTTAAGTGGGACATTTTATGTATTGGGATGTGTGGAAGTTATATTCGTTTATGTATTTGAAAAAAGAAATCGGTTTTTTCTTCGATAGGATTTTTATTCGTTAACACTGTCTTTTAACTTATCGTGTTTTAACTTACTTACTTTCTCCTTATAGAATTATTCACACTTATTATCGAAAAATTAAAAAATGTATAGTATTACCAAGTAGAAGAACATTTTACAAATAATAAGAATATGCAGGGTATTTCACTTAACCTGATCATTTTAAGCATCTCGGTTATTTTGTATGATAGGCAAAAATATCATAGGAAGAAAATATTCGGTCCAAAGGGGTAAATGTGATGATAGACAAAAAATTTTTCTTTAGGTCACTTTTTTCGAGATCATCGGAATATTTTTAAATAGGACAAACCTATTTTCGTTACAACAGTCTTGTAGCTCATAAAAAACAAATTCAACAATGTGCAACATGTTGACCTTCGCGTAATCTTCAACGAGAAAATCATGTCTGTATGGGAAGAAGCTAAAGGTAAGATTCGTGTGTTTCAATGCGAAGGTGCCTAAAAAGGAGGAAGAAGGAAAAGATTCTTCGAATCTCTCAAACATTTACATTTTCTCAACAGACACATACATTATCTGAAAATATCTTATTTCGCTTAATAAAATTCCTTTCCATCTTCTATTGCTTTGAAACAAGAATTTACTCCAATTATATGAAACATCCTGTAGAATTAAGGTTCTTGCGTTTCGTAGAAATGCAGAAAGCTGCCCGTAAATGTAACAGGCAAAATATAGTGAGGGAACTTTCCGATCAACCTTATAATTCTTCGTTTTCGCTGCAAAGTAAGACGGAGGATTGGATCGAAATACGGAAAGGTGGAATTAAAACGGGACAGTCGGAGTTTATTTTTAGTTAGAAACGCTCGACGAAATTGGCAGTCTACACTTTCACCGATCGCGATTAAATATTGAACATAGCCGTGGGAAAGGCGCGGGGTGAGAAGGAGAGAGCTTATTTCGTAGAGTACCGTCGGCATCCAAGCCGAACAGTAAAAGCAAAAGACAGGTTATTTATAGGCGAAAAGTGTTTATCAAAGAGGAAATCTGTCGTCCGGTGGAATGGTTGAAATGGCACCTTGTCTAGATTTCCATTAAAACTTCTATTGTATCATATTATCTCATTTGGAATTAAAAAAGTTATGTCCACATTTTTAAAATAATACTGCATTTATTCATTTCTAAATTGTGGATGTTTCTGCATTTATGGAAAATTTACATGTACGTAATATGCAAAAATGTATATTGCATAAATAACATATTCAAAATAAAACATCGGTTATAATATTTAACGGATGAAACAAGCTTTACTCAGCTTCCACTTGTTTATTTATATTCGTAAAAATATTAATTTGCATAAACATCCGCTATTTGATATCTTATCTTTTTACCCTCGTATTTTATCTACTCTCTAATCACAAGAAATCTATTTATAAAAATTAAAAAAAAATTGAAAGTAATTTTAAAATTATTTTATAGTTTATTATATAAGAACATAAGAATCTATAATCAATTATAGTTTCTCTTTTCCCAAAATCAGACAAAATTCGGATTATGGAAGATTAACCTCGCGGATCAGCGAGGTATGTGATTAATTCAATTATGTTACGTGCACATTAATCCTCTTAGCCGAATGATTATGATCACTCACGTACTATAAGCTTATAATGTTTTGGTTGGTTTTAATTTCAATATATACGTATATTTTGAACATGTATATGTTTGATTCCAGTGGAAATTACATATTTGGTTCTGATTCGTTACAGTTAATACGTATTTTTGAATGCATACGTTAATTATGTTTTCGTTGCAAGAGAGTTTATTTGCCAAATTGATTCTGCGAAACGATGATAAAATGTTTTTTAGATGCTAGTAAAGCAATTTCAGTTAATGGAAGAATATCGATGGTCGAATGATGTTTTTCTTTGCCCGTCACAATTAAAGGTAATTAGAGAACAATTTGCTTTAATGCATCTTTTCATGTCAGATTGCAAAAGCAGCTTGAATTCTGCCAACGTACAGGTCACCAGATAATTGCCATTAATAAAAAGACTTTTTTTTTTTAGCTTGGTATTACGATATCGTTATCGCGAACAATACGTTGCGAATTAATATTCCATGCTTCGAATTTCATCATTAATGATTATCAGTGAAATAACAATCGATAATTAAACCGTGGAAATTTCATTCTTCGTTAATCTGACGGATATCTTCATTATTTAATAATTCCAAGTTAAACGCGTCTCTATTCTAAAACATCGTTCAATAATCCACAAGTAAAATTATCTTGAAAAATAAATCGATAATCCACTCGTCAGAACGTTTTTAATTCGCTATCCATATTACAACATATAAATTCAAACGAAGCAAACGCGAACCAAATGAAAGATACTTGCACACGGTTCTCATTAGTCTATCCAGCCAGCCGTCCATGTATTTCCGAGGTAGCCGAACACAGCATAATCTGAACGTAGCAGTTTCTAGGGAGGTAATTCACCAAATATTCGAAATCACAGTTAAATCCCAGGGAATACGAGTACCGGGCGAAATTAATAACGGGAGACCAAGTATGCCGCTAGCCGGTTGCTAGTGGTCGAGTCCAGCGTAAAGCTTTTAGCCTGGTAAATTTATTACGATCACGCTAACCCGAGATATGTGCGTGAGTGCACGCGCTTCTTCATCAGCTACACTCGACTAGGGAAATGCCTGAAATTTCTCCGCGGAGTGAAACAGTATTCAGGGGCGCACCGAGTCGATCATTTTCTTAAAATCAGCCCGTCACGCGAGCTTTCATGCTGTCGATCGTGATGCGTGCGAGTGTAGACCAAGGGCAAGGACAATCACCCTCCGCGGTTTCCAAGTATGTGTTCACCCAACTCCCTATCGGTTAGAGATTATCAGCGACCGTTCGTGGTATAGATGTGGAAGTTGGATGATTTTTTATTTCTGAATCGAAGAGTGTTTAGATGCAGTGAGAATTTTGGTTTTGGAAACACTGTACAATTGAATTTCTTATTTCTACACTTCTGATCCTAATAACATTATGTAAATTACAAAGTGTGCAGGAAAATGTTTGTCATGTTGTTTGTCACTTTATTATTGGCTAATAAACCCTCTATATAAAGAAGGGCTTGGGTTCGTAAACGCAAAGAGTGGTCGTTGGTTTGAATCTCAATAAACAGCCGAATTTTCAGCCGAATCTCTACAACTCCATTTATTCGTAGTTATATGAGTTTATTTGAGCGCGGTCTACTTTAGAACCTACCTGAAACTGTAGCTTCACCAGAGACACAAAATGATGCTTACTATACTTTTATTTCTTTATTTAAGCAATTCCAAATTTCATCGATATTAATGCTCACTTTTTGGTTGATGCATTTTTATTAGAAATTGGTTTGGATAAACTTAGTTTTAACGCGTCTACGTGCCATATCACATCTGCCGTTTCAGAGGTCAGTTACGTTAACAAGGCCTGTATTTATGTTTTTAAAGTTGTGGTATCAATTCTAGGCAGCGAAATAACCAGCATTTTTAGTTAATTTTAATATATCTCTTATTTTATTTTTTATTAAACCTGTAAAATTCCACATGTCTGTCACCATTAGATATCATATACTTCTTGTATCTTGCTGCAACTTAGACCACTTTATTTTAACAAACCTCCGCAAGCATTGTGCTCGACGTACAAGAATACTTGGAATCAAGTCTTGGTATCTCAATTTCCAATTATCCGGTCACCAATATTTGTCGAAGTGAAAGCATTCGATCCTTCAAAAGAGGCTGTCTCACCGATTCAACGGGTTTTAATCCTCTAGATGGATCCTCGTATACAAACGTTGTCGTTAAACGTGGCTCTGACCTTTTCAGAATGTCAGCGAACGTTATAGACGGTTAACAGGGTGTGGGTGTGGCGAAGAACGAGATGGGGGATAGAGCAAGAGGACAAATACTCGACCCCCTTTTCGCGCCGTGACTTGTATCCTCGACGGAATTGAAGTTATGATTATGAGCAGCGTGATGGCAAATTTTAAAGCTGCTTCTCGGACCAGATTTCGTCGAACGCGAGATATTGGATCCGTAGCGGAGCACGCGTTTAATAAAGCCTCCTGTGGATGAGATCAAGACGATTCGAGGGTTTCGATTTTTACAAGGTCGAGCATGTCTGTTCATTTATTTCTTGTTAACATTCTTTTCTATATAGACATTTTTTTCTGAGATTCTTTTTACTATCTTTTTAAATGCCTTGAGGTTCCTATTAGGTAGTAAATTAGAATTTTATAAGAGATAGAAGAGTATCTGTGTATCTGGAGGAGAAAAAGGGTAATTTAGATTATTCCGATTGTAGGAATGGGCATAATAGCATATCAAAGAGAGTTTGATGACTGGAGGATGTTTTATTTTCGGGTCACCTCGTGACGTTTCTTGCAGTTGTAAAGATAAGATAAAAATTGCGTGCGGATAAAAAGAAAGGAATCTCTGTAGCGTTGTATCGGGGAAATAAAGGCCATAAAAGTCAAAGAACGTTCAGAATATTAAAATGATATCTTATAGATCATGCAAGTAATTATGGAATTTATTTGACGTAATGCAAGTTTATTTCCATTTAAATCAACTATTCATAATCATGGTAGATACTGAATTAATCATATTGATCTCCTTAGCTCTTCTGGATATTATTAATCATCACCGTATGATTTTATTCTATTATACACGATTTCGCGCTTTATCCATGCATTATGTATTTAATACTCTATACGTTCTACAATATTCTTATCGGTATTACCTCTTATCGTCAGCAGTAGTAACCCATCGAATTTCCAAACTATTCCAGTAACCTTTAAGATAAGATCTACGTCATAAAACGAGTAATATATCCCTAGTACAATTTTACCCCTAAATTGTCACAATTACGCAACGATTCTTATCAAGGCAATCTCCAAGTCCATTCACAGGCTATCGGAAAATCAGAAACACCCTTATTAGCGATTTCACGGTACAATGTTCTTAGAATCGAATTTCTTTCGAGAACTATCGTAAACGGTGTTCGGTGTGCATTACTTCAAATCAATAACTCGGTAACACGACAGTCGGCTTGTCAATATAATAATGTTGACACATAACTAATTCGATGGGAGAAAAGCGGGGAGCACCGGTTTCGTGATCGATCTCTTGGTCACGAGAATGATTCGTTCCGCCTGTGGGTAGATGGAAACCGCCGCTTTAATTACTCTTGCCGGTATCTTGTTCCATGCCCAGCAACGTTTTCATCGTACGATATTGTAGAAAAAAATATATACGGAAGAAAGGTAAAAAATAGCGAAGAGAATAAAGAAAAAAGTAGCCAGTGGCAGAAGCAATCGATAGCTGCGCCACGATAAAGCACCACTACCAACCACCTTCGTATTCCGCGGCAAATGGAAATTCTGCTGCGCGGAAATCGATATTTAATAGACGCTGCTACAAATTGAAGCGAATCACTCGTAATCGCGATTTAATCGCGTCTAATATCTATAATACCGTTCTCGACATTGTCGATAATTCGAGCATGGTGTCATTCGAACGATGATTACTAATATCCTTCTATCTTCCCCCTAATTCATTAAATTCTTTGCGTTTGTGTCGTATTATCGCGATATTAAATATTCAGCGGCTAACATTAAGTGATATTAATCTGTTTTATAAATTCTTTATCGATACGTATTTATCATTCAACATTATCGAGATTTTGAAAAAATTTTGATAAATCGGAATCTTATCAGAATCGTAATATCGTTGAGACACGTTTCACCTAAGTTTATATTTCCCCGCAACGAAAAAATTTAAATTAACAGAACGACCGTTTCAATGCCTCGCTAAAATTGCTTCCGTACATCGTCGTTAATGGAATTTCTGCTCAAGCAGATCGATTATTAACCATTAATAGGTCATACTCGATTTCCAGGGAATGAATTGAATGTCGGAATTTTCATCTCACTATGTCTTCGATCGCTATTCTATCTACTCTGCTAAACAATTTTAATAACATTCGAAAATTAATTATATGTAAAATTCCATTTAGTGAAAAGTTTCAATAGCGAAAAGAGAGAAAACAAAACACCGACTGCCCTGTACCTTCAACTCTTTTAAAGTTTAACCTTGTTGTAGCTTTTGGATCATTTTTTAAAAAATTACAAATTTTTTGCCCGCCTTATCGTTCTGTTCTTTCGTTAAAAATTTCTTAATTTCGTGTCTTGCGTTAAAACTTCTTTTATCTCAAAATTAACAAAAAACAGGGACACAATTGAGTCGAAATAAGCCAGGAAGATTTTATTACAGTTAAAAAGTTTATAATGTTTATACTAATTATCGTTAAAATAAAATAATGACTAAAGTAAAGTAGAATTTTAATGTTGTTCTTGATGACGAAGATGTCTGATTTAATAAGAGACGTCGTAAGAATTAACGCGATTATAATCGTGCTTGTCGATTAAATGCTATCAAGGCAGATGCGTGTTTTGATCATAAACAGTCGTGACTACTAGCTATCTACGTTCGACCTCATATTACGCGTTTCGAACGATTTCTTCTAAATCATCAAAATGCTTAAGCGTTGCGAGCATGGCAGGCGTACTTCTCGATTACGCAATTGATAAATACATGGTATCGATTTTCATCAGCAAGCTATTCAAATAGATTAAGAGCCTTTATGTAGGGCAACAGTTGCGGCTGCTCGAAACACTTTCCACGTATCAAATAATTGGTTTTTATACGAGAGCGCTTGCATATATATATGTTATTCTTGTTTCTTTTCTTTTTTTTTTTTTTTTAGTTTAATATATCTCAACATATATAAGAAGAAAAGCAATGAATTGTAATGTAAAATAGAATTTTATTAACTATATAGTATATATCATAATTTATTCATTATTCATATTTTCATGTTTGGAATATTTTATATTCAATTACATTCTTCGGACTAGTCAATACTACAATTGCATATTATTATTATATTTATTGTATATTTTATATGCTTTATATGAATTGTTAACCTTTTAACTAACCTTTTGTTTTAATTAACCTTTTGTGACGAATGATACATAAATATTAAAGAATAATTGGAAGTTTTAATTTGAAAGAAATTGTAGATGAGAATATTTTATGATAAATGAGCAGCAGTGTTCGCTGCTTCGTATTTTCTAAGCTACGTTTTCAGAAACTTCATTTCTGTAATTTATTAAAATTCATTCAAATAGGTATCTTATATTATTATATACGTTACATATTACTTATGTCGTTCTTACCTTTTTTTAAAATTTTTCATGCAAAGAATGTAGCCATCGGAATAGTTGGTAATCGGAATACGTATACCTTAACATAAAATATTAAGATGATTTGTTTCCAATGGATCACCCCATACACTAAGAACAATCATCAAGTGCATCGATGGGTTCATCAAAATGGACTGACAGCTGCGCAAACAGAGACGAGTAAATAACTTAAAAATTCTTACGTGCGCTCTAACGAGGCCTATCACGCAACTCACAGCGTTGTCTGACCATTATCAGGTCATAACTACTGCGCGAGCTTCGTTGCCTCGTCTGATATGATCGGTCCGCAACCGCTGACAATGGCCCGGCCTCTATTCTCTGTTCTTTTCACAGTCGCATCGATGTAGGTCATGGTAACATTATATTCAGGTTTTTTACAGTGCAACCAGTGAATTGCTACCAGCTTTGCAGTTCTATTGCCATTTTCTTTTTCCATCCGTCCTAATATTCTTTCTTGTTTTCTCACCCTCTGTCTCCCACTTTCTTTCTTCTCTCTTCTTCACTACGTTTCTTCACTTTCATTTTTCTTCTTTTACTTTAAACTTTAATCTGTCCCTCTCCCTCTGTTTCCATCCTCTTTGTGTTTCATCCATTCTTTGCCATCTTTCTTTCTCTATTATACATTGCACTCTCTTTTCTAGCTTTGTCCTTCGCTTGATATTCCTCCTCTTCCTCTCTACTCTTTGCCCCAAATCCTCCTTTTTTCTTCTTATCCTTTAGAATGCTCTTCTCCTATATCTTTTTTACTTCCTATCTTATCCTTACTTTTTTTTTCTTTTTCTTAATCCTTTTGAAGTATTTGATATTTGTTTCTATGGTGTTCTGTCCTTGTTTGTCGAGGCATTATAGCACTTCTGTATTAGTTAATAGCTAACTTTTAATAAAAAAATAATCTAATACTTTGCAAATATCTCAAAATTGACGATTTCTTTGTATCATTGTCAAATTTTCGCTGTTATTGCAAACATTTCACATTAGCGTTGAAAATATTTTCTAAAGCAAAGGGATAATTTCCCGCTCTTTTATAAAATCTCCTTACAACAGCCATCAAACAATTTATCATGATTCAACTTTCAGCTATTAATACTTAATACCACAAAACACCAATCTTTCAATGAGCCTTCTATGCCGAAGTAGCAGCCAAGCCTTATTCTTCACTCAGGATGTAATCAAGGGAATCAATCTACGATATTTGGGTTGAAGCACTTTTTCAGCTCGTGAACGAAGGACCGACAACGTCGTTGAACACGTTGGAAGGTTCGAGGAAAGGATGGAGAGTTAATTTCGGCCACGATCCTCGTCTCAGCGGCCATTGTAAGCTGGTTGAATCATCAGTCAGATCATAGCGAAGAAAATTATTCGCGGCTTGCAGACCTATTGTTCGCAGAAATTGATCCTTTTGAAACATGAACCGAGGATCTAACGTATTGTTCGCGACAGTCTTTTATGAGACACATCTGTCCGCGGCGTCGGAAATTATTTGCATTTTCGACGAGTATTGTTCGAAGAATTTAATGTTCGTATCGTTCATATTCGCGTGCACCGTCGTCCGAAGCTACTCGAACTTCAGTATTTTTTTTAAATATTATGCGATTTAATTTATTATTATAAGACTATTTAATTTATTTTATTATTATTATAAGATATTATTGTTGTAAGAATATTTGCATAATAATAGGAAATTATTGCAATACACATGCACATCGCAAATTTGTTTAGATCGTTTCACTATCTGCACTCTCAAATGAATTTGTCTCTGCTTTGACAATTATGGTGTTCTTGCAACTATATCGATACACTAAGTTGCTTAGATTGGACTACTAAGTCATACAAACCGAATTGGGCTATTTTTAATAATCGATAATTAAACATGTAAGTGAATTAATAAATTAATAAATGTAATAAAGAACGTTATTAGATGGCACAGAAACAAATACAAATATAATATAACAGTATAACATAAAAATAAGTATAAATCAAGGAATAAGTAATGAAATCTGCAAACTTTTCTATAAAAAATGGAAAAATGAAATTTCTTTAGATTCGAGGAATCGCAAATAATGAAGTACTGTTGCTGTAACAATAAAATAGTCTAATGGATAAAAGAAACGAATGCAAATTAAAACACCTGCTTTATTGTAAATATATCCTTTATATTCAAGAATTCTTTATCTAAAAAATATAATAAAATGAATCTGTTTCTTCTGATATTCATTAATATCATCTTCAATTGTCTTCTTTCGATTATTAAATTAATTAGCTCCTTTTCTTCTGTTTCAGCGATCACTCGATAAGCAATCGCGTGGATCGACGAGGTCATCCAACGCACTGTGAGTGCGGCGAAGTGACCAGACCCTTATGACGACGCGAGGAAACGGCCGAGAGTGCTCTGGCCACGTCGCAGTCCGACTTTTAGGCCTATTCCACTCACTTCCACGTCCCGCCCTCGGCCGTTTCAACCTCTTCAAAAAACAACCCCTTGCCATCTTTCCAACTCATCGCACCTTGTACGTAACACACCTGATCCTTCCCTTCCACTAGCATTCCATTACACCTGTACACGTATAATACACATGTACAAAATGACACGTGCTGCACCGTGTAAGGAGCGGAGCAAGCCAACCTATAAAGAGAAAGGAAACGATCCTTCGAACGATGGGAATGGAATTTTTACCATCTTTTTTTGCAACAAGAAAGTTAATCTCTGTCAAGGTATCTGTTAAGGATCTCGATGCAGGTAATTCGCCATTTAATTCTTCATTCTGATGAAAATTAGGTGTGAACGAAGATGGAGAAGGAAACGTTTGTAAAATGTGCACTCGATAGAATTCAATTGAATTATTGATTTTCTTTGTGTATATAATATTGCTAATTTATCATGGAAATTATTTTCAAAGCTGTTGGAAATTATTTGGAAATTGTTATTTAAGGAAGAAATCATACATGAAATATAGGTTTGCGTAAAACATAGCGATATAAGTAGATAAAGATATCTGTAAGTGAGAAGGATTTGATTCTGGGGTGCGATGAAGATCGAAAATAGGATAAAATTCATCAGTTGTATCTCAGGAACAATAAATAGATAACTTGAACATGCCCTAAAGTGTCTTAACTTTTACTGGGGGAGAAAACGTTCTTCCTTTCCTTCGGATTTCAACTTAGAGGAATCGTAGAAAATTGAAGGGGAACGAAAGACAACCGTAGAATGCTTTCTGACTCTCTAGATATATTCGAGTTAATTTAGTAATGAAACGAGACTCAAATAAATCAATTTCTATTAGAAATTTTATGCAGGTTACCTCTTGCTGATGTTCTGTACATATTAACGTTTCTAATCCTACACCTAACCTTTCATATATCCGTAATAAAAGAGGTTCCAATTTTCTTTTTAAATAAAAAAATTCATCTACACAGCGATTTGTAGAGATTCTTGTCATCGTTTCATCTTCAACTTTTAAGGATGAAAGATCAAAACACATTCTAATCTTCGCAAGTAAGAGACAGCTACTTTTCCTATATTTTACATAACGCAAAACTTCTATAAATTTCTCTCTTCCGAAGCAGAGCTGAAAAGACAATAAAAAAGCGTACAGAAACTTCTGCATATTACTACACTTCCATTAACCATTAAGCCAAAGCGTCGAAGCATTATAGCTTGGAACGAAAGCCGAATTTCCATAAATTTAGGAAGTTTCACAGGCAATAACTGTTTCGTGTGCCATTTTACAAGCGTGCTGTTGCGTGGCTTTTATCGTACAACATTGTGAACACGTTGTTATTGCTCGAATCAAAACTGCGACAGGAAGATTCGGGCAGTAATTACCTTCGATGTTTGGAAACGAGCCGGAAGTTACACGATAATCGAGTGTCGTTGTGTCGTGATATTACGAGATTGACATACTTTTAAAAAGAACTGTAAATAGCAAACGTATAATAGTGTAACTTGATTAAGGAAAGTCGTCGCAAACTTATTCAAATTTTATCTTTTTTTATCTTTTCTTTCACGATAAAAAGTTAATCGTGTGCGAGCTTCTTCTAATATTTATTTACGTTAGTATTTTAATATTTATGTTTCAATTGTATCAATTGGAGAAAGAAGAATTTTCGAATCAAATTATTTTTTATGATTCTATTTCCATAGAACGGTCATTCGTTAATTGTTTTTGAATACGAATTTTATATTATATATATTTAATAGTAAATTTCCTCGATGAAGTGAAACAGTTGATTACTGGTGATTGTCATTTTAATTTATCGATGCATTAGATGATCATTAAGGTATAATTACTTTGCACATTCAATCGTACGAAATTGAATTTTTCGGTAATTACTAGTTGAATTAAAATGACACGATGCACGATAATGGACATGTTTATCGAATGAATGCGACGACAACGATGTTAATTTAATTTCCCATTATCGATGTTTGTTTCCAGTTAAAAGTTACATTCGCACGTGTAATAGGTGTACTCGTGTGTTTCGATGAAAAGGGTGTTGAAAAGGTTCTTCAATGAAAATATGTTAAAAAAGAATCGTTGGATCGTTTCCTTCTAAAGAAAAGAGAATATAAAATTGACAAAATAAATTATCCTGAAACTATTAAATTAGGAGTTAGGTGAGATAATGTAAAACGGCAATAGTAAAATGCATAACTGCCTGAATAGTCGGACGAAAGAAAAACGATCGAGGAGTTGAATGAAAATTATCATAAAATTTATTTTTTATTACGTCGCAAGTGGCTGTTGTTGAAGCTACGGTCGATCTAACTTATAGCACCATTTTTCCTAGAAAACTTCCGCCGTTCATAAACTTCGTTTCATACTTATTTGAAATTTATGTGGAACGTTGAAATCTTATAAAATTTCACCTGAATGGGAATCAGAATTGTGTTTTTAATATTTGATATTACTAAGTGAATATTAAGTAAACCAAACTTTATCTTTATCGAAACAAAAATTCTTTTAATTCGCTGAATTTTTATTTGTTTCATGGAGAGAAAAATTTTATGCCAAGTTTTGTAAACTTGTAAATTTTCAAAAACTCAATATAATAATCAAAGTAAGAAGTTGACGACAGGGATCCAAATTATAATTTATTTAAACAATTTTTCTTTCGCTGTTTGCTAACTTAAAGATTTAATGATTTTACAAAATTGATGTTTCAAAGAAAAATTTTTAAATGTACCACAAGAAATTTACTTTTTATTAAGAGGAATTACGATTTACGTAAGAAATTATATACGTACCTATAAAATTTCTGCACCAGTTAACGATTCATTGTTTACCCAATTCTTTTATTTTCCTAGAGGAAAGGAGAAAAAAGGAATTGCTACTCGGTTGAAAAAATTTACTAATTGGCTAAAGACTTATAAAGGAAGTCGGGTAACCAAAAACGCTGAATTTCTTGAAATATTGCAAATCGATAGCAAATATTCTTTAAAATAGCTTAAATGTTCTATATGAGTTTTACATAAAATTATAACGAAATTAATAATGATTTCTTAAAAGTTTCATTTAAAGAAATTTTACGATATGTATAAATATCATTTTGTCACATCAAAAAATATATGCTATGTATAATAAATATATGAAATCTAATTTATTACTATAATTCTTTGATAATTTTAGCTATCGAGGTCTCGACTTTTAGCACAAGCTGCAAAGTTTAAAAAAGAAATAACAATTTTCGAGTTACGGAAGTTGTCTTGTAAGAACGGTGGTCAGCACTTCCGGTGGCCTAAACTAGATTCTAAGAGCACAAGTTGCAAAAAAGCATACGTCCGGTCTCCACCTTTTAGGGATTATGTTCATTTGCATATTACGTGGCGGGCTTTTGGTTGTATACGTGTGGACGGTTGCCAAAATGCACGAGGCACCGGGTAAGTTCGCGCTTCCGCTCGAGATTGTCGATACCGCAATTCACGACAGCGAGAAAGGAAAAAAGAGCTGGTCGTTTCGTTACTTCTGGCAATATCGGTGATGGACAGGCGAATCTGCATTTATCTAATAGCGGAAAGACATTTCATCGTGAGATGCACCAATTACATTATGATTTCGAACAGTGTACACGATTTTTGTTTTTCGCTTAATCGTGTAGAATTTGAATCGTACAAAGAAATTTGAAGTGAACTTTGTTAATGACGGACGAAATTTAACACGACGATAAAATTTTAAACGTTCATATTGTGTAGAAAAGAAGCTGTAAAAGAAGGGCTGATTAGTCAGAGAATCGAATTAGGTTTCGGAAATAAATTATAAAATTATTCTAACGCTTCTTTATTCCGGTGATATAAAAATACTCTTTCTGTCTTTGGAAAAATTTCTTAATAATTTTCTATTTAAGATACGTAGCACGTGATAATTTTCGAGGAATCACTTCAAAGTTTTTATTCGAATCAACTTATTGCTACGTATGCTTTATAAATTTTGAAGGCTTTAGTCTTAAATTAAGTTGATGTTTGATAATTCTTTTAATATAATAAAAAAAGATATTTTCTACGTAATTTTTCCAATAAATAAAAATATTTTTTATAATATTTCTGTTGGAATACACGTGAGAAAAATATACGACCTACTATAAAATTAAATTGAAGTGCATCCTTGTTCATATCTCGACTCCTAAAAATCTTGACGAAGAGATTCTTTGAAGTATTTCCAATGAACATAATTATGAATAGAGTCAAAGAATTGCTTGGCAATTTTGTGCCAAGACGTCACAGATTTTGCACTACTGCTATTTTCGAAATATATTTCCCCAGTTTGCGATGGTACCTCATATTCGACTTAAATCATAATAAATAAAAATAGATTTATACGAGAAACGTAAAAGCAAATTGGAAGATTCTTCTTCTTGTTTTATTAAACTAATTTTAATTATTTATAAAGTGCGATAACTTGTTATTTTTATTAGCAGAAAATTGTTATTGTTTGTTTGTTGCTGTACACAGAGTTGTGTTCGATAGATCAAAACATTACACGAGGTACAAAAGCATTCTCATTTTTCAATTCGCTAAATGGGAATCTGAACAAGTTTCTGTTTCAACTGAAGATTGCTTCGGTAAAACAAGTATGACATTTGTTACATTCAGAGATAAAAACTCTACTTTATAAAAGCTGTACACAAGTTACAAAATTGCCAAACTAACAAAATGCTTATTTTTAAATACGCAATTTGATAGATTGATCATTAAAGATAACAATTAACGAAATTAAATCATCAAATCTATTCTAATGATAACCGAATAGTTTGTAAAACTGCTTGATCTTTAAAAATGTTCTACCATTAAAGAATCTTCTGAAACATTGAATGGAAAGATATAAATATTAAAAGGAAACATTTTTCACGATTCTTTTAAATTCTGCAATTCGACTGGACTCAAACATTTCCTGTGGAAGTTTCAAATTTTCGAATCTGGGCGCACTTGGAAATTCCGAACATCGAGGTGGTCGTTTTCGCGACACGAATTTTTCCGTAAAACTCTGTCTCGGTGGTCCTGTTCCTCCGAATATGTAAATAAGTCAGCTTCCATGGGCAAAAATTTCAGCACACGTCCATGGACGCGTGAATTAATGTGCGGACGGGCCAAGAAAATGACCACGCACTCGTGATCGGACTTCCGCCGGTTTAAAGCCGCTCACGTATGAGCAGTAATACAAAGTCAAAAGTACAACAAAGATGGATCATGTGACGAGAGTTTCCAGTTGGTTCGAAGCGATAGAAACCATTGCTTGCGATGGTAGTTCGACTTTTGGAGAACGAAACTTCGTTAAATCCGGTAGACTACACGAAGATGGAGATAACGTGCAGTTTATCAAACTTTTATACGGTGTACGTAGTACTTATTATAAAAGAGAAGTAGCGTAAAGTATTCTTGATACGTAAGTTAAAATGAATGAAAACTGCTTGTGTTAAAGTTTTCGTGTCAAGTGATTTAAACATTCAATTTTCCACGTGTATTAATGTGCTTGGATAAAGATTGATGTTTCCTTGCCGTGTTTATTTCTTCCTCTTATTTACCGATATACTTTTTATTTCTTTTCTTTCGAAAGCGAGACGATTAAACGTAACGATAGATCACTTATTTCTAAGAGGTGCTTGAATTTTTGTCGAAAGGATAAGATGTACGATACTGTGTCATGAAAATAAAAGTTCATAGCAATTGGCAAAAATATTGAAGTGAATTCAGCGAACTAAGATTAAACAAAATTAAGGAACTACGCCTCTGACTAAATAAGATTAATATGAAATTAGAAAAAGCCTTTAACAAACGCATAAATCATCAATACTAAGCTAAGATAAGAGAACAAGCAAATCGACTAAAATAAAATTTATATGTCTCAAAATCCTTATTTCGACAAATCACAAATCATAGATTCCTATCGTCATATAATTTCTTACGCACAATTCTGATTTCAACGGGAGCACGAACGAAGTGAATAATCATTAAGCAACTCCATCGAAATCCTAATGAAACGAATGAAAGGAACCCTTAAACCACCATGCAAAGTGGAGAAAGAAAAATGCGACAAAAGTTAATCGATCGTTGCTAGCGTAGGCCTAATACAGCTAATTTATTTTCTTGCCACGCTAGGAGGTCATTATTCCGGAGAAACGCAAAAAAAAAAGAAAAAAGAAAAAAAATAAGAAAGCAAAGGGGACCAGAGGCGGTAAGTCGCGAAACGAACAGTAAGGAGACGTTCTCATTCTCGATACCTTTAAGTATCGAAGCGAAACAATGAACGAAAAGAGAGCAAAGGTGAAAAAGAAGAAATCGAAGAATTGGTTTCTTCAAGTCCGATTCTTCTCGAGGGTATTGAAATTCATTTACTCGAAACGCGGACGATCTCTCCTCCGAGAATCGTGCGGAACTCAACTCAATTTGTAAAGAAAAATTTACTTCTTATCGATCATTAATAGTAGAGACACATTTTCTGTAATATATTAGTAAAAACTAAAATTTCAAGATCAGTTTCAGGATAAGAAGGCAAATACGTTTATCGTCTAGTTATTTAACAATTTGTTGAAATATAACGTATATCGAACAGAAAAGTTCTAATCCGAACCAATAATCGATACAAATTTTTCATTGATTAATTTTCGAGATTCGAGTCGGTTGATCTACAAAAATTGCAATTAATTTAACATTGATGAAATTAATCGTCAATTTACAGTTAGAAGTACTGATCGTTAATCATTAATCGGTGATTAAAAAATATTGATTCTCAATTAACAGTTGCTACCAATTTTCAACCAAAATTTAACAAAGTATCGTGTTAAGTGAATATCGTTAACTACCGAAGCTAATCAACTTTAGATTTGAGACCAAATTTGCATACTAATTTCATGGCGAATGGAAGTGCAAAATCTAATCATTAATCCAATTGACAATTAAATGACCAATTTAATCGTTCATCTAATTAATTGATGATTCTACACTACCAAATCTAAATACCTACTGCATTCGTTAACTATGATTATACATTGATTGGATCAGGATTTAATTGTTAATTGTACTTCATGATCAAATATTTCAATTGCAATCGCAAATTGTTAATTTCATTAAATATTTCCCAACATTGATGAGCAAAATTCGCAAATATCAAATACACGTTCTTATAATTTACCTTTGTTCCTGTTTAGTGTCTCAGACTTTTCTGAATCGGAAATATAATTATAATTATAATATGTGACTAGAGAAAAGAACGATAATTTTCCAATATTTTACAAAATATATAATATAAATATATAAGACAATTTTCAAGTCTTTGTGTGTCTCCTTTTGCATTGTGATTATATTAACACATCGGGTATTAGTTCGCGTGAAACTTAGAAAGTATTGTACAACTGCAATTAGACATACTCGATCTAATAAGCAAAAAATCGAAGTGTCCATAGTACGCAATGATACATCATTTGACGAATTTAATCAACAAATTTATTCGATACTTTTTATTAAACATATAACTATTTTAGAATTCACATTCCTGCGTGAGATTTCGTCGACTGTGTACCACGATAATAATTTACAAAGTAAAGTAAATTCCAAAATGGTTACGATTAAATCTTTAGTGTGCAAATAAATGTTTTGCTATTTCGCCAGCAGGAGAATTAACGAATACGAAAGAGAAGGAAGAAAATAATTTAGTCAAACGATCATTACCTTCGGTGCGCCATTAGGAGGAATGCAATCGCGTGTAAAGTACACTGCGCGACCAACAAGACGTAATAGTTACTATTACAGCCATTATACAACATTAACGAATTACCCGTAGCACGCGACAATATATTAAGTTGGGCCACCGCTTCGGCAAATCTTGGTGAAATTGGTGTGACCCGACATCGCCGATAGACGACAGGAAGCGTATCGATTAATCGTTAAGATTTACAGAGGCCTCGAATACCACTCCTAGTATAATTCAGCTAAAATATTTCGTTTTCGTCTCGACAAATCCGTAGTACGAACGTGTGATTATAATTGGAGAACGATTTGCATATACTTTGTATCGTGGAAACGGATTCAAACTTTGCGTTACTTTGTTTTCGAGTATTTGATAAATTTCAGCGCTTTCCATTTTGACTGAAGGAAAAGATAAAGAAATATAGTATATCTTTCATCGCTATATTAGAATATCAAATAGATCGCGTGAATGTTATATTCTATGTTGCCATGTCATAAGCTGATTAATTATTTCGTAGTGTAATATAAGAGAGATTCGTGCAATACATCAGAAGTGAAAGTTACTTTCTTAATTATGAAATTATTCAAATTATTTCTTACGATCAAGTAAGAATTATTTTATCCGTCGTCAAAAATGCAAAATGTCGTAAGAATAATCATTAAAATATAATTTTTTATTATAATATCACAATTTTTTATTAATTTAAAACTTTCCAAATTATTCCTTTCGAGCTGCTCGTCATTCCATTACATTATGAATAGAATAAATTGTGAAGAACATATAAGCTACCTTGTTGCCACTATAAAATTAATTATGTATTTTTTATTTTTCTGAAATTCGTTTTGAATTAATTACTTAATTTACTATGAGCTTTTAATAACCGCGATAAAATACGCCGAACGAATGCAGTAATAGAATTTTGTAGATTTGATAATTGTAATCTTGAAATTCTCATTAGCATTATACAAAGAAATATGAGGAAGTAATGAATTGAGAATTAAAAGAAGTATTATACAGCAGTACCAGAAGTCAGAAAATTAAGCAAATGAATACCCAGAGCACCATTCCAAATACCAAAGGAGCTTATTTTAACAAGAATCATAAACAGGCACGTAATACCTTTTATGATATTAGAGTGAAATAATGAACTAGCGAAAAAGGCAGAAAATTGTTTTTCTCTTTAAAAGATAGGACACTACATGTTTTAAAAAGATCTGCTTTTTATTCAGCAAAAGATAATCTCAAGTTACCTAAGTTTTATTATATTTTTCAGGAAAGAAAACCCCCTTACATCATTTATTTCTTATATAATATTAATTCACAAATTGTAAATTAACCAAATGAGTGGTTAACGAAATTGCATTTTCTATTGTATTAACAGTGAACCAATGTGCTACTGATATTCAATACTCTCATTCTATATCGAATATTTTATCTTTCCCATAGATAATGAGTTGAGGTAAAAAATTACATACTGTCAAAATTTTTATTGTGACGCAGTGTAAAAAATGAAATTCTTTGGAAAACAAAAAAAAGAGGTGGGTTCGACTGCGTTTTTCTGCGATGCAGAATAATTCTAGTATCAAAAGAAGCTTTGACCTACATTTTAAACAGATCTCCGTCGTACAGAATTTTATATCATTACACGCGAATATCACACATTAATTAATCATTTGCGATTCCACTCATATTTCGTTCTATTGATTTTATATTTAGTATATACAATAAATTCTTCCATGTCAATAAACTTAAATTAAGAGAAACGTATTAATAGAAGATATTTAATCAAAAAATTACTAAAATTGAAAGTATTTGATAAAAAATTTATTTAATTTATAACCGTAGTTGAACGATGACGAACCTTTGAACTTAATCCGTTAAGTATGGCTCATTTACGATAAAATGTTGAATCTGACTCATTCTAGAACTGCAAGTAATTAACCTTTTTTCGAATTATCGTCGTACGGATTAAGCAGCGAAATTTCATGAAAATTTCAGGTTTAACCAAGATCTCACTATATGTTTCGGATAGAACGAATCTGAGATTGCACAGTACCATAAACCGTACAATACGTCTATTGCGCCCGTATCGAACGAATCCATAGCCGACAACGTGGTAATCAACCTGAATTTCCAGAACGATTAAACCCGTTTCCGATTTTCGACTGGATTTATTGAGCCCGGGAAAACTTGAACAGGTATCTGTCATCGATCACGTTAAACTTGCTGATCACCATGAAGCTTCTATTCCCTTTAAAATACTTACCGAGTACAGTGCAAATAATTTAAGAAAATTGATATAATAATACCTATTCGAGAGACCTAATCAAATTTCCTCAATTCTTTTATTTTTATTTTAAAATTAGTTTTAATTATCAGAGAAAGAAATAAATCAATGGAAAATGTCTAAATAAATACAATGATTTACGTAATTCAACCTTCGAAGGCCCTCGCTAAATTAAAGTGACAAACTTTAATGCATAGCAATGTATTTTAAGAATCCACCCACGTATATTTATATATCGATATACATTTCACGATCTCATTAGAAGAAACAAAAAAGCTTAAGTTTTTCAACCGCGGAGATTGGTCCGAAACAATTCTGCATTGATTAATCGCAGCAACGTAGAACGATCCTTCGCGTTCTCCTTTATATTCTCTTTCCCCTCTTCTCGTTTCTCTTTCTTCTCTCCACTGACATTTATGTCTGGTAGGTTCGCGAGTTCGCGTGCTTCTTTTTGTTGAACAGCCAGGTTTTTAGAGCCACTGAAATTCGTCCTGGCATGCAAATAATTTGTATAGCCGTGGCCGCTACACTGTCGAACACGTGCTGCTGTATAATTCGAAATGGAGGTCTCTCGAAGCCAGTGTTCGCTTCGCTTGTAATCGGGAAATATTCGACGATGACGTGGTCGTTTTCGTTCTATCTTTACACATCGCACAAGCTTGTTCTTTCTTTTTTTTTAAGTAATAGGCAGTATTAAGTTGAGTCATGATATTTATAATATTATTTTATATTTTATAATATATATTATAAATTATAAATAAATTACAATTTGATAATCATTACTTATTGTTATGGTTATTATTGTAAATTAAAATTATTTTAGTTTATATAATAATTAATTGAATTATGTCGCGTTATATGGTTGCGTTAGGGGAAATGAATTAGTTTAGAATGTTCCATTTAGGGTGTTTTACACAACATAATGTTATTTTGTTGTTAAAATAGACTATTTTATCTTTTTTTGATTGGACCTAACGTTGGTTTTTAAAATAATTCCCATGTAATTTATTGATGCAAATTCCTTTTCAATGTTATTGATATTATTGTAGCTATACAGAGTATCGTAAATTTATTTTGTACATTGTCCGGCTGTTACTCTACATTAAACGCATATTAAATGAAAATATGTAAAATGCGAAAATAATGAAAATAATCAAAATGATGAAGATAATATTGAAAAATATCTATAAAAATCATATTTTTTTAAGTTAACGCTAAATTTAATATTTAACATACAAACAGTGTTGGATATTTTATTTGATATTGAATTAAATTGAACAATAAGTTACATTAATTTTAGAATAAACTAGTAAAAACATCTGAAAAAGTGACAAACGAAAAACACAACACAATTTTTTTAATTACTTTTCTATGACGTCATTGGAAATGCATGGATTACTTCGAATAATTAATAGGACAACATAAATAAGATTACATATTGCGTCTCATTCGTGAAGAAAAACTCGTACAAAAATTATGTTCATTATTCTACGTTTGCCATGACTATCCGTATGTATTCAGTGTTATAAAATACGACTCTCGTTATATGCGTTTACAATTGGTTAAATTACAGTCGCAAGCTCGTTTAGTTTATTAGTTCGCCGGTGAACAACGGTCCATTTGCACACACAGTGTCGTTTATCAAACCCGTAAATACATTACCATAGATTCAACTGCGTTAATCAGTTTTTCGGTTCGATTGTCCATGCGATACTCGTTAACAATGTGAATTACCACTAATTATACAATATGTTTATTATATCGCGATATCACTCGGTAGAAAATAATATCGACTCGCGGGTAATATACAAGATAATTACAAAAATAAAGATTTTATTTAATTAACGTAGGTTGACATATATGATTAAAGTCAAAATATTAATTTGTAACATTGTAACTTTAAGTCTGCTATATATTTGAACAAATTTAAGAATTAATAGAAAAAGTAAAGTAGAAAAATATTTTCTAGCACCGAAACCTTCCAGAAATAAAAGATCAATGTCGTTTCCAAATGAATAGGAGAATTAAATATAGGGTAGGCCAGCGGTTTTCATCTTCTTTTTTAAATCCCGAAATGTTCACGATCTAGCTTTTCCTTTGAAGAATATCGAGTTGAGACGAATAAACCGACGTACACAGTGAAATTTTCTAATGTCCGGAAAAAGGCGTTAGTAAATTGAAACTTAGGGAACGGTTTACGTTGACGAATAACGGCGGAATAGGCGTGAAACGAAAGTAATTTCGTGTCCTTCGCATTCTTTACCGTCGAAATGTAATGCCAAAAATCAATCTTCTCGCGTGATGTAAGCGTAGAGTCGTCGAGCCGATGTTGCTTGGTAATATATTTTTCCACGTGCCTCGGCAATCAACCTCATGAAATTTACTTTGCATGCGACGCATGAATCAAACTTCGATCGTGTCGTTCTCATTTAATTAAATCTATCCGAGTAACTACGGTTTAGAAAGATCTACAAGATTCAAGTTCACTTTACAACGGATCAGCTAATGGAAGTACTTCTTTCTTATTTTCCTTCGTTTAAGCGTTACCTAACGGTATCGAGAAAGTATTAGCTTCCTAATAAAGAGATGAGAAAATTATACGATGTAAAAATGGAATTAAAATCTTGTAACTTTATTCTGAACGCTCTGGACACTTCGATTAAAATTGTTTTGTCAGATGGATGAAATAGTTCATTTTTAAATATAGAATATTCGTTTGATACAACTGGCTTAAAAATAAAATTTACTATCCTCAAGAAGAAAGCCTTAATCCTGTTGTAAATCTCGAATTTTTATACGAGCGTTACAAACTTGCTCTCGTTTTAGGAAACAAATGGAATGTGTAATATTTAAAAATGTTTGACATAAAACTCATATTTTAACGCTAAAAAAATTCAATTGGATCAAGAATGACAGAAAGAACGCAATAGGATTAAATTATAATTTCTATCGATATCTTCTATGCGATTGAAGTATCAAATTTGCATTTCTCCGGTAAATATAGCGTCTTCTAAAACAGCTGGCAAAGTAGGATAAAAAAATACTGCAATTACAATTGATTGTTGCTTACGAGAAATGTTATAATAATTATCTTCTCTCACATGTATTTAAACTTCTTTTCAAATCCTTATACGATGCTATTGTCTCGTTGTATAAAACTTTATTTTAGAATATTATATTTTCTAATTTCGACGATAGTACGATTAAACCCTATTACTATCATTCAAAGCCTTCGTAGCAAAGGAAGTTGTTTCAAGTATTAGCATTCTGTTTACGATACTCAGCCTCGCGAAGAGGATTTTTCAACCTCATATAGATTAACTGTTTCTTTTCCACGAGATGAACTCGTAGAGATTGAAACTAGCTTAAGAGATGTAGATAAAGTTAGTGATTAAGGTTTCGGGGACAGATATCGTTCATTCGCGAGCAATTAACGATAACCAATTGCGCAGAAGATAAAGATATATAAAAAGAGAATCGTGAACGTACGATGTTTGTCTCCGGTATTAATTATACATATATGGGCACTGCCAGGCTTGCAACTCTAATCAAAAAAAGACAAACCGGCATAGCCAATTTCGAAGATTTCGATGAAAATCGAGCTGCCTGGTCGTCGACAATTTTACTATCAACAAATAAAAAAAAAAAAAAAAGAAAAAAGAGAGACAATTTCGAAGATAATTTCAAAACGATTTTGTCGACGATTTCTCGCTATATTATTACGCCGGAGGAAAGCTCTGACCAAGCTTCATAGAAGACCACTCGAGAAACAAATTAAACCAAAAAATACATGGTCACGAGCTTAACGTACCAAAACTCGAAGCAGCGGGAGGAAAACAGAAACTCTTAGAAATTAAAATGTTAAATGGAACAAAAAAAAAAAAAAAAAAGAAGAAAGAAAAAAATAAGAAATTCTAGAGATATTTAACCGAGTAACGAGCCGAATTTTCGTTAAGAATTTTGTACGCTAATCCTTGACAGCTACCCTTGTGTGCCCTTGTAGGGTGTCTTACACATAGAGAGAACAGTTCTCGTTAATCGAGAAGCGTTTCAAAGACCGAAGAGAAACAACTTTGAAAATAATTGAAAAATAATGCGACTTTTTAAAACACTTGCTAGAAGAAAATGACATAACGCAATTTAACTTGTTGTTACTCGTCACGTTTGTCAAGGATGTTTCTCTTTGTCCCTCGAGATAATCGATTGAGAAATAACGAGAACTAAGGTTTAAGATGGAGCTGTACCCGTAAACTACTTACGTAGCTACGTTTTAAAGTAATCGACAAACACACACGATCATACTCACACGATACACACAGACACAGGTACACTTCTCTACAGAGACACGCCACTGTAAATTAGGCAGAGCTGTAGCATCGCGGAAGAAGAAGAAAAAGAGGACGAAGGTAAAGAAGAAGAAACGATAGAAAGAAAAAAGATGAAAAATGTAAAGTATCAAGTTTGCTGAAATGGAATTTAAGGTAAATACGATAGAATATGTTACCAATCGAGAGTTAAGAGTATTCTATAGCCGCCCGATGTTGGCATTTAGCTGGTCTAAACCGCAAAGGGTTCGTTTCTACTAATTATATTCGTATACATATACATATACATACATGATATATAGTATATATATATACCATATATATACTATATTATATTATAGCGCTGTTGAATTTTATCGATTGTGAGAGAGACACTTTGTTCCGTGTGAAAAACGATCGATGAAGAAATCGATATTTCTACAGAGACGCTTGTAAGGATGAGAATAGAGCTATATGAAACGCGAAATCTGGAATCGATCGAGCTCTCGCTGGCCCAGAACGATCTGAATATCCATGAAAGTCAAATCAGAAGCTGGAATTGAAATTAAATGACGGACGTCAGGAAAGACCGTCAGATATAGAAATTCGGTTTCCTCTACGCGTGTCGAACAGGTGAGATACCCCTTTAATTTTATGATTTACCACGAGATACATTTGCTTCTGTGTTATTTCCATGCAAACTTTCTTTTTGATTTTATTGAAATTTTTATGAATTGTCGGTGTAACTCAGTTTGTTTGTGGATAATATTAGATAATATTAACGTTTGTTTGTTCGATGGAAAATAAAAAACAATATCTAACGCGAATTATAATTTTTGTCTGTTATACATAATAAAGTTTATGTTTTAAGTTAAAAATCGTCGTTTGTGCATATGGTAAAAAGACGTTTAATACCTCTTCTCCACTGCAGAGAGAACGTAAATATGAAAGGTAAACTAAAAAAAAATTTAATGTTATCGATAAGTAGAAACAAAGAATGCTTTTTAAGAAAGACGCGTGATGTATCTGAACGTTGGCTTTCGCGTGGTTACGAAAGAAGATCGTTCACAGACTTCTGAGTATTTACTTCTGTACACAACTGATTTGCTAAGAGCTAGAAGCCTACCGCACGAACCGTGTAAAAGTTTCGTTAAAATCATTGCTTTGATGTTTCTACAATTCTCCTCTCGTTTCAAAGAATACAAATTTGAATCCACTTATGCCCTTGTTAATAATAATAAGTTGTTAGTTAGAAATTTTACAACTTATCGCTCGCCTTAGTTCCCTAATCTTGATAAACAAATTAACGTAGGGGGGGAGTTCGCATAAAGTTTAAGCTGTATAGGCTTGATGGAACACTCTCTATCTGAGGCAACCTCGAGCGATAAATTAGCTAGTCGGTGTTCGACGCATCAGTTCCTCAAGATCGAAAGCTCTGCGCGTGTACACGCCGGTGCATCGTTTCATCGTCGAGTGCAATCTCTGTTCCGGCGCTGTCTTATTTCGAGCGCTGCTCCACCGTCCTGACCTTAATTGTAGAGTAACCCAGATTACAGATGCCGAGAGGGAAACGGAGATAGGACTGTGAACGTGGAGGACGAGGGGCTAGACGAATGAACAATCTCAGAAACGATACGGTCGAGCAGCTTTGTCATTAAGAAACCCAGATCATTGCGCCTTGTTGCGGCTTTTCTAATTTTCCCGGCTATTTTACCGTCGGCTGTCTTCGTCCTGCGATGTATCTTCATCTTATTCTTTGAACCTCGTGCTCCTGTATATAGGAATCCATTTCGATATTTCGACCGTTGTCGTCCGAGAGTTTTTTACATTTTTGTGTTGGGTTATTTCGGTAAGCATGATTTATCTTTTTCGTTATGCTCTGTCTTCTTCCATAAAATTATACGACCATCGTATAATACAAATTATAAATTACAATCTAAGTGTTGTACATATATAGATATAAGTTAAACAAATTAGAAATTTTGTTTGTATCTCTAGATGTGCAGGTGGAATTTAGTTGAAAATTGTAATTGAGAAGCTTTATCGGTTTATTTTTGTATGATTATGGTCGCACAGTTTCAACAAAATGACGTAAGTTCTTGAAATGAAAATAGACTTGGCACATGGAGGTTACGATAATGTTAACAAATTTTAAAACATTGTTTCGACAGTTATAGATGAGTCTCTAGATAGGAAAAATTTGTACGAAGATTAAGATGTCTTGTAAGAACAAAAATTTCCAAGAATAAAATACTTTGCTGATATTTTCAAATTTCTTGATAATTTATAACTAATTTCAAATTCGTTGCAAAAGGAATTAAAGTTTTACGAAACTAGTTTAAGTTTCATATTTTTAAATAGATCTTTCCGATTTGTACTTTAATTATGCATAGTACGAAACATATAAAGATCAGACGAGTCAAAAGTGTACTAGACTATAGAGAACACGAGGCAGAGAGCATAGAATATAATATGATACTCATTACACGTAATCTTATAAAGTACTAATTAGCGGTTATATGACTGCTTATTAATTGCTTTCTTCATAGTGACTTGCACAGAATGATAGTTGTAAACGTCGGAGGAGTATAGGAATAAAAAGAGAAACACGAAAGTACGCGAGTCGTAAGAGTAACCAGTTTAATCGATTTTTCACCTAGTTTCATCGTTGTGCGTCTTTCTCGTAAAATCGATTAAAGATCAAAAGCTCGAATCCGGGGACAGTATTCTGAGAAAATATTCTCAGTGGAAATGTATTGTAATCAAAATTAACGTACTGCAGAATATCTTTTTCTCATTTCGAGATTTTTTTAAAAACCGTACAATTTCTTCCAATATTATTTGAAGGATATATAAATTTATCTTTAGACAATAACAATATGCTCGATCGATCCTGTGTAGGGATTCATTTCTGAGGATTTTTGGGACAAATAGGTTCTCTGAAAAGAAGGTCAAAAGGTTTATGTTGTCAGAAGTACTTTTTTAGTAATTACATTGTCGCCTGAGACTACAGTTTCTTCCAAATTGAAGTTCTTGTGCGGATTTACTTGCTGGTTTTTAAAACATTTGAAAAGTAAATTCTTCCTCATTTCCTTGATACACAATTATTTTCAAGAAAACTTTGAAGAACGAAAAGATTATTTGTAATTTATAAGTCTAAAATGAACAAAGTAAAAGGTATTAAAGTACAAAAACAAAAAATAACAGTAGTCTTAGCCAAACATCCTTGAAATCCCTTCTTTCTATTATTTTTGATCACATTTTTTAACTCGCCAACCCCTCTTTATTCAACTTTTCATTGTATTAGTTCAACCGAGGAACATTAGAAGAAGATCTTCAATATTTTGCAATCTCTTTCTGCTCTGTCATTTCTGTCGTTTCTCTTTGTTTCTTTCTGACTCGATTGAATTAACATAACGTACGATCGCCATCCCCAAAAATTCTTAGGGAAGGTGACGCGTTATATAGTATTCGGGCTTTCGCATTCGCAGTAATGCAAAACGTAGCATTTGTTATTAGCATTTCGGTGGAGGGATATTGTTGTTCCGGCCACAGATCGGTGTGTTTGTACGAGGCCGATTCGCAGCGGTGTGCGCGTGCAACGCGGTTAGATGGCTCAATAACGAGCATTGTGTGATTCCCGTGACCCGCGTCGCATCGATCACATCGTGCTTCGAGCGTTATCACTCTCTCTTTACCCAGATATCGGTCGTTGTCGGTAAAAGCATCGCGAACAGGCTGACTTCGTCGCGAAAACTCTTAAAAATTGTTTCTTGGCCACGGCTTCAACGATAACATCTGAAAGGGCGAGAATTTGCAGTGTTTGCGAGAACGGATTTTCGTAAGATTGCGCCGTTGTTAAACAAATTTACATTTTATGGAAATAGTACTTTGTTGGTGGTTGAAAAGTAGGAAATGGAGAGGAAACAACGTTGAAACAGTTCGAGAGAAAGATCCTCGTAGGATTACGTGATCGTACAATTTGCATTCTGTGAGAATGGTATTTCGTTAAAGCACAAAATATGAATAACGTGAATAAAGCGAAAAAGGATGAGAAATTGATGAAAAACAGAGCTTTGTGGGGAGGAGGTATTTTAGTAATTAAAGAATTTTATACGTTCCCTTTGCTTTTTTTTTAGCAGCGTATAAAGTATGAAATACTACAAAGAATCAAAGTCGTTTTATAATAAGCTCATTCGCGATATGGGATTCGATATTCCATTGAAAACAAAGGCATGAATACATTTTATCTCATGCAACTACTGGGATTTCGACAACACGATAAAAGCCTCGTTGTCATGGAAATATTTCAGTGAAATACTAGAGCAGATTTACATTAGAATAAAATAAAAAAAAAAAAGAAAAAAAGAGAAATACGTGTGACAACATACGCGTTGAAACGCACGAAATAGTAAAAAAGTAAAGGAATGGAATCGCATATTGAAAAACGACGAGCAGAGTAGGGTATATTTTTGCAGTGTCCATGTTATCAAAATTATCCTCTTGTTTGATTTTCGTGTTAACCACGTATTTTTACACTTCTTTTTATAGCTTTAAAAATATTGCTCGTCATAGTAATAAAATATCATTTTAACAGCTGTGTTTTTATTGCTTCTGCAAAATGTATCAACTATATTTCTGGATCTAACAGATTCTTTCCACTTTCCACTTTCCAGCAATATTATGTTGAAATATTTTTAGTCATAAAATGACATTAAAATAAAGAAAATCTACAAAACTCTACCTATCGTTTTTCCCTGTGAACTTTAACTATAAATGTTATCGTTACCTCTTTCTATTGGCCAGGATTGGAAATAAAGCGAGAGTACGACCGATTTCATAGTAAAAGTAATTCGAGAAAAAAATATTCGTTACGTAGAACACGTATATACGTTGACACAAGCGTAAAGAATGAACAAAAAATGAGGAAAATTATATAAAATATGTAAAGTTATACATATGTACATGTACGACATACGAGATTCCTGATTTTGTAAAACCAGCGACACGTGTTACATAAAACAATAATAAAGACGATCCATGACGTTTTATAAAAGAGAACTCATTCTCTAAGATACGAAATCTTTATTTCCTTCCGCCTCTACGTTCCCCTCTCAACCTTCCTTTCTGTCACCGCCGAGAGAGCGGCATGCGCACGTGCCAATAAAATCTTCGTTCCTCTTTTTAAAAACGCGTATGTGTGTACGTGTACCCTGCGTGAAATCCACTTTTACGATTATTGAACCTGGAAATAGCGGAAACGGTAACTGCGCGGTTTTTTCATTCGACCTTGCTTCCGGTTTTGCTTCGTCTCACATTCTATTTCGCGTAGTTATTGCAAATGGAGCAATGGAATAATTTGCGATATATTACGAATCAATATGTGGTCTTTTTCATTTTGTATATTGCATTCGTTAAGGTAAAATTGGACAATGAATTATTAGTAATTTATTAGTAATATTATGGCGACTCGTTTGTAATTTGGAACGTCGTTGATTAAAAATATACAATAGAAAGATCAAGGATGCTTCTCACATTTCTTCAAAATATTAAAATAATTATCAGTAATTAGTTCTTTCGAATTTTGGACAAATTTATTGCAATTGTGCCATATAGAATTTGATCTCAAATTATAACTAGCAGGTATTGAAACATCAATATTTATTTTACGAATTATTATTTTAATCATACTCTTTATGTCGACAAATAATATTTTATCATCGTGCAGAATTCGACATTTCAGCAACAATGAACAATCTGTACAGAGTGTATGAATAAATTTTAACGATATATTATACGATATCTCTTTCACTTCTATCTCAATTATTATTCATCGAACGAGTCTCATTTATTCCAATTTCGAACAATTTAATCGAGACTTTATAATAATTCTTTTTTAAATAGCATTATTTAATCGATGTAGAATTTCAAAATTCCTTTTTTTTCATATCATATAATTATATTTTCAAACGATGTTCGTAGCAATAGAATTCTCTTTCAAAGACCATCTTTAGTATTCCCTGAACGTAGAATCCGTTTATTTTCGCTCATCCTTAATTCTCTTTTACGCTGCATTGCCACGAAAATTTCCCGATCTCTGTGGTAACTTTCGAAGCAGAAATTTGTTGGGCAAGGAACGCCAGCATTCGGAAATGTTCTGCGACGCGGCCTTATTCTGCCATAAAATACGCAAACAGATCTTTCCTTTTGTAGTTTAATCTCTTAGGTACGATGTGCCACTATAGTGGCTTTCGCGGATGTCATCTTATATTGCGAGTTATAGGGGGACTACAGTGACTCACTCTATTACTCATTCACTCACCGTTTGAATGATCTTTTCCATTTGTCTTGCTTCACCAGGTTTTAACAGCTCATAATAGATCACACCCTTCTGATCCCATCAAACACAGAGCATTGTCTTCCGTTCATAGCGATTTGGTCTTGTAGTCGATGTCGGTGGTTCGCCTGGAGCTACCCATCATCTTTTACGCTTAGGATTCTCAAAATATATCCACTTTTCATCGCCAGTCACAATTCGGTGGAGAAATGACTTTCTTCTGTATGTGGCGAGCAGCATTTCACAAGTGGTTTTTCGGTTTTCCTGCTGTCTTTCATTCGGTTCGTGTGGAACCCATTTTCCCACCTTCTGGATCTTTCCCATGGCTTTCAAACGTATGGAGACGGCTTCTCGTGTCACGTTTAATCGATCAGCGAGTTGTTGTTGCGTTTGAGCGTCATCCTCATCCAACGATGCTTGCAATTCGCTGTCTTGAAACTTTTTCGGTGGTCTTCCACGTCCTTCGTTCCTCGCGTCGAAATTGCCACTTCTGAATTTTTTAAACCACTCAAAGCACTGTGATTTACCAAGAGCATGCTCACCGTAAGCTTGGACAAGCATTCGATACGATTCTGCAGCAGTTTTCTTCAAATGGTAACAGGAAATCAATGCTGTCCGCAAATCGTAGTTTCCAGGCACATAATTCGACATGTTCAACGCTATTACAAACTATGCCGTTGTATGAAACTTGTATTGTTGTAAGTCGAAAATGTTTGTGAGATGTCAACAAAGACTTTTGGCATCAATGACGCAGTTTAATGATAACTACATTATCAGCTAGGGCCATCTATAGGCAAATTCCGGTTTCATACTTACAGGCCTGATATAGGCAAATTCCGGTTTCCTACTTACAGACCTGATAGATGTACAAGATGAAGCATAACACTGGAATCATTTCGATAACCTGTTTAATCCCAAATGTAAACTGTATGTTGTACAATTCCAAAGAAACTACATAGTGCATTATATGCTTTCCTCTTGTTACATACAGATTTCGAAATTTCGAGAATATCTTTGATTTTTTATTTACGAAACAAATCCTATTTTCACATTGAAAATTATCGATGATTAAATTAAACTGTGATCACGCTACTGATCGCAATTAAATATATCTTTTCTCGAGAAATCTTTTTTAAATAAAAATGAGGAGTTATGAAAAGTATATTTGGCAAATATTTAAACAATTTGTTTAATATCTCTCTTACTTCTTTATCAAGTTTCGTACTTAAATATGCAGAAGGCGTAAGATTAAAAAAATAAAAAACGCACACTTTTCTCCACTCATCATTTGTCCTCGTACATTTCAACATGTGAAACTTCTATGCAAACGAGAAGCAATGAATTCCATTTCTGTAGGCAATTTCGCCCACGCATTCAATTATTTTCTGCACCGAACGCGTGTATGCTATTTCGAAATGGAAATAAATATTTGTCACGCGTACTTGTTTGTTCGATTAAACATGATTTTCATTCGCGTGGATAAAAATATAGATTTTAGTAACGTAGATTCTAGAAAAAGTTGTTGTTTCCTTGCTCAATATATTACATTCTCGTTTTATTATATACCAGTTATTTTCTCATGAACTTTTTTCAAAAAGAAGTAAATTAATATTATTAGGTACACTTTACGATAGTTTTGTGTAAAATGATGTTAAATTGAAAAATATTGCAATTTTGCATTCAGTAAACTAAATACAGAAGCTAAATTTCTTATTGAAAAGCGATTATTTTATTATTATTCAAGACCATTGATAAGATAACGATTTATGACACTGCTGAGTGGGTCCTAAGAAAAGTCTAGGCCCGGAAACTTTTGGAGGGACAACAGTGTCATAAACCACTTTGTAAAAAGAAGCAAACTTTTATCCTTCGCCTCCATCTTGAGCGATAAACAACAGAAGCGAAAAATCAGTCGTCAAGAGCTGTCGTCTTCCATCTGACGAAAACCAAAAGTTGTCGCCTGGCCGCCACACACAAGAGGCAGAGGCGCCAAGGAGCAGTCATCGAGAGTAAGGTTGTCACCCGTCTTACGACACCTCCACGCGATGGTATGACCGCCGAAAATGACAAGGCAGATTCAGTCAGTCGTCGAATACGGTTCGTCTCCGTCTCACGAAGTTCAACGGTCGTGGTCCAATCGCCGGATACGAGAGGGTAGATACGAGCAGGCATTCAGCGAGCACGGTCGTCTTCCGTCTTACGAAGTTCAAGGACCGTAGTCTGACCGTCGAACACGACATAACAGTCAATATTGTGTATTATATCTAGAACGGACAATCCCGTAGTCATGCATCCAATAAAATATATATACAATTCACCTTGTAATCGACTGTCTGGCCTGTAACTTTTTTCCTCTGTCATCTCGCTCACAAACCTCGAGTTTTCGGAAGTGTACAATTATTTATACTGTCTTTAAAATTATTTCCAATTATTTGTACATTCGGACATAAATATGTTGAGAATAAATTATAGAATGTATTATAGTTTATTTATCTAAAAACGAAATTTCATCACTATCTATTTACAGTGTTTAATAAAATATAAAATTGGAAAATATTTTCTAGATTTTTTCATTCGATAAACACCGATGGTATCGCAATGTATCAATAAGAATGGTAGCTTGAAGAATTTCTGGGTATTTCAAACAGAATATCTCGCATACCATTGGCCTTTGAATTCCCCTTTTCCGTTCGTTTTCAACAACTTCCAACAAAATCGTTTGATCTACACACCGCGAATTTTCCGCAGAACGATTGCATATTCCATGAAGGGACGTATAGTCTTTCACGCTCTCCATTTTCAGGACGAATCCCACGAGTGCTATGAAATATATGCCAGCCGTGGGAGTTTCGTTCGCGTCGCAATTTTACCAGGAATGATTCCGTTCGACGATCGTAGCTCAAATAACGTTTACATTTTCCACCAATTTTCATCGATTTCTTTAACTGACACATTATAATCGTTATGCTTCTTTATATCTTCTTTCCTTTCTTTGTCTAAAATATAATAAAATTCGAATATTTCGTAATCGAAAATTTCGAGTTCTTCGACTCCTACAATTGGACTCTATCGAGTTATTTGCGAACGAAAGTAGCTCAAAATTCTAATTAAGATTTAGAGTACTTGGAGCTTCTATCTTTTTCTCAACAGCAATTGTGATAGTTTAAACCCATGAAAATCCTTCTCTTTGAATATTTTCTGGTTAATCATGATTATTTTTTGATTCAATCTTTCCTTCTGGATTTTGAATTAAGGTTTAAAGATTTTATAAACTTCAGAAAATCTTTCCACTAATATTGTACCAATAAGTCTCAATCTTTTTATTTGAATTCATGACTTTTAAAAAATATTCAAAACATTTGAAACGCTCCGATAAGTTGCTTTCAATTATTTAGTACATCCTTGAATTTTGAAATTATTCAAATCTGATACCAAGAATTTTAGAAACTTCAAATCACTATCTTTCAAAATTTTTTCAATCAAACGAATTTCCTCTTAATTGACAGCAAACTATTCAACTGTCTGTATCTAGAGAATGACTAGGTATTTAAAAGGTATTTAAAATTTAAAGAAAAATTTCTCAAATAATCTTTCCTAAATTAATTCTGACTTTGACGTAGCCTCGACTTACGTTCCATTTGGGCTCGCTGAAAATAACCAGAAAAGCTCGATAGTTCCGGGTAGTTTCTGGAAAGTAGCATTCCTGAAACTTTCAAGCGTGCCTCGAGCCTTTGATCGACACGCGATTTTTCTTCGCGATTGCTAGCAAGTGACCACAGTGCAGGTCGAGTCAGACACAAAGTAGTTGCGGTCGTTTGTTATACGGAAACTCGAGACAGTTACCAGACGGTTACCACGAGCTCTTTGTAAACCGAGAAGTATCCCTTCGAGATATAGTTTGCTTCAAAGGCATAATTTATAAACAATTTAATGAATAATTAATATTCTGTTCTTTTGTCTGCTAAAGATATAAATAAGATCCTATGATGTTCCTTTGAAAGTAAATATTTTACTTTTATATTGTTCCGAATAAGCTTCCGTTACTTTTATGTAATCACTTACTTTGATGAGAAGCGAAAGTTTTCATATGAAAAACAAAATAGTTGCATAGCGTATTTTTCCTCTTTATGCGTTACGATTTAATAGAAAATTTCAGGCAAAATCGAGCATTCTTTCGCGGTTTCGGGTGTTACAATGGCATCGTTTCGTTACCCTTCGATAAGCGGTTCTGATATCATCGATTCGACCCGCTTTTTCCGCAGTTTCTCTTCGTCCCCGAACCAACAACAAACGGCCAGCCCTTTCTCAGCACTGATCCTACCTAATCGGTTGGTCTACGTCACCGGTCAAGCGTTTACTTATTTGCAAGGGCGTGGCGGACTCACTCTATATATCGTATCTTGGTCATTCAGTTTCTAGGTGGGGCCTAGCTTCAATGAACTTCTATTGGTTCGTGCCAGAAATATAAATTCATAAATTATGAAGGAGGCGGTAAACCACGGGAGCAGCTGCTAAACTTGGATTATTCGCAAATCGATACCATTGATTTCTTCATTGAGCTTCCTTCTTCCTCTTTTTTATTTCTTTAGCAAACTGAACGAAGTTCCGTTCAAATGGTTTATGGAAATGCCAGCCATTCATTGTAATTTGTATGGTTTTGAGTTAAGTAGTTTAATACGAATAGGTAGAAGTACCGAACATTTAAGAAGGGTCGATTTGTAAGATTGGTTTAGGAGGAAAGCTTGATGCGAGTGTGCGTTTTACTTAAATTTACTTAAATTTGCAATTATTCCGAATATTTTGACGTTCGATCATTTTTATCTGACCTGAATTTTCGGAACATTCTGATACTTTCCTCTTTGCCGTGTCTAACTTAGATTCGTTACAACTTCGTGCTTCAAAAGTATCGATTAACGCTGAAAAGCTTACGCGCCGAATACTCCTGCAATATGTACGGCTACTTTTCTCGGTCTGTGAAAACTTTTCGTTGAAACGACCAGCAAGAACTTACCCAACTTATTCCCAATCTGTTAGGAAATACGAGCACGTTCCACTGAAGTTACTTAATTTAAAAAATCTTCAATCTGGTTTTCCGACTTTTAACATAATATCAAATTGCAAATTAGATGAAAACATATTGATAATCTTACGATGTTCTTATTGGACGATAAGTTTAACAGTCTCGAAGCTGTATATTATTAAATAAATTGATCATTTCACACTTACGTAAAATTGTTTTCTTGGAAGTTTGATATTCTTATTAAACTAAAACTTCATAGACGCAATTAAATATTAAGAAACATTATTTAAGTATCTCGAAATTAGTTTGTTATTTTAATTCTTAGAATAATAGAAAAATACTGTATAGCAATACAAAATAAAATGAGTTATTAATAAAACTTTACACATCATAGAGAAAATCTTGCTACATATTTTAAATAGCAAAAATCGTACTGAATTTGCACGAAATCTCTAATCCTCCTATTTCCTATGTTGAATAAGCAGATACTGATCTCCCAGCAAAGACGACAAGCCTGGAAAGTAACCTGAATTTTCAATTGTGGCTGAAGAAAGTTAGCCTCGTCACAAAGGTATCGTTTAATGCGATCGCAGGTCGGCCACGAGGAAGATCGATTCGCGGCTCGTTTTTACCGCATTACAGATGACTTCCTGAACGGATATACAGTAGGATACTGGCCTATTTTGCTCCGTCGACTTCCTCTTTAGACAGAGCGTATACAGGGGCCCCGAACGCTGGGTAAACTCCAAATGGAAGAGCTCGCGCTAACTCGATGGCTGCCTCTACCTGATTTACGTTAAACTAATTGCCGCGGCCCCTGCCAAAATCAACTTCCGCGAGATAAATGTCATTCCACTTCGCGGAATATTGGTGTTCGTGTTAAAGAGCGATTTTGAAGAAATAAAAACATCTCATGGTGTGATAGTCTCTTTTTATTGTTTTAAAACGTAGATGGATAAGTCGTAAAGTATGAAATTTTTATTCGGAGGTTGTCAAACAGTGTGCTTTGTTCTTCATAGAATAAAATGTAATATAAGATATAAATCCATCAGAATCGGTGTTATTCAACTTGATATAAACACGGAGAAATATCTGTGCCGATGAATTGGAAAATTTAAAATTTTTCTTGTATAGATATACTTCAGTTATTTATAGAATTCGTTTAAATTTACGCTAAAACTATCGACGATTACAGTATAAAATATGTGGTGAAGAAATAGAACCGAAAAGGATATGAAAGCTAAAGAAATATTTAAGATAATATTCTATTCAAGAAATTATGTAAAAGATAATTTAATTAAAGTACCATAGGATTCTTTGAACGAAGAATAACGATAGGTCGTTTACTGGAGAAATTAGCGCTAAATTAACGGATCGGAGTAATATTTCAAAGCGTCACAACAATACCTTTCAGGATCAAATAACGTAATGTCTTCGAGCCATTTGGACAATTAAATCTATCTACTCTACTTCGAACGTATTGCTATGCCAGTTGCCAAAACTGCACAGAGTGTACTGAACCGAAGAAAGGCACGTTGATCAATCGATAATACGAACGAATGAAATATTTGTAAAGAACAGACGAAAGATTCGAATTGCTCAATTTATTTTTTTAATATTTCCTCCTTCCTTACTAAGTGAATTAAGATTAAGTAATAATTTTCCAATAATATATACATATATATTCGACTGTTTAAAGTAATTATAATTACTTCTGGACAATTATATAATATAGAAATATTCGTATTCGATTCTTCTTAAATCGTTTTTAAAAATTTTAAACATCTCTTAGATAAAGTATAAGTGTGATCAATGGATAAAAACAGAGTTGGAACGTATGTTCCTTTAAACGTTAAAACGTGGTTTTCTCGGTTACGCAACGCTTAAAAGTACAATACGGCTTATTAAAAGTTCTCGAATGAACATTTATTCCTTCGCGGAACATTATTTAGTTCCTACCTTTTTTCGTTCCCTTTCGTTGTTTACGCAACAGCATCCCCAGAAAACTCTCGAGAAATTCTCGTTCTTTCGAGTGGAATCCTACCGCCCCTCTACTCTTTTTTACTACAACCCATTCAACTTTCTGTAACCAATCGGCACTTGGCGAGCACCTTCGTTTTTGTTCTTCTTGCCACGCGATAAAACAGAAACATTCAAGTTTTATAACAGCCCTTCAATTCGACGAGCAATCTGGCACGAGTACTTTATACAATCATTTCAAAATTTGTATTCTTTTGCAAAGGAAGTTGGGCCATTCATTGACGAGTTAATACTCTTTACCAAGTATTGAACGCTTGTAATTCGAACAAATAAATTTTACAGCAGTGTATAAGTACATTTCTTTTCTTTTTTCGGAAATACAGGATAAGACTTGGAAAATTTGTATTTCTATTAAAGCACTTATAAATTTAACGTTGATATACGTTTTGTTTTCATTTTCTTACATATTTCCTAAGTATCATAAAATTATGGGTTTCTTTTATTTTAAATTGAAATTCAGCTTCATACTTGCCAGAAGTTAAATTAATGTTTTCGTTCATTTTTTAATGAATGTTTGGTATCGATTAAAATATAACGCGGTAAATCAAATTAATTTAGTAAAATTGGATTAATAGCGAACTGATGTAAAATTTCGTTACTTTATACTTCATTTGTAATCTGAATAAAATTAACAAAGCTTTCAATCTACACAAACTGGAAACTCATATTCTTCCAGCAATTACATATTTCCAAACGTCTCATATTTTTACACTTCTCATTCACTCTTTCCAATTTGATGAACAGATACAAAACAATATGTAACAATGCAATATTATGTCAAACATTAATCAACAAATTCGATCTGCTAATAATCAAGGATCTCGAGAAATAAAGATTCTTCTCGCTTTTATCTTAAACTGCATTCCACGATCTCTGCCAGTTTCCGTTTCGCGTAAATTCTTTCGGCTAACGTCGTCGTCGTCTCAATGAAACGGTTCATAGAAAAATCGAGCAACAGGAGCATGACGAAAGTGGCTGTGAGACACGGTCACAGAGACTTTTAAAGTAAGCTTTTCAACAGCTGCACGACGAACAGCTATCGTTGAAACATCACGTTTTTTTTCCTCTCCGCGAGTCGCGTTTTTGCCTGCTTGGTGAAATTACTAAGTTCTTTTCGTTTGTAATAAAGAGAAATGCAGAGAACAGAGAACGAAATCTCTGTTCTATATTCTGCATTGTACTTACGAGACCGACCTGGGCTAAATATTCCTTCGACCGATTTCTTGGTAGCTTTGTCTTGCAGATATTCGTAGGCTTTTGCTGATCCCAGATTTACTAACAATGCATTTTTGTATTTTGCAGCTCTTGGATGGACAGTTGCTTGACCGAAGACTTAAATAAACATTGTTCTATTAATTTTTTCTCTTTTTACCGATTTGGGTAAATTCTTTTATCTACATTCTTCATTTTAATGTAACATCAACTATGCCGTTGTATGAAACTTGTATTGTTGTAAGTCGAAAATGTTTGTGAGATGTCAACAAAGACTTTTGGCATCAATGACGCAGTTTAGTGATAACTACATTATCAGCTAGGCCCATCTATAGGCAAATTCCGGTTTCATACCTACAGGCCTGATATGTACAATAACAAGTACAGCGACACGGAAATGACAATAATGACGAACAAAAGTAAGGGAGGAGGCAAGGGAACGCAGATGGAATGTTGGTTTTCCGTGTCTTGCTTTCTCCTTCTTCGAAGTGCTGTATGAAGTGAAAATACGAGATTAACAAACGATAATCTGACACCTAAAGATAAAGAACCTACCAGTTGTATGCGTTTCTTAGATTTGTATAAGTTTAAATAAGTAGAACGTTTCTCCGTGGGACAAGATCAATCTCGATGACGATACATATCGAATAAACAATGAAAACGTAACGAAGAGCGCGTGGAATGCTTTTCGTAAGCGAGAATGAGAACAGGTGGATAAACATTAAGATAAAAATGAAATAGCGCGTGTCTCTCGATGGCACGATTCGATAAAAGGGAAAATAAACGTCCTGTTTAGTGGTAAGTACGTCAATGAATAAATAGTTTCGAATAAATGCTTGAAATTAAGATTTTCTTTTTCATTCTTTAGGTGCATGATTTTTCCAACTGTATGTAATAAAATATGAATTTATGTGTTGCATGACTATAGAATAAGTATATAATAATAAAAAGTTTATTTTTTAATTTTTCTCTATCTTTTTATATCTGGGAAGAAAGATTATCTGTCAAACAAATGGAATTTGTGTAATTGTTGTGACAATGCAATAAATTATTTCATCTTATTGGTTGTATATCATCAATAATCTCGTAATTGGGGAATGTTTAGGCATTCGTGACAGATTTAAATGTCTCAAGATATACAAAATATATAAACTACTATATACAAACTACTCTTGTTGGATTTTAAGAATGGAACAGATTTCTATTCAGATTTTATTTCTTTACAATTAGTATTGCTCATACGAATGTGAATTTGCATGAATATAGTAGTAATTAGTGTCTAGTAATTAATGTTATATGTCTGTTACACTATGTCTGTTACAAGTGTTATGTGTCTACTACATTATATCTACGAGCATTATGTATCTACATGTAATGTCAAATAGGAATGTATTTAAAAGATAAGCTGTGACGTGAAATATTTTGCGAAACAATGATGAATTATTCGTTCTGATAAGATAATAAATTGAAATTTAATTTCGTTATAAGAAAGTTAATAAACTATTTATCTATACCTTTCATACGTAGGCTACGAAAAAAACCATTTTGTGAATGACTTTTTTGGAATATTTTATTTATTACTTCATCTTTGAAGAAAGATTTTAAGTAAATGTAATGAAATTAACGTTAATTGAAAAAAAATTGTATCACAAGATCGTGGCAATAAAATCGTGGCATCAATTAAACGAAATAACTTACTTTCAGTATAGTAAACTTTTAATAGAAATAAAAATATAAAAAATAGGAAAGGGATAGAAATACGTACGCGAAGCGTAGTTCTGAAAATAAGAAATTGTTTTTAACGGATAATTTTCTAAATTTATTTAAATTTTCCTCTTCAAATGGTAATTTCCACGAAAAGTATGCTTGATCAATATGTCATGAGATTAGAGAAGAAAATGTCCCAATATTCATATTACCAATATATAAATGTGAAGTTACTAATGGCGTAAGAGTATATCGTTTCTGATTTATTCGTTTAATTAGTATCATAAATTGTACTTGACTAATATCGCTATTTTCAATGATAGTACAGTTCAGAAGGAACTTATATCGTTTGTTCTTTACGTACCGTCTGTTCATCAAAATTCGGTTTTACTTTAAGTAGCAGGTATAATATACTCTCGATATTACTTTCAGAAATTATGAGCAGCTCCCTATAAATCGACCAATAATTTTGACGATCCAATAAAAATTCCGTTCACGTCGGCCCCAACCTGTCGTGTAAAGACATTTCGTTATCTCTTTTCGTACCTTCGAAACTTGTGGAACATAACTTTTGCTCTAAATAAAATTTTAACAGTTACCTTATTTCATATCCGTTTTACTCAACTCTCTTTAAAATTACGTGTACATTTTTTGCATGCAGATTTAATCGCACTGAGTACATTTTATCATTATTTATGAAATTATTTTTCTATCGAATTTGAAATACTTTACAGCTCTACATTTAACAATTTTTTCATGTTCGTTGAATACGTTCGTTCGTATTGGCAAGCATATTCCATCGTTCATCCTTATAAATATTTGAAAAAAATAAAACAATACGCTTGTACTATAAATTTTTCTATCTAATCCTTGAATATGGAAGTTTACATTCATATGGGACGTTAGTTAAAACTCGCACCGTTTTTAAAATCAGTTCGATAAAATATTTTACAACTGCACCTATAGTTAGTTACAATACATTCTCGATATTTAAATCCTAGTAGAATTCGAATGCAAATAAAAACATAAACTTAATATTTCTTTTTCTTTATTACAATTTTCAACGTTATTTTTCTAGAGTCTAAATATATCTATCAAATGTTTCTATCAATGTTAGCTAGATTTCAGAAAGTCATGAATAATGAAACTAATAACTAAATGTTGTTTGAAAGCGAGCGACAGTATCCAAGATACAAATGGGAAAACGCAATGAATATTCCATACTCTCCAACTCATGAAAGAAGAAAACAAGGAAGAAGGGTGGCAAAAGAAGGGTTTAGCATGACTGGTTTATAGTGCGCCAGTAGAATAACTTTGACCTGGATCGCTTGCATTGGTCGCGCATAACTGCCGGCCGCTATCACTTTTCATAGCAAATACTACGGTTCGCTGTTTGCGACACGCGGTCTCAGAGCATTCGATGCACTTACGGCCATCAAAACATCGCATAGAACACGTGCGCGCACGCAAACATGCGCGTAATTGCTTCGTAATTGTCGCGGCGACTTGACCAATTGCGTTTGGTCACGATCCACCAAAGATTTACTGAAACCTACGTTTCACTTTCGAGCGTATATTTTCAGCGTTTGGTGTCAGTTTAGCACGTACGTTGAGTATTGGATATTGTGATTACTGTGCCAAATTAACTGAAAATTGGCCTGGGGTTTGTTAGAACGTTTTGGAATTCGATATAAGAAAATATACATACGTAGGAATTTTTATTGCGTTATCTTCAAATAAGGTGAAAGAGTAGACTTATAAGACGGTTACCATTAGATAGTAAATCAGGATTATTGGATTATTATTCATGCAATTCATTAAAAGGTTATCGTATGTTATTTTGAAATTGTTAGAAGGTACTACTGTTTAAGTAGATTCAATTCAGAGTTTCATTGGATTCTATGTTAATTAGACTTGCGAGAATATTGCATGAGAGTTTTAAAATAATCAACTTGCACGATTTAACCATGTGAATTACTATGATTAATTAGGAAATATACGTAGCCATTATAAAACAAAATAATAATTTAATACCACTATCTTGATATCTTGATATTCATAAACTCTCACGGAACCGATAATTTCAATAATTTGGTGTAATTCTACAATTAAAGGTTCTACTTTATAAATTTTTAATTCTAGTTATAAACTTGCACTAAAAGTTAGGGGATTCAAACAATCGCATAAGTTCGCAAGTTCCCCGGCGCCAATTAACTTCCGTTATAGAGGAGAAATTTTCGGAAACTTTTTCCATTATATAAATAACCGTATCATAGCGAAGAGATACGGTACAGTGATACGCACGTCTGGCATAATATAACTTTATGATTATAAGCTGACTATGTCGCATATAATAGTTAACTTATCCAATCTTATATTCTTTTCCATACTCCCTTTGAATTCTATTGTTGGGACAATTTCGGACGAAATTATGCAAAACTATTCCATATTGGATATGAAAGTATTTTAATAATATTTTAAATAAAAATTCACTTAGATGTATATTGCCAAATAACGAAGTTTTTAAAATTTTTATTATCGTTGTTTCCATTTGGGGACCGTAAAAAAGAAATTTATTTGAATTTTTTATCATCCATTATAATCTGCATTATAATTACCAAATAGAAATTCCTTTGAAAATTTAAAAATAAACATAGGAAATTACACTTTTTAGTTTTCAATTTCATAGGAAAACAGTTAGCAAAAATGGGTCAATTAGAAATGAGTTTATTAGAATTTAAAAGTTTGAATTATCGTAATTTCATACAATTTTGTAAATCAGAATATTGCTGTAATTTAATATGCGACCTTCAATTATATAACGTGAAAGTACCCAAAACTGTGTCCCAATTTTATTACAGTAACTAGTTCTTTGGATACTTGATGGCTTTTTATAAACTTCTACACAGTTCGTGTGCCACACTACGAATAATTACACATTCGTGTTAGGCATAACTTGTAGTTGACTTGCCTACAAAGCACGTTGACTATCGACACGTGACACGACTCTGGACACGACACAAATATAATGTGTAGTGAATTTACAATTAGAATAATAGTTTGCGTAAAATGCTGTGCCCTGCATCTACATAATTACTACATTACCCGTTTATTAGTCGCACAGTGCTTTAATTTCAAATTAATGAAATGCGCTTGACCTTGCGTTTTTGAAAATGGGATTATCGCCATGTTTAAATTTTCGAATTAATGCAATTTGAAAGCGTCATTGCGTTACCGGAATTTTCAACTAATTTTAAATTTAAATTTAAATAAATTTGTTTCTCCATTTTAATATATTTTATTATATAAAGATATTTGATGCTTATTCTAAAGTTAATAATTGCATTAACGAATATGAAATTTGTAGCAAATCCAAATAAATTTTATTTTAAATGGAACGAAAAACAACAGCTCAGAATGATGAGTCATTTCTATCGATTTATTATTAATTCAAAAGACACTTAAAAGGCTTTCAATTTAGGTACATCAAATGAAGGATCGAGGTTATAGTTAAATAATTCAAGGAAAACTTATTTTCTTTCTGTATAAGCCGAGGCGTGAATATTTTAAAATATTTTTACACGAACCACGAAAAGTATATTATTTAAATAATTATTTGTCGAATACTCCAGTTAAATAGTATGTAATCATTTTCTTAGATATTTTTATACAAAACTATATTTTATATCAGCAAACTGTTATCTCGTGCCTGCGTTCTCCTTCATACAGAAATGAAAGGAATAACAGAATACTTTGGTGTTTGAAATATTACTGTATCAGAAATCCTTCTTGTGCTTTGATCTCGCGATTCATGGAAGCGTACAGGATTTCAAACACGAACGGAAAATATAAACTCTTTGTATAGACTATACAGTCGTGTAACACGTTTCAATTTTTTTGTAGCGCATTGTGTATTCTGTATACGCAAAAAATATGCATACGAAATCTTGAAAATATGAAAAGACATCACACACACGAAGAATAAATATTATTTTAGCTACTTTGTTACATCTTCATCTTGTTTTCTTTTTTTTTTTTTTTTTTGTAAGTTTATTTTTTGTCTAATAAATTCAATTTCCAAATATTACAATGAAACTTCATTTACGTTAATAAAATGTTTGTTAGTGTTCGATTAAACATACTTCTATTGGCTGAATTCATTTATCTGAATCTGAACTCTTATTATGTGAATAAAAAGTCGTGGGTATTAAAAAGAGAATCAATGAACTCTTAGTATATAAACATAGCGCTTAAGATCCATAGAAGAATGACAATAGACATTATTTTTTTAAATTTTCTTTAGAATTTACAATTTCAATTGGGCTATTTCTTTGGAATAGGTAGATTTATGAAAATAAGATCTTTTATCGAGGTGTTGAATGTTAATTATGTACTTGAACAATGTGAAATCTATAGCTTCATAAAAGATAGAGATAATCGGTATAACTTTTGAGAGATTCATTTGCCTTTCGGAAAGATCATATAAACGGAGTTCTGATGTATTTATTTATCGTTTACTACATGTGCCAACATTACCAAAACCTCTTCCATCAAGATCAAAGAAACACAAATGAAAATTCCTGCAGTATACCATTATCAAACGCGGAAATATCCTATTCGTTTTTCATTCATATTCGCCATAAGCATAGAGTAATTGTACAAAAGAAGCCGACGAAACGAACCAAGACGATCGTCGGAATAAATTCAAAGAGTCTTGTAGAAGGGTGTACACTCATCCACGATATCAGGAATCTTTGTTCTCGCTTTGATCTGGCGGATAAGAGGTTCTTTCAAGCGAATCGAGGATACGCGAGTTTCGCGAGTCGGAGGAGAAGCAAGCGGTCGGAATATCGATTTCAGATTTTCTGCTGTCACACAGCTTCGACTGATGTTCCACTTTTTAAGGGAGAGACCGGCCCGCGGCACCGTCAATCGAGTGTGCATGAATTATCGATCATTGCCGACGCGGAAGCGTGAAAAAGAAGTAAGAACTGTCGACGTTCCAGTTCTCGCGAAGCCGCAAAATATCGGACCGATCGTTCGTACAAATTCTCCATCGATGACCGTTTTCATTCCATTTCGTCAAGTTTCATTCCCTCTCGGCAGATTAAGTTGCTAATTCTCGTCGTCTCGGTATTTAGTCCCCACCGTGGGAATTGAAGCACTACGTGCTATTCGTTATACTTTTTATGATTCTTCAAAGTTTCATTTTTCGTGCGGAGCAGTGAAATTATTTTTCGATATGGTATTTTGTTTCTTTTTCTATTAAAGCAATTGGAATTGTGGTTGGATTTTTGTTTTTGTATTATTAAAATATGGGTTTAATGCCGATAAATTATGTTTATAATTAAGTTGCGAATACGTTTTATATGAGAAATTTGGTGCTACAACGATATATAGAATTTAATATAAAAAATATGTCAAACTCCTGTTATATCGTAAGTAAATTGCTGATTGTAATATTAAGGGTAGATAAAGGAGCCGCTTTGCTTTGTTTATCCGCTTTATTCTAATTATTTTAATTTTATAATAGAATGTACGTGCATGTAAAGTGACTTACAATTCTAGCAACTGTCTTCGTGATGAATCTAATAAAAGCTAAATTACAAGTGTAAACGCTAACACTATTCTTGGATTAATTAAAGCAGTAAAAGAGAAAACACGCGCGTGGTTAACATTTTTAATTTTGTTCATTCACTAGGGAACATATGTTCTCCTTTTACGACCATGATTCAACTTCATTCTGTTCTTCATTAACGTTTCACCCTAATCCTCAGAAGTACATAATAATTTTATGTGGGTAGATTTTTATCTTCTTACTTTTATATTCTTTGTATCATGTTGTATTTCTTTAAATATTTCTATACTTTTTATTTGTCATAATTGTGCGAGGGGGATCATAATATAATCTATCTGTTAAAATTTATTTCGCAACCCACATTTTCCAAAATATTTCAATAAAAAATTGCCCCTTAGAATCTAGAAAAAAAGCACCCGTATAATGAAGAAGAACAGGCAATTAACCTAAAGAAAGTCATCAAAACACGAACGAAAGAGGACCGTTTTCGGAATGTTGAAAGCCGTGAAGACGAAGAACCATCGGAAAGATGAGCCGAAGAAAGCCCCTTTGGGAATGTCGGTGGGTCATTAAACGCGTGTAACAGCCACCATGGAACATTGTTCCATGATAGACGAAAAATTCGTGGAACGCGGCTTACCCCGATACCAGGCGAATGTTAATTCACTGAATTCCTCGAGCACATACTTGAATGAACTCGACGATTCGTCACTGTATTCATCACGACGTAGCCCAGAGGGTTAGGAGGCGGATCATTAATTTCCGCGGGAAGCCGAACGTTCGTGTGTCTGTGCCGACATGCACACGACTGGAGGATAATAAAAAATGCCGGGTACGACGTCGCGCTAATTGCGCTCATCTTTTATTTGCTTCATTAGACGCGTTCGCATTACCTCGCATTCGCATACTCGCGCGTGCCAAAACGCTCTCACACGCGGGCAAGACGTCGATTCTCCGACATCTCGTCTTTTGGATCTTCATTACGCTCGGTCGCCTGCGGGCTAACGAACTGTGAATGATTTTTAATGGCACCGAGTGCTGGTTCTACCCTCGCGGGATTCATGATCACAAGTCGATATTTTATGACGTGAGGCCCGTCATAATAAAAAAATATAATGGTCTTTTATTTGATTCTATCGTTATGAAAAGCGTGTAGGGTATATTAATGAGAGAGAAAAATTTAGAAGCATTAATGTTTTCAAGATATTTTATACGTTTTTCTTTATAGATTAAATTACGCGATAATAAACGAAGCGGTATAAAATAACGAAGAACTTCTTTTTACGGATCAACTCCTTCAGAAATAAAATTAAAATAAGGGGTATATATATATATCGTTTTTATCTTATGACCATATTAATCGAATTGCGAAGACAAAATCGAACAAGTATATATTTCTGCGCTCTGGAAATTACAAAATAAGCTTTCTAACTTTATTCCTGCTTCCGAGATTGTTCAATTCTATATTCTTTTACATTTCATGATATAGAAAGAAAATTATCTCCTTCCATAGTAAAACTGTCTTAAAAAATAAAATTCACTGATAACTTTTGAAAAATTCAGAGTATTCTTCGTAACTTTACTGCGCTACTATTCTCGATTCAACGACAACCCGTTCAAAAAATCTATCGATCGGATCGACTAGACGCCAATGACGACCCTTTACGGCGATCAATCTCGATTTCGCCCGGTGGCGTGTTACTAAACGTCCACGGTCACGTGCCAAAGCACGTTCGTCCTAATTATTTGCCGTTGCATAGGGGCCTTAAATCTTCCCTAGACGAAAATTTTAGGCTACATTGCCTGGTTGTATTCTCGCCGTAACACCAAAACTAATGCGCCAGAAATCCGAGTCGTCGTTGCAAGATTCAGTAGCACGCGCGACCGGGCGTGTTGCCAAACCAATTCGACTGCGATAATATTTGCATAAACTGATTTCATCGTATCAGCCGAATAAATCACAGTCTGACACGAGTAAATTTATTTCATCCCTATTACTTTCCCCTATGTTTTCCTAATAAGTATAGAAAACGTGAAAATTGACAACATTTCATTGCCACTAAATGAAGAGGAGTCGGCTTAACGAGGAGAATACGATGAATATGACAAACTCGACGCCGTTGACGTATGACGAGATAACGTGTATCGTGCGGTAAAATAGCGAGTACCGAGGACCATGTCTCTTGGTGGTTTACACGGGTGTCGTTTTGATGTATTTCGGGGCATATTTCGAGATCTCTGTGTATGGAAAGAGAACCTGCTGATACAGAGAATGGATTTGAAAGCGATGATTGAGGACTGATGTACGTTAAACGAGACACAAACGGACATATCTGCGATAGAATCCTCATTTTATAGTAAATGAAATGAAACGAATAACTGAATGACTAAATACTTAGTACTCGTCAATTATTAAAATGTATTTTGATAGTTATTGGTCAGGTGTGATATGCACGAAGGAGTTGAATTTAACGTTACAAAAGAATTTATCTTCTAAGGAACTTTTTAAAATTAAGAAAATATAGAAAAGATACATTTAGAAGTACAGAGTTTAATAAATCTTTATTATATAATTTTTTTTTTATTTTGGTTATTTTACAATTTGTCCTTATGGACATTTGGTAAAGTGTTATATCTTGTTGGTGAAGAAAAAAAAAATAAAAATAAAAAATAAATATAGCATGTGGGCGGCTACCCCCAGCGAGGTGCCAGCTTCGTTTTTTCTAAGTTATATCTTTTATGAATCAATTGCAGTTAACAACCATTTTCTTAAGTAATTTCTCGTAACAATACCTCATTCGTTAACCTTACTCTCATACCGAAAAGTAACCAACAATATACAACTAATAACAAGAATATTTATAATTGACATGTGCACTACCAAAAATCTTATCCAACCCGATTTTTTGAAGTATGTACATACAATTTACATACAATTACATACAATTCTCTCGAATGAAAAATTTTGTTGCACTCCTTTTCCCATCATCCTTTTCCCAGTCAATTGAAAACTGCTTCATTATACAAACCAATAATTAATTCACCTCAACCAACAACTCGCAACAATTGCACCTCATACAGTATTCACCAATCCGTCGATCCACTTAGCGAGAGAAACAGACGTTTAAAGCGGATTCAACCAACTCGCGTCATCGAAAATATTATAATACGAAATGTCGCGTCGCGACGCCACTTTTCTTCACGAAACCTCGAACGTTCTCTTTGTTGAGAATTCTCAATTAACTAGCGACCACTTATTATGAATGAACTAACGCTCAAGGTGAAGGTAAATTGATTATATCGAGTGTTAGTATAGTTTGGCATTTTATTTGCACCTTTAGTATATACGCAGAGTTTGATGTTCTGATCACGACGGTTGTACGATCTTGTTGAGACCGAAGAGGATGTAGTTTTTCACGAACGGTAAGACGGTCTGACGAAGATTGTCCTAGGATGTTGTCGTTTTCCCCACCTTTCCCTGGGTATTGCCTGGTTTATCTGTACTCTCCGGGGTGCAGGTCCTCTGGTGTTACCAGGTGTTTCCCTATGCCCTGACCCATTGACACTTAAGGTGTCTTTTTAATCTCTTAACAATGTCCGCAGCATAAGGTTTACAATTTGGGGAAATAGGCAATTCGGGCTTTGTCAAAAAAGGGAAAGGTGCTGTCCGAATCATAGAAGGACGGCCACTCCAAATGCCGAACACTCTTGTTGACAACTTACTCACAGCATTTTTCTTCCTTCAGTTCGCCAGTATCGACGAGCTTTTATCATCTCGTGGAAGACTGGAGCCGGTTCGTTTGAGCTCCCGGAAATCGAGTTTGACCGTTGGACGTTGGCAACGTTCTCCGTGGCGCGCAATTTTCAGCTCCGAAACTTCATACGCGCACCCGTTTAATGTCAGTTATCGCAGAATTTATGGAGCGTAACGACGTCATCAACAGCCGCGCGTTTTTTGCACCTCCGTTCCGAAAGGAGGAGAGAGTAAGTCTTTTAATCAGAGATCCGGTTAAGCTGCATACGCGGTGCATCGACTTCGTTACTATACTTTCTTTATCGAAACCGTAAAATGCTGCAGAGATATAAATTAAAGAAATTTAGAGGATGCGTCATCTGGCTTATTATTTCACCTCAACCACCCCTATTGTCCTAACCGAAATAAGGGGATCGCCCTGCTCGCGGTGTCAATTCGTATATCGTAACGGGAATTTACGACTCCCGTTGACGCGCCTAACCGAGACGCGTCTCCCCGCGACTGGACAAATTAACAGAAGGTGTGTAGGAAAATTAGCATTTTATTTAGTAATCTCAGTTGGTATATTTAAGTAAAAGACGCCGATGAAAGGTATTAACAGAAATGGTTTACAATGAGAAATCATACTACGAATGTTCAATTAGCCCGTCATTAATATAATAAAATGCGCAAGAGAAATAATAACTTTTATGAACAGAGAAATACGAACGATATTCACCGGACATATGACAATAAATCATTTTCGTTCCGTTTGCTCGATATGCCATCTTGATTGCAATTTCAGTTCGTACTATAGGATATTGAAATTTGTAGAGTATGCTGGAAAATTTGCGTGCATGAAGATTGCAAATTTTCGCTAATTTCAGCATTAAATCGAATGGTAAAAGAAGCACGAAGCGAGAAATAGTTCGAAATTAAAGGTGGAAGGCGAATCTGCAACTGGGAAATCGATCGGCAAACAACGGTGTAGCGGTATCCCCGCGTGCTGACTAAGGAGCTGACAGTGATTTTCGTATTGTTACAGAGCTACTGTCAACAGTGCTGACTGCTCGAGCGGCAGTTTCCAATTGGAACTTTGCTCTCTCGGAACGAACGAAATTTGTTGCAATTCACCGCAGTGTAAGATGCATCGAAGACCTCTTCTATGCTCCTTCGAACAGTCAAAGAGTGTACTCGACAGTTTTCAGAGACTCAGAAGTGGATCGAAATTCTTTCTCATTATTTCCGAGATTCTCCGAGACCTTCGCTTCCTAAAGAACTATTCCACTCATCCACCATAGACAAATAGATAATTTTGATTGAAAAGCAATCAGACGCAATATGGTGGTTCTTCGATAGACAGAGAAAAGATTGCTTTTAGAAGACTAATGTCAATTTTTGACAATCGTAAGACGAATAATTTGAGATAGGTAATAGTTGTCACTATTTACAATATATTCAAATTATTGTCTCTGTTACGGCGCGCTAGACGGTCAGTGCGACGTACCTTTCGGTCTGACCGCCGACGCCTATCTCTCGTCAAAACTGACCTGCAGTAACCTAAGGAACCACCATAAACCGAATCTTTTCAACTCAATTTCGATTCATACAAATATTATTCGGTTTATGGATGGTCATTTGAACAGTCATTAGGTTTATTGCACTCTCTTGCTAATTACGGGGAAAGCAGATGTGTCCCGCTAAATGGCGGGTTTTTCCCAAGACCAAGGCCACCCATGAGTCAAATATGCAGGAGACTTTCTCCTCGCATTATGTGTATTAATATTGGCCAAAACCAATGGGCATCGCGGATCGTTACCCTCACTATTCTACCGAAAAGTGTGAACAACGAATCCGCGTCCTTAGTTCAGCAAGGGTACACCCACACCGAGCTTTCCTCCTAAATAAGACGAGATGGGTCACTCACTGTTCTTCAATCAGTCAAGTAAACTGTTCTTCTACCACGCAGACAGTCAAGTCTCTGCTCTTCTACTAGTCTAATTCAGTCAAGTACAATTCTAGCCACCGAGGCAGTAACTTCAATTGACGCCAACGAGACAGTCGATTCTTCGCGTCAACATACTTCGGACGGTTCTTGCACTCATTCGGCAAGCTAGTCTAATAGTTTCACACGATATCGGGATTCATCGCGTTAACCGGTATCAATTTCAACATATTTCTATATACGTTCCAAGTGTTGTGAAAAGTGCGGAATAAATAAAAATATATAACTGGAGACTACAGTTATTTCAATATAACCACCCCTATTATCGTAACTGAAATCAGGGGATCGCCCTGCTCGCGGTGTCGATCCGTAGATCGTAACGGGAATTTACGACTCCCGTTGACGCGCCTAACGGAGACGCGTCTCCCCGCGACTGGACGAACTAACAGTCTCTTTTAATTTTTACAAAACCATTCAAATGATAGAACTATAGGTTTGAAGGAATTCTTTACTGCAATTTTGTCTCTTTATTTTTTTAATCATAATTGTCAAAAAATTAATTTTAACTAATTTATTATTATTAATTAATTTTTATCAAAAAATTTTTATGTTATAAAGTTATCGTTAAAAAATTCAAACATTGTTAAATCAAACTACCGTTTGTTTATTACTGTTTATTAGAAATCCATTAGTTGAAAAGACATAATCATTAAAAAAATTAACTATTATTAACCGTTAATAATTTGATAAAACAAAAATATCGATAGAGTCATGTACTCTGTTAAAACTTGAATGCAATTTATCTTAAGAGGACGTAACAACGACTTTTCCATGTAACATAGTATGATGTACAAAGCGCAAGCGACTTCAAGTAGGTAAGTCTCGTAGTGCCATAGGTGTAGTGCACTCGATTCGTTCCTTTCTCTGATAATCGATCATTCAAGTAACGAGTATTCAGATAATTGGTATTCCTGTTAATCGACATACGGACTATCGACGTTTCATTGCATGTCATTGCTGCACTTCAATGACCCACGCCAGTGTCACGGATCGAATTTCTGTCTGGCACGTGTTACGCCAGATGCGATGGTCCTTGCGAGGTTCTCCATAGTCCTGGCGCCAAGACCTAGACATTGTTACACTGACCCGCCACAAGCCTAAGGAAATACCCTAAACCGAATCTGTTCAGTTTCATTTCTCTTCGCATATACATTTTCGGTTTACGGAGAAAGCGGGTGTCTGGCGAGATAACAGGCTTTTCTCACGAACAAGGATGCCCACGAGGCACATCGGCTCCTCTTTGTCTTTACAGTTTCATTTATTAACCAATGGGCATCGCGGATCACTACCCTCACTTTTCTACCGAAAAGTGTGGACGACGAATCCGCTTTCTAAGTTCAAAAGGGCACACCCACACCGAGCTTTCCTCCTTGATGGTACGAGACGGGCCCGAACAGTTCTTCTTATGATTTCTTGTAATAAAAAACATAACTGTGACCAATAAACCCAATTTTTACTGAATCTCTGGTTATCATTTGAAATTACGTGACATTTTTTGGCGATCTGTGTCAGGATCCATTCGCTTCAGTGTAAACGAAATCACGATTTCGGCGTATGCGCATCATTGAAGATCGAAGGATTAGCGGACCACTACGAATCTGTGCTACTACGAAGCCCTGCAGCAACCTTCAACGTTCCACCACGGTAAAACTAGACGAGAGGACTACGGTCAGCGCAGAGCAAGCCTACGAATAAGATTCGAAATCCAGAAGCAACCAGAGAGGAAACACCCCAAAGACTCCTCTACGGCCATAGCTACTACGTTAAGCTACAAATTTCAATTCATTTTCGCGTTAACCAAGTTTCCCAAGCGTTTCGAACTCAAACAACAATAGTTCCAACTCGATCAGCTTGATTGGAATCATGTCCATGTCGCAAAAGGACAAAAAGGAAACCACTTCTGCAACCGGAGTTATGGATAATTCGACTCGTGCCATACTCGACGCGATACAGAAGCAAAACGCGAAGAAGAACTTCTTACGCGACAGATAGCTGACAGTGAAAACAGGAAGCGTACGGCAGAGATTGAGGTGCTAAACAAAAACATCTTAAAAATTACGATAGGACACGACGTTACTACGGAACTAGGCTTCCTGATTACTATGGATCAAGCTGTTACCGCGAGAGACAAAACTCCCCCGCCATCCACTTCAACTCGATCAGAAGCAGATAACTATCTCTCCTACGAAGACCGTTTACCGCAATTCGCTTCTCCGAGCTTACGAGCCAAAGACGCGATAGCATGTATCTCACAGCTAAACGGCGAAGACGATATCGGAGTAGAAAAGTTCATATGCAAAGTACGCGAAGTGCGAGCCTTGTGTAATGAGCAAGCAATATTGCTCAAAATGATCAAAATGGGGAAATTACGGGTAGAGCCGCAATGGCCATTCGCAATATACCGATCAACGAATACGGACATCTGTACGATGCCCTATGACGAAACGTAGCCACCCAAGCCCCCGTTAGGGAACAACAAGATCAGCTACGCGAAACAAGACAGGGACACGACGAAAGCGTTCAGAACTATATTATCAGATTCCGCCGAGTGCTCGATAAATTACAATACAGCATAACAAACGAGTACTATGATGAAATCATTAGACGAGCAATGAACGATAGAATCCTAAAAGACTCCGTAATCGACTTCATCCGAGGGTTATTATAAATATTACTTGGCAACCCACCATACAATATCATCGAAGCCGAAACGAGAGCCTTCGACATCGACCGATACTTCAGGGAAGGTCGAAATCGACGACCAAGACCAATGGAACGATCACGAATCCCCGAGCAGCAACGACCGACGACCAATAATCCTAACTCAACCATTAGAAAACCAACTCCAACGCCTTATCCAATGCCAAGAAACTTCCAGCAAGCTGAACGAATGTCACTCGCCCAAAGGACTCAAATGAAATGTTTAAAGTGTAACCAAATAGGACATGCCTCTAGTCAGTGTAGAAATTTTCAGACACCCAGGCAACTTCCGAGACTACCAGCAATCTACAGCCTCGAGACACGCAAGGAAGAAACAGAGGAACCAATGGACCAGACCTTCGAATTAACGTCACAACAGCAAGACTACCCACAGTGGTTCTACGATCCGACGGACGACGACATAAATTCCTCGTCGACAGCGGAGCAGGAATTAATATACTCAAACGACGATGTGTATTACGACCAACAACAGTAAAAGAACGAAAATTCTCGATGGAATACTCTAGATTTAAGACACGCCTTGATAAAATTATTTGGTAAGGTTGTAGAATTCTTTGTAGTAGATAACTTTCCGATTATAGTTCCGATTATCCTATCTAAATTTAAATTTGAACTGTCAAACCAACAACTCAAACTAGACAATAACATTCTCTTGTTACAACAGGAAAACGACGTACCCCCAAAACAAGCATTGTCAAAAACAGTCTACCTGGAAGGAAAACCGACGAGGATATGCTTTATCAATGGTGGTAAGTGCCCAGCCAGAATAACTAACTTCATCGAAAATTCAAATACATACGGTCAAGTCTCCACATTTAAAGATTTAGTCAGACTCTCGCATATAGAGAAAACTCTCCGTGAACCAATCGAAAAGATATTACTGTTTTACCTCGACTTATTCAATCTAGAGGCCGAGCTTTTACCGTGCACTAACCTTGCTACACACAGAATGACGCTAAAAGAGAATAAAGTCATTAACACAAAATCTTACCGACCACGCGAATGCCACAAAAAGGAAATCAAACGACAAACGGACGAAATGCTACGAAAGAATTATGCTATTATTACATATATTAAGTATAATGCTATTGCATTATGTATAAAAGGTATAATATGCTGCTGGATATAATGATGAGATCACGTTTACAGTATAATACAAGAAACGAGTTGCACTTTAAAGAGAACGACGATGAACGCTACACGCAATATTTCAATATGAATTATTTCGTTAAATTCTAAAAAATTTCCCGAATATTGTTATAAATATAAACTATTTTTTAATATACAGTATATATTAAATTTGTTAAACTGTACATGGGTTAGTAACAGTATGTAGTTAATTACGTCAAGGTCAGCTATTCTCTCTTTATTTCTACAGAAATATAAGAGGAATTTAAAATGGAAACACTATGCACAAGATTCTGTAGAATGTCATTACAGCGTAATACTGAAATCCGAATTCCATTGTGCGCGTCAAGAAATAGGCAAGAATTTCTACGAGAGTTCGCCAGCTAAAACATGATAATCCGTCGTTCAAGTGATAAGTCCGATTAATTTTGAAGAAGCACTCTGCGTAATGGAACAAAGGAATTATGTACACTAACAAAAGTTTCAGAAGCTAACTTCGAATTCTATGTAACTTCCAACCCTTTTGAGAGAAAACGAATTCCTATACAATGCACCTTAACGTCGTCTACAGTCTCGAAATAATCGACAGATCTCGTTCCTCTGTCGCGTCTTTGTTCTTTTCCTTTCGAACAAATAAACAAGGAAATTCAATTAAAACTTCCATAAAGTCGCGGGTCCGTTAATGAACTTTTTCGTTAAATTATAATATTATTTATAAATTCCAGATAACGAATCAAGAAGTCTATGAAATTTTGTTAATCAATTCACTCCATTGACTGCTATCAAATGACAAATTGTAGGTAGATTCGATCAATGAATTCAGTAGTGGTTATGTATAAATAAAAAAATCTTTGCTAAGTAATTACGTAAGTGCTTCTATGAAGTGTTTATTTGAAATGAATGTTTGTTGTTTAATAATGCTCAAGGCTGTTTAACATTTAATATTGATTATATAAATACTGATCTATAATCGAAATTGGTCTGTGATCAAATCGCTTTATTAAAACAAAAGTTCAGTAGTAGAATTATTTCGTGAAACAATGACGTTAATTGAACTTTTACGTTTGAGCACATTACTTTCTATTGAACTATATGTTTGAGATTGTTGAATTGAAAATCACGACGTACATCAGCATATGTATAGTTCTCAAATCATTTACGAATTTAAAAGAGAAATTCAAAACGTTTCTCAACAAGATCGAATCTCAATTATGCTCAGGTATCACCAAGAATTTTAAGAAAGGAATGAGTACCTGTCGAAAAGATTGCTGTGATTATTTGGCTGATAATGTTCTCCATATAAAACTATAATGAATCAAAGTATATGTTTGTTGAAAAAATTTTTTATGTTTTCAAGATTAATACTCATTTTATTACAAAAAATATTTCAGAGCTCCTAAAGAGAAATTCTTTATTTAATGACCAACAATCTGCAATCAAAAATTCCCATATTACGGAAACATCCCTCTTTGTAATGTCGTGATTTCTATGGTACTTTTATGATTCCGACCTAAATCACAAGCGAAAAATACCTATAACTTGTTGTACTTTATACCCATCACATGTCAAAATGTAACACAGTCGAACGATGATCCGCGATCATATCGATTGACAGTTTTCCGTTGTGACTTTTAATCACGATGGATTTGTGGTAACGCAATCGTTTCATCTGCCATGTTATTCCCTGTCGATGAGGCTGCGGCTCAATACACGCTGCGACCGCGTCATAATCTATCACTAAACCGCAACTGACGCGAGCACAAAGACAGCGAAGCCTCTTCGCAGGGAACACGTTCGGTTTTCATTCGGATTTCACACACGTTTGGATTTCTCCATGCTAGGGAGCATCGTATTGCTGGTTTAATGATAACACGGTTCGTGTACGCCACATAAAGCATGGAATACTATTTGATCATTGTCATACGGAACAACATTGTTGGTTAATTTCTCCTATTCGGAAGATTGGTTTAGTATATTAGAGCAAGGTATATTGATTAATTTGCGAGTTGTAATTTGAAAAAGTTTCTCAACTTATCGGATATGCACGATTTTATTTTACTTATTGAAGCAATTATTGAATTATGTAGGTAAGTCTTTCATAAATGAAATATTTCACGAGGGTTTGTTTGAAATTCAAATTTAAAAAAGAACTTACTCTGAAGCTATATATTAAAAATATATAATGAGGATTATATTAAATATTTTCGACCCATCATTTAATACCAAATGCTCAAAGTTCTATATTCTCATTTCAAGCTGAAAATATCGAATTTTTATCAAAGAGAATATCAAAGACTTAATCCTTTCCATCATAAACGACTGGAAGCGGCCTCGAGAATTTGTTATATAGATTTGAGAGGGGATTATTATTCCTCCTCATTGCGTGTTAATTCTAAAGTAACTTGTGCCAATGATGGTCAGACGAGTGCCGTAAATGGCACGAACGTTTCTTTGACCGATACAATTTGTCACGAACGAAAGCTCGGGACAAAGACGCATATCGAACGACTCTTCACCTCCATTCGGTTGAGAATACTTGACAGTTCTTTTATCTACCTCGTCATTGACATCGACCCCCTTTTGCTGACGATGCAAGATGTACCCCAAATCTACCGATCAAAATGAGATACATGCCCACGCTGAGAGCTTCGTATATTGTGACTCAAGACCCTGTTCTCTTTCTATCTCCTCTTTTTTACTGCATTGTAACCATCGAACGGGAATTCGATGCTTTCTATGCATTTCTTCTACGAAGCAGATTTTTTCAATTTTGTCCATTGAACTGTTGTATGTGTATGTTATTATATACATGCAAATACAATACCTGCAGCTGTAAAGGCTAATGCATGTTTTCATAAAGAGGTAAAAAGAGAATAGTGAGAAATATATTTGGAGTGACATTTAACGAGAGGTACTTGAAGTATGAACAGATAAAAGTAATGGATGTGATACAATAGGATAAAATATGGTAATAAGACGAAATAACAATGGCACAATGACGATAAGTTTTAATAGGGCTCGTTTCAAAGATAACGAAATATTGATGACGCAGAAGCTCGATTACGGAACATAGAATTGCTTATATTGTAGACTATCGATTTGAGGAGCTCTGAGGTAACATAGAAACATTCGGTATAAAAGTGTTATACGAAGTAAAATTTAAATGAAGTTGGTATACGGTTAGCTTTCCATAGGTTGTGCTTATAATTATGATTCTAGTAATCTTTTTGTTATTTATTACTCTAATTAGAATTGTTTGTGAGGTTGATGAAGTTTGATATTCAATTATTTCTACTATTTTCATTGAAAAATCATTGTATAATTTAGTATATAGAAAGATGATTGTATTCCAGTAATAGCTTGTTAATTTAAATTATATTCTTTAATATTTAAATGTATATCTCTATTTAATTAATTTATTTATCATTTAATACAAAGCTATTTAATTTGCTTATCTTCGATAAATCGTATATTTACTTAATGATGATTTACAATTGTTAGTTGACTAGAAACTTGAAGATGAGAGATCTTATGCGATACGATCACTATACGATACCGAGAAGTCGCGTCAAATTAAGGCCAATGCACATTTTAGTGACACGAATGCGATCTCGTCACGTCTTCGTGAATTGACACTTGTGATACGAGCATCGATAAAATATACCAAAGCACGAAGTCGCATGTTATAAAATAGTAATTTTTTGCTACTTATCAGGAAAAAGTATAAAATTATATCGTTGATACAAGTTAATTTCGTTCATTTTCTTTCGTTTCTCATTTATCTCATTTATTTTTCGTATAATTTGATGTCACAAGAATATTAGATGAAGAGTATTAAATTTCAAATGAAATTATTTTGAGAAGTATAATTCATTATTACTTGCAAAATTATGAGGATATCAGATTATTAATTTTTGATTATCATTAAAACTGTTACATTATATATAATAATATATTTCAAACAACGTTATCATTTCTCGAGAACTTATCTCACAGAATCGTGAAATTCACGAAGATGAGCCCGTCAGTCGGTGGAGCTAATTCAGCGCGACAGTGGATTTGCTACGTGCCGGAGATTCTGCAACATGAGGCTAATGTACGGTGTAATATATTTCCGGCATACTTGAAATTAGAACCTTATTTATTTATCGTTCGGTTCCTAAATTTCATTATCTATTCTTAAGTTTGTTTCGATAAATACATTATTAGAAATTTTCCATTTTCATACATCTCGCAGAATGTAAACTAATAATAATAATATATACTTGATTTGACTGTACTAAATCATGTACTAAAAATTCGCCAATTATTTATTATACTAGGATTCCTAGGATAATAATAATTATTATTATATCGATTTGATTATTACAATTATGTATTATTTACATTAGGTGTCCTCGTTCAAAGAAGAAGAAGAAAACTCAGTCGACTTTTGCTCGGACACTAACTGAAACGTCATGCCAATAAATGAAATGCCAATTCTATTGTCATAAGCCTAGGTATCTATGTTCCTCGATTACGTACAAATATTTTGAATATCTTTATAAAACTTTCTCTATACTATATTTTCTCAGAAGATATTGTTCCTTCGTAGATGAAAAAGAGAAAGATCTCGAAAGCTAGGTAAAATCGAGTCGAACGCGTTCTTCATCAGGTACTGTCGTTCCGAATTGAGGCCAACGCACATTCCACGGTAGCGAAATGTCGATCGACTCATGTCTTTATGCAAACATTTCTCGTACGAGAAATTCGTTGCAGGTTGTGTAGAGCACCGAAACATGCGCATGACGAGCGCAGGGGAAATAATAGCAGCTGTACCGGTCCTACAGACACCGGATCTGTGTCAATCGATCCCTCCTTTTTTCTGTCCATCATAGGCCGCGTGCGAATTTCATCCACCGCATGTGTACGTTCCTTCTGTCCTCGTATTTTATCGACCGTTTACGATCTTTTCTTCTCCTTTCACTTTTTTTCATCATCGCCGATTGCCCCTTTTCAAAAATAAAATATAAAGATAACGGCCGTACAAGAGATAAGTGGACGTACAAGAGAAAACGCATCTTCGATCTTATTGGAATAAAATCGTGGAACAAAATGTTCCGCTGCAGGGATTATCTAAAGTTTATAGAACGGTAAATCGAATTTGAGGCATGTCGGTCGAGGTCATTCGATTTATGGTGTTTCAGTAGGGTGAAAATGTAACTCGCTTTTATTTATGCTGTATCACGCGCTGAAATGGGCATGCAGTAAATGGGAATGATCGTCGAATGATTTATTCGTGAAATCGATTTCACAGGTGTGGTAGAGGTGGATAATACAGAGAGAATTCTATTGTATCTAATGATATTCTTAATAATAAGATAGATATACAGTTCTTTTAAATAAGGCGTTTAATAATTTATTTAAAAGAATGTTTGAAAATTCGTAAGTACGATTTATAATCTCAGATTGAATGTCTGGAATATTTTCTTAAGCATAACAGTACGTACATTTAAGGGTAAATTTATGAGTTCTCATAAAAAGTTACTGGATCTTCGATATTTCGTGCAACAGCTTGTACTTAATGAAAACATTGTACGATTTCATTAGACCTTTGGCCTGCTTATGTTACCTTTCACCAAAAAATATAATTCTTAAACACACCTTTTGTGATAAAATAATGAACGATTAGATTAAAGTATTAAGAAAGCTATCATTAAACTGGGTTTGAATTTATCAAAGCTATAGTATGTAAATAAGAGCATTGGAATTTATAAAAAGAGTTAAGAGAGAAAAAGTTATCGATACAGAATAATCTTCCTTTCCCGGTTTTCAACAGCTTCTACATTTTTAGAAATGCTTTCTTCATTTAATATAAAAACGATTTTTTCCATCTGTAATCGATTCGGATAAAAAAAAAATTGGAAGAAAAATATTAGAAAATTAAAGCTACAATAAAAGTAAACATATAATTATATTAATATTATCTTATGTCGAAAATTAAGATACATATGCATCGAATTTCTACAAAATTTTCTATACGATCAAAAATTAAAATCTATGATTCAAGTGTCGAATTTCTCTTATAGTTGCTGGAACGTCGTGACTTCGGGATACAGCGTAAAAACAACTTTTACCCGCGTCGTGAAACCGTTAAAACGTGGCACGTCGACAATCTGGGGAATATCGAGTCCTTTCCCTCTTATCTGCATCGTTCCGTCTCTATCTTTCGGTTTTATCCGCCGTTCTTTTTCCATTTTCCACGTTGTTACGTTATCATTGAATCGTATCCAAACGGGGATACCGCACCGTTTTTCCCTCCCGTCAATTAACTTTCTGAGCGGATAAACCGCGCACGATCGTTCCGCGTAAATGTCGCGTGTGATTAATTTCGCTATCTATCCGGGCTAGACAGGTACGCCTCATTTTTACTTTTATACACACATTTCATGACATTTGTGGTAAACTGAGATGTAAATAGTGTATATTAGAATCGTTAGAAATTGTTTCTGATTTTCTCTAAAAAGATCTCAGTAGATTTTAAGATTTATTCTAAAATTAAGATATCTTCTTTAATTAATATTAATTATGAGATTTTATATGACCTTAATTAATTATCTTAAATGGGAAATTATGACTCTTTTCATATTTTGTACCAACAGCAAAAATACTTTCTACCTGTTAGGAAAATACAACTAGGTCGGAAATGATCGAAAGAATGTAGCAGGTTTAATAATTTATCTCTTTGAAAAGGCAGTTTCAGGTACAAGTTAAATATTTAATATGGAGGAAAGGTCAGCATGACATCCGGTGAGAATGAAATAAGACGCCTCTGAACATCTTTCGGCCTCCATTAGATCCAGTAGCGGTTTCCGGTGAACTTTATTATTCTCGCAGGAGAATTTCATCCCCTACCTCTTTCGGTTAAATTACCTGAGCAGCTCCTATTTCAGCAGTTATACAAATTTTCTTCGTGGTACATCGATTGTATCGTGATCAAGGGAGGATATCTCGAGACAACATCGAACCGCGTTAGCGTTCTCCGATAACGATCGTTCGAAGCTCAAACACGACGAAGCTTCCTGTTTTCCACGGACACGATTCCTAGCGTTGTGTGCTCGTATAACGAGTTCATCTAGCCGATTAGGTGCGTGTTCCAGACTTGTGTAGCAGGGTTGCCGGAGGATGAAAACAAGGCTGGTTTCACCATCAGTTTGTAACTAGTTAGCGCCGCGGGATCGGCTCCAATTAGTCGGACTAAGTTGAGGTCTTGCTTTTCCGTCAACCATCGAGGGTGGGTAGTCTTGGGGTAGTTGAGCCACAATCGAACGGCTTGATTTAGAGTTGGATCTGTGATGTTTTATAGTTTCAATTTGGAAGGGAAAATCTTTTTGGAGAAAGGTTTCATTTTTATTAACTAATATTTTAAAAATGGTAAAAGAAAAATAAATAAGAGTGAACTATGTAATAGTTATTGATAAAGATTATATAATCGTGATGTAAAAAATATGAAATCCTTACGATCTGGCGTACACAATTGATTAATTAGTTACAATTTCATAAGAATGCCTCTATGCTAATTAAATAATTATATACAGACAACAGAAATTAAAGATCCATAAATTTTATTCTTTTACTCCATTGACAATCGGAACAGTATTTACATTTTACTAAAGGGTGGCAAAGGAATCCGTAAAATCCCTTTCTAAATTCCTAAGCCTCCACCCATATCTCAGTCAACTCTACAAAATAAAATATATAATAAACAGAATATAGAATAACCACGATTTCAATTTATACATGAAATATCTCTAACTAGGGATTTCTATTTACATCTCAGCAAGATTTTATCCCTTAAATTAAATACCTCCGAATTCTTTTGAAAATCCCCAATACTTTAATCTTTATAAGTTAATTCGATTAAAATTGTCCGAGATTTGCGATAATGAGCTTAGGCTCGAGGCGATAATTAGTCGCCAAACGTAGGCACAGTTACGGGATGAACGTTTTTACCTAATAGAGGTATAAAGTAATTGTATAGCTCTCCTTAAAGAGAATAGTTGTAGCGGCACTCCACAGTAAACATTCCAATGGTTTCTGCCCTGTGGCGCGCCACATACAGACCCTATTCTTCGGGCAAGATGATTACCAGATGTCGAGACCAAAAGACCATTACCAAAAGATTCATTCCGATTAATAACTAAACATTCATTCTAGAAATCGTGCACAATTGATTGACATAAATATTTGAATATAAGTTGAAAATTCGAAATTACTTAAATACATATATTAGTTGTATAGTGTATAGTTTCCTTTCTATTCTATTCGCCAATGTGCGTGTATATTTCCTAATCTCAAAAAGTCCTTGAATAATTTGATGCTTTGTATTCTAATATTTTATAGATATTTCTTATCACAGTCTAACACAGGGAATACCAACAGTCAAGGAAGAGATTACCAGATTCGCAACAAGATACAGAGTAAGAATAGAAACACACCCGAACCAGCTGGCAGCTGAAACGTGCAACACAACAAATATCTCAAGAAGACTAAAAAGGAAACACCCAATAGACCTCATAAAAGATATAACTTAGAAAAAACGAAGCTGGCACCCCGCTGGGGGTAGCCGCCCACATGCTATACTTATTTTTTATTTTTATTTTTTTTTTTTCTTCACCAACAAGATATAACACTTTACCAAATGTCCATAAGGACAAATTGTAAAATAACCAAAATAAAATAAAAAAAAAAAAAAACAGTCTAACACTTCTACCAAGAAAGCAACAGTTTAGTTAGTGTTACAACCGGACGTGGAGAGACGCGAACGCGAGAAGGCACGAGTCGTAAATTCCCGTTACGATTAAACAATCGACGCCACGAACTGATCGATCCCCTTATTTCTGTTACGATAATAGGGGTGGTTAGGTTGAGTTTACACTGTTAATATGTATGTAATATCGTTTATTCCAGCAGCTTTGTAAAGATGAATAGTTAGTACTGATGCGTCGGTACAAGATAAGTAAGAAACTCGTCACAGACGTTTTGACTATTATAACGACGAAAAGGAACTGATTCAAGGGTAGAACCCGTTACAGACTTGTTAAATGTTCTAACGACGAAGACGAACTGATTTAAGGATAGAACCCGCTACAGACTTGTTGACTGTTCTAACGACGAAAAGAAAGTAGTGACGAAAGTGACGATGCTGTGCCGGCGGAGAGCTAGTGAAGGGTGTGTCTAGCGCACAGGACGATCGGATTTGTTATTGACATTTTTGGTCGGGAAAGTGAGGGTAATAGACATTGTTTCTGATTGGCTATTAAAACTATTGGTGGATTAGGAAGGGTCTTAGCCGCCCTCGATAGAAAGTTGGTAGTAGGAAGAATCGCACGCGAGAAAAACTAACTTTCCCTTGTTTTCCCGTAACAAACCATAAACCTTAGAAAACGCTTCCGTAAAAAGATCCTTGTTCGATCTGAAAGACTTTAGCTAAAATTTTCTGAGATTTATGGTCGGTCCTTGAGAATCTTGAGGATACGCAATAAGGATGTGCAGACATCTGACTGCCATCCTGCCCGCGGTGTGTGCCCTGGTCTAGGTAGAGAGTCGGCCGACGTAACAGTTAGTAATTCTAGCATTATGAATTACGTTATTCCATAAATAATACCATGTCGACATATGCATGTAACCTTGAAAATCCTAACATGTAAATACTTTATCGTATTCATTAATGAATGATATACGAACGACTACTTTCTGAAATTATGTTTTCAAAGACTATTAATATTTTAATGTCTTATAGCACTTTACAGTGATCAAAATAAATAAAACTCTATCGGTACTAACAATAAATAATTTCTAATTTAACTAGTTTAACTAAGTTTAAACTGTAATACCGAAGGAGATGATGCGGAGCATGCGTTATTCCACTGCCCTAGGTGGATATACGGGAGAACAGAATTAGAGAATTACGTTTGCATACCACTGTCAACCGAGAATTTAATCGAGGTAGTGACCAGGAAGGAAGAGAATTGGACGAGGTTCCAGGGATTATGCAGGAAAATCATACAAGCGAGACAAGTGCAGGAAAGGAACGTTGAGAGGAGAAGAAACCCTGTGTGAAAAGAGGTAAATTAAATGAGGGGTACACATCTAAGGTCAACCCTGAAGTAAATGCTGAAAGGCGGATCCGGGGTTCGTACTTGTACCATAAGAGGTGTGAATAGAGAATGGCTTTTTAGTGGATATGGCGTACCACCTGCCGAGTCTCACATAACCCAGTGACACGGATCACTGGGCATGCGTAATAGCATTTTCCCCTCCTCGCGAAAAAAAAATAACAATTAAGGCAACATGTAGATATGCAAAAAGAAAAATAGATATAGAAAGATATATAAAATCAAAGAGATTTAAAAATTATAAAGTTCCCCTATGTTATGTCTAAAATGGAAAAAATAAAATCATTGAAATGATCCATCATTTCAAATTCATGTCGCTTTTCTTCATTTCAGAGCTGCTATAAACATTTTAAATATCATTTATGTCTGGATTCCCTTGCGAACCTCTTAAAGAATTCGTTACATGATGTCATCAACAAAATAAATAATCGTAAAAAATCTATATTCGTGTTTAAAAAATACGCGAATAAAGAGGAATAGGATAATCGAGACCGGTGAAAAGAAGAGAAATCGCAAGAATCGTAAGAAATTGCAGAGAAAACGCAAATACGGAATCTTTTGTACTACTCCAAACTCTGTTGGATCACAGTAATAATAATAATCGGATGTTGAATTCTGCTCGTTTTTACTTAAAGTCTGCTCGTTGCCTGTTTGACATTTGGCAGATCGTTTTCTACCGAACCCCGTTTCATCTGACGTTAAAATCAATAAAAGCAACATTACGATAAAGACTTTTATCTCCATTGTTGTCGACTTCCATCAAGCTTTCGTTTTCTGGTCGTTGAATATGATACAGATTTCCACAAACTTTCTTCATATGAAATTTTAATAATACGCATTTATCAAAGATTACACATTTTAAAATAACTTACCATTATATGATTAGAAAAAAGAAAAAATAGCTAAGAATATCTTAAAACAGAAGAGACAAATTCTTAAGTTTGTTGATCCGGTAATGTCATGGTAAGGTATACTTCGATATTACTTTTACTCTCAATAGACGTCACCTAAACTAATCCCGTTGGGGTGGCTGTCGACGATGCGCCTGCGCATAATTATGTATTGGGTAAAGGCATAGCCTGAGTTGTAGTTTTGAAGGTTAGAATAATCGAAATTGTCATTATCACCCAATACCAAAATCCGCAATCACTTAGTTGCCAACCCAATAATTCATAGCCATGGTAATATTTTTACTAATTTATACGTATACAAAATAGATTATCTTAGAAAGATTATTTGAGTTTGTTGTTCTCTTTTATAGGCCACTGCATGAGAAAAGAATTCCTGAAGCCAAAGAAAATGATACATCCAAATAGCAGAAAGTCTATCGCTATTACGAAAAAAGTCAAAAAGTAAATAGAATTACTATTAAATTATGTGATTTTGTTATGTACATTTCATTTATTTTATATGATTATATAATACTTTTGTGTACTAAAGAAGGAAATGGACAATGTGTTTTGTTTCAGAAAATCAAATAGACAGAAAGCAAAAGTGTCCCGCTTGATAAAACAGAATTCAATAGGAGAGAAAATATCGTGAATCAGAAACAATATGAATCCAGGTGTGTGTCCTTATACTTCAGAGTTAACTGCAAGTTTGTTAGAAACTAAGGTAAAACAAAGATGTATGTACATGATGATACAGTGATTGTAAATTAAAGATCTGATTAGTTATAATTCTATGTTTGATCCAAAGGTACGTAGCAAGAAATGATGAAGAAACGGAACAAATTACTATTAAAAGATCTATAGGTAACAATAGGAGTAGACAGCATGCCAGCAGGGAACGTGTAATTGGAATAACCAAGTAAAGAGAACTAGGAGAATATGATACATGTGGAATAGGTAAAGAATTACAGCCAAATTTATTTTCAATATATGCTGATATACAAACCCTCCTTTATTTTTCAGAAATTCCTGACATTTTAAATGCAACTCAGTATGAAATGTTAATGAATTGGAAGAATGAATTACAGTATGTGAATAATTTTAAATTTATAAGGTTTGGTGACAAAGATTTAAACAAAATGTTAGATATTTACATATTACAATATAAAGTACTTTGTATAAGTAATATAATGTTGATAATAATATAATTATATATTATATTATTAGATATAACTAATATATATATGCATATGGTTGAAAATTACACAATATGTTAATTATAATTATTTATAAAATCAAATTATATTTAATATTACTATATATATATAAAGACCAAGTATCCATGTGAGCATATATATGAGTATTGAAATAAACGACGAAATGACTTCGTCTAAGTATTTTGTAGTGAAGAAGTCTGATACCCTCAGACTTCGTTAATATAGAAATTTAATTCTGATTACGATGGTATGGAGCAGTTTTATTATTTGACTATACGCGGTATACTTAATAGTATAATTTCAGCAAAATTCGGGATATGGAATATGAAAGTATATGTGAAAGTCTAACATTGTCTGTCCATTATGATAAATATTATCAAATTTCACGTGCAAGAAAACACTTCGCGACAGGCTGGTTTCAGAATCAAAACAAATTTTGAACGTTCCTTTGTGTTTTCAAAGATGTGTTTTGATAATGATGTCGCCTGAGGATATTTCGAGTAATAGAGTTCATTTAGTCCATTGTTGTTCATTGATATAAATATTACTTGCATTGAATCTTAGTTTATGGTTGATAGATGTGTATATTCTTCATTAATTATCTTCATTCAGTTTAATAGTTTAATTGTTCATTAAAATAATAAAGTAAAATAAAGTATAGAATCGTTAAAATTTCAAATGAAATTAGATTGCAAAATCAAAGAATATTAGCCCGTTAGATACAAAATATAATAGATAGACTAATCATATTTTGCATAGTATATAACGTTAAACGTTATTACGTAATGCTACATATAGATATACGTTATAAGGTAATGGTATATAACGTTATACGTTGTTACGTAATAATATATAACGTTATAAGTTGTTACGTAATGCTACATAACGTTATACGTCATTACGTAACAGTATATAACATTATACGTTAAAAGGTACTACTATATTACGTTATACGTTATTACGTAACGCTACATATCGTTATACGTTATAGGGTAACACAATATAACGATATACGTTATAGGGTAATAATATATAACGTTATATATTATAAGGTACTACTATAAAACGTTATACGTTATTACGTAATAGTATATGACGTTATAAGTTATTACGTAACGATACATATCGTTATACGTTATAAGGTAACACTAGATAACGTTATACGTTCCTACGTAACGCTACATAACGTTATACGTCGTTACGTAATAATATATAACGTTATAAGTTGTTACGTAATGCTACATAACTTTATACGTCATTACGTAGTGCTACATTACGTTATACGTTATAACGTAATAGTATATAACATTATACGTTAAAAGGTACCACTATATTACGTTATACGTTATTACGTAACGCTACATATCGTTATACGTTATTACGTAATACTATATAACGTTATACATTATTACGTAATAGTATATAACGTTATACGTTATAAGGTAATACTATAGAACATTATACGTTATAGGGTAATACTATATAACGTTATACGTTATAGGGTAATACTATATAACGTTATACGTTATTACGTAACGCTACATATCGTTATACGTTATAGGATAACACTATATAACGTTATACGTTATTACGTAATAGTATACAACGTTATGTGTTATTACGTCATGCTACATAACGGTATACGTTATAATGTAATAGTATATAAGGTTATACGTTATAACGTAATACTATATAACCTTATACGTTATAACGTAGTACTATATAACCTTATACGTTATAACGTAATACTATATAACCTAATACGTTATAACGTAATACTATATAACGTTATACGTTATTACGTAATAGTATATAACTTTATACGTTATTACGTAATAGTATATAACGTTATACATTATAACGTAATAGTATATAACGTTATACATTATAACGTAATAGTATATAACATTATACGTTAAAAGGTACTACTATATTACGTTATACGTTATTACGTCCTGCTACATATCGTTATACGTTATAGGGTAACACAATATAACGTCATACGTTATAGGGTAATAATATATAACGTTATATATTATACGGTACTACTATATAACGTTATACGTTATTACGTAAGGCTACATATCGTTATACGTTATAGGGTAATACTATATAACGTTATACGTTATTACGTAGTAGTATATAACGTTATACGTTATTCCGTAACGCTACATATCGTTATACTTTATAGGGTAACGCTATATAACGTTATACGTTATTACGGAATGCTACATAACGTTGTACGTTATTACGGAATGCTACATAACGTTATACGTTGTTACGTAATGCTACATAACGTTATACGTCATTACGTAGTGCTACATAACGTTATACGTTATAAGGTAATACTATATAACGTTATACATTATTACGTGATAGTATATAACGTTATACGTTATAACGTAATAGTATATAACTTTATACGTTATTACGTAATAGTATATAACGTTATACATTATAACGTAATAGTATATAACGTTATACATTATAACGTAATAGTATATAACATTATACGTTAAAAGGTACTACTATATTACGTTATACGTTATTACGTCCTGCTACATATCGTTATACGTTATAGGGTAACACAATATAACGTCATACGTTATAGGGTAATAATATATAACGTTATATATTATACGGTACTACTATATAACGTTATACGTTATTACGTAAGGCTACATATCGTTATACGTTATAGGGTAATACTATATAACGTTATACGTTATTACGTAGTAGTATATAACGTTATACGTTATTACGTAGTAGTATATAACGTTATACGTTATTACGTAACGCTACATATCGTTATACTTTATAGGGTAACGCTATATAACGTTATATGTTACTACGTAACGCTACATAACGTTATACGTTATATGATAACACTATATAACGTTATACATTAAAAGGTAACACTATATAACGTTATACGTTATTACGTAATAGTATACAACGTTATGTGTTATTACGTCATGCTACATAACGGTATACGTTATAACGTAATAGTATATAAGGTTATACGTTATAACGTAATACTATATAACCTTATACGCTAGAACGTAATACTGTATAACGTTATACGTTATTACGTAATACTATATAACGTTATATATTATAAAGTACTATTATATAACGTTATACGTTATTACGTAACGCTACATATCGTTATACGTTATAGGGAAACACTATATAACGTTATACGTTATTACGGAATGCTACATAACGTTTTACGTTATTACGGAATGCTACATAACGTTATACGTTGTTACGTAATGCTACATAACGTTATACGTCATTACGTAGTGCTACATAACGTTATACGTTATAAGGTAATACTATATAACGTTATACATTATTACGTGATAGTATATAACGTTATACGTTATAACGTAATAGTATATAACATTATACGTTATAACGTAATAGTATATAACATTATACGTTAAAAGGTACCACTATATTACGTTATACGTTATTACGTAACGCTACATATCGTTATACGTTATTACGTAATACTATATAACGTTATACATTATTACGTAATAGTATATAACGTTATACGTTATAAGGTAATGCTATAGAACGTTATACGTTATAGGGTAATACTATATACCGTTATACGTTATAGGGTAATACTATATAACGTTATACGTTATTACGTAACGCTACATATCGTTATACGTTATAGGGTAACACTATATAACGTTATACGTTACTACGTAACGCTACATAACGTTATACGTTATATGATAACACTATATAACGTTATACATTAAAAGGTAACACTATATAACGTTATACGTTATTACGTAATAGTATACAACGTTATGTGTTATTACGTCATGCTACATAACGGTATACGTTATAACGTAATAGTATATAACGTTATACATTATAACGTAATAGTATATAACATTATACGTTAAAAGGTACTACTATATTACGTTATACGTTATTACGTCCTGCTACATATCGTTATACATTATAGGGTAACACAATATAACGTCATACGTTATAGGGTAATAATATATAACGTTATATATTATACGGTACTACTATATAACGTTATACGTTATTACGTAAGGCTACATATCGTTATACGTTATAGGGTAATACTATATAACGTTATACGTTATTACGTAGTAGTATATAACGTTATACGTTATTACGTAGTAGTATATAACGTTATACGTTATTACGTAATGCTACATATCGTTATACTTTATAGGGTAACGCTATATAACGTTATATGTTACTACGTAACGCTACATAACGTTATACGTTATATGATAACACTATATAACGTTATACATTAAAAGGTAACACTATATAACGTTATACGTTATTACGTAATAGTATACAACGTTATGTGTTATTACGTCATGCTACATAACGGTATACGTTATAACGTAATAGTATATAAGGTTATACGTTATAACGTAATACTATATAACCTTATACGTTATAACGTAGTACTATATAACCTTATACGTTATAACGTAATACTATATAACCTTATACGTTATAACGTAATACTATATAACGTTATACGTTATTACGTAATACTATATAACGTTATATATTATAAGGTACTACTATATAACGTTATATATTATAAGGTACTACTATATAACGTTATATGTTATTACGTAACGCTACATATCGTTATACGTTATAGGGTAACACTATATAACGTTATACGTTATTACGGAATGCTACATAACGTTTTACGTTATTACGGAATGCTACATAACGTTATACGTCATTACGTAGTAGTATATAACGTTATACGTTATTACGTAACGCTACATATCGTTATACTTTATAGGGTAACGCTATATAACGTTATATGTTACTACGTAACGCTACATATCGTTATACTTTATAGGGTAACGCTATATAACGTTATACATTAAAAGGTAACACTATATAACGTTATACGTTATTACGTAATAGTATACAACGTTATGTGTTATTACGTCATGCTACATAACGGTATACGTTATAACGTAATAGTATATAACGTTATACGTTAGAAGGTAACAATATATAACATTATAAGGTGATACTATATAACGTTATACGTTATTACGGAATGCTACATAACGTTTTACGTTATTACGGAATGCTACATAACGTTAAACGTTGTTACGTAATGCTACATAACGTTATACGTCATTACGTAATGCCACATAGCGTAGAAGTCAGTACGTAATGCTACATAACGTTATACGTTATAAGGTAATACTATATAACGTTATACGGTATAGGGTAATTCTATATAACGTTATACGTTATTACGTAATAGCATGTAACGTTATACGTTATAGGGTAATACTATAGAACTTTATACGTTATTACGTAATAGTATATAACCTTATACGTTATAGGGTAATACTGTATAACGTTATACGTTATTACGTAATACTATATAACGTTATACATTATTACGTAATAGTATATAACGTTATACGTTATAAGGTAATACTATAGAACGTTATACGTTATTACGTAATACTATATAACGTTATACATTATTACGTAATAGTATATAACGTTATACGTTATAAGGTAATACTATATAACCTTATACGTTATAACGTAATACTATATAACCTTATACGTTATAGGGTAATACTGTATAACGTTATACGTTATTACGTAATACTATATAACGTCATACATTATTACGTAATAGTATATAACGTTATACGTTATAACGTAATAGTACATACGCAATATATTATAATGTAATACTATGAAATGTAATATAATATAATACGTAATACATTATGACGTAATGTAATATAAAGTAATACAATATAACTGAGGTGTAGAATGTGAAAGCTGTCAACTGAATACGCGGCGGTTCGTTCAACAGTTTGTTTACTTTCTGATCAGCGACTTCTTCCGAACTCTCGACTCGCGACTCTTACTAATGACTGGTTACGGACAGCTACTGTGTTGACTCACTTGCTTCCCTCTGTCACCTTTCGATATCCCCACTATGCACGTGTTCGTATCCGTCCGCAATCATGGTAACGTACGCCTTCTGCGCAATATTTGAAAAAAGGGCAAAACGTAACACAATATAACGTAATTCCATATAACGTAAAACATTTTAACATAATACATTATAACATGATACTATATAACGTAATACATTATAACTTAACACATTATAACGTAATAAATTATAACGTAATATAATGTAACGTAGTAATATATAACACAATACATTGTGACGTAATTCATTAAATTTTAATACTAAATAACATAATACTATATAACGTAATATAATATAACGTAATACTATATTATTTTGTCAAGTAAAACGAATAAGATATTTCTTAACAACGATCAGTATTCTTTAATCCTTATTATTTAATTATGAGAATATTATATAAACAATTCTTTCTCCGTTTGCTTTTTCACAAATTTAGTTTTATTCTGTTTAGCTAATGTTTCATACTTAGGTGAAAATGTAACTGTTACAATGATATTTTGTAATATTTTCCTTGTATTCAGACAATTTTACATTTCAGATATATAAATTATTCAGTTTACAAAAATCTGTATAATTTAAGCATATCGACTGTTACGTAATGGCAAGAAAGTATTAACTTGAATATACTGTATATATGAATATGTTGTATATTATACATTAAATATGAAATTATATCTCATGAACATTTTGATTACTCCATCTGTTATAGCCTATAAAAAAAACCAGTTACACAAAACACACACCATATTTTATATATATCTAAAAGTATGAATATGGTAATATGTAATTTTAGTAGAAGTATCTTTGTGGTTAATTCTAAAAAAAAAGCAAAAAAATTAATTTATTGAGCTAAATAAATAGAAATTATCTAGAATATGGTGGTAGAACATAATTTCCTGACTTCCATCACAAAAGAAATATCAATAATTAATACTTGCATTACATTATCAAAAAAGAATATATAATTCTATGATTGTTTATTTTCCAACATGATTATATGTATATCGATGTGTAGTGTACAAAGATGTACACATTGAATTGTCAAATTATATATAAAATAAATTTTATGAGAAAACAATTTTTACAAAATAGGCATTATAATATATGTATATATATATGTATGCTGTGTCCGTTTTTCGCATATTATGTATAATTATAGTTTTATATAGTCACATATTAAAATAATATTACATAGATTTGTTATAATTCATGTCCTTAATATAATATTAATTTCTATTTACAAAAAAATATTTTAAAACAGAAACGAACACATAACAAATTTAGATTTTTTATAGATGAAAAAATCTATTTGTCAATTAGGATATTACAATGTTGTACGTTCACTACATACGTACATCACTTATTGACAAAAAGATATGTCTATAGCTATACAAATATAATGATAAGTTACATGTTACTGTTTCGCGTTTTTCTTTCTTTTTTCTAATAGCTGTTACTCATTTTGTCTTATGTCACAGTTAATAAGTATAAAACTTCATACATAAATTTTATCCATCCTGCATTTACTTACATTATTTATACAAATGCAGATTCTACTGCACTTTATCATTTGATACGTATTCTATATATCTGTTACATTGTACAGATATAAATATATCTCTGCATAATATGTGTTGCATTGAAACATTCAAATAATATTTATTTGAATAAAATTTATTTGACTAATTTATTTCTATTTATTTATTTATTTATTTATTTATTTCTATTTATATCTATTTATTTTATTTTATTTGATTAATTTATTTTTATGTATGTATATGCAAGTGTTTATGTTCTTAACTAATATCTTGAAAGTCAGAAATGTATTTTCTTTTAAGAGATTGACATGAAAAAATGTAAAATGTACCATCCAATGAAAAATAGTTGTATTAAAAATATTATATTAGATTATATAAATTTTTCATATCATATTTAAACTGACATGTTTATATCTTATGATAAAAATATGATAAAGCAGATATTTATTAATTCATAGCAACTTATACAAATTGTGGTACACTATCTATTATTCTATAACAAGATCTTGTAATATTTTGACATAATTATATAATATAATATTTACAGAATAAATTTATGATGTTTTAAAATTAGAGCACATACAGATCGCTTCTTATATATTGTTTCATAAATTAAGATATAAGTACTGATATATTAACTTGTTTGGCTTTAATTAAATATGAACAGTACGAATATATGTATATATATATATTTTGGCTCTTCATGTATATGTGACATTATCACAAACTGTGTCATTAAAAACAAAAAATAACTTCTGTATGTATAACGCATGATCTACAAACATTTGCGCTTTTATTTTGAAAACTTTTCTTTAATTTATATAATATTCACTGTAATACTCTATCATTACAATATTTAAAAGATGATTTTGACAAAGAAGTACATTCGTTATTTTCTTTCATCATTAACAAAATCATTAATTTATGACAAAATTCATAAAAATGCTATAGCTACATTTATACTATGAACATGAACTTTCTTTACATTGAGATATTTTATTCCTTAAATAAGATAATAAACAGTCATAGTTCAATGCCTATGTACTTCAATGACATATAATCATTCGTTTATACAAGCTATGTACAAAAATGTCTAATCAAGATTTATACACATTTTAAATTTGTTGTAAATCTTTCTTCTAAAACGAGAATGCAGTGGAATGTAATTATTAAAGAATAGAATTTTCTTTTATGTTTGTAAAATAAAATTGATATGGAAATTTGAATGTATTCTCTCGGTCTTTTTCTCTCTTAATATACATGTCTCAAGATTTAGAAAAACTTACGGAACATGAATAGTGCCACTGCATTCTGAACATTGTTTGCTTTTATAACAAATTAAATTTTAACTTAACAACAAGAGGATTTTGCAGGTTCTGCTTCGACTAGATTAAAATCTAAACCACCAGGCCTAGCAAATCCAGTTTTTATTCCATCCCAACCATCTTCTACCTTATATTCACCAGTCTGTATTCTATTATAAACTTCCTGTGTAACTGTTCGAAATGCTTCTTCAACATTAACTCCAGTCTTTGCGCTGGTTTCAATGTGATGTACACCATGTTGATCAGCAAAAGCTCTTGCTTCTTCCTTTGAAACTTCTCGCCTACTTCCATTGGTAACTAAATCTAATTTACAACCTACCAATGCAAATACAGGGCGATGTGGCTCAATATGTCTACGAGCTTCCATCATCCACTGAGGAATATGTTCAAAACTTGCTCTGTTACATACATCATACACAAGCAGGGCACCAACAGAGTTTCTATAGTATGATTTTGTAATTGACCTAAGATAAACAACACATTTCATTATTTTACTTGTATCAATGACATATTATATCTTGTTTTTAATATATTCGTAATTACCAAAAACATATAATACAAATATAACACACCTAAATCTTTCTTGGCCAGCTGTATCCCATAACTGTAATTTTATTCTTGTTCCATCCTTTACTTCAATTAATCTAGCAAAAAAATCTACTCCTACTGTTGGATCTGAAAGCTAATCAAATAAAATATGTTATATACTTCCTATAATAATATCAGGTATAAACTCGTTGAATTGTAAAAGAATTATAATTTTTAATTTACTAAAAAATATACTCTATATAAAAGTCAATGACAGATTCAAGATAAAAGATAAAAATGTATCTCAATCAAAGATACCGTTTTGTTTATTATTGTTCAGTAAGCTATTAATTGTACAATGTATATAATAATTATATTTGGATATTAGAACTAATTCATTTGCATGACAAAAATTCTTCAAACATATTTAATATCATAGCATTTTTATGTTGTCCTGAATTCTTTATTTAAAAAATAGCAATCAACTAAATAAATATTATTAGATCAGCAAAATTGGAAATACTCCAACGACATAAAATCTATTTCAACTTCGATTTCAACATCAATTACAGTACAACTTATTTGATATTATGAAAAATGATAAAAGAACAAAACATAACAGATTTGATTAAAATCAACATTTTTATCAACATTGTTGATAAAAACGGTTAGAGTCGCTACGTACCTCTGCGAACTTCCCATCAGTAAAATATTTCAGCAACGAACTTTTTCCGACTGTACTGTCACCAATAAGTATCAGGCGAAATTGATAGTCAAAAATTGGTTCCACCATCTTGACGTATGTATATATTACGATTAAAGTTCTTCACAAGCAATACTCCAGTTGTCACTTATAAAGTCATGATTTTCTTGTATGCGCTTGTCAAGAGTAAGAACCTCGCTGACCGTGACATTAATCATCAACTTCCTACCTTTGCCCAAGACTGTACTGCACTTATTGCGCACGACACTGTGCAAATAAACATGTAGATTTCGTAAGGATCTTTGAAACCAAACACATCATAATTTTTAACGAACTAGCTGTTTTTAGCCGTTCCAGATTTCACTGCTTCTTTCTTCTTTAATTCTTTGAGACGCTCACAGAACCACGCGGTCATAGTAGTCACCTAAAATATACATTTCACGGGTTTAACTAGAACGCTTGAAAGACATCATAATTTAATTTATAAATATTGCTTACACATGTTTTTAGTTTACTTATTACAAATCTGTATACAATCAATGAACACCAAAAATATTAAAGGAAAATATTGACTTCTTTTCTTTACTAGTTAAATAAAGTGGACAAAAGAATATTATCTTAAACTCTAAAAATAAGTATTCGAAAATGTTTCGGAAACATTCTCTATTTTTGTTATACTACTTGAAACGATAAATTCTTCATTTTATCTATTACGTTGAAAGGATTAAAGGTTAATTAAGAGATTAATTGAGCATTTTCACGTATACTAATTATGTAAAACATAGTGCCATTTGCATCTTAAATGTAGAACAAGACACAGAATGTGTAGTATATATCTATTCAAATAGATACGTGTACACTGACTATAAAGTAATAAAAAAAGCGACAGTATTCGAAATTAATAATAAAATAATAAAGGTTAGAATAATGATCTTCACTCGTCTTTGTTTAAATTCTATCTATAACGAGTTATTTCTTATGTAGGATTTGCTACTTATGTAATAACAACCTAACCACTAATTTTGTAAATAAGTTTTAGTACGTATAACCTAACTACGTGATTTTTTGTAATAAAAAATTTTGAATTTAATTTTACTCTTAACCTTTTATAGTAGGATAGTAACTCATTTTTTAATTTTTTTCTAGAAAAATGAGCGAGAAGAAATTAATTAATGAAATTATTGAATTGCGTGAGTTGTTACGCACGAAGGAAACTCAATTAGCTGCCTTAAGGCGCGAAAAACAAATCTTACAAGATTACGGTTTGAATAACAAAGAAATATTACGATATAGTAGGCAAATATTTTTACCAGAAATTGCTATTAAAGGTGCATTCTATTTATAAAATTTTAAAATGTATTATATATATCAAATTAAAATCATATGAATTTCATGTAACAAAAATCTGTTATTCTTTAGTATTTAATATTTTCTGTTCTATGTATTCTTAATTTGATATATAAATAATAATAAAGTTCTTATTTTCAATTGTAACATTTTTCATTATATAATTACAGGTCAAGTTAAATTAAAGAATAGCGCAATATTGATCGTAGGAGCAGGTGGACTTGGATGCCCAGCAGCATTATATTTAGCATCTGCTGGTGTTGGACAAATTGGTATAATTGATTATGATGATGTAGAGATTAACAATCTTCATAGACAATTATTATATGCAGAAGCAAGTATTGGGACACCAAAAGTAAATACTGCTGCAGAAAGTCTTAATCGGTATTTGTATATCAATATAATATGCATAGATTTTTACAAGTATATGTATTAAATGTTTATTTGATGGTAAAATTCATGATATAAAATATCACTACTTTTATAATCTAAGCTAAATATTCCTAATTTTAGCTTAAACAGTGACATTAAAGTTATTCCATATAAAATTCAACTAGATAGCAGTAATGCTCTAGACATAATAAAGCCTTACGATGTAGTGGTAGATGCTACTGATAATGTAGCTACACGTTATTTATTGAATGATGCGTGTGTTCTAAGTAATAAACCTTTAGTATCTGGATCAGCATTAAAATTTGAAGGTCATTTATCTGTATTTAATTACAATGGACCTTGCTACAGATGTATATTTCCTAAACCTCCTCCTCCAGAAACAGTAACAAATTGTGGAGATGGTGGTGTTTTTGGCCCAGGTATTATTTTTTAATTAATTTAATTAATTTATTCAATATTTTTAATTCAGAAAGTATTTATTACTTAATTTAACTGCAGTCGTTGGAACTATTGGTGTCTTACAAGCATTAGAAGCACTGAAGATACTACTCGATCTTCCGCATGTATTATCCGGTCAACTTCTATTATTTGATGGACTAGAAACGAAGTTTCGTAAGATCAACCTGCGTGCTAAAAATATAAACTGTACCGTTTGCGGCGAACATCCAACTCTGCACAAATTAATTGATTACGAACAATTTTGTGGTGCAAAAGCAAATGATAAAGATCCGAAATTAAATCTATTAAGAACGGAAGAAAGAATAAGCGTGGAAGAATATAACACAACATTGAAATTAGACATGAAAGCTCATATTTTAATCGACGTACGTTCAGCCGAAGAATTTAACATCTGTCATTTAAAGAACTCTATAAATATACCATTATGTGATATTAATAACAACGAAACAGTAACATTAATAAGAAGTAGAATACAGGAAATACAAAAACAACATGATAATGCTAGTTGTAAGTATATTTTGCTTAATATGTTATGTTGAAGTTGTAAATATATAATAAATGTGTATGTATTTGTTTTAGTATATGTTATGTGCAGAAGAGGGAATGATTCACAAAAGGCAGTAAAAAGTCTTCAGGAAATATTTCAGGGAAGTAATCTAGAAATAAAAGATGTAATTGGTGGCATTCATGCTTGGAGCAAGAAAATCGATTGTACATTTCCTGTATATTAATTGTATAAAATTGTATGCAATTGATTACTTTCATGTTTATTGATTTTTACTATTAAAATTAACATGTATATAATTACATATTTGACATTACATCTTTATAAATATATATACGTGAATAACACGTACATTTATAAAAATATATAGTTATATAAAGTGAATTAATTCATTTAGAATAGTCTTCTATCTCAGAAGTAGTTAAACTGGTTTCTGGATACTTGTAATGGGAATCTGATAAATTTCGTAATTTTTCTGCTGCTTGTTCTGGCGTTAAGTCTCTTTGTGCTTGTGCAAGAAGTTCATAGCCAACCATATGTTTCTTTACAGTTGCTGAACGCAATAGTGGAGGTAAATAAATTCCATGGAAAGTCCAATAAGGATAATCTTGTTTTACATATGGTCCAGTTGGTGCTCCTTCAAATAGAATCAATTAAATATTGTGATTAGTTACATGACCTTTTTTAATGAACATATCCAATAATATTTAACCATACCATGCCAACCCATAGAATAAGGAAAAGAGCAATGGAATAAATTATCATATTTTGTACACAGTATTTTCATAGTAGCTGCTAATGATTCTTGTTGGCTTTCTGATAAATCTTGCATTCTAGATACTTGTTTCTTAGGCAATACCATAGTTTCATATGGCCATACTGCCCAAAATGGTACTAAAACTACCCAATCTCGGTTTTCTGATACAATGCGCTCCTACAACATAAAATATACAAATTAAAAAATCTGAAGATTTAAATCTAAATTCTCTTAATATGGTACTTTACTTTTTTGAAAAGTTCTTTTTGTACATAATCTATAAGAAGTGGTTTTTTATTACGATTATAATAATCGTTGAGGTATCTATCCTTTATTTTAGCTTCATTTGGTAAGAAAGAGCTAGCCCAAATTTGACAGTGAGGATGAGAATTGCTACAGCCCATTACAGCACCACGATTTTCAAAAATTTGTACCCAAGTCCATTTTTCTCCCAACTCAAGCATTTCAAAAATCCAGCTAAATCATAACGACATTTATTACATAAAATATTACAATACTACAAACTAAATGTATTACCAACATACCGTTTAACCACTTCTTTAATTTCCGAAATTTTCATAAGTGCTATTGTTACATTTGATTTGGGATGGAAACACATCACTTTACAAGTACCTCTAGCAGCATCCATTTGGAATAATTCATCTTCAGATTTTGATGGATTAGGAACTGATTCCAATAATGCAGGAAAGTCATTGACAAATGAATATGTATTTTCATATATTGGAGTTATCTGGAAAACAAGAACATTTAGTATCAGAAAAGTTGTGCAATTCTGGTTTTAAAGTTAAAGGATAGTATTTAAATACATTACCTGTCCACTAGCTCTGACATTGCCTGGACAAAGTGGATTATGAGGGTCATAATCTGGAAGATCTTCTTCTATATTTGTTTCAATTTGTCCCCCCCAGGGTCGTTTCATTCGATGTGGTGACACTAGTACCCATTCTCCCTTTAAGGGATTATATCGAATATGTTGATGTTCTATAAAATATTGATCTAATAGATGATACATAGAACTTGAATTTGATATAATTTCTTCATAAGAACAAAAATTCTAACCAGTAGGATCAAATTGTTTTTTTAAAGCTTCTGTGCCATTTTTCAGGCTGTTCTTATCACCTGAAAATTAGTATTAAGTCTTCATACATATACACAGAGATAAGATTATGTATATATTACATTAATGTGTTAAATTAATTTTTACAGCAAATTAATTTGTTTGACAAAATTACAATTAGTTTACTGCATTAAAGTACATTATTCAATATAAACATTTAAAAATATCATATAAAAGTATTTTGCTTCATTATTGTATACATATACACGAATTACTTACACTTTTGGAATGCTACGAATAGTAATACAAATTTTAATCGTCATGTGGATTTCGTTTTAATCAAAATTATAAATAATGCACAATAGACTCACGCGGGTTTTGTTTTGATTTCGATCATACAGAATGTACAATAAACTGTAAAAATTATTATTAGTTTCACATGCCACTACACATTTATAATATAAAAAAAATAAAACAAAATTTGTAGAAGGTCATATGACTGACGCTTATGTTCTTATAAAATTTATTTACTCGAAAAAAACCTTATGTGATTAATAATGTGTACCTTTTATAAATAATACACCGACTACCTTTATCTTTTACAGATATTTGTTGTACTAAGTTATTAATTTTTCAATTAATATAAAATATTTTTACCTGTTGATGCAGACATTTGTACTTTGGTATCTACTTTTGGTATCGCAAGTGTCGTTTGAGTGCTACTAGCGGACTGGAAAATTTTTAATGACAGCAGTAATTTAAGATGTACGTGTCATTTTTTTCATAGACAAGATCTTGTGTAACTATACCAAGTACAATAATTTATGATAACAATTACATTGCTCACGAAATCTAACGTTCAATGTGTACACATATCGATGTGTACACGTATTACTACGTATTAGATGGTTGGTGTAAAATCAGATTCGATCTCGATCAGAACGAGCTTAAGATGTTAAAAGATATCGCAAGCGTTATTTATAGGGAAACGAATAAACAAATATATGTATGTGCATTGTCAGTAAAGAAAATACGGTTTAAATTGCTTTATTTTTTGACATAGGAATGCTAATATGTTTCGTAGTTTATTACACTAAAAAATCTGCTGCTACGTATATTTCTCAAAAAAGAAATATTCATGATAAAATATATTACTTTTGAAATCAAATTTTAAAATTTATACCTTTCTAAATTCTAACTGCTAATACTAAACAATTATCTTTTTTAATTGTAATTTAATCTTTAAATAAAATTTAAATTTTTATACAGGATAATAAAGAGCATAATTTTATATAAAAAAATATATTAAAATTGTAAGCATAAGTAATAAACAATTTTACAAATTTCCTAGAAGGTCAGATCTTTATATTTGATTTTAGATCTACTTTTCTAAATGAATATAAGAATATGTAAAAATTGTTCCAATAAAAATTTCTATCGTTCAATGTAAATTACCTTAATACTCGCCCTGCATGATTTGACGTTTCGAATAGTTGCCTGCAACTTTTAAACGCGACCATTAACATTATTTGCAAATATGGCGCGCGGTAGTAGCGCTGGTTTTGATAGACATATTACAATATTTTCACCGGAAGGGCGGCTTTACCAAGTAGGTAAGATTTGTGAAAATATTTTACATTAAGACATAAACAGTTTTCTAATTTTTGTTGCTATCTTTCGAAGTAGTAACTCTTATACTAATTTTCTAAGCGGGAACCATGACATGGCGTGATTAGCAATTTTCAACCTTTCTAAGTAAAAGTATCGAATATTTTGCAGAATATGCGTTTAAAGCGATAAATCAAGGCGGTTTGACATCTGTCGCTGTAAAAGGAGTGGACACAGCTGTTTTTGCTACACAAAAGAAAGTGCCTGTAAGATAACCTCTATCACTATACTGTTATTACTAGTAGTTCTTTATAATATTATTCCTTTTTTTCTAAAGTATATAGTATAGTATTTTAAAGTAACATTTGAAGATTTTTTTGCAAATAATACAAATGAAACTTATTAAATTTAAAGATATTTGTTTATAGGATAAGCTACTTGATGCTTCCAGTGTTACTCATATTTTTCAACTCACTGAGCATATTGGTTGCCTTGTGACAGGCATGATAGGTGAGTAAAGTTTTAAAGAAAATGATTATCCTAAAGATTTGTTATATAATTTTTCAATCATTATTATTTGAAATATCTAGATCTTTTTTGTATTAAAGATATATTGTTTTTATTGTGCATTTTAGCTGATAGCAGATCTCAAGTTCAACGTGCAAGATATGAAGCAGCTCATTTTAAATACAAGTATGAATATGAAATTCCTGTGGATGCATTATGCAGACGTATTGCAGATATCAGTCAAGTATATACACAAAATGCAGAAATGCGACCTCTTGGATGTTCTATGATGCTTATTTCATACGATAAAGAAAAAGGACCTTGTGTTTATAAGGCTGATCCTGCAGGATATTATTGTGGTTACAGAGCAATCTCTGTTGGTGCTAAACAAACTGAAGCTAATTCTTATCTGGAAAAAAAGTTAAAGAAGAAACAAAACTATGATCATGATGAAACAATACAGTTAGCAATTACTTGTTTATCTACTGTTTTATCAGTAGATTTTAAGCCAACGGAGATAGAAGTTGGGGTAGTATCAAAGGACAATCCCAAATTTCGGTAAATATTATTTTTACTTCATGTATAAAATTGTTATAAATAAATAACATATGAAATGTTTTTATGTTTCAGAACTTTAACAGAACAAGAAATTGATAAGCATCTTACTGCAATTGCTGAAAAAGATTAATGATTTTATGTATAATTCATTACAAATAAATGTCATGTTTAACACTTAACATTGTTTCATTTTTATACTTAAAATATAAGAGAAAGTATATTATATTAAATTCAAGATATAATTGTTAACACGAATAAATTATACACATTTATAGTTTAAATTAAAAAATTTATTTCAAATTCATATTTCTTATTTATAAGTTATAAAATAGTGAAGATATTGGTAAAATTATTTTCCTGATGCTGTTGCTAAAGGGTTTCGTAGAACTAAAATTACAGAATCACCTCTCAAAAACATTTTTGAAATAAATCTATCCTTATTTACTGGTTTTGCCTAGACAAAAACAAAGCTTTCTGTATACTGTCAATCATAAGTTTTGCTTCAATACCACATAATTATGTTATATTACCTTTTTTTTCCCTTTACCAGTACGTGGAAGTTCAGTCCACATTTCTTTTACATTTTCTAAAACCATGTTACAATGTCTATCAAATGCTTTTACTCTTCCTAATAATTTTTTGTTATTTCTACAATTAATTAAAACTTGCGTATTATTTTTCACAGATTGAGTTAATACTGAAAGTGGTCCAGTGTTAAATTCTTCTTCCTCTCTTTTTGCTAATTCCTCAGGAGTCATTTCAGATTTTGGCTTAGTTAAAGAAGACCTAAAAATAAAAGTTGTTCTGTTAGAAAAATGTTAATAAGAATTCAAAGAGAAAAGTTATAACCTTCAGGTAAAATTTACACAAAAAGATAGTATATAAATAGAAAAATAAGGTTAAGTTTTGTATAAATACAAAAATTACTGTTAAAACGATAAAAAATTTTGTGTAAACATTTACATTTTGATGAATTTCTGTTACGAATGAAATAGATAATGCAAAACTTTTCTCAGGAATAGTACACAAAATATAAGTAATAACTATGTTTTCAAATCAACAAGCAACACAACGTTCAGTTTACTTCTGTTCACTTCCGATTTCGATCACCTCTGAAAATAGGTTATGTTATATTGCATATTGAGTAATCTTACTATATGTATAAATGTATTTGTGTTTATGAAATACATTGAAAAAGCATAGCTTTTTATTTAGTGGTTAGAATTTTTAATATTTTTGTCGATTTAAAATAAAAGTTTACAATGTTCAATAATATTTTATCATATGATTTCGAAGATTAAATCTGTATGTGTATAAAATAAACGTGGCACATTTTAAAGCATAGCTGGGAAAATAATAAGATGAAAACAAACCGACAGAAAAAAGCGAGAAAAAATTTAGGCTTTTTTATTAACAACTTCAAATTTAGATCTCCGTTTCAAGTTCTTATTGATGGCACATTTGCTTTGGCTGCGTTAGAGGTTTGCATTTAAATATATTATTTTATGTTACTGTAATTAAAGTCGACGCTTGCTTTCATTATATAAAGAGTAGAAAATAATATATGTAATTACTTATAAATTAATGAAAACAAGTGACTTGAATTTGTAATAATTTTTAATTCCTTTTAGAATAAATTTAATATACAAGATCAATTATCAAAATATTTTCAATCTGAAGTAAAATTATTAACTACACCATGTATCATTTTGGAAACTGAAAAATTAAGTTCATTTTCGAAAGCAGTTAGTGGTGCTATGCAAATTGTTAAACAATATCCTATACATAAATGTGGACATGAAAAACATTCAATTAGTGGCACAAAATGTTTACTATCTATGGTTGGAAAAAATAATTCATTTAGGTATAATAAAAGTTTCAATGGCTGGAAATTAAAATTAGTGATAATATACATATATGTATATATATCTGTTATGTTTTTTCCAGATATATTATAGCTACGCAAGACAGAGAACTTCAAGATTACTTGAGAAAAATTCCAGGTGTACCAATAATGTATTTGCATGGTAAAGCACCAACTTTGGAAGCACCTTCACAAGCTAGTCGTGAATATGCTGAAAATATTCGTAAAGAATTAGGGATGACTGAATGGGAGAAAGAAAATATTAAAGTACTAAAAGAAGTAGCCGGAGTAACTGATAGAACAGAAGTAAGACTAAAAAAGAAGAAAAAAGGGGGACCAAATCCTCTCAGTTGTCTGAAGAAGAAGAGTAAATCACGAACAGAAATTTCAAAAAATGTTAAAGAAAAAATATCTGGTAGAGTTAAGAAGAGAAAGAAAATGAAAATAGCAGCACATATCAAGGAAGCATTGATTGCAGAAGTAAAGAATACGCAGTTAGGGAGCACAAAATAATTTGAAAATAGATGCATAATTAAAAAAGGACACGTATACATAAAACTTGTATAAATTATTAAAATTTATGCGAATTCCCTTTTATTTATGATACAGTTATTTCTTTCAGCTTACAAAATTGCAATAATTAGAGCTGTATTGTAACGTATTTATATGAGTCCATTTATAAATATAAGTATATTTATTTTACTAGTGAAATTGTTATTTGTAAATACATGAAGTATCATACAACTATGTTATTTAAGTTCGTATAACAAAGTACGAATACATTGGAAGATAGAACTGAAAAATCTCATATTCATGTACATTACAAAATTATTTCAACAATTTTTTTTACAATATTATATAGTAAAAGATGTCTAAGCATTCGACTTTATTGATTAAAATATATAATTATTCATTGTATTTTGAAACGTCCTATTCTTCATATTCCTTTATACTATTTGAGTAGTACTAATAATTACACTTAAAGTAAGAAAAATGAGTAAATTGAATCATATCACTTCAAAGTAAGATATGATTATGATAAAGAAAATATAATACTCTATGAATACTCTAAATTAATAATACTCACTCTATACATATATTACATTCTCGTTCAATATATTTAATCATATAAGGAACACGACGTAAATTTTGAATTAGGAACTTTTATGTGTAGAAAACATGAAGGAAATATAAATGCATATAAATTGCACATTATTTACATTCATTTAACAATTATATAAACTGGAATACTGAAAATATACATTTTACGATATAGAGTAATGCATAAATAAAAAATAAGTCTTGATTATATGCTCTTATATATTAGAGAAATTACTAATTAATAAGGTGCATTAAAATTCTCCTACATACTAGTATAATATATTATAAAATTTGAGATACAATTTATTAATTTCAAAGTGTTTATTTTTTCATAGTAAGAAATATAGAATATCTTGGTTTGTTACATTACAGTTAGCAGCATATTAGGTAAAAGAAAATATGAATGAGACAGAGATAAAATAAAATAATATGGAATAGAAATACTTCAAAATACATATAGTTTTAAACACAAGATTCCTGAAACATTGTTTCATTAAAAAGAGTCATTTAAGATTACAAGTTAAATTCTAATTAAAATTTAATTGCTACTCTATCTTCATGCGTATGAAAAGTTTAATGTGTATTATACAATATGTCATGAAATGTATTATCTATAGGTTAATACAAAGTTAACATTTAAGAGAATTAAGAGAATGTACATTAATTATATGTAAAGATCCTATTTTAAAATTCACTTTAAATATAGAGACAGTACATAGCATAATTTCGCAGAAAAATGCTATCAAAAAATGGAGTTATAATAATTAAAAATAAATCTTTTTTATGTACTATAAAATTTAATAGAGAACTTTTTCAATACCAATTGATAGAATAATATTGGTGATTAATAAAACTTTATTGATAATTCATAAAATAATAATTTAAATTCATATAGTGTTTTTATTGTTTATTGTGCCATTATTTTAATGACAATCTCATTTATATCACGCTTTTTAATTATATTGTATAATACATTTATATATTTGTTTATATGTAAGATCAAGAAAATAATTTTTTGGTAAACTCTCGAATATTTCGTAAACGTGTATACTTTATAAAAAATCATATTATGGGCACGAGTTTCGACAAATTGTGTAAACTGCTAACGATAACTTCGTACAATATTCTTTTATATTCTATGTAAATTACTGCCAGTCTTGACATGAAGGGATAATGTGAATATTACTTTCAGATTAAAGTATTTTTTAAACAAAACATGTAAAACCTGATGTCAATGGGTTTTTTCTATTCCATACATATATAACATCAAGGTTGTTGATTAAAAAGTGCACGGGCAGCCATAGCTAACATTTTCATACGCCGTATAGAATTATGACTTGGATTAGCTGCTACAAAAGCAGCTAACTGAGATTGCAAAGTCATTAACACAGTACCCATATGTTCTCGTGTTACTGGATCATTAGGATCTAAATTTAATATCGCCTCTTCAAGCCACCTAATAAATAATCATAAAGAATGAGAAATTTTTATCTAACATTATTAAGTGCTAATAATAAAAGGTTTCTCTATTACCTATGCTTCAGTTCTGTACGGTGTCCTAAATCTGCGGATAACTGCTGTACAAGTGAAAGAATTACAGGTTGTTGTAAAATACATCTTGAGGTTTGACCTTGAGGTCCTACAGAAGAAAATACTCTAGAAGGTTCTGTTTTTTCACAAACTAGTACTACCAAGCCTAAATCACTAGCACTTAGAGCTTGTTGGAAGGCAGCATTTAACTGTCCTCGTTGGAGGAGAGATATAACTCGCGCTTGAGCATCAGCAACTGCTGATACTGGTATAGCAGGTGTAGTAGCTCGAGAACTATAAGCATATTCGATTAATTTCACCATTTAATGGAAACTGATATAGTGTTTTTAATACACTTACCGTGCATTTGTGATCTCAGTAAGTTGTTGGTTTAAATTATCTCTAATGGAATCACGAATTGTACGTATTGTTCCTTCTTGGAGAATAATTAAACCTCTATTTAATTCTGTTTGTAACTCTTCGCGAACTAATGCGGATAGCGCTTCACTTTGTTGTTCATTTCTTTGCTGATATTGTTTATCTGCAATTGCATCCACATTTTGAAGATCTAAAAAAAAAAGTTTTATATAAAATTAGCCTTCAAATATAATTGGTATTTTCCTTAAATCGTATCATCAATCGTAGATATCTTACATTCACGAGTACCCCTAACAAAAGCATCTTGTACTTGTTTAAACATTGTTTGACATGCTTTTTCTATGCCAGGTAAAAGAACATTTGTAAAGGTTTCTTTAAATGCTGAGTCTAATGCTGGTTTTGCTGCATTCACTGCTGCCATAGCAAGTGTATCTTTTATATGATTACTATTAATGAGCTCTGTCAAATTCTTTTTTAAGAGTTCATCCATTCGAGCAGAATCTAATCTAAGTTGATGCTTTAATGGCTCTACTGTATCTTCAATAATACGTGGTAAGGTAGTTTCAATTTTGTCTTTCATTGTTGTTTCAAGTGTTTTAAGAAAATCGTGTTGCCGAGCCATTTGGCTATATAATGTTTGTTCCAAGGTTGCATTTAGTTGCTGTGAAGCTCGTGCTAAAGCAGATTCTACTCGCGTCGAAATTGGTGTCTCTTGCCTTAATCTAGTCACTTCAGTACTTAACTCTCTTAATTCCTGTCGTTGATCTTGAATTATTTCCAAAATTGACTCTATTTTATTTATTAGTTCGAGAGTATTCAATTCATTTGTTGTTTGCCATGTATTTTCAGTATTTCCTGTAGTATGCGTTGTTGGTTTCGATTCGTCTTTTAATCTTTTTCTTTTTTCTTCGTCATTTGTGAATCCATCGGCTTCCTGCATGGCATGTCTGCTTACATCTTTTAATAATACCATCGGGATATTAGGCCAATCTTCATCAGCAGTATTGGTATCTTGTGGCTTATTTTCGGGTTCTGGTTCTTCATCTGCTTTTGTAAGAGATAAAATTTCTCTTACTTCTCTCGATGGACTACTACCACAACTAGCAGGTGCTTGTTCTTCTAACTCATTTGTGGCTAATGGTGGATCTGTTGCATTTAGAGCCTGAACTGCTTGTGCAAGCGAGGGACTAGCAGATAACACTTTACCTAATTCTGGGCTACTAGGGCGAGAATCTAATTCATTATTTTCTTTTTTGGCAGGCGAGCTGAATGCATCTGGTGTCATTAAATTTAAGCCAGCATTATGATTTGTTGTTGCCTCAAGTGTAGCAGATAAGGAACGATTTTCTTCGCAATTTTCCACTGAAATTCCATTATGATTAACATTTCCCATATCTCGTGAGTCTTCAGAGTAGCCCAGTGATTTATGAGTTAGTGTGTCCATAAGGCAGTTACCACTCACTTGTGAGGCAGGTTTAAAAGCAATATGACATTCTTGTAATGACTTTGGTTGAACTAGATACATCTTTATAACAAGTTGCTCTTCAGTATCTTCTTCACAAGGACATAAATCTTCTAGCGATTCTCCAGTAGGACGCAGTTTACGTAAGCCAGCATCAACAATTCCAAAACTCAATATTGGATATGGGAGGAGGAACTCTGATATTGTATTTACTGATGTTATTTCATCATTATCTTTTGAAAGATTTAATATATACAGAACTTTATTGTATATATCTGATAATAAAAGGTATCCTGCACTAAGATCTAAGCCAGCTTTTAACACTGGTAATTTACCAGTAGAAGGTGTAGGTGCAAATTTAATAGTTTGTAAACAGGACCATACCTCACAAGACCAAACTTTTAATTCTGTGTTATTGTCACATCCAGTTATGGCAAACCTCCAGAACTGAACTCTGTGGAACAAAATACAGTTACAGTGATTATTTCAATTTAATAATAAAATAAATTCAATAAAATATTCTGTTACATATTGCTTACTCTGGATGGTATGTTTTATGGTCATCTAGAAAGAACAAGCAGGAAATTGGTCGTCCACCATGTGGTCTCCATTGATGTAAACAACGAGGTTGTACTTGATTACCATGAGAATTACTATGTAAGTAAACTTGAAAGAATTTGACTTCTCCGTCAAAACTGGCTGTAGCTAAGGCTGTGCCATCTGGACTGAATGTTGCTTCTATGATTGTGTCAGAATGTTGATCAATTTCCAACATGCCTCCATTTTCCTTCACAGCTGGATCAATTGCCTATCATTTAGTCAAACAGTTGGATACTTTGTTCATTTTGTATGGATTTTATAATCTGTAAGTAAGGTACACATTCACCTCTATTGATCTGAATCTTGCCGAAACAGTATTAACTGACCACAACTCTACTTTGGAACCACGAGTTAGAACTAAAAGCTTTGAAACTTTATCTCCATCTGATGGTACATCTTCAGGAATATATGGACACCATATCACACGATGACTAGTAGGAGATATATCGTCTGCATCTACTTGTAGCAATAAACTACATAACAATTCTGATGGTGTTGATTCAATGGTATGTATAAAAAGATTTCCCAAATAATCAACACATGCCAAAATTGCATTAGAAACATGTGCAAAAGCCAGATCTTGTATTGCTGCACGCATTCCTCTTAACAGAGCTCTTTGTTCCAATTCTTTGTATACAACTCTAACCACACCTCCTCCATTACCAACTAAATAATGTTATTTTTTTTAATTTAGAAGATCAATAAAATAATTATAATTTAAGTTTAAATTTACCTTTACCTTTTATGCCATAAGCTAAGTATTTCCCAGACATATGAACAGCTAATAATTGACCTGGGTAAAAGTTATGCTCCCATGTAAAATCAACAATATTTTTTAACTTCACCTTTGAACTACCGTGATTATGACCTCCTGGTGAAGGAATAACAATAACATTGCTACTATATAATTCAACAGAATGTTGATTTTCTTGTCCAGTGAATTCTCTAAACATAGAGGAAAAGATCTTTATATGTATATGAAAAAAGAAAATTGAGTAATAAAAAAGAAATTAAATTAAGTTGATAAATTTAATAATAAAGATCAGAAAATTAATATAAAAAAAATTTTAAGTTTACACTTTTGATATTTATTATGTTTATATAGCGCAATACCAAGATAGATAAAAATCAAAAGCATCAAATGTTATGAATGAAAGACGTATAAAAATATATAAAAATTATCAATGGAAATTCTACCGTTTATAAATGAAATGAAGCTAAATTTCGATAAATACTTACACTGTTTGCTGATATTGAAGATTTAGGTTATCCTCTCCCGTTTTGATCATTTTCATAAACGTGAAAGCGTATTCTAAAAAATGATAAAATTAATAAAATTTTGACGATTACCGAGCCGGAATTCGGACAATTCTAACCCCAGCCGGTGGCACGCCTGATAACGATATTTTGTCAGTCTTACCTTTCGTGCATATATTTGCCGGATTGTAAAAGTGTCTTTTGATGATGCGTTTTTTATTTTAATGAAACATGCGCGAATTATTATTTCATCGATACGAATAAATAACGTGTTTCATGTACATAGTTCAATGAAATTATCAAAAACGAAATGTCAGACAGCTATCAGATACTTGTCAGAAAAACGGACCGGAAGTGCACTGACGGTATTTTATGTATTTCGCGCTATGTGGCGCTTTATGCTATCTTAATTTTAAGCGTTTCAATCACTAAGTATGTATATAATTAGTAAATTTTTTAGATTGTATAGACTAGAAGATGATTTTTTAATACCAAAATACATTATACAACCAAATACATTAAAAAATAATTATATCGGTTATGTTAAAGAATTATACTTTCAGTAATATGTAGCAATCTCAATTTATAATTTATTTTTTATAGCTATGTATGTATATGTATAGATGTAATGTATATGATACGAAGCATGTAATATATCTTTTTGATACTTTACATTCATTATAAGATTTAATAATCAATGTTCTACATAGAATATTTTTTATTGAAATAGATACTCGCAGAGAATCTTGTATCGTAATTTACACTTTATTTCGTATAATACACTATAATAGACAGGCTTTTCTCTTCATATATGACTATCTTTTGGAAAATGGCAGTAGTGCTCAAACGTACATAGACCCAGTAAAAGTGGCAGTAAATTTCTCTAATTTGAATATCTTTCAATCGCGCTTAACTGTTACAAATCCCAATGAAGCGTACTTCCATTTTTTAACCCTCTCTGCTTATTTCGAGTTACTCCGACAACTAAATCTCAAAATATATAAATCCTTCTTCGATTTTGATTTTTGCGATAGAAAATTAAAGAATCTTAAGTAAAAACTGGCTAAATAATAAAATACGTAATGATAAAAAAACTTTTCCTGAATTTCAAATTTGCATCACTTATATAGTATACGATAAATATAGGTCGAATTACTATGTATATATGTATAAAGGAATGAATCACATGCGGATACAGGTGACAATTTGGGGATTGGATTAAGGATTGACAATGAGCAATAGAGATCAAATGTTTATGTTAGAGAATTGAATGATAAGCCTGAAAAGCGATATACGTATACACGTGGAGACTGATGTATGGTGACACATGGACATTTAAATGCACGTCGTAAAATTGTTTGTTGCGTATGGGAAATCGAATATGTTCTATTATATAGAGAAGGGTTGTAAGAGAGTTATTGTAGAAGAATTATTAAAAAGTTGTAACAATATTGTTGAATGAGAGTTGTAAGATCGTATAATGTAATACTTATTTACTTATTTATTTAAAACTGCGTATTTCATTAGCCCAATGCATTGAACCTGCATTCATGAAATTATAAGAAATAGAAAATTTCCTTGAAATCATTTCTGTGTATTTATTTTATATAAGAATTTTAATTAATAAAATTAACTTAAAAATGAAAGAAAAAGTTTTTCCACAGGATCGAAGGTAATGGAAATTCGATTGATATCACGTAAGAGAATTTTTGAAAATCGACAAAGAAATCAATGTTTCTGCGTAATTTTTATTCTGTCATGTCTCCAGTCATACTTTGCGCAACGATTTAGACTAAAATATTCGAGGCACCGAGGCAACGTTTTCTTTGCAACAATTTCAACTCGAATCGTACGATTCAAATCTTCTTTTCTGCGTTCTTAATCATCAACGAGAAATACACGTTTCTCTTTCCCTTTTCTCGTTTTGGTTAGTAAGATATTTTTATTTCATCGCTGAAAATAACAACGTTGTTCCTTTAACTTACTGGTTCCACTATGAATCATGGAGCACGCTTAGTAATAAAAAGAAAGGAATAATTGACGTGCGCTATTGTCAATGTTACCATGTGTTACTTTTATATATACAGGGCGTTTCATTTAAACACGTCAACATTTATATCTGTTATAATAATTATACTATAGGAATATGTTAAATTTAAAAAAAATGAATTCAAGTTTAAAAGTGTCGAGTAAGAAGAATTGACGCAGAAGAGTCAAGGGACATGTTCACAACGTATTTATTAATTAAAATTTAGTCAGATCTTCAGTTTCCATACTCTTTGAAAACGTATGAATTATGTTTAAAAAATGGATCACCCTGTATTATATATACTAATCCATGAATCAGAATACAAGTATTTCTATCTTGAGGAAATCGATATTTCGCATCAAGGGTTAAAAAGTTCGTTTCGATTTTGGGGCAATGGTAATGTGGGTTTCTCACGCTGCTGTGCACGGGAATATACTTGTTTTCTTTTCTCATATTTTTTTGTCATTTTTTCTTTCTTCTTTTTTCTTTTTTTGATTTTTGGGTCTTTCCTTATACCATAACATTATTACAATGACAAGCACACTGAGACACTGCGCCAATCCAATAGAAAAACAATATTTGTAATTATTGTGCCAATAGTATTCACAGTTACGCGACGAAGAAGCACGACGATATATGTATTTATCTTTAACTCTCTCACGATTTTCTTTTGTCAGTTTATTCAGATAATTCTGTCTGTCGTACTTCTTTCATCCGATTTTTCTTCGCTAATGAATAACAACTTAACGATTAAGACCTTAATGGTTGTATCATTATACGTAAGCGTAATATTTCGATTCGTCTAACGAGAGCAACTATATTATATTATAGTCGATCATATAATCGCTAAGGGAAGTATGTCTATATAACGATTATAAGGGAAACGATCATTATTTGCGCGACGAATAAATTGTATATCAATTCCTCTACGTAAAACGATCGAGAAATACATGCTTGAAAATATTGACTCGTAAACGCTTGCCTCTAGAACGTCTTTTCGTGGGAATTCATTTCGAGCAATGTATATTCTGCGTTTGTACGCGATCAAAGGAATAACAAATGATAAATTTGTTAAATATGAAAGAAAAATGGAAGAGAACAGAAGGATCTATGCTCTTTTGAAAATAAATAATAAAATTGAAAGATTAGAAGAATCCGAGGATACAATAGACATCGCTGACGTTGCTTGAATTGAAACGTTACATCGGGCTTAATGGTCATCACTGTTACAAGATAAAATTTAAGATCATTCTATAATCATTACATGGATTTTTCGACGTTGTGATGGTCCCTGCGGGATTTTATATACTTGGTGTCGTACTTTTTCGTTACACTTTCCATACAAAAGCATAAATATCTCGAAACGCGATACGAAAGCGAAATATGCGGATAAAAATCAGAATAATGCTAGTGAACATTGACATGTTGTCGGCTATGAAGTTGAAGTATACTACTCGGTACTGCCGTGTTGATTTTTTCTCAAAATATCATTAGATTCGTTTCGATCTCTATTAAAATTGACATTTTGGAATAACGTGAAACAAATGTGAGTTACGAGTGTTCGGAAATAAGAAATGCAACCTATATTTTTAATTACTTCTATCGTCGGACGGAAGATCTGAAAAATACTTTGGAGAAATGATACAAAAATTTATGGCAAGTAAATAATTTAATGGTAAATAGCTTGGAATACTCATGGAAATGAGACTATGAAAATTACAAATGTACTTATAGAAGCATTCGTACAGACAATGAGGAAGTGCGTGCTGATGCAGTCGTAGAAGAATTCTATGAAAAATCCTATAAATTCCATACCACAATACTGATCATTGTATGTAACACGTTGGCTGAATCGACTTTTGATTAAACTTCGTAGTAGATTATAATATCTATGTTTGTCTCCTACTTAGTTAGCAATATGATATTTAATATGTCCACTGTAATCCACTTCTATGTTTTAATAGTTCGATACGCGTTTAATACGCGTATTAATTAAAAAAGTGTTAACTCTATTTGCGTATCGATCGAGAGATGGCCAACGTGTAGAAAGACAATAATACGTTGAAAAGAAACTTAAGGGACTAATTTATAACAGCGCGCAACTATTGCACCGATTAACAAGCTGCATCGCATCAAATCGAAAATATACGCATAATTTTCGTAACTTTTGATTGTGCGATTCATACAAAAGACAAACGCGGAACAACTGAACCTCACGGCGCTAATTTATAGCCGCGCTCGGTTTGCTGATGCTGATATGCTTACGATATACTGCTCCGTCTTGAGAGCCATCGAATAAATAAATAAATTCGGACGAATAAATAAATAAATAAATAAATAAATAAATAAAACCAATCTATCGTGATTTATGTCTAAGCAGTTACGACTAAGCTTCCGTACAAAAATCTTAACGTTAAGAGAGGAAAGTAGAAGATCTTTGATTATTGGACGGAGTCGTGCAAAAAAGAGGAGCCATTCGAATAGTTTCATGCGCTAAACTTCTTCCTTTGTTTTTTTTTTTTTTTCTTTATAAAAGTAAACGGATAGAAGACTGGTCGAGGATATGCAGATCAAGAAACAGCAAGTAGAATATAAAATAACATACAACAGATACATACTCAACGTTTAATCGATATAAAATTAGATTTTATAATCTTTACGTACAACAAATATTATTCATCTAAAGAATATGATCTGCATATCATCAACTATGATATTTTATGGAGAAATCAAAGGCTTACGATATATCTAAGTGTTGTACAAAGAAAAAGAATGATTAAAGAAGTTGTCGTTAATATTATCTAGATAACGTTACGTACGAGATTATTTTCTCTTTTGCATGATACCGTACAATCCGTTATGTCGGTATATAAATTATACGCTCGATTGCGATAGTACAACCTCGTATTTACTTGCACGTTTGAAACGGTAGACTCAAGCCACGGATTTGAGAAACGGAAGAAAAATGAAACATATTCGGCGTATCTCCGCATAGTATACAAAACGATCATACACCGGTATCGAAGCTTCTCAAAGCACCGATGACCGACGAGTCTACCGCTAATCCTATCACTAAGACGAGCGATGCTTTATTATTATTCTCAAAAATACTGTACACAAGAATACCTAAGTTACGTCGAAGCTCGTTCCACGCGCTCGGGCGAGCACCGAAGCTGTGTTAATTACGACCGAATTGATACGCTTCATTCTCCTTTTCTTTTAATTAAGATAAGATAAAACAGGCGGGACGACGTTGAGACTACGTTCTGATCGAGAACTGAGTCGATTATTTCGATTTTCCAGTTTCGTTATTTGATAATATTGAAGTTCACCTCTTTAAGAAACGGAAGAGGCCTCGACCCTTCTCCGGTGGCGGTGCCATTAACATCGGTACTTGGTTTTTATGCGTTATGTGAATCTGGAACAATAAAATATCTATAAGTGATCGGTAGATATAATTAAATAATTACCAAGTGTTTAAAGGATCAACTTACAGTGCATGGACCCTGCATCCATGGTTCACCATCGATTTGCATCGGAAAACGTTTGCTAGTGGTGATGGTGACACTACTGCATTGTGCCAACCTTCTACCGGAATGACGAAGTCCAGTTTTCACTTGACCCATATGCAAACAGTTCTCTAAACCGATCACCTCTATGAGATTGTCTCCAATATCTATAAACATTACACTTATTTTTCATTTGCTCTAACTACGTCTATCCAACTTGTTAAATGAATTATTGTCTATGCTTTATTGATATGCATTGTCTATGCACTTGCCTTGTATCGCGGCTGTAAGATCTACGGAATTAAAACTGCTGGTGCTCAGTTCTTTGTCTGGTCGTTTCTTCCGTTTACCAAGTCGATGTTTCGTATGGTGTTCACCCCAGAGATTGGAACCTCCATGAGTAAAAGGAATGTTTAATAATGCGACACCTTGGAGAGAAGGTCCGTGCGCTAAATCTAATGGTGTTCCGTCACACTGTGAATGAGAAATATCGAGACTATGAACATTAATTCATTATTAACCTTAACCATTTTTTTAAACAACGTTTTAAACATTTTAAATATTTACGTACAACGATCTCTAGATCTTCGTGAAGATTTTTACAGCTGGCAGCAAATTGTTCCGTGGTCGCGTACTCAAAGTACCAAAGTTTGTTCTTCATCCGGCTATTGAATTTCTCAGGATTCTTTTCCCTTTCCATGTGGAATTTTACACAGATCGCCGCGTCCACGCCCACAGAGAAGTAATTGTTAATGATATTGTACGGTATACTGTCTTGATTTGGTCTCATCTCATCTTTCTGATCAAGCACTTCTATCTGCCAGCGGTCCATCATTACAGGTGTCGCTTTCTCTATTTTCTAGAAATTATTTCATACAGCAATTTTAAATACGTTAACCTCGTTTTAATTATCCGTATAAGAATGATCTTTTACAATGATATTTACATACTTTGAGTACTTTATGAATAGCTTCTCCTTCATAACCACCACCCCATCGCAAACACCTTGCAAGATCGTTGCCTGTCCCTAATGGTATGACACCTACAGCTGGTTGATGCTCGAATTGGACACGATCTGAAGTTTAAACACAAAATGATGGTTATAAATGGATCATCTGAATACCCAGCTCTCAAATTATTAATCGTACCCATAGTCTCTAACACCCAGCCAACGGTACCATCACCGCCGCAGCAGATCACCTTAAAGTCCTTCACGTCTTTGAACATTTGCAAACCCTGCATAGGTCCGCCCACGGCCAGATTATGAACTTGGCGCGGGTTCAGGATATATTGAAACTTCCTCAACATGCGTTCGCCTTGCCTTCCTCCGGATTTTGGATTTATGAACACCAGAAGTGGAAAAGTCCCCGGCGGCGGTGTAATTTGGAAGGACATAGCTGGCTGTTGATTAGTAGCAGCACCAGATGTCAGGAATCCACTTTGCTAATAGAATTTTGCATCTCGAATTAGAATCCTTTGATATCATGTCTGGTTGGTGTTTAATCATTCAATTCAGCTCATTGCACTTACCGAGGTAACAGTCGACGACGAATCTTGACCGTGTTTGCTTCCCTTTTTACTGTCCCTAGATAACGATCTTTGCCTGTCTAAGACAACTGGACAAATCGCCGTAGGCGGAAGGATATGAACTGCGTACTCACCCAACGTGCACTCTGTCCTCACTTGCGAAACGCATCTGTTATGCAACTGTAAAATCGTTATTAACGTGAATAACGTTACACAATTATAATTATTTTTCGATAGTTACAACTAGACCGCGGATGTTTAAGCGAATTTATATGTTTATGAACATAATTACAAGAATGGAATTATTATGTTTGCTTCCAATGTTACTGTATCTTTAAATTTTTACACGAACATGGATTAATCATAGCTTTATTATTTCTTTTCTCTTCTAACTCCAGCGATTTCTATATTTCTTTTTTTTTTTTTTATTTTATTTTATTTTGGTTATTTTACAATTTGTCCTTGCGGACATTTGGTAAAGTGTTATATCTTGTTGGTGAAGAAAAAAAAATATAAATAAAAAATAATATAGAATGTGGGCGGCTACCCCCAGCGGGGTGCCAGCTTCGTTTTTTTTCTAAGTTATATCTTTTATGTTCTATATTTCTTGCTGAAAATATAAAAAGTACGATCTATACTTTTATATCGAAACGTACATACAAATTTTACATACGAAACCTCCAAACTTTCATATACACTTACAGCATAACTGGAATATTTGGTTGCCTAGATATGGACATCTATCTGATTCATTGAAAAAAGAAATAATTATAAAAGGAAAGACTACTCACTGTCAATTGACACCATCTGCAGTGCAAACCCGTAATCCCATTGTAGCTCTTGATAGTTTTTTTACATTTGAAACATTTGCCGTGACAATTTCCCTCGACCCAATGGTGCGCCATCGTTTGCGACGTCTTTTTGCTTTTCACGTAGGTGGCTATGCAAGAGGCTGGTGCTCTTTGTACGCATCTTTCGTGGACAGTGTACTTGCAGACTATATAAAAAGAGAACGGCTCGTTTGTCTGTTGCTTCAGCGCGAATGAAAAGAATTATTGGTACTCAAGACGCGGGTTACTGTAAACTCGATAAAGAGCGATATACTTTACGAAAATTGCTCCTCTTTCATCGCAGATTACCAAGGTGCAAAAGGAGAAAAGAGAACATATAAAAAGGGTGGAAGCTCATCGGATGAAAATGTTTTCTAGCAAAACATCCGTGAAAAAAGAACCGCTGTAACATCAAAGAAGCTCCGATGATACTTACAGACACAACAAAGGCCCTTCTTTCCGAGACCGACTAGCATATTCAAACAGAGATTGCAGTAGGCGGGTTTGCTAAAGTGTTTTAGCCTCCAGAGATGGTTACCGTCTTCCTTTACGTGAGAATCCAAGCCCAAAAGAACTAGTAGCGGGATCGTCGTCAGACCACCCCTTTTCCATTCTTCCAGAGATACCGTACCATCCGCGTCGTAGTCTATTTCTATCATCATATCTTGCAGTATCTAGAAATATCGAGGATTTACGTCTAGATATCGCTCATCAATTTCCCATCTCTTCGTTGTGTAAACAAAGAAATTTTAGATTCTATGTATCTTCTTCCCAAACGTAATATCTCTTCTATAATATTTATAATAGAGTAACTGTTGGAGGAATTGTTTTATTACAAAATTGAAATTCACGATGTTGTTTAAAGTACATTTTTCTTTTTTTTTTTTTTTAATGGGATGGTTCGTTATTTTAGAGAAGGTTCTTTGTATTAATTAAAATAAATGTTTTAAACGAAAAGAATTGTATTTAGATGAAAAGTAGAGTTATTAAGATGCGCGTGGATACGACAACGTGCACCTGAAAAGGAATATTAATGATATTCCAACTCACCGGTTTCAATTCCGAGACGTCCCATCCGAGATACTCGGCGACATTCATCATCTGATTGACAATGCAGTCCATCTCCTAGGGAAGCGTGATAATAATATTAAACCCGTGGCTAAGTTAGATAAGGTGCTTTCGAATCGATCTATTTCAATTCGTTGATGGACTTCGTTGCCCTATCGACTGACGTATTTACGATTAATTGGTCGATAAATTTCCAATACTACCATATAAAACCTATAATCATTTCGTTTAACATATATGGTGAGAAAACGTCGAACAGAAATATAGATATAAAATCGACGCAAACTATTGAAACGTCGCAAACTATTTGCAATTCTATGCAGTTTCCATTTCCTTCGTATTTAAAACCGCTGTCGATGAGAATCGGTTTTTTCTAGCAATTAAAGGAAAAAATAAAACAAAAAATCTCGTTCTACTCACGTTTGTGTCAAGAACGCCGTTCCCATCTGTATCGTACAGCCGGAACATGACTGAAAAAAAGAGAGAAAGGCAAATGAATTAATGCGCGTCGAAATTGGCGTGCAACAAGTTGCAGCAGATATGCAAGCTCGAGTGCACTGTATGCGAGTGCAACTAGCGAAGCAGACTGAGAAAATGACTGGCGTTGGACACGCGAATACGAATGTTTAAGGAATACAGCCGTGACTGTCGATGCATCTGTCTGTGAATTTCTCTTTCATCAGACCATGATTTATGACAAAGTGACATAAGAACGCGTTAATGGCGAAAGGTTACCCAACATCGGAATAAAAATACCCAATGCTCGCTTTCATAAGGTCTAATTAACTTTGATCGATACAAAAGAAACAATTACTTACACTCTAATTTATCTTCTGGCCTACCAGCTTCCAAGAGGGAAAGATAGCACACGATATCCTTGAGGCTGACTTTAACCGAGTGGACATCTATCGTGCTCTGTTTTCTAACGAAGTTTCTCATTTCTGCGAAATGAAAGATAATGAACGATATTAAGATCTGTTTAATTCAATGCGTATCGTTTAACTGCCAGAAACATTCTGCTCTCTATTCATTTTCTTTTAATCCTTTTGTTACAAGTAATTATACCCGTAGATAGCCAATATCAAGAATTCATTATATCGGATTGTAACATTCATTCGTCTTCTTCTATTAAAATAGGACGAATTTCTGATGCAATTCAATATATCAAGCCCTTAACGCACAAATTTTTCTTTCATTCAGTAGCGAAAATGGATAAATTGTTGTGTAATATAAAACAACTAACAATAAAAATGTGTATAATCGTCTTATAGATAGTTCGAATCTATATAGATCAATGACTAAAATAATCAGCCAAACTAAAAGCAATCTATGACCGTATATGTTACGGGCATGTATCGAATGGTTAGGGATAACTATAGTCGGACGTTAAAATTTCATCGAAACTCTGTTTCAGCATAACGTAGCTTCACATCCTTAGGTTAATTTACATTCTTGTACTAACTGTGTTACGATATAATAGAATTGTACTTTTCGAAATCTACTCGCTTTTCGAGTGCTTAAATCAAACGTCTAATAAAAACTATCAAAACAGTGGTACGCTATAACCGAAGAGATTGAGACCTGGTGAAAACAAACGATCCGATACGCCGTTGCAATTTTCCACTAGTAACATCGCACGATTCGATAGTTATATATTTCCGATATCGATATAGCACCCTTGTGTCCATTTCGTCATTAGAAATATAAACCTATCGAATCGTAAAACGTTGTTGCGATGAAATTGCAATGGTGTCGCATCGTCTGCAACGAACATAGATATAAAATACCATTACATATGACTGACGCTTATAACGTGACTAGACAGTTTCAACTATTATTGCACACATTCCTGGATTTCTAATAAGTCCAGGAAAAGCTGTGGTCTCATGGTGACGTCAAAGTCGAAGGAAAGTCCGATCGAATATTATTTTTAGATTAGAACGAAATGGCTTTCGTCAGTCGTGTCTAAGAATCTCTAGAAGGAACCTGTTGCTTCGTACGTAGCGGGGTTTAGGAGCCAAGTATCGATGCATGCACACGAGTACCGCTCTAATTATAACGATCGAGCATTGCACGTGCACGACTGTTCGTTGATAGACGCGACGAATATTCTTGGAACGATATTTGTAAGCAGAAATTTCGTGTTTTACCTTCGTAATTTCGCTCGATATGTAAACAATTTCTCGATCGAACGATCGAATACGGAAAAAACGTAAGTTACTGGAATCTTTGACATTTGATATTCTGTTGTTACATTGTTGCAGTATATCGTACAACCTTTCTCTGGTTCTGTAACAAAATGCAATTTAGTCGATAACTTGACCGTGTTACGATTTTCGCATTCTTTATTCCCTGATCTTACTTTAATTTCAACCAAGAGAAGTCTTTTAATGTTTTAAACGTCGCAATCATTCTTTCTCAATTTCTTCAAATTTAAAAGGAACTTTGGAGCGGATTACTATGTAGTCTGTTAAAGTACTCTGTTTTGAGAATTATTATTATTATTTATGGGAATTGTATAATAGAAGAACGCAAGAAAGTTGTTTGAAAATCTGAAAAACGATCTCCAAGTGACTTTGAACGACGTCGATGTAACCCCCAAATGACCTTGACACGATTTTGAACGCTTTTCGAGTATTTGTCGTAGTTTATCAAATCTTAGTATAACCTTGAATAATCTGGCATAGTTTTGAGCGATCTCGAAATATCTGTAAAAAATGTTTCAATCATCGCGCAAAGAAAAATATCGAATTTCATGGAAATAATATTCCCTCGAACTGGCCGATTCGGAACTATTCGAGGACACTCGAGGATGACTCAATAAAACGAGTAGAACGTGATTGTCTGACCGAGAGACAACTCGTGCGAGACTATTAGTTTGCCGTGTTCCTGATAAAAATAGTCCCGAATCGGAGACAAGACGAAGCCTCGAGACTTCGATATTGTCCCTGTAATTCCTTCTCGTGATTTTACGAGTCTCTAGATACGTAGGCACCTGAGATGTCCCCGTGAAGGAAACAGAGAAGAAAAACAAGAAGAATAAGAATAAGAAGAAGAAGAAGAGAAAAAAAAGGAGGACGGTTAAAACGGCTAGTCACGAGGGAAATAAAACCGGTCGATCAATCGTTGAAGGCGAACGATTTATCTTTAGTACGCGCAACAACGTTGAAACAAATTCACCGGTAATTCTATTGCTCTCTGGCGGTCCATTTTGCCTCGTCCATGATTTCTCGATGGCTACGCTCGCGATTTATATTGCGGCGATTTCAAGTGACGCACGAATGAACCGCGAAAACTGATTTCATTCTCGCCGCCAAGAAACACGCGAAAAATCATGTTTTCCACTCTCGAGCAAGCCATCGCACAGCTTAATACGTATCAGCTTGATGCTTCGTACTGTAGCGTTCGCTTTTGCTTTTCATAAAATTCTACAACTTCTGTTTTACTAGTAAAACTGATTCATCGTTATATAGCAGAGAATATCTTTGGCATAACTTCTCCGACATTTACGTATGAAGATGGTAGCGAGGCTGGTCTTCGATAGCTGTAAGTAAACAGTTGATTTTGAACAGACCACAGCAGTGTTATTTGTAGATGCTGCAACGCTTTCGTATTTCAACAAATATTGATATTGAACATGTAATTAAACGCTGTCGAATCTTTCGTCCGATGAAACCATTAACGTAAAAGCTTGTTTGCAATGTGATACAGCGCAAACTTACAGGTTCGAGAAAGACAAAAAGAGCACGATTGCTCCGACTAATTATTCTTCCAAACAACGAAGTTACTGGCGCGAAAGAGAGAAAAGGAGTTCATCGATCATCAGAGGTGCATGGTATACGGCTTGGTTGGAGAAACTTGGCTGCAATTTATTCCACCGAGCAACGTGATCACTGAGAACAATTAATTTAATTGAAACCATCGGTGCTCGCCGGATGACACGATTGATTGCCTCGCCACGACGATCACGGTGTAATGAATAACCGGACGGGCTAACTTATTCGACGTTATTTCCGGCCAGATTTCATTTCGCCGTATGAATAGAATCATCCTGAACGACCACGTGCATTGTTTCCCGCGACAATTAATCCGGTGCAACAACCGACCTGGTCTTTCGGCCACGTCGAGAAAGCGATATTCTTGCACAATGTTATTTTTGTTTGATAAAAGGGCTCGATGTTTCGCCTGTTTCGAACAACGAGAAGCGTTGTCCAATCGCGGCGAGCCTCGATGACACAAATGTTTTTCTGTCAACCTGGAAATTCATGACGCTTAAGTTTTGCGTTATAGACACACGGAGGAACGATTTTATTTAGCAACGAAATTTCGCTCGTTTGCAATAATGCATTGTTAGTTAAAAATGACGATATTCTACGTTGTCTGTGTAGTAAACATAAATTGATGACAAAGCACTGCTATCTTTAAACAATGGAGGAGAAAAGAATTGAAAGAGAAAATTGAAAGAGAAAAAGTTGTGTAAAATATATTACACAAAATACTTTTAAATATTCCCTAGTTTGCTACTTACAAGCTAGATAACAAGAAACAGGACTAGATTACTCGACACTTTATTTGTTGGAAGTATACTCAAGATTTAAATTACGGCTATTTCTTGTCAATTTCGAATTCTCCGTCAAAATTGAAATATTTATATTACAATAAAAATCTCTATTCGAAAAACACGTGGTATTTAGTATAATTCTTATTTGTACACTATGATGAAACTATATACTGCATGTAATTTTGTGACACATCGATATTAATAACATTTGCAATCTGATTCATTGTATGTCATCCAGACATCCAACAATATACACAGGTTGAAGTTTTCAGAGAACGAAAATAATCCATTGAAATCGCAATTAATCTATCTTTATCCAACTTAGAAATATTGTCTTCGTCTCACCTTCCTTCAACAATGCACCAGGAATATCTGGTAAACGTGTTCGAGCGCCCTTCAGCACCATTGTGTCAGGAATCGATGATTAACGGGTAACTCCAGAGTTGGAGAACACGGAAGCTTCGCAACCGGAAGACGATGAAGTTCCAGTTGGAAATGCTATTAAACAATCATCGGCCGCGATCAACGATTAATATATAGCGGGAAATATGAAGATGACACTTGTTGCTTGTCGCGTGACTCGAGAGGTACTGACAAAGTATATCGAGAGAGCTTAACGCCAAGAAGAGTCGCGATGTACTTTAAGGTTGACGTTATTTATACCAGATGATACAGGTTCGGCGTTATTTTGGGATTCGAACGAATACGCAAACTCATCGGTGAGCAGCGGGATAATTGAACATCGAGAACGAGGGTCTATGGATTGCTGAAAAATTGATTCGCTTGTTTACTGGTCGCTATTGATTGAAACAAGGAAGAACAGAATGTGACCTGATATATACATCTCCCGTGTCACTGATTTTATTATCGGATCACTTATTCGTACCTTTGGTTTAATAACTACTAATTAATTTGACTCTATTACTTGCCGAGCTTAATGTACCTGCGTGTATATCTATCTCATCGTTTCTAGGAAGTTGTATTTGATTGTAGTTGATTTGCGAAGCGTCAGTAATTAAAAATCTTTGCTGTAGAAAATAAAATAGTAATATTTATATATAAAATAAATTAGAAGATAAATTAATTTGTCCAATGATATTAGATTGACAATATGGGAAAAAGTTAATACAAAGAAAAGAGAAAATAACCATAAACTTGCAATTTCTGTTCCTAAAGATAAAGGGATGAATTTCGTATATATTCAAGTATATTTTCATTGTTTACCATTAATAAAACAATATACAGGATACGCTACTTCTTTACATTTGCACATAAGATTAAAATAATACGATACATAATATAATGTAATTAAAATATATAATTTGCATATACAATATTGTAATACATTATTTTAACTATACGTTGTTAAACGTACATACGTCTTTCGGTCTGTCTATCGTTCGAATGTTTTTCCATAAGATTGCTCTTTTTGATCAAGAAACGAAGGTGACAACGTTTAAACGAGGTAAAGCAAGAACACAACGTTTGATGTCGTCGTTGCCTCAACTCTTTTCATGTTTCAAAAATATACCGCCTTTGAGATTTCGTCGTTTCCCTCATTGCCCAGGACAACTCCACAAACAGTTAATCTTGAATTTTCTCGAATTACTCCGTGACATTTCACAAAGATCAAGCTGTCATTTAAAAATGGATATTTACGTGGTTTCCTGTATCTAGGAAGGCGCAAAGGTTTAGTCTATCTCGTCAAAATCTTGTCAAAGTCAACTAAATATTTCCTGACGCTCAAGAGCACTAAAGGTCACTCTTTATTGCCATTGCCTGTTCTCCTTTACACACACCGTGTTATCTTCGTAACTTTCGAACTTTACAGTTATTATATTTACAGAACTCCATTTACCTGAACGAAGATTCAGTTAGTGCTTGATTAACTGGACTCCTGTCGATTGAATTAATGAAGCTCTCTCGATAGAATAATCTGAATAATCTGAAAAATTACAGGTAGCCGATAGAGTTGGTGAACGTTTGTTACGTGAACGTCAGTTTTATTCATAACGATAAATTATGAAATATTAAAATGTGACTACAAATTCAAACAAGTGAAATGATCTAATAGATATTGAATACGTCTTGTAAAAATGATGACCTCAACAATAGCATTATTGGGTTGTGGATAAGCAGCAAAAATGTGAGTTAAGTTACTTATTATGGTTTCCCAATTTTTAATAACAATAAAAGCATTTTAATGCTTTAGGAAGAGACAATTAATCGATAATTAAAAACAACCCGTTGTGTTTCCTTCAAATTTAAACAATTTTTAAAACACTAAAAAAGACGACAGGGTGAAAATGCAACCTAAACTTTCGAATATTTTATTTTACAGTGGCTATAAAAAGTGTTTTCATTTACATTTAAGTAATCTAACTGAAATTACGACAAAACTACTCTTAATTATCAATGACATTAAACGAAGATTAATACGAACGCATTAACACCTACTTTTCAAAACGTTTCAAACAATCATCGATTCATCTGCTTAATAGGAACGATGGCTCGTTTGTAGAGACGCGAATAAAAGCTTCGTAAAATTGAACAGGGGCTCGTATCTTTTCAATTCCGTTATGATAAGGAACGCACTTCCCATCGAGCTGATGCGCCAAGTTATAATTCAACCGCGTTTACGATCGCGTTACATAGGATCCCCAGGAATAATGCATCGACGTAAAAATCGGTGGGCGTACGGAACGAAACTTTCCTTTATCGTAACGCGTTTCCCTTCCAGCAAAGAAAATTCCACTCTATTCTCGGAGCACATCAATTTTTCCAGCGTGCAAAGGGTATTCTCGTGTCGCTGTTCCGTTTTCTACGGTTATCCACAGGCTCGCGGATCGTATTTTTTGTCGGTCTTAGCGACACATGACTTTCTTGGGCCACCGACTATCTCATCAGTATGAAAATTAGCCCCAAATATCCGGCTTCTTAAATTGAAATCCCACTTTGAAAGTCGAGTGGTAATAACGCGCTGTTCCACCGGAGCTGTCACGAAATTTATCGTCGGCTGGTCCAGGATACTGGTTTTAATGGAACATTCGAACTATTATTCTGCAGCTGGAGAGGAGATCTTCCGAGTTTGTATGTAGGTCGTGATGAGATTGTCGCTGATCGCTTTTCTTTTACTACTGGTAGAATATTTTTCATCGACATTTTTACCGATGTAATCATTACTGTCGCGTCTCATTATACCGCTAATGAAATTTCAATTATATAACATATAAGTACAATAGGAATATAACAATTTTCTATGGTAAGTGTTTAAATAGCTTCGTGAAGCACCTAGTATACCTAGAGTTTTATGATGTCTGACTAGTGTGTGTCGTCTTTCTATTATGTTATAAATCTCAACTATTTCTTAGATCTTTCCTTTTTCCTTTGAAAATTCTATTCACGAAGTCTTAACATTAGAATTATTGATAACTAAATGAATAGGATTTGGAACTTGTGCCAAAAATGTGTAGGTCACCACTTCTAAGAAAACTCTACATCTTTTAGTTTTCTCGAGCACTGAAGCCATCGACAGCGTATAGACAAAAGACTGGGTCGAAGGCAAACCATAAACAGTAGATAGGCGACGTTGGCTTCAGGGTTTTCAGTCATAGGGTAGCACTGCTAGCGTGCGGATCTGGATCAGCTCAATTACATTCCAAACTTTGTATTTATATTTTCTATATATTTTCTACCTTACAATCTACCCACGCGTTCCTTTGTATTCACATACATGTAATAAGCTCAACAGTAGGAAAAGATATGAAGATCACATCGCGCAAATTTGTTGATTTTCTGATCTTAATGTTATCTTAGGATTAACCAGGAGGATTATAATATGGCATAATTGAAAATGGAAATAACCTGTTGAATCAAGAGATGTAGATCTTTTAAAAATGGTTGATAAGCCGATAACGTCTTATGGAATTATTATTTATTCAAATTTCAAAAAATGGGTCAAATTTATAATGTTTTTATAAAAAATTACTGCGTAAAATTCGTAAAATTCTAATAATAATATTTAAAAGCTCTCCTTTCCTTTGACATCGACATCACGTTGATACGGAAGAACATACGACAAGCAAGCTTCCATTGAAAATAATTTTTTACCAAGCAACATATGACCGGACATGCGTCAACAGCTTTTGCGCTGCGTTATAATTGTGACGCAGAGACTAATCGATTAAGACATCATCGAGCTACCATGGACGCGACCATTAAGTACTACACATTCTTACAAGTTTTACGGTGTCGGGCAGTTCGCCTTTATGACATCGATTTGTTTGCCAATCTATATGTCACGACTCATCGTAAAGAATCTTACGACAATCATAGAGCAAAAGAGACAGAATTACGTTACGATCATCCTGTGATGCCATCGTCGTTTAACTCGAGATGGCCTATAGTCGCAGAATTATTCTTCGTTCTACTTCGAACCGGACGTTTATCGGCGTTTTACCATTATGTTCCTCGAAACAGAATCTCTGTGCATTCCATTTGAAATGCGACCAAAAGCTATAACTTCCTGTTCGAGTTAAACAGAACGACTTATGTATTTCACTTGCACGTAAATTTTAATATCGTCGTCCTGCTGGAACGCAAGTTTTATATCCATTGCCAGATGTTTTTGAACTTTAATGTCATTTTTAGGATTCATAATGTTATCCAGTTGACCCATTGACACGAATAATCGAATGTTAAGCAGCTTGGAATATTATGGCTCCTTCTTATTAATAAATTGCCGATGTTTATGCAAATTCATAATTTTATACGCAAGTAAGGAAATGGGATCTGAGCAAATATTATGTACACTCCATGCTTTTTTGTTAAAGTTTGAACTTTTAAATTTCCTACAAATGCATAAATATCCGCAGTTTACTTACTAATTTAAATGTCTTGTTAGCTGTCGTTCTTCCTACATTTTTGCGCTTCTCATATTATAATGAAATCCTAAATGTGTTGGGGTTGACAGAGATAGGACAGGCAGAGTTAGGAGAAGCGTGTTGGAAAATAGTAATTTTGATTGAGAAAAACTAGTATACAGGAACGTTTAACGCGAAAGAATTAGTATGCCAATAGATTTTAATAGACTATGAATATGCAGATTTTTACCAACATAATTTAACAAAATTTACTTTAGACATTTTTCTATATCAAACTCAAATATCCCACAAATGCGTAAAAATCCGCGATCTACCGAAAAAATTAATTAATTAAAATAATCTTCTATGTTTTCGTAAAACAAGCAGCTAAATAAATTTTTTCGATTCAACACACCGTGAGAAATAAAAAGAGCAAGAAAAGAGAGCAAGCGGGCCATCGAATCACCGTAATCCCGTTGAAAAGCAATGGAATGCCGAAGAAGAGCGTGCAAATTGGTCCACATCGTCGTTAACATCCAACTTCACCTACCTTCCAATTTCCCGTTGTTGACGAGCAGCGAATTGTTCGACTTCCTGGACGAATTCCGCGACATTTGGCTGTGACTTGGGCTGCTGTCAGTGCTTTTCTTCTCAATCACATCGTGACAGCTGTACGAGGTGTGCTGTATCGTCAATATAGGATGGACGCTTCCTTGAAGCCCCCAAACGGATGAAACACAAGAGAGGATATTGCCAAGTGAGTGGTCGAACGACCGAACGAACGATGGAGGTTTCTGATTTATCGTGGCTCCGATTCTCGATTTACTATACTGGCAAAGCAACGCCTAATGGATGTTCGTGGGGGTACATTGCGTTTCTGACCGCTTTTGTCTCCGATTTCGATCAATCAGATGCACAAACACGGATAAACCGACACCGAGCATTTAATGTGCGCGCGTTGAATTTCCCGTAACAGCCGACATTTGCCCGACAGAAGGACAGAGTTACCCATATTGTCAATAATGCCGCGTTAAATATTATTCCATTTGCGTTTGCAATTAAACCAGTCATTAACGAGACTTTCGATTTTCAATAGTACGGTTGCCAGGCATTTCGATGGAAATGATAATTAGAGGAGCAAGTTTTCGGTTGGTTAATTGGACCATTCCCTCGATTGGTTAAAATTGTCTTCGTTTATGGTCTTGGCCCATCGAAGGAGAACTAGACAGAACTCTTATACTTTCTGTTACGTTACCTCGCAAATAGTTAGGACTTTTTCGCACATCTCTTAAATGAAAATAAATATTTCTATCATTTTCTCATAAACGTTTGGTTACCATTGCCCTCTGGAATTTGCTATTATTCTCATGACACATTTCATTGCTTCAAAATAATAAAACAACGTTACTTATGGGATTCTCTAAATTTATGTATAGAATAATTGCAAGTAACGATACAATAATAAATCTCCTTTTCTACGCTTTCATACAAAGCAACCGATGAAAGACGATCAACCAGAAATTTCAGTTTTCAGGGTTCTTTGATGTCGCACGCGGACTAAACTAAAGTCAGACTAATGATTTGCTTCCTCTCGCAGTTTCCACCTTATCTTCCTCTGTTTACGCGGAAATTTCACAAAGAAAGTTCTGCGAATGACTAAGGAATATATCGTAACGCGAATGACTGGACAAATAAAATCATTAGTTTGAAATATCTCCTTCTCTTTCACAGTGAAATGCTCTTTCACGTAGATTGCTGTTGCGAAAGAAAATTGACACCTTGGACGATTTCGCGGCAAGATTAAATCATCAAATGAAACCAGTAATCATTCACGGCGACCCACTTTGTACGATCGATCGATTTTTTCCGTGTCATAACTTTGAAACTCGCGATTATACATAGCACTGGCCGGTGACAATGTCAGAAACGTTTGGCCGCGCAATGTATCATTCGGTATTAGAGTGTGCGTGAACCGAATAAAGATAATCGACGGTTGTTTTGCCAGTAGCGTTCTTCGGGATGTTCGTCAATGTGTTAAATGGTAAAACGATGAAATTGCTTTATTTATTATATTATCGAAAATATGACGAATTACTTGTGTATTTAAATGGTAATAAATTAAACTTATCCATATGAGATGTCGTTTCATGAAAGTTTGAATTTAACGAGCCCATAAGGAAGATATGAAACTCTCATTATTGGCTGCTTCAAACGATCAAAACATAAAATTAAATTTAGAAGAAGTGTCATGTTTGTACATTACGTTTGTACGTAAAAGGTAAAGTAAAAATTAAAAACCTTATCTATTCCATCTGGAAAATATTTTAATGCGACATTTATAAACATATTATTATATTTTTGTATTATATTATCATATGATAATATTTCAAATTACTTAAAAACAAACTGTTTTGAGCTCTATTCCAAGAATTTTTTAATTCTACTGACAATTCTTATAAATTTACAATAATGAAATTGTTGAGTTATTGATCAAGTATAGATTATTTCGAAGAAACTAGTTATGAGCGCAGTAAAGATGACATTTCATATGCGCTAACTGGATACCCTAAGTTAACATTTCCTTAAAGTTGTGATTTTATAATTGTCTACAGTGCAATTATAACAGAGGCATGTATCAAAAGCATCTATTGTCTAATCCTCTTGTATCCCGCGAGGAACAGCTAGTTAATGCAAACATTTCAGTCGGTTTCTCTCTGAGTTAGAGGAAGTTAATGTTGCATAATGTCCCTGTAAACGCGCGCTGGTGAAAGATGATTCAGCGCGTTTACGTGCACGTATATTGCGTTTACACTGTAAATACCTTTATCAGGGACCTAAATTTATCGTCGAAGGACATTCTAAATAGACCTTTCCTTCGTCAACGTTTCAAGGATTAAAAGGCTGCGAGTAATTAGAAGCAATAATAGCTTTCTCTCTCTTTATAAGATTTGAAAACAGTGCATGTATTCAATTTGTTTAACAATATTGGATTAAAGAGATTCTATTTTAAATAACTCTTCGATGATTTGGCAAGTTGGATCATTATCACGGGCGTTAAATATTTATAACAATACTGTAGAGATTTACGCAAATTGATATTTTTCTGTCTGCGCACCTTTAAATTTCCCACGGATGCATGAAAATCCATAATGTAATACGAATAATAATTAAATTTACTTGAACAATAATTTGAATTCTTTTAAAATTTTACTTCAGTCATAGAGTTTGAATAGAAGTCATAGAAATTGATATCTTAGAAAATAGTGGATGTTGAATATTTGTGTGATTCGGTGAAAGATGAAACGTTCATTACCTGTGCGTGCTCTGGTGGAGGCTTCGCTTTCCGTTCTATGGTGTCCTAAGGCTTGCAACTTCTCCGTGAGACCATGAATTTTGTCGGCCAAGGAAGAACTATGTCCTTCCGACGACGTTCCACCAGGTAAACCGGTGTTGTTCACGTTGCTGCTGGACGTTGTGTGAGACGTAATGGCAGCACAGGCGGTTGTCGACGATAGCACAGCCATTTCCTGATACAGAAATTATCATCCTTGGTAATTTAAACGAACACATGATATTTTAATGATTTAATTGACAAATTATTATGAAGAACTTAACGAAACTTTGAGTAGTATAATAGATTGGATATTGATGTTATAATTTCTCCAACACTATTTTCATCTCCTTCCCTTTCAATAGCTATTATAAGGTCACCCCTTTAAAAAAAGGAAAGGATTTTTTAGAAACTAAATAGAAAAATCTTACCTTGAAAGCTTTTCCATCGACTCGAGACACCTTCTTAACGAACGATAAAAAAAGATGTCGTGAAAGTTCGTCGGGGGTTGACACTTCGAGATAGGTGTCCAAAAATTTACGAAATCCTTCGTAATCGATGTCCTGAAACAAGAAGATTCATTCTCAGTAATATGTTGATAACATTTATTTACAAAATTTCAACATAAAAATAAAATTATCCTAATTGGCGTTGTAATTTGCTATATAAAAACGAATGACAGTAACTTTAGTTATTATAATTTCTTCATCTCGAAGTAAAGTTTTCCTTAATCGGGGAAGTGATCAAGGCGTAGCTCATCCGCTGATAAATGCGACACAAGTCGATTATTTATGCAAACCTGGCAACTGCGAACCGTTTATTGCTCAACCTGATCGATAGTACTTAATTTAATTAATCATCATCCCTGGAGTCTGTTCTCGAAACAGATTACGGCTAGGTTTATCACTTAAACATTATGTTGATATAGCAAATCCCAATTGCACTACCAAATCTCCATTGAATATCGTCGTAGATCATCGTCGCTTTATCACTGTTATTAAACCGTCACGCGAACGTCACAACAGCTCGTTTTCATTGACATTTAAATTCGTTTGAAAGTTACAAATATCATCAATATGTGTCACACGTGACTCAAAGTCTTTTCAAATTCACAGAGGTCGTTCATTAATAGCGTTAACATTCAAAGCTATTTGAAGATTTCGCAGAGTCATGGAAGTCGTGTCGCTGAAGTTCAAAGTTTAAAGATGACGAGACTCTTCAATGATAATTACTATGTGAACAGTAAACGAAAGATAAAAATGTTAGAATAATATGTGGCTTTTTATAAACGTAAAACAAGTTATTATATTATATTCGCAAAGCGTATTTTGTAATCTTGACAATACTTGCCAATTAGTATTCGTATTAGGTCGCCCGGAAAGTTTCTTTCGTCTCATAAGGTGATAATAGATGAACAACAATTTCTGTTTTATATTATCAGGTCTGTAAGTATGAAACCGGAATTTGCCTATAGATGGGCCTAGCTGATAATGTAGTTATCACTAAACTGCGTCATTGATGCCAAAAGTCTTTGTTGACATCTCACAAACATTTTCGACTTACAACGATACAAGTTTCATACAACGGCATAGTTTGTAATAGCGTTGAACATGTCGAATTTTGTGCCTGGAAACTACGATTTGCGGACAGCATTGATTTTATGTTACCATTTGGAGAAAACTGCTGCAGAATCGTATCGAATGCTTGTCCAAGCTTACTGTGAGCATGCTCTTGGTAAATCACAGTGCTTTGAGTGGTTTAAAAAATTCAGAAGTGGCAATTTCGACGCGAGGAACGAAGGACGTGGAAGACCACCGAAAAAGTTTCAAGACAGCGAATTGCAAGCATCGTTGGATGAGTATGACGCTCAAACGCAACAACAACTCGCTGATCGATTAAACGTGACACGAGAAGCCGTCTCCATACGTTTGAAAGCCATGGGGAAGATCCAAAAGGTGGGAAAATGGGTTCCACATGAACCGAATGAAAGACAGCAGGAAAACCGAAAAACCACTTGCGAAATGCTGCTCGCCAGATACAGAAGAAAGTCATTTCTCCACCGAATTGTGACTGGCGATGAAAAGTGGATATATTTTGAGAATCCTAAGCGTAAAAGATGATGGGTAGCTCCAGGCGAACCACCGACATCGACTACAACACCAAATCGCTATGGACGGAAGACAATGCTCTGTGTTTGGTGGGATCAGAAGGGTGTGATCTATTATGAGCTGTTAAAACCTGGCGAAACCCTTAATACTGAGCGCTACCGACAACAAATGATCGATTTGAATCAAGC